>NW_028167436.1:0-600000 GCF_963513975.1 Fringilla coelebs | reverse complement strand
GAAGGAGAAAGTGTGCCAGCACAGCAAATGCCTCCCGGACTTTCCCTGCAATTCAGCAAGTGCTTTGCAGCTTGAAATTGGAAGGAAAGCCTCAGATTTAGCAGCCAGAGCTTCAGGAGGAGCAGCAGCGAGCACAGCATCGCTTTTGCAGCAGCTCCTTCCATGTGCATGTTTTTGGGAGTGGAAAGGCTTGCAGAGTGTTCAAGTAGCTTTTTCTCTCCGCTGGAAAGCTGCAGGCTCAGTGCCAGTGTTCTGCAGCTTCTTTCTTCACGTTTCAGCAGCTAGCACGCTCTCCGTGTGCAGGAGAAGCGGCTGAGGCTTCCTTGCCGGAGACGAGGCACCTTCGCCGGCAGAGAGCCTCCGGCCGGCCGCGGTGCGCTCCGGAGCGGGGGCTTGTGCCGAAAGAGGCCGGGAACAGGCGCTTACCTTCGGACAGCTCCGGATGCCCGTCTAATGCGTCTCTTGTCGCCTACACGGCAGGGAAAAGCTTTTCCACTCTGTCTAGGAAGGAGAAAGTGTGCCAGCACAGCAAATGCCTCCCGGACTTTCCCTGCAATTCAGCAAGTGCTTTGCAGCTTGAAATTGGAAGGAAAGCCTCAGATTTAGCAGCCAGAGCTTCAGGAGGAGCAGCAGCGAGCACAGCATCGCTTTTGCAGCAGCTCCTTCCATGTGCATGTTTTTGGGAGTGGAAAGGCTTGCAGAGTGTTCAAGTAGCTTTTTCTCTCCGCTGGAAAGCTGCACGCTCAGTGCCAGTGTTCTGCAGCTTCTTTCTTCACGTTTCAGCAGCTAGCACGCTCTCCGTGTGCAGGAGAAGCGGCTGAGGCTTCCTTGCCGGAGACGAGGCACCTTCGCCGGCAGAGAGCCTCCGGCCGGCCGCGGTGCGCTCCGGAGCGGGGGCTTGTGCCGAAAGAGGCCGGGAACAGGCGCTTACCTTCGGACAGCTCCGGATGCCCGTCTAATGCGTCTCTTGTCGCCTACACGGCAGGGAAAAGCTTTTCCACTCTGTCTAGGAAGGAGAAAGTGTGCCAGCACAGCAAATGCCTCCCGGACTTTCCCTGCAATTCAGCAAGTGCTTTGCAGCTTGAAATTGGAAGGAAAGCCTCAGATTTAGCAGCCAGAGCTTCAGGAGGAGCAGCAGCGAGCACAGCATCGCTTTTGCAGCAGCTCCTTCCATGTGCATGTTTTTGGGAGTGGAAAGGCTTGCAGAGTGTTCAAGTAGCTTTTTCTCTCCGCTGGAAAGCTGCAGGCTCAGTGCCAGTGTTCTGCAGCTTCTTTCTTCACGTTTCAGCAGCTAGCACGCTCTCCGTGTGCAGGAGAAGCGGCTGAGGCTTCCTTGCCGGAGACGAGGCACCTTCGCCGGCAGAGAGCCTCCGGCCGGCCGCGGTGCGCTCCGGAGCGTGGGCTTGTGCCGAAAGAGGCCGGGAACAGGCGCTTACCTTCGGACAGCTCCGGATGCCCGTCTAATGCGTCTCTTGTCGCCTACACGGCAGGGAAAAGCTTTTCCACTCTGTCTAGGAAGGAGAAAGTGTGCCAGCACAGCAAATGCCTCCCGGACTTTCCCTGCAATTCAGCAAGTGCTTTGCAGCTTGAAATTGGAAGGAAAGCCTCAGATTTAGCAGCCAGAGCTTCAGGAGGAGCAGCAGCGAGCACAGCATCGCTTTTGCAGCAGCTCCTTCCATGTGCATGTTTTTGGGAGTGGAAAGGCTTGCAGAGTGTTCAAGTAGCTTTTTCTCTCCGCTGGAAAGCTGCAGGCTCAGTGCCAGTGTTCTGCAGCTTCTTTCTTCACGTTTCAGCAGCTAGCACGCTCTCCGTGTGCAGGAGAAGCGGCTGAGGCTTCCTTGCCGGAGACGAGGCACCTTCGCCGGCAGAGAGCCTCCGGCCGGCCGCGGTGCGCTCCGGAGCGGGGGCTTGTGCCGAAAGAGGCCGGGAACAGGCGCTTACCTTCGGACAGCTCCGGATGCCCGTCTAATGCGTCTCTTGTCGCCTACACGGCAGGGAAAAGCTTTTCCACTCTGTCTAGGAAGGAGAAAGTGTGCCAGCACAGCAAATGCCTCCCGGACTTTCCCTGCAATTCAGCAAGTGCTTTGCAGCTTGAAATTGGAAGGAAAGCCTCCGATTTAGCAGCCAGAGCTTCAGGAGGAGCAGCAGCGAGCACAGCATCGCTTTTGCAGCAGCTCCTTCCATGTGCATGTTTTTGGGAGTGGAAAGGCTTGCAGAGTGTTCAAGTAGCTTTTTCTCTCCGCTGGAAAGCTGCACGCTCAGTGCCAGTGTTCTGCAGCTTCTTTCTTCACGTTTCAGCAGCTAGCACGCTCTCCGTGTGCAGGAGAAGCGGCTGAGGCTTCCTTGCCGGAGACGAGGCACCTTCGCCGGCAGAGAGCCTCCGGCCGGCCGCGGTGCGCTCCGGAGCGGGGGCTTGTGCCGAAAGAGGCCGGGAACAGGCGCTTACCTTCGGACAGCTCCGGATG
The DNA here is from genome assembly GCF_963513975.1 of Fringilla coelebs. Classification (NCBI taxonomy): domain Eukaryota; kingdom Metazoa; phylum Chordata; class Aves; order Passeriformes; family Fringillidae; genus Fringilla; species Fringilla coelebs. The sequence goes on along the minus strand of NW_028167436.1, from coordinate 597,535 downwards.
CCCGTCTAATGCGTCTCTTGTCGCCTACACGGCAGGGAAAAGCTTTTCCACTCTGTCTAGGAAGGAGAAAGTGTGCCAGCACAGCAAATGCCTCCCGGACTTTCCCTGCAATTCAGCAAGTGCTTTGCAGCTTGAAATTGGAAGGAAAGCCTCCGATTTAGCAGCCAGAGCTTCAGGAGGAGCAGCAGCGAGCACAGCATCGCTTTTGCAGCAGCTCCTTCCATGTGCATGTTTTTGGGAGTGGAAAGGCTTGCAGAGTGTTCAAGTAGCTTTTTCTCTCCGCTGGAAAGCTGCAGGCTCAGTGCCAGTGTTCTGCAGCTTCTTTCTTCACGTTTCAGCAGCTAGCACGCTCTCCGTGTGCAGGAGAAGCGGCTGAGGCTTCCTTGCCGGAGACGAGGCACCTTCGCCGGCAGAGAGCCTCCGGCCGGCCGCGGTGCGCTCCGGAGCGGGGGCTTGTGCCGAAAGAGGCCGGGAACAGGCGCTTACCTTCGGACAGCTCCGGATGCCCGTCTAATGCGTCTCTTGTCGCCTACACGGCAGGGAAAAGCTTTTCCACTCTGTCTAGGAAGGAGAAAGTGTGCCAGCACAGCAAATGCATCCCGGACTTTCCCTGCAATTCAGCAAGTGCTTTGCAGCTTGAAATTGGAAGGAAAGCCTCAGATTTAGCAGCCAGAGCTTCAGGAGGAGCAGCAGCGAGCACAGCATCGCTTTTGCAGCAGCTCCTTCCATGTGCATGTTTTTGGGAGTGGAAAGGCTTGCAGAGTGTTCAAGTAGCTTTTTCTCTCCGCTGGAAAGCTGCACGCTCAGTGCCAGTGTTCTGCAGCTTCTTTCTTCACGTTTCAGCAGCTAGCACGCTCTCCGTGTGCAGGAGAAGCGGCTGAGGCTTCCTTGCCGGAGACGAGGCACCTTCGCCGGCAGAGAGCCTCCGGCCGGCCGCGGTGCGCTCCGGAGCGGGGGCTTGTGCCGAAAGAGGCCGGGAACAGGCGCTTACCTTCGGACAGCTCCGGATGCCCGTCTAATGCGTCTCTTGTCGCCTACACGGCAGGGAAAAGCTTTTCCACTCTGTCTAGGAAGGAGAAAGTGTGCCAGCACAGCAAATGCCTCCCGGACTTTCCCTGCAATTCAGCAAGTGCTTTGCAGCTTGAAATTGGAAGGAAAGCCTCAGATTTAGCAGCCAGAGCTTCAGGAGCAGCAGCAGCGAGCACAGCATCGCTTTTGCAGCAGCTCCTTCCATGTGCATGTTTTTGGGAGTGGAAAGGCTTGCAGAGTGTTCAAGTAGCTTTTTCTCTCCGCTGGAAAGCTGCACGCTCAGTGCCAGTGTTCTGCAGCTTCTTTCTTCACGTTTCAGCAGCTAGCACGCTCTCCGTGTGCAGGAGAAGCGGCTGAGGCTTCCTTGCCGGAGACGAGGCGCCTTCGCCGGCAGAGAGCCTCCGGCCGGCCGCGGTGCGCTCCGGAGCGGGGGCTTGTGCCGAAAGAGGCCGGGAACAGGCGCTTACCTTCGGACAGCTCCGGATGCCCGTCTAATGCGTCTCTTGTCGCCTACACGGCAGGGAAAAGCTTTTCCACTCTGTCTAGGAAGGAGAAAGTGTGCCAGCACAGCAAATGCCTCCCGGACTTTCCCTGCAATTCAGCAAGTGCTTTGCAGCTTGAAATTGGAAGGAAAGCCTCCGATTTAGCAGCCAGAGCTTCAGGAGGAGCAGCAGCGAGCACAGCATCGCTTTTGCAGCAGCTCCTTCCATGTGCATGTTTTTGGGAGTGGAAAGGCTTGCAGAGTGTTCAAGTAGCTTTTTCTCTCCGCTGGAAAGCTGCACGCTCAGTGCCAGTGTTCTGCAGCTTCTTTCTTCACGTTTCAGCAGCTAGCACGCTCTCCGTGTGCAGGAGAAGCGGCTGAGGCTTCCTTGCCGGAGACGAGGCACCTTCGCCGGCAGAGAGCCTCCGGCCGGCCGCGGTGCGCTCCGGAGCGGGGGCTTGTGCCGAAAGAGGCCGGGAACAGGCGCTTACCTTCGGACAGCTCCGGATCGCCGTCTAATGCGTCTCTTGTCGCCTACACGGCAGGGAAAAGCTTTTCCACTCTGTCTAGGAAGGAGAAAGTGTGCCAGCAGAGCAAATGCCTCCCGGACTTTCCCTGCAATTCAGCAAGTGCTTTGCAGCTTGAAATTGGAAGGAAAGCCTCAGATTTAGCAGCCAGAGCTTCAGGAGCAGCAGCAGCGAGCACAGCATCGCTTTTGCAGCAGCTCCTTCCATGTGCATGTTTTTGGGAGTGGAAAGGCTTGCAGAGTGTTCAAGTAGCTTTTTCTCTCCGCTGGAAAGCTGCAGGCTCAGTGCCAGTGTTCTGCAGCTTCTTTCTTCACGTTTCAGCAGCTAGCACGCTCTCCGTGTGCAGGAGAAGCGGCTGAGGCTTCCTTGCCGGAGACGAGGCACCTTCGCCGGCAGAGAGCCTCCGGCCGGCCGCGGTGCGCTCCGGAGCGGGGGCTTGTGCCGAAAGAGGCCGGGAACAGGCGCTTACCTTCGGACAGCTCCGGATCGCCGTCTAATGCGTCTCTTGTCGCCTACACGGCAGGGAAAAGCTTTTCCACTCTGTCTAGGAAGGAGAAAGTGTGCCAGCACAGCAAATGCCTCCCGGACTTTCCCTGCAATTCAGCAAGTGCTTTGCAGCTTGAAATTGGAAGGAAAGCCTCAGATTTAGCAGCCAGAGCTTCAGGAGGAGCAGCAGCGAGCACAGCATCGCTTTTGCAGCAGCTCCTTCCATGTGCATGTTTTTGGGAGTGGAAAGGCTTGCAGAGTGTTCAAGTAGCTTTTTCTCTCCGCTGGAAAGCTGCACGCTCAGTGCCAGTGTTCTGCAGCTTCTTTCTTCACGTTTCAGCAGCTAGCACGCTCTCCGTGTGCAGGAGAAGCGGCTGAGGCTTCCTTGCCGGAGACGAGGCACCTTCGCCGGCAGAGAGCCTCCGGCCGGCCGCGGTGCGCTCCGGAGCGGGGGCTTGTGCCGAAAGAGGCCGGGAACAGGCGCTTACCTTCGGACAGCTCCGGATGCCCGTCTAATGCGTCTCTTGTCGCCTACACGGCAGGGAAAAGCTTTTCCACTCTGTCTAGGAAGGAGAAAGTGTGCCAGCACAGCAAATGCATCCCGGACTTTCCCTGCAATTCAGCAAGTGCTTTGCAGCTTGAAATTGGAAGGAAAGCCTCAGATTTAGCAGCCAGAGCTTCAGGAGCAGCAGCAGCGAGCACAGCATCGCTTTTGCAGCAGCTCCTTCCATGTGCATGTTTTTGGGAGTGGAAAGGCTTGCAGAGTGTTCAAGTAGCTTTTTCTCTCCGCTGGAAAGCTGCAGGCTCAGTGCCAGTGTTCTGCAGCTTCTTTCTTCACGTTTCAGCAGCTAGCACGCTCTCCGTGTGCAGGAGAAGCGGCTGAGGCTTCCTTGCCGGAGAAGCGGCACCTTCGCCGGCAGAGAGCCTCTGGCCGGCCGCGGTGCGCTCCGGAGCGGGGGCTTGTGCCGAAAGAGGCCGGGAACAGGCGCTTACCTTCGGACAGCTCCGGATGCCCGTCTAATGCGTCTCTTGTCGCCTACACGGCAGGGAAAAGCTTTTCCACTCTGTCTAGGAAGGAGAAAGTGTGCCAGCACAGCAAATGCCTCCCGGACTTTCCCTGCAATTCAGCAAGTGCTTTGCAGCTTGAAATTGGAAGGAAAGCCTCAGATTTAGCAGCCAGAGCTTCAGGAGGAGCAGCAGCGAGCACAGCATCGCTTTTGCAGCAGCTCCTTCCATGTGCATGTTTTTGGGAGTGGAAAGGCTTGCAGAGTGTTCAAGTAGCTTTTTCTCTCCGCTGGAAAGCTGCACGCTCAGTGCCAGTGTTCTGCAGCTTCTTTCTTCACGTTTCAGCAGCTAGCACGCTCTCCGTGTGCAGGAGAAGCGGCTGAGGCTTCCTTGCCGGAGACGAGGCACCTTCGCCGGCAGAGAGCCTCCGGCCGGCCGCGGTGCGCTCCGGAGCGGGGGCTTGTGCCGAAAGAGGCCGGGAACAGGCGCTTACCTTCGGACAGCTCCGGATCGCCGTCTAATGCGTCTCTTGTCGCCTACACGGCAGGGAAAAGCTTTTCCACTCTGTCTAGGAAGGAGAAAGTGTGCCAGCAGAGCAAATGCCTCCCGGACTTTCCCTGCAATTCAGCAAGTGCTTTGCAGCTTGAAATTGGAAGGAAAGCCTCAGATTTAGCAGCCAGAGCTTCAGGAGGAGCAGCAGCGAGCACAGCATCGCTTTTGCAGCAGCTCCTTCCATGTGCATGTTTTTGGGAGTGGAAAGGCTTGCAGAGTGTTCAAGTAGCTTTTTCTCTCCGCTGGAAAGCTGCACGCTCAGTGCCAGTGTTCTGCAGCTTCTTTCTTCACGTTTCAGCAGCTAGCACGCTCTCCGTGTGCAGGAGAAGCGGCTGAAGCTCCTTGCCGGAGACGAGGCACCTTCGCCGGCAGAGAGCCTCCGGCCGGCCGCGGTGCGCTCCGGAGCGGGGGCTTGTGCCGAAAGAGGCCGGGAACAGGCGCTTACCTTCGGACAGCTCCGGATCGCCGTCTAATGCGTCTCTTGTCGCCTACACGGCAGGGAAAAGCTTTTCCACTCTGTCTAGGAAGGAGAAAGTGTGCCAGCACAGCAAATGCCTCCCGGACTTTCCCTGCAATTCAGCAAGTGCTTTGCAGCTTGAAATTGGAAGGAAAGCCTCAGATTTAGCAGCCAGAGCTTCAGGAGCAGCAGCAGCGAGCACAGCATCGCTTTTGCAGCAGCTCCTTCCATGTGCATGTTTTTGGGAGTGGAAAGGCTTGCAGAGTGTTCAAGTAGCTTTTTCTCTCCGCTGGAAAGCTGCACGCTCAGTGCCAGTGTTCTGCAGCTTCTTTCTTCACGTTTCAGCAGCTAGCACGCTCTCCGTGTGCAGGAGAAGCGGCTGAGGCTTCCTTGCCGGAGACGAGGCACCTTCGCCGGCAGAGAGCCTCCGGCCGGCCGCGGTGCGCTCCGGAGCGGGGGCTTGTGCCGAAAGAGGCCGGGAACAGGCGCTTACCTTCGGACAGCTCCGGATGCCCGTCTAATGCGTCTCTTGTCGCCTACACGGCAGGGAAAAGCTTTTCCACTCTGTCTAGGAAGGAGAAAGTGTGCCAGCACAGCAAATGCCTCCCGGACTTTCCCTGCAATTCAGCAAGTGCTTTGCAGCTTGAAATTGGAAGGAAAGCCTCAGATTTAGCAGCCAGAGCTTCAGGAGGAGCAGCAGCGAGCACAGCATCGCTTTTGCAGCAGCTCCTTCCATGTGCATGTTTTTGGGAGTGGAAAGGCTTGCAGAGTGTTCAAGTAGCTTTTTCTCTCCGCTGGAAAGCTGCACGCTCAGTGCCAGTGTTCTGCAGCTTCTTTCTTCACGTTTCAGCAGCTAGCACGCTCTCCGTGTGCAGGAGAAGCGGCTGAGGCTTCCTTGCCGGAGACGAGGCACCTTCGCCGGCAGAGAGCCTCCGGCCGGCCGCGGTGCGCTCCGGAGCGGGGGCTTGTGCCGAAAGAGGCCGGGAACAGGCGCTTACCTTCGGACAGCTCCGGATGCCCGTCTAATGCGTCTCTTGTCGCCTACACGGCAGGGAAAAGCTTTTCCACACTGTCTAGGAAGGAGAAAGTGTGCCAGCACAGCAAATGCATCCCGGACTTTCCCTGCAATTCAGCAAGTGCTTTGCAGCTTGAAATTGGAAGGAAAGCCTCAGATTTAGCAGCCAGAGCTTCAGGAGGAGCAGCAGCGAGCACAGCATCGCTTTTGCAGCAGCTCCTTCCATGTGCATGTTTTTGGGAGTGGAAAGGCTTGCAGAGTGTTCAAGTAGCTTTTTCTCTCCGCTGGAAAGCTGCACGCTCAGTGCCAGTGTTCTGCAGCTTCTTTCTTCACGTTTCAGCAGCTAGCACGCTCTCCGTGTGCAGGAGAAGCGGCTGAGGCTTCCTTGCCGGAGACGAGGCACCTTCGCCGGCAGAGAGCCTCCGGCCGGCCGCGGTGCGCTCCGGAGCGGGGGCTTGTGCCGAAAGAGGCCGGGAACAGGCGCTTACCTTCGGACAGCTCCGGATGCCCGTCTAATGCGTCTCTTGTCGCCTACACGGCAGGGAAAAGCTTTTCCACTCTGTCTAGGAAGGAGAAAGTGTGCCAGCACAGCAAATGCCTCCCGGACTTTCCCTGCAATTCAGCAAGTGCTTTGCAGCTTGAAATTGGAAGGAAAGCCTCAGATTTAGCAGCCAGAGCTTCAGGAGCAGCAGCAGCGAGCACAGCATCGCTTTTGCAGCAGCTCCTTCCATGTGCATGTTTTTGGGAGTGGAAAGGCTTGCAGAGTGTTCAAGTAGCTTTTTCTCTCCGCTGGAAAGCTGCACGCTCAGTGCCAGTGTTCTGCAGCTTCTTTCTTCACGTTTCAGCAGCTAGCACGCTCTCCGTGTGCAGGAGAAGCGGCTGAGGCTTCCTTGCCGGAGACGAGGCACCTTCGCCGGCAGAGAGCCTCCGGCCGGCCGCGGTGCGCTCCGGAGCGGGGGCTTGTGCCGAAAGAGGCCGGGAACAGGCGCTTACCTTCGGACAGCTCCGGATGCCCGTCTAATGCGTCTCTTGTCGCCTACACGGCAGGGAAAAGCTTTTCCACTCTGTCTAGGAAGGAGAAAGTGTGCCAGCACAGCAAATGCCTCCCGGACTTTCCCTGCAATTCAGCAAGTGCTTTGCAGCTTGAAATTGGAAGGAAAGCCTCAGATTTAGCAGCCAGAGCTTCAGGAGGAGCAGCAGCGAGCACAGCATCGCTTTTGCAGCAGCTCCTTCCATGTGCATGTTTTTGGGAGTGGAAAGGCTTGCAGAGTGTTCAAGTAGCTTTTTCTCTCCGCTGGAAAGCTGCAGGCTCAGTGCCAGTGTTCTGCAGCTTCTTTCTTCACGTTTCAGCAGCTAGCACGCTCTCCGTGTGCAGGAGAAGCGGCTGAGGCTTCCTTGCCGGAGACGAGGCACCTTCGCCGGCAGAGAGCCTCCGGCCGGCCGCGGTGCGCTCCGGAGCGGGGGCTTGTGCCGAAAGAGGCCGGGAACAGGCGCTTACCTTCGGACAGCTCCGGATGCCCGTCTAATGCGTCTCTTGTCGCCTACACGGCAGGGAAAAGCTTTTCCACACTGTCTAGGAAGGAGAAAGTGTGCCAGCACAGCAAATGCCTCCCGGACTTTCCCTGCAATTCAGCAAGTGCTTTGCAGCTTGAAATTGGAAGGAAAGCCTCAGATTTAGCAGCCAGAGCTTCAGGAGGAGCAGCAGCGAGCACAGCATCGCTTTTGCAGCAGCTCCTTCCATGTGCATGTTTTTGGGAGTGGAAAGGCTTGCAGAGTGTTCAAGTAGCTTTTTCTCTCCGCTGGAAAGCTGCACGCTCAGTGCCAGTGTTCTGCAGCTTCTTTCTTCACGTTTCAGCAGCTAGCACGCTCTCCGTGTGCAGGAGAAGCGGCTGAGGCTTCCTTGCCGGAGACGAGGCACCTTCGCCGGCAGAGAGCCTCCGGCCGGCCGCGGTGCGCTCCGGAGCGGGGGCTTGTGCCGAAAGAGGCCGGGAACAGGCGCTTACCTTCGGACAGCTCCGGATGCCCGTCTAATGCGTCTCTTGTCGCCTACACGGCAGGGAAAAGCTTTTCCACTCTGTCTAGGAAGGAGAAAGTGTGCCAGCACAGCAAATGCCTCCCGGACTTTCCCTGCAATTCAGCAAGTGCTTTGCAGCTTGAAATTGGAAGGAAAGCCTCAGATTTAGCAGCCAGAGCTTCAGGAGCAGCAGCAGCGAGCACAGCATCGCTATTGCAGCAGCTCCTTCCATGTGCATGTTTTTGGGAGTGGAAAGGCTTGCAGAGTGTTCAAGTAGCTTTTTCTCTCCGCTGGAAAGCTGCAGGCTCAGTGCCAGTGTTCTGCAGCTTCTTTCTTCACGTTTCAGCAGCTAGCACGCTCTCCGTGTGCAGGAGAAGCGGCTGAGGCTTCCTTGCCGGAGACGAGGCACCTTCGCCGGCAGAGAGCCTCCGGCCGGCCGCGGTGCGCTCCGGAGCGGGGGCTTGTGCCGAAAGAGGCCGGGAACAGGCGCTTACCTTCGGACAGCTCCGGATCGCCGTCTAATGCGTCTCTTGTCGCCTACACGGCAGGGAAAAGCTTTTCCACTCTGTCTAGGAAGGAGAAAGTGTGCCAGCACAGCAAATGCCTCCCGGACTTTCCCTGCAATTCAGCAAGTGCTTTGCAGCTTGAAATTGGAAGGAAAGCCTCAGATTTAGCAGCCAGAGCTTCAGGAGCAGCAGCAGCGAGCACAGCATCGCTTTTGCAGCAGCTCCTTCCATGTGCATGTTTTTGGGAGTGGAAAGGCTTGCAGAGTGTTCAAGTAGCTTTTTCTCTCCGCTGGAAAGCTGCAGGCTCAGTGCCAGTGTTCTGCAGCTTCTTTCTTCACGTTTCAGCAGCTAGCACGCTCTCCGTGTGCAGGAGAAGCGGCTGAGGCTTCCTTGCCGGAGACGAGGCACCTTCGCCGGCAGAGAGCCTCCGGCCGGCCGCGGTGCGCTCCGGAGCGGGGGCTTGTGCCGAAAGAGGCCGGGAACAGGCGCTTACCTTCGGACAGCTCCGGATGCCCGTCTAATGCGTCTCTTGTCGCCTACACGGCAGGGAAAAGCTTTTCCACTCTGTCTAGGAAGGAGAAAGTGTGCCAGCACAGCAAATGCATCCCGGACTTTCCCTGCAATTCAGCAAGTGCTTTGCAGCTTGAAATTGGAAGGAAAGCCTCAGATTTAGCAGCCAGAGCTTCAGGAGGAGCAGCAGCGAGCACAGCATCGCTTTTGCAGCAGCTCCTTCCATGTGCATGTTTTTGGGAGTGGAAAGGCTTGCAGAGTGTTCAAGTAGCTTTTTCTCTCCGCTGGAAAGCTGCACGCTCAGTGCCAGTGTTCTGCAGCTTCTTTCTTCACGTTTCAGCAGCTAGCACGCTCTCCGTGTGCAGGAGAAGCGGCTGAGGCTTCCTTGCCGGAGACGAGGCACCTTCGCCGGCAGAGAGCCTCCGGCCGGCCGCGGTGCGCTCCGGAGCGGGGGCTTGTGCCGAAAGAGGCCGGGAACAGGCGCTTACCTTCGGACAGCTCCGGATGCCCGTCTAATGCGTCTCTTGTCGCCTACACGGCAGGGAAAAGCTTTTCCACACTGTCTAGGAAGGAGAAAGTGTGCCAGCACAGCAAATGCCTCCCGGACTTTCCCTGCAATTCAGCAAGTGCTTTGCAGCTTGAAATTGGAAGGAAAGCCTCAGATTTAGCAGCCAGAGCTTCAGGAGGAGCAGCAGCGAGCACAGCATCGCTTTTGCAGCAGCTCCTTCCATGTGCATGTTTTTGGGAGTGGAAAGGCTTGCAGAGTGTTCAAGTAGCTTTTTCTCTCCGCTGGAAAGCTGCAGGCTCAGTGCCAGTGTTCTGCAGCTTCTTTCTTCACGTTTCAGCAGCTAGCACGCTCTCCGTGTGCAGGAGAAGCGGCTGAGGCTTCCTTGCCGGAGACGAGGCACCTTCGCCGGCAGAGAGCCTCCGGCCGGCCGCGGTGCGCTCCGGAGCGGGGGCTTGTGCCGAAAGAGGCCGGGAACAGGCGCTTACCTTCGGACAGCTCCGGATGCCCGTCTAATGCGTCTCTTGTCGCCTACACGGCAGGGAAAAGCTTTTCCACTCTGTCTAGGAAGGAGAAAGTGTGCCAGCAGAGCAAATGCCTCCCGGACTTTCCCTGCAATTCAGCAAGTGCTTTGCAGCTTGAAATTGGAAGGAAAGCCTCAGATTTAGCAGCCAGAGCTTCAGGAGCAGCAGCAGCGAGCACAGCATCGCTTTTGCAGCAGCTCCTTCCATGTGCATGTTTTTGGGAGTGGAAAGGCTTGCAGAGTGTTCAAGTAGCTTTTTCTCTCCGCTGGAAAGCTGCACGCTCAGTGCCAGTGTTCTGCAGCTTCTTTCTTCACGTTTCAGCAGCTAGCACGCTCTCCGTGTGCAGGAGAAGCGGCTGAGGCTTCCTTGCCGGAGACGAGGCACCTTCGCCGGCAGAGAGCCTCCGGCCGGCCGCGGTGCGCTCCGGAGCGGGGGCTTGTGCCGAAAGAGGCCGGGAACAGGCGCTTACCTTCGGACAGCTCCGGATGCCCGTCTAATGCGTCTCTTGTCGCCTACACGGCAGGGAAAAGCTTTTCCACTCTGTCTAGGAAGGAGAAAGTGTGCCAGCACAGCAAATGCATCCCGGACTTTCCCTGCAATTCAGCAAGTGCTTTGCAGCTTGAAATTGGAAGGAAAGCCTCAGATTTAGCAGCCAGAGCTTCAGGAGGAGCAGCAGCGAGCACAGCATCGCTTTTGCAGCAGCTCCTTCCATGTGCATGTTTTTGGGAGTGGAAAGGCTTGCAGAGTGTTCAAGTAGCTTTTTCTCTCCGCTGGAAAGCTGCACGCTCAGTGCCAGTGTTCTGCAGCTTCTTTCTTCACGTTTCAGCAGCTAGCACGCTCTCCGTGTGCAGGAGAAGCGGCTGAGGCTTCCTTGCCGGAGACGAGGCGCCTTCGCCGGCAGAGAGCCTCCGGCCGGCCGCGGTGCGCTCCGGAGCGGGGGCTTGTGCCGAAAGAGGCCGGGAAGAGGCGCTTACCTTCGGACAGCTCCGGATGCCCGTCTAATGCGTCTCTTGTCGCCTACACGGCAGGGAAAAGCTTTTCCACTCTGTCTAGGAAGGAGAAAGTGTGCCAGCACAGCAAATGCCTCCCGGACTTCCCCTGCAATTCAGCAAGTGCTTTGCAGCTTGAAATTGGAAGGAAAGCCTCAGATTTAGCAGCCAGAGCTTCAGGAGGAGCAGCAGCGAGCACAGCATCGCTTTTGCAGCAGCTCCTTCCATGTGCATGTTTTTGGGAGTGGAAAGGCTTGCAGAGTGTTCAAGTAGCTTTTTCTCTCCGCTGGAAAGCTGCAGGCTCAGTGCCAGTGTTCTGCAGCTTCTTTCTTCACGTTTCAGCAGCTAGCACGCTCTCCGTGTGCAGGAGAAGCGGCTGAGGCTTCCTTGCCGGAGACGAGGCACCTTCGCCGGCAGAGAGCCTCCGGCCGGCCGCGGTGCGCTCCGGAGCGGGGGCTTGTGCCGAAAGAGGCCGGGAACAGGCGCTTACCTTCGGACAGCTCCGGATGCCCGTCTAATGCGTCTCTTGTCGCCTACACGGCAGGGAAAAGCTTTTCCACTCTGTCTAGGAAGGAGAAAGTGTGCCAGCACAGCAAATGCATCCCGGACTTTCCCTGCAATTCAGCAAGTGCTTTGCAGCTTGAAATTGGAAGGAAAGCCTCAGATTTAGCAGCCAGAGCTTCAGGAGGAGCAGCAGCGAGCACAGCATCGCTTTTGCAGCAGCTCCTTCCATGTGCATGTTTTTGGGAGTGGAAAGGCTTGCAGAGTGTTCAAGTAGCTTTTTCTCTCCGCTGGAAAGCTGCACGCTCAGTGCCAGTGTTCTGCAGCTTCTTTCTTCACGTTTCAGCAGCTAGCACGCTCTCCGTGTGCAGGAGAAGCGGCTGAGGCTTCCTTGCCGGAGACGAGGCACCTTCGCCGGCAGAGAGCCTCCGGCCGGCCGCGGTGCGCTCCGGAGCGGGGGCTTGTGCCGAAAGAGGCCGGGAACAGGCGCTTACCTTCGGACAGCTCCGGATGCCCGTCTAATGCGTCTCTTGTCGCCTACACGGCAGGGAAAAGCTTTTCCACACTGTCTAGGAAGGAGAAAGTGTGCCAGCACAGCAAATGCATCCCGGACTTTCCCTGCAATTCAGCAAGTGCTTTGCAGCTTGAAATTGGAAGGAAAGCCTCAGATTTAGCAGCCAGAGCTTCAGGAGGAGCAGCAGCGAGCACAGCATCGCTTTTGCAGCAGCTCCTTCCATGTGCATGTTTTTGGGAGTGGAAAGGCTTGCAGAGTGTTCAAGTAGCTTTTTCTCTCCGCTGGAAAGCTGCAGGCTCAGTGCCAGTGTTCTGCAGCTTCTTTCTTCACGTTTCAGCAGCTAGCACGCTCTCCGTGTGCAGGAGAAGCGGCTGAGGCTTCCTTGCCGGAGACGAGGCACCTTCGCCGGCAGAGAGCCTCCGGCCGGCCGCGGTGCGCTCCGGAGCGGGGGCTTGTGCCGAAAGAGGCCGGGAACAGGCGCTTACCTTCGGACAGCTCCGGATGCCCGTCTAATGCGTCTCTTGTCGCCTACACGGCAGGGAAAAGCTTTTCCACTCTGTCTAGGAAGGAGAAAGTGTGCCAGCAGAGCAAATTCCTCCCGGACTTTCCCTGCAATTCAGCAAGTGCTTTGCAGCTTGAAATTGGAAGGAAAGCCTCAGATTTAGCAGCCAGAGCTTCAGGAGGAGCAGCAGCGAGCACAGCATCGCTTTTGCAGCAGCTCCTTCCATGTGCATGTTTTTGGGAGTGGAAAGGCTTGCAGAGTGTTCAAGTAGCTTTTTCTCTCCGCTGGAAAGCTGCACGCTCAGTGCCAGTGTTCTGCAGCTTCTTTCTTCACGTTTCAGCAGCTAGCACGCTCTCCGTGTGCAGGAGAAGCGGCTGAGGCTTCCTTGCCGGAGACGAGGCACCTTCGCCGGCAGAGAGCCTCCGGCCGGCCGCGGTGCGCTCCGGAGCGGGGGCTTGTGCCGAAAGAGGCCGGGAACAGGCGCTTACCTTCGGACAGCTCCGGATGCCCGTCTAATGCGTCTCTTGTCGCCTACACGGCAGGGAAAAGCTTTTCCACTCTGTCTAGGAAGGAGAAAGTGTGCCAGCACAGCAAATGCCTCCCGGACTTTCCCTGCAATTCAGCAAGTGCTTTGCAGCTTGAAATTGGAAGGAAAGCCTCAGATTTAGCAGCCAGAGCTTCAGGAGGAGCAGCAGCGAGCACAGCATCGCTTTTGCAGCAGCTCCTTCCATGTGCATGTTTTTGGGAGTGGAAAGGCTTGCAGAGTGTTCAAGTAGCTTTTTCTCTCCGCTGGAAAGCTGCACGCTCAGTGCCAGTGTTCTGCAGCTTCTTTCTTCACGTTTCAGCAGCTAGCACGCTCTCCGTGTGCAGGAGAAGCGGCTGAGGCTTCCTTGCCGGAGACGAGGCACCTTCGCCGGCAGAGAGCCTCCGGCCGGCCGCGGTGCGCTCCGGAGCGGGGGCTTGTGCCGAAAGAGGCCGGGAACAGGCGCTTACCTTCGGACAGCTCCGGATGCCCGTCTAATGCGTCTCTTGTCGCCTACACGGCAGGGAAAAGCTTTTCCACTCTGTCTAGGAAGGAGAAAGTGTGCCAGCACAGCAAATGCCTCCCGGACTTTCCCTGCAATTCAGCAAGTGCTTTGCAGCTTGAAATTGGAAGGAAAGCCTCAGATTTAGCAGCCAGAGCTTCAGGAGGAGCAGCAGCGAGCACAGCATCGCTTTTGCAGCAGCTCCTTCCATGTGCATGTTTTTGGGAGTGGAAAGGCTTGCAGAGTGTTCAAGTAGCTTTTTCTCTCCGCTGGAAAGCTGCAGGCTCAGTGCCAGTGTTCTGCAGCTTCTTTCTTCACGTTTCAGCAGCTAGCACGCTCTCCGTGTGCAGGAGAAGCGGCTGAGGCTTCCTTGCCGGAGACGAGGCACCTTCGCCGGCAGAGAGCCTCCGGCCGGCCGCGGTGCGCTCCGGAGCGGGGGCTTGTGCCGAAAGAGGCCGGGAACAGGCGCTTACCTTCGGACAGCTCCGGATGCCCGTCTAATGCGTCTCTTGTCGCCTACACGGCAGGGAAAAGCTTTTCCACTCTGTCTAGGAAGGAGAAAGTGTGCCAGCACAGCAAATGCCTCCCGGACTTTCCCTGCAATTCAGCAAGTGCTTTGCAGCTTGAAATTGGAAGGAAAGCCTCAGATTTAGCAGCCAGAGCTTCAGGAGGAGCAGCAGCGAGCACAGCATCGCTTTTGCAGCAGCTCCTTCCATGTGCATGTTTTTGGGAGTGGAAAGGCTTGCAGAGTGTTCAAGTAGCTTTTTCTCTCCGCTGGAAAGCTGCAGGCTCAGTGCCAGTGTTCTGCAGCTTCTTTCTTCACGTTTCAGCAGCTAGCACGCTCTCCGTGTGCAGGAGAAGCGGCTGAGGCTTCCTTGCCGGAGACGAGGCACCTTCGCCGGCAGAGAGCCTCCGGCCGGCCGCGGTGCGCTCCGGAGCGGGGGCTTGTGCCGAAAGAGGCCGGGAACAGGCGCTTACCTTCGGACAGCTCCGGATGCCCGTCTAATGCGTCTCTTGTCGCCTACACGGCAGGGAAAAGCTTTTCCACTCTGTCTAGGAAGGAGAAAGTGTGCCAGCACAGCAAATGCCTCCCGGACTTTCCCTGCAATTCAGCAAGTGCTTTGCAGCTTGAAATTGGAAGGAAAGCCTCAGATTTAGCAGCCAGAGCTTCAGGAGGAGCAGCAGCGAGCACAGCATCGCTTTTGCAGCAGCTCCTTCCATGTGCATGTTTTTGGGAGTGGAAAGGCTTGCAGAGTGTTCAAGTAGCTTTTTCTCTCCGCTGGAAAGCTGCACGCTCAGTGCCAGTGTTCTGCAGCTTCTTTCTTCACGTTTCAGCAGCTAGCACGCTCTCCGTGTGCAGGAGAAGCGGCTGAGGCTTCCTTGCCGGAGACGAGGCACCTTCGCCGGCAGAGAGCCTCCGGCCGGCCGCGGTGCGCTCCGGAGCGGGGGCTTGTGCCGAAAGAGGCCGGGAAGAGGCGCTTACCTTCGGACAGCTCCGGATGCCCGTCTAATGCGTCTCTTGTCGCCTACACGGCAGGGAAAAGCTTTTCCACTCTGTCTAGGAAGGAGAAAGTGTGCCAGCAGAGCAAATGCCTCCCGGACTTTCCCTGCAATTCAGCAAGTGCTTTGCAGCTTGAAATTGGAAGGAAAGCCTCAGATTTAGCAGCCAGAGCTTCAGGAGGAGCAGCAGCGAGCACAGCATCGCTTTTGCAGCAGCTCCTTCCATGTGCATGTTTTTGGGAGTGGAAAGGCTTGCAGAGTGTTCAAGTAGCTTTTTCTCTCCGCTGGAAAGCTGCAGGCTCAGTGCCAGTGTTCTGCAGCTTCTTTCTTCACGTTTCAGCAGCTAGCACGCTCTCCGTGTGCAGGAGAAGCGGCTGAGGCTTCCTTGCCGGAGACGAGGCACCTTCGCCGGCAGAGAGCCTCCGGCCGGCCGCGGTGCGCTCCGGAGCGGGGGCTTGTGCCGAAAGAGGCCGGGAACAGGCGCTTACCTTCGGACAGCTCCGGATGCCCGTCTAATGCGTCTCTTGTCGCCTACACGGCAGGGAAAAGCTTTTCCACTCTGTCTAGGAAGGAGAAAGTGTGCCAGCACAGCAAATGCCTCCCGGACTTTCCCTGCAATTCAGCAAGTGCTTTGCAGCTTGAAATTGGAAGGAAAGCCTCAGATTTAGCAGCCAGAGCTTCAGGAGGAGCAGCAGCGAGCACAGCATCGCTTTTGCAGCAGCTCCTTCCATGTGCATGTTTTTGGGAGTGGAAAGGCTTGCAGAGTGTTCAAGTAGCTTTTTCTCTCCGCTGGAAAGCTGCAGGCTCAGTGCCAGTGTTCTGCAGCTTCTTTCTTCACGTTTCAGCAGCTAGCACGCTCTCCGTGTGCAGGAGAAGCGGCTGAGGCTTCCTTGCCGGAGACGAGGCACCTTCGCCGGCAGAGAGCCTCCGGCCGGCCGCGGTGCGCTCCGGAGCGGGGGCTTGTGCCGAAAGAGGCCGGGAACAGGCGCTTACCTTCGGACAGCTCCGGATGCCCGTCTAATGCGTCTCTTGTCGCCTACACGGCAGGGAAAAGCTTTTCCACTCTGTCTAGGAAGGAGAAAGTGTGCCAGCACAGCAAATGCCTCCCGGACTTTCCCTGCAATTCAGCAAGTGCTTTGCAGCTTGAAATTGGAAGGAAAGCCTCAGATTTAGCAGCCAGAGCTTCAGGAGGAGCAGCAGCGAGCACAGCATCGCTTTTGCAGCAGCTCCTTCCATGTGCATGTTTTTGGGAGTGGAAAGGCTTGCAGAGTGTTCAAGTAGCTTTTTCTCTCCGCTGGAAAGCTGCACGCTCAGTGCCAGTGTTCTGCAGCTTCTTTCTTCACGTTTCAGCAGCTAGCACGCTCTCCGTGTGCAGGAGAAGCGGCTGAGGCTTCCTTGCCGGAGACGAGGCACCTTCGCCGGCAGAGAGCCTCCGGCCGGCCGCGGTGCGCTCCGGAGCGGGGGCTTGTGCCGAAAGAGGCCGGGAACAGGCGCTTACCTTCGGACAGCTCCGGATGCCCGTCTAATGCGTCTCTTGTCGCCTACACGGCAGGGAAAAGCTTTTCCACTCTGTCTAGGAAGGAGAAAGTGTGCCAGCACAGCAAATGCCTCCCGGACTTTCCCTGCAATTCAGCAAGTGCTTTGCAGCTTGAAATTGGAAGGAAAGCCTCAGATTTAGCAGCCAGAGCTTCAGGAGGAGCAGCAGCGAGCACAGCATCGCTTTTGCAGCAGCTCCTTCCATGTGCATGTTTTTGGGAGTGGAAAGGCTTGCAGAGTGTTCAAGTAGCTTTTTCTCTCCGCTGGAAAGCTGCAGGCTCAGTGCCAGTGTTCTGCAGCTTCTTTCTTCACGTTTCAGCAGCTAGCACGCTCTCCGTGTGCAGGAGAAGCGGCTGAGGCTTCCTTGCCGGAGACGAGGCACCTTCGCCGGCAGAGAGCCTCCGGCCGGCCGCGGTGCGCTCCGGAGCGGGGGCTTGTGCCGAAAGAGGCCGGGAACAGGCGCTTACCTTCGGACAGCTCCGGATGCCCGTCTAATGCGTCTCTTGTCGCCTACACGGCAGGGAAAAGCTTTTCCACTCTGTCTAGGAAGGAGAAAGTGTGCCAGCAGAGCAAATGCCTCCCGGACTTTCCCTGCAATTCAGCAAGTGCTTTGCAGCTTGAAATTGGAAGGAAAGCCTCAGATTTAGCAGCCAGAGCTTCAGGAGGAGCAGCAGCGAGCACAGCATCGCTTTTGCAGCAGCTCCTTCCATGTGCATGTTTTTGGGAGTGGAAAGGCTTGCAGAGTGTTCAAGTAGCTTTTTCTCTCCGCTGGAAAGCTGCAGGCTCAGTGCCAGTGTTCTGCAGCTTCTTTCTTCACGTTTCAGCAGCTAGCACGCTCTCCGTGTGCAGGAGAAGCGGCTGAGGCTTCCTTGCCGGAGACGAGGCACCTTCGCCGGCAGAGAGCCTCCGGCCGGCCGCGGTGCGCTCCGGAGCGGGGGCTTGTGCCGAAAGAGGCCGGGAACAGGCGCTTACCTTCGGACAGCTCCGGATGCCCGTCTAATGCGTCTCTTGTCGCCTACACGGCAGGGAAAAGCTTTTCCACTCTGTCTAGGAAGGAGAAAGTGTGCCAGCACAGCAAATGCCTCCCGGACTTTCCCTGCAATTCAGCAAGTGCTTTGCAGCTTGAAATTGGAAGGAAAGCCTCAGATTTAGCAGCCAGAGCTTCAGGAGGAGCAGCAGCGAGCACAGCATCGCTTTTGCAGCAGCTCCTTCCATGTGCATGTTTTTGGGAGTGGAAAGGCTTGCAGAGTGTTCAAGTAGCTTTTTCTCTCCGCTGGAAAGCTGCAGGCTCAGTGCCAGTGTTCTGCAGCTTCTTTCTTCACGTTTCAGCAGCTAGCACGCTCTCCGTGTGCAGGAGAAGCGGCTGAGGCTTCCTTGCCGGAGACGAGGCACCTTCGCCGGCAGAGAGCCTCCGGCCGGCCGCGGTGCGCTCCGGAGCGGGGGCTTGTGCCGAAAGAGGCCGGGAACAGGCGCTTACCTTCGGACAGCTCCGGATGCCCGTCTAATGCGTCTCTTGTCGCCTACACGGCAGGGAAAAGCTTTTCCACTCTGTCTAGGAAGGAGAAAGTGTGCCAGCACAGCAAATGCCTCCCGGACTTTCCCTGCAATTCAGCAAGTGCTTTGCAGCTTGAAATTGGAAGGAAAGCCTCAGATTTAGCAGCCAGAGCTTCAGGAGGAGCAGCAGCGAGCACAGCATCGCTTTTGCAGCAGCTCCTTCCATGTGCATGTTTTTGGGAGTGGAAAGGCTTGCAGAGTGTTCAAGTAGCTTTTTCTCTCCGCTGGAAAGCTGCACGCTCAGTGCCAGTGTTCTGCAGCTTCTTTCTTCACGTTTCAGCAGCTAGCACGCTCTCCGTGTGCAGGAGAAGCGGCTGAGGCTTCCTTGCCGGAGACGAGGCACCTTCGCCGGCAGAGAGCCTCCGGCCGGCCGCGGTGCGCTCCGGAGCGGGGGCTTGTGCCGAAAGAGGCCGGGAACAGGCGCTTACCTTCGGACAGCTCCGGATGCCCGTCTAATGCGTCTCTTGTCGCCTACACGGCAGGGAAAAGCTTTTCCACTCTGTCTAGGAAGGAGAAAGTGTGCCAGCACAGCAAATGCCTCCCGGACTTTCCCTGCAATTCAGCAAGTGCTTTGCAGCTTGAAATTGGAAGGAAAGCCTCAGATTTAGCAGCCAGAGCTTCAGGAGGAGCAGCAGCGAGCACAGCATCGCTTTTGCAGCAGCTCCTTCCATGTGCATGTTTTTGGGAGTGGAAAGGCTTGCAGAGTGTTCAAGTAGCTTTTTCTCTCCGCTGGAAAGCTGCACGCTCAGTGCCAGTGTTCTGCAGCTTCTTTCTTCACGTTTCAGCAGCTAGCACGCTCTCCGTGTGCAGGAGAAGCGGCTGAGGCTTCCTTGCCGGAGACGAGGCGCCTTCGCCGGCAGAGAGCCTCCGGCCGGCCGCGGTGCGCTCCGGAGCGGGGGCTTGTGCCGAAAGAGGCCGGGAACAGGCGCTTACCTTCGGACAGCTCCGGATGCCCGTCTAATGCGTCTCTTGTCGCCTACACGGCAGGGAAAAGCTTTTCCACTCTGTCTAGGAAGGAGAAAGTGTGCCAGCACAGCAAATGCCTCCCGGACTTTCCCTGCAATTCAGCAAGTGCTTTGCAGCTTGAAATTGGAAGGAAAGCCTCAGATTTAGCAGCCAGAGCTTCAGGAGGAGCAGCAGCGAGCACAGCATCGCTTTTGCAGCAGCTCCTTCCATGTGCATGTTTTTGGGAGTGGAAAGGCTTGCAGAGTGTTCAAGTAGCTTTTTCTCTCCGCTGGAAAGCTGCAGGCTCAGTGCCAGTGTTCTGCAGCTTCTTTCTTCACGTTTCAGCAGCTAGCACGCTCTCCGTGTGCAGGAGAAGCGGCTGAGGCTTCCTTGCCGGAGACGAGGCACCTTCGCCGGCAGAGAGCCTCCGGCCGGCCGCGGTGCGCTCCGGAGCGGGGGCTTGTGCCGAAAGAGGCCGGGAACAGGCGCTTACCTTCGGACAGCTCCGGATGCCCGTCTAATGCGTCTCTTGTCGCCTACACGGCAGGGAAAAGCTTTTCCACTCTGTCTAGGAAGGAGAAAGTGTGCCAGCAGAGCAAATGCCTCCCGGACTTTCCCTGCAATTCAGCAAGTGCTTTGCAGCTTGAAATTGGAAGGAAAGCCTCAGATTTAGCAGCCAGAGCTTCAGGAGGAGCAGCAGCGAGCACAGCATCGCTTTTGCAGCAGCTCCTTCCATGTGCATGTTTTTGGGAGTGGAAAGGCTTGCAGAGTGTTCAAGTAGCTTTTTCTCTCCGCTGGAAAGCTGCAGGCTCAGTGCCAGTGTTCTGCAGCTTCTTTCTTCACGTTTCAGCAGCTAGCACGCTCTCCGTGTGCAGGAGAAGCGGCTGAGGCTTCCTTGCCGGAGACGAGGCACCTTCGCCGGCAGAGAGCCTCCGGCCGGCCGCGGTGCGCTCCGGAGCGGGGGCTTGTGCCGAAAGAGGCCGGGAACAGGCGCTTACCTTCGGACAGCTCCGGATGCCCGTCTAATGCGTCTCTTGTCGCCTACACGGCAGGGAAAAGCTTTTCCACTCTGTCTAGGAAGGAGAAAGTGTGCCAGCACAGCAAATGCCTCCCGGACTTTCCCTGCAATTCAGCAAGTGCTTTGCAGCTTGAAATTGGAAGGAAAGCCTCAGATTTAGCAGCCAGAGCTTCAGGAGGAGCAGCAGCGAGCACAGCATCGCTTTTGCAGCAGCTCCTTCCATGTGCATGTTTTTGGGAGTGGAAAGGCTTGCAGAGTGTTCAAGTAGCTTTTTCTCTCCGCTGGAAAGCTGCACGCTCAGTGCCAGTGTTCTGCAGCTTCTTTCTTCACGTTTCAGCAGCTAGCACGCTCTCCGTGTGCAGGAGAAGCGGCTGAGGCTTCCTTGCCGGAGACGAGGCACCTTCGCCGGCAGAGAGCCTCCGGCCGGCCGCGGTGCGCTCCGGAGCGGGGGCTTGTGCCGAAAGAGGCCGGGAACAGGCGCTTACCTTCGGACAGCTCCGGATGCCCGTCTAATGCGTCTCTTGTCGCCTACACGGCAGGGAAAAGCTTTTCCACTCTGTCTAGGAAGGAGAAAGTGTGCCAGCACAGCAAATGCCTCCCGGACTTTCCCTGCAATTCAGCAAGTGCTTTGCAGCTTGAAATTGGAAGGAAAGCCTCAGATTTAGCAGCCAGAGCTTCAGGAGGAGCAGCAGCGAGCACAGCATCGCTTTTGCAGCAGCTCCTTCCATGTGCATGTTTTTGGGAGTGGAAAGGCTTGCAGAGTGTTCAAGTAGCTTTTTCTCTCCGCTGGAAAGCTGCACGCTCAGTGCCAGTGTTCTGCAGCTTCTTTCTTCACGTTTCAGCAGCTAGCACGCTCTCCGTGTGCAGGAGAAGCGGCTGAGGCTTCCTTGCCGGAGAAGCGGCACCTTCGCCGGCAGAGAGCCTCCGGCCGGCCGCGGTGCGCTCCGGAGCGGGGGCTTGTGCCGAAAGAGGCCGGGAACAGGCGCTTACCTTCGGACAGCTCCGGATGCCCGTCTAATGCGTCTCTTGTCGCCTACACGGCAGCGAAAAGCTTTTCCACTCTGTCTAGGAAGGAGAAAGTGTGCCAGCACAGCAAATGCCTCCCGGACTTTCCCTGCAATTCAGCAAGTGCTTTGCAGCTTGAAATTGGAAGGAAAGCCTCAGATTTAGCAGCCAGAGCTTCAGGAGGAGCAGCAGCGAGCACAGCATCGCTTTTGCAGCAGCTCCTTCCATGTGCATGTTTTTGGGAGTGGAAAGGCTTGCAGAGTGTTCAAGTAGCTTTTTCTCTCCGCTGGAAAGCTGCACGCTCAGTGCCAGTGTTCTGCAGCTTCTTTCTTCACGTTTCAGCAGCTAGCACGCTCTCCGTGTGCAGGAGAAGCGGCTGAGGCTTCCTTGCCGGAGACGAGGCGCCTTCGCCGGCAGAGAGCCTCCGGCCGGCCGCGGTGCGCTCCGGAGCGGGGGCTTGTGCCGAAAGAGGCCGGGAACAGGCGCTTACCTTCGGACAGCTCCGGATGCCCGTCTAATGCGTCTCTTGTCGCCTACACGGCAGGGAAAAGCTTTTCCACTCTGTCTAGGAAGGAGAAAGTGTGCCAGCACAGCAAATGCCTCCCGGACTTTCCCTGCAATTCAGCAAGTGCTTTGCAGCTTGAAATTGGAAGGAAAGCCTCAGATTTAGCAGCCAGAGCTTCAGGAGGAGCAGCAGCGAGCACAGCATCGCTTTTGCAGCAGCTCCTTCCATGTGCATGTTTTTGGGAGTGGAAAGGCTTGCAGAGTGTTCAAGTAGCTTTTTCTCTCCGCTGGAAAGCTGCACGCTCAGTGCCAGTGTTCTGCAGCTTCTTTCTTCACGTTTCAGCAGCTAGCACGCTCTCCGTGTGCAGGAGAAGCGGCTGAGGCTTCCTTGCCGGAGACGAGGCACCTTCGCCGGCAGAGAGCCTCCGGCCGGCCGCGGTGCGCTCCGGAGCGGGGGCTTGTGCCGAAAGAGGCCGGGAACAGGCGCTTACCTTCGGACAGCTCCGGATGCCCGTCTAATGCGTCTCTTGTCGCCTACACGGCAGGGAAAAGCTTTTCCACTCTGTCTAGGAAGGAGAAAGTGTGCCAGCACAGCAAATGCCTCCCGGACTTTCCCTGCAATTCAGCAAGTGCTTTGCAGCTTGAAATTGGAAGGAAAGCCTCAGATTTAGCAGCCAGAGCTTCAGGAGGAGCAGCAGCGAGCACAGCATCGCTTTTGCAGCAGCTCCTTCCATGTGCATGTTTTTGGGAGTGGAAAGGCTTGCAGAGTGTTCAAGTAGCTTTTTCTCTCCGCTGGAAAGCTGCACGCTCAGTGCCAGTGTTCTGCAGCTTCTTTCTTCACGTTTCAGCAGCTAGCACGCTCTCCGTGTGCAGGAGAAGCGGCTGAGGCTTCCTTGCCGGAGACGAGGCACCTTCGCCGGCAGAGAGCCTCCGGCCGGCCGCGGTGCGCTCCGGAGCGGGGGCTTGTGCCGAAAGAGGCCGGGAACAGGCGCTTACCTTCGGACAGCTCCGGATGCCCGTCTAATGCGTCTCTTGTCGCCTACACGGCAGGGAAAAGCTTTTCCACTCTGTCTAGGAAGGAGAAAGTGTGCCAGCACAGCAAATGCCTCCCGGACTTTCCCTGCAATTCAGCAAGTGCTTTGCAGCTTGAAATTGGAAGGAAAGCCTCAGATTTAGCAGCCAGAGCTTCAGGAGGAGCAGCAGCGAGCACAGCATCGCTTTTGCAGCAGCTCCTTCCATGTGCATGTTTTTGGGAGTGGAAAGGCTTGCAGAGTGTTCAAGTAGCTTTTTCTCTCCGCTGGAAAGCTGCAGGCTCAGTGCCAGTGTTCTGCAGCTTCTTTCTTCACGTTTCAGCAGCTAGCACGCTCTCCGTGTGCAGGAGAAGCGGCTGAGGCTTCCTTGCCGGAGACGAGGCACCTTCGCCGGCAGAGAGCCTCCGGCCGGCCGCGGTGCGCTCCGGAGCGGGGGCTTGTGCCGAAAGAGGCCGGGAACAGGCGCTTACCTTCGGACAGCTCCGGATGCCCGTCTAATGCGTCTCTTGTCGCCTACACGGCAGGGAAAAGCTTTTCCACTCTGTCTAGGAAGGAGAAAGTGTGCCAGCACAGCAAATGCCTCCCGGACTTTCCCTGCAATTCAGCAAGTGCTTTGCAGCTTGAAATTGGAAGGAAAGCCTCAGATTTAGCAGCCAGAGCTTCAGGAGGAGCAGCAGCGAGCACAGCATCGCTTTTGCAGCAGCTCCTTCCATGTGCATGTTTTTGGGAGTGGAAAGGCTTGCAGAGTGTTCAAGTAGCTTTTTCTCTCCGCTGGAAAGCTGCAGGCTCAGTGCCAGTGTTCTGCAGCTTCTTTCTTCACGTTTCAGCAGCTAGCACGCTCTCCGTGTGCAGGAGAAGCGGCTGAGGCTTCCTTGCCGGAGACGAGGCACCTTCGCCGGCAGAGAGCCTCCGGCCGGCCGCGGTGCGCTCCGGAGCGGGGGCTTGTGCCGAAAGAGGCCGGGAACAGGCGCTTACCTTCGGACAGCTCCGGATGCCCGTCTAATGCGTCTCTTGTCGCCTACACGGCAGGGAAAAGCTTTTCCACTCTGTCTAGGAAGGAGAAAGTGTGCCAGCACAGCAAATGCCTCCCGGACTTTCCCTGCAATTCAGCAAGTGCTTTGCAGCTTGAAATTGGAAGGAAAGCCTCAGATTTAGCAGCCAGAGCTTCAGGAGGAGCAGCAGCGAGCACAGCATCGCTTTTGCAGCAGCTCCTTCCATGTGCATGTTTTTGGGAGTGGAAAGGCTTGCAGAGTGTTCAAGTAGCTTTTTCTCTCCGCTGGAAAGCTGCACGCTCAGTGCCAGTGTTCTGCAGCTTCTTTCTTCACGTTTCAGCAGCTAGCACGCTCTCCGTGTGCAGGAGAAGCGGCTGAGGCTTCCTTGCCGGAGAAGCGGCACCTTCGCCGGCAGAGAGCCTCCGGCCGGCCGCGGTGCGCTCCGGAGCGGGGGCTTGTGCCGAAAGAGGCCGGGAACAGGCGCTTACCTTCGGACAGCTCCGGATGCCCGTCTAATGCGTCTCTTGTCGCCTACACGGCAGGGAAAAGCTTTTCCACTCTGTCTAGGAAGGAGAAAGTGTGCCAGCACAGCAAATGCCTCCCGGACTTTCCCTGCAATTCAGCAAGTGCTTTGCAGCTTGAAATTGGAAGGAAAGCCTCAGATTTAGCAGCCAGAGCTTCAGGAGGAGCAGCAGCGAGCACAGCATCGCTTTCGCAGCAGCTCCTTCCATGTGCATGTTTTTGGGAGTGGAAAGGCTTGCAGAGTGTTCAAGTAGCTTTTTCTCTCCGCTGGAAAGCTGCAGGCTCAGTGCCAGTGTTCTGCAGCTTCTTTCTTCACATTTCAGCAGCTAGCACGCTCTCCGTGTGCAGGAGAAGCGGCTGAGGCTTCCTTGCCGGAGACGAGGCACCTTCGCCGGCAGAGAGCCTCCGGCCGGCCGCGGTGCGCTCCGGAGCGGGGGCTTGTGCCGAAAGAGGCCGGGAACAGGCGCTTACCTTCGGACAGCTCCGGATGCCCGTCTAATGCGTCTCTTGTCGCCTACACGGCAGGGAAAAGCTTTTCCACTCTGTCTAGGAAGGAGAAAGTGTGCCAGCACAGCAAATGCCTCCCGGACTTTCCCTGCAATTCAGCAAGTGCTTTGCAGCTTGAAATTGGAAGGAAAGCCTCAGATTTAGCAGCCAGAGCTTCAGGAGGAGCAGCAGCGAGCACAGCATCGCTTTTGCAGCAGCTCCTTCCATGTGCATGTTTTTGGGAGTGGAAAGGCTTGCAGAGTGTTCAAGTAGCTTTTTCTCTCCGCTGGAAAGCTGCAGGCTCAGTGCCAGTGTTCTGCAGCTTCTTTCTTCACGTTTCAGCAGCTAGCACGCTCTCCGTGTGCAGGAGAAGCGGCTGAGGCTTCCTTGCCGGAGACGAGGCACCTTCGCCGGCAGAGAGCCTCCGGCCGGCCGCGGTGCGCTCCGGAGCGGGGGCTTGTGCCGAAAGAGGCCGGGAACAGGCGCTTACCTTCGGACAGCTCCGGATCGCCGTCTAATGCGTCTCTTGTCGCCTACACGGCAGGGAAAAGCTTTTCCACTCTGTCTAGGAAGGAGAAAGTGTGCCAGCACAGCAAATGCCTCCCGGACTTTCCCTGCAATTCAGCAAGTGCTTTGCAGCTTGAAATTGGAAGGAAAGCCTCAGATTTAGCAGCCAGAGCTTCAGGAGCAGCAGCAGCGAGCACAGCATCGCTTTTGCAGCAGCTCCTTCCATGTGCATGTTTTTGGGAGTGGAAAGGCTTGCAGAGTGTTCAAGTAGCTTTTTCTCTCCGCTGGAAAGCTGCAGGCTCAGTGCCAGTGTTCTGCAGCTTCTTTCTTCACGTTTCAGCAGCTAGCACGCTCTCCGTGTGCAGGAGAAGCGGCTGAGGCTTCCTTGCCGGAGACGAGGCACCTTCGCCGGCAGAGAGCCTCCGGCCGGCCGCGGTGCGCTCCGGAGCGGGGGCTTGTGCCGAAAGAGGCCGGGAACAGGCGCTTACCTTCGGACAGCTCCGGATGCCCGTCTAATGCGTCTCTTGTCGCCTACACGGCAGGGAAAAGCTTTTCCACTCTGTCTAGGAAGGAGAAAGTGTGCCAGCAGAGCAAATGCCTCCCGGACTTTCCCTGCAATTCAGCAAGTGCTTTGCAGCTTGAAATTGGAAGGAAAGCCTCAGATTTAGCAGCCAGAGCTTCAGGAGGAGCAGCAGCGAGCACAGCATCGCTTTTGCAGCAGCTCCTTCCATGTGCATGTTTTTGGGAGTGGAAAGGCTTGCAGAGTGTTCAAGTAGCTTTTTCTCTCCGCTGGAAAGCTGCAGGCTCAGTGCCAGTGTTCTGCAGCTTCTTTCTTCACGTTTCAGCAGCTAGCACGCTCTCCGTGTGCAGGAGAAGCGGCTGAGGCTTCCTTGCCGGAGACGAGGCACCTTCGCCGGCAGAGAGCCTCCGGCCGGCCGCGGTGCGCTCCGGAGCGGGGGCTTGTGCCGAAAGAGGCCGGGAACAGGCGCTTACCTTCGGACAGCTCCGGATGCCCGTCTAATGCGTCTCTTGTCGCCTACACGGCAGGGAAAAGCTTTTCCACTCTGTCTAGGAAGGAGAAAGTGTGCCAGCAGAGCAAATGCCTCCCGGACTTTCCCTGCAATTCAGCAAGTGCTTTGCAGCTTGAAATTGGAAGGAAAGCCTCAGATTTAGCAGCCAGAGCTTCAGGAGGAGCAGCAGCGAGCACAGCATCGCTTTTGCAGCAGCTCCTTCCATGTGCATGTTTTTGGGAGTGGAAAGGCTTGCAGAGTGTTCAAGTAGCTTTTTCTCTCCGCTGGAAAGCTGCACGCTCAGTGCCAGTGTTCTGCAGCTTCTTTCTTCACGTTTCAGCAGCTAGCACGCTCTCCGTGTGCAGGAGAAGCGGCTGAGGCTTCCTTGCCGGAGAAGCGGCACCTTCGCCGGCAGAGAGCCTCTGGCCGGCCGCGGTGTGCTCCGGAGCGGGGGCTTGTGCCGAAAGAGACCGGGAACAGGCGCTTACCTTCGGACAGCTCCGGATGCCCGTCTAATGCGTCTCTTGTCGCCTACACGGCAGGGAAAAGCTTTTCCACTCTGTCTAGGAAGGAGAAAGTGTGCCAGCAGAGCAAATTCCTCCCGGACTTTCCCTGCAATTCAGCAAGTGCTTTGCAGCTTGAAATTGGAAGGAAAGCCTCAGATTTAGCAGCCAGAGCTTCAGGAGGAGCAGCAGCGAGCACAGCATCGCTTTTGCAGCAGCTCCTTCCATGTGCATGTTTTTGGGAGTGGAAAGGCTTGCAGAGTGTTCAAGTAGCTTTTTCTCTCCGCTGGAAAGCTGCACGCTCAGTGCCAGTGTTCTGCAGCTTCTTTCTTCACGTTTCAGCAGCTAGCACGCTCTCCGTGTGCAGGAGAAGCGGCTGAGGCTTCCTTGCCGGAGACGAGGCACCTTCGCCGGCAGAGAGCCTCCGGCCGGCCGCGGTGCGCTCCGGAGCGGGGGCTTGTGCCGAAAGAGGCCGGGAACAGGCGCTTACCTTCGGACAGCTCCGGATGCCCGTCTAATGCGTCTCTTGTCGCCTACACGGCAGGGAAAAGCTTTTCCACTCTGTCTAGGAAGGAGAAAGTGTGCCAGCACAGCAAATGCCTCCCGGACTTTCCCTGCAATTCAGCAAGTGCTTTGCAGCTTGAAATTGGAAGGAAAGCCTCAGATTTAGCAGCCAGAGCTTCAGGAGGAGCAGCAGCGAGCACAGCATCGCTTTTGCAGCAGCTCCTTCCATGTGCATGTTTTTGGGAGTGGAAAGGCTTGCAGAGTGTTCAAGTAGCTTTTTCTCTCCGCTGGAAAGCTGCACGCTCAGTGCCAGTGTTCTGCAGCTTCTTTCTTCACGTTTCAGCAGCTAGCACGCTCTCCGTGTGCAGGAGAAGCGGCTGAGGCTTCCTTGCCGGAGAAGCGGCACCTTCGCCGGCAGAGAGCCTCCGGCCGGCCGCGGTGCGCTCCGGAGCGGGGGCTTGTGCCGAAAGAGGCCGGGAACAGGCGCTTACCTTCGGACAGCTCCGGATGCCCGTCTAATGCGTCTCTTGTCGCCTACACGGCAGGGAAAAGCTTTTCCACTCTGTCTAGGAAGGAGAAAGTGTGCCAGCACAGCAAATGCCTCCCGGACTTTCCCTGCAATTCAGCAAGTGCTTTGCAGCTTGAAATTGGAAGGAAAGCCTCAGATTTAGCAGCCAGAGCTTCAGGAGGAGCAGCAGCGAGCACAGCATCGCTTTCGCAGCAGCTCCTTCCATGTGCATGTTTTTGGGAGTGGAAAGGCTTGCAGAGTGTTCAAGTAGCTTTTTCTCTCCGCTGGAAAGCTGCAGGCTCAGTGCCAGTGTTCTGCAGCTTCTTTCTTCACGTTTCAGCAGCTAGCACGCTCTCCGTGTGCAGGAGAAGCGGCTGAGGCTTCCTTGCCGGAGACGAGGCACCTTCGCCGGCAGAGAGCCTCCGGCCGGCCGCGGTGCGCTCCGGAGCGGGGGCTTGTGCCGAAAGAGGCCGGGAACAGGCGCTTACCTTCGGACAGCTCCGGATGCCCGTCTAATGCGTCTCTTGTCGCCTACACGGCAGGGAAAAGCTTTTCCACTCTGTCTAGGAAGGAGAAAGTGTGCCAGCAGAGCAAATGCCTCCCGGACTTTCCCTGCAATTCAGCAAGTGCTTTGCAGCTTGAAATTGGAAGGAAAGCCTCAGATTTAGCAGCCAGAGCTTCAGGAGGAGCAGCAGCGAGCACAGCATCGCTTTTGCAGCAGCTCCTTCCATGTGCATGTTTTTGGGAGTGGAAAGGCTTGCAGAGTGTTCAAGTAGCTTTTTCTCTCCGCTGGAAAGCTGCAGGCTCAGTGCCAGTGTTCTGCAGCTTCTTTCTTCACGTTTCAGCAGCTAGCACGCTCTCCGTGTGCAGGAGAAGCGGCTGAGGCTTCCTTGCCGGAGACGAGGCACCTTCGCCGGCAGAGAGCCTCCGGCCGGCCGCGGTGCGCTCCGGAGCGGGGGCTTGTGCCGAAAGAGGCCGGGAACAGGCGCTTACCTTCGGACAGCTCCGGATCGCCGTCTAATGCGTCTCTTGTCGCCTACACGGCAGGGAAAAGCTTTTCCACTCTGTCTAGGAAGGAGAAAGTGTGCCAGCAGAGCAAATGCCTCCCGGACTTTCCCTGCAATTCAGCAAGTGCTTTGCAGCTTGAAATTGGAAGGAAAGCCTCAGATTTAGCAGCCAGAGCTTCAGGAGCAGCAGCAGCGAGCACAGCATCGCTTTTGCAGCAGCTCCTTCCATGTGCATGTTTTTGGGAGTGGAAAGGCTTGCAGAGTGTTCAAGTAGCTTTTTCTCTCCGCTGGAAAGCTGCAGGCTCAGTGCCAGTGTTCTGCAGCTTCTTTCTTCACGTTTCAGCAGCTAGCACGCTCTCCGTGTGCAGGAGAAGCGGCTGAGGCTTCCTTGCCGGAGACGAGGCACCTTCGCCGGCAGAGAGCCTCCGGCCGGCCGCGGTGCGCTCCGGAGCGGGGGCTTGTGCCGAAAGAGGCCGGGAACAGGCGCTTACCTTCGGACAGCTCCGGATGCCCGTCTAATGCGTCTCTTGTCGCCTACACGGCAGGGAAAAGCTTTTCCACTCTGTCTAGGAAGGAGAAAGTGTGCCAGCACAGCAAATGCCTCCCGGACTTTCCCTGCAATTCAGCAAGTGCTTTGCAGCTTGAAATTGGAAGGAAAGCCTCAGATTTAGCAGCCAGAGCTTCAGGAGGAGCAGCAGCGAGCACAGCATCGCTTTTGCAGCAGCTCCTTCCATGTGCATGTTTTTGGGAGTGGAAAGGCTTGCAGAGTGTTCAAGTAGCTTTTTCTCTCCGCTGGAAAGCTGCACGCTCAGTGCCAGTGTTCTGCAGCTTCTTTCTTCACGTTTCAGCAGCTAGCACGCTCTCCGTGTGCAGGAGAAGCGGCTGAGGCTTCCTTGCCGGAGACGAGGCACCTTCGCCGGCAGAGAGCCTCCGGCCGGCCGCGGTGCGCTCCGGAGCGGGGGCTTGTGCCGAAAGAGGCCGGGAACAGGCGCTTACCTTCGGACAGCTCCGGATGCCCGTCTAATGCGTCTCTTGTCGCCTACACGGCAGGGAAAAGCTTTTCCACTCTGTCTAGGAAGGAGAAAGTGTGCCAGCACAGCAAATGCCTCCCGGACTTTCCCTGCAATTCAGCAAGTGCTTTGCAGCTTGAAATTGGAAGGAAAGCCTCAGATTTAGCAGCCAGAGCTTCAGGAGCAGCAGCAGCGAGCACAGCATCGCTTTTGCAGCAGCTCCTTCCATGTGCATGTTTTTGGGAGTGGAAAGGCTTGCAGAGTGTTCAAGTAGCTTTTTCTCTCCGCTGGAAAGCTGCACGCTCAGTGCCAGTGTTCTGCAGCTTCTTTCTTCACGTTTCAGCAGCTAGCACGCTCTCCGTGTGCAGGAGAAGCGGCTGAGGCTTCCTTGCCGGAGAAGCGGCACCTTCGCCGGCAGAGAGCCTCTGGCCGGCCGCGGTGCGCTCCGGAGCGGGGGCTTGTGCCGAAAGAGGCCGGGAACAGGCGCTTACCTTCGGACAGCTCCGGATGCCCGTCTAATGCGTCTCTTGTCGCCTACACGGCAGGGAAAAGCTTTTCCACTCTGTCTAGGAAGGAGAAAGTGTGCCAGCAGAGCAAATTCCTCCCGGACTTTCCCTGCAATTCAGCAAGTGCTTTGCAGCTTGAAATTGGAAGGAAAGCCTCAGATTTAGCAGCCAGAGCTTCAGGAGGAGCAGCAGCGAGCACAGCATCGCTTTTGCAGCAGCTCCTTCCATGTGCATGTTTTTGGGAGTGGAAAGGCTTGCAGAGTGTTCAAGTAGCTTTTTCTCTCCGCTGGAAAGCTGCACGCTCAGTGCCAGTGTTCTGCAGCTTCTTTCTTCACGTTTCAGCAGCTAGCACGCTCTCCGTGTGCAGGAGAAGCGGCTGAGGCTTCCTTGCCGGAGACGAGGCACCTTCGCCGGCAGAGAGCCTCCGGCCGGCCGCGGTGCGCTCCGGAGCGGGGGCTTGTGCCGAAAGAGGCCGGGAACAGGCGCTTACCTTCGGACAGCTCCGGATGCCCGTCTAATGCGTCTCTTGTCGCCTACACGGCAGGGAAAAGCTTTTCCACTCTGTCTAGGAAGGAGAAAGTGTGCCAGCAGAGCAAATGCCTCCCGGACTTTCCCTGCAATTCAGCAAGTGCTTTGCAGCTTGAAATTGGAAGGAAAGCCTCAGATTTAGCAGCCAGAGCTTCAGGAGGAGCAGCAGCGAGCACAGCATCGCTTTTGCAGCAGCTCCTTCCATGTGCATGTTTTTGGGAGTGGAAAGGCTTGCAGAGTGTTCAAGTAGCTTTTTCTCTCCGCTGGAAAGCTGCACGCTCAGTGCCAGTGTTCTGCAGCTTCTTTCTTCACGTTTCAGCAGCTAGCACGCTCTCCGTGTGCAGGAGAAGCGGCTGAGGCTTCCTTGCCGGAGACGAGGCACCTTCGCCGGCAGAGAGCCTCCGGCCGGCCGCGGTGCGCTCCGGAGCGGGGGCTTGTGCCGAAAGAGGCCGGGAACAGGCGCTTACCTTCGGACAGCTCCGGATCGCCGTCTAATGCGTCTCTTGTCGCCTACACGGCAGGGAAAAGCTTTTCCACTCTGTCTAGGAAGGAGAAAGTGTGCCAGCACAGCAAATGCCTCCCGGACTTTCCCTGCAATTCAGCAAGTGCTTTGCAGCTTGAAATTGGAAGGAAAGCCTCAGATTTAGCAGCCAGAGCTTCAGGAGCAGCAGCAGCGAGCACAGCATCGCTTTTGCAGCAGCTCCTTCCATGTGCATGTTTTTGGGAGTGGAAAGGCTTGCAGAGTGTTCAAGTAGCTTTTTCTCTCCGCTGGAAAGCTGCACGCTCAGTGCCAGTGTTCTGCAGCTTCTTTCTTCACGTTTCAGCAGCTAGCACGCTCTCCGTGTGCAGGAGAAGCGGCTGAGGCTTCCTTGCCGGAGACGAGGCACCTTCGCCGGCAGAGAGCCTCCGGCCGGCCGCGGTGCGCTCCGGAGCGGGGGCTTGTGCCGAAAGAGGCCGGGAACAGGCGCTTACCTTCGGACAGCTCCGGATGCCCGTCTAATGCGTCTCTTGTCGCCTACACGGCAGGGAAAAGCTTTTCCACTCTGTCTAGGAAGGAGAAAGTGTGCCAGCACAGCAAATGCCTCCCGGACTTTCCCTGCAATTCAGCAAGTGCTTTGCAGCTTGAAATTGGAAGGAAAGCCTCAGATTTAGCAGCCAGAGCTTCAGGAGGAGCAGCAGCGAGCACAGCATCGCTTTTGCAGCAGCTCCTTCCATGTGCATGTTTTTGGGAGTGGAAAGGCTTGCAGAGTGTTCAAGTAGCTTTTTCTCTCCGCTGGAAAGCTGCAGGCTCAGTGCCAGTGTTCTGCAGCTTCTTTCTTCACGTTTCAGCAGCTAGCACGCTCTCCGTGTGCAGGAGAAGCGGCTGAGGCTTCCTTGCCGGAGACGAGGCACCTTCGCCGGCAGAGAGCCTCCGGCCGGCCGCGGTGCGCTCCGGAGCGGGGGCTTGTGCCGAAAGAGGCCGGGAACAGGCGCTTACCTTCGGACAGCTCCGGATGCCCGTCTAATGCGTCTCTTGTCGCCTACACGGCAGGGAAAAGCTTTTCCACTCTGTCTAGGAAGGAGAAAGTGTGCCAGCAGAGCAAATGCCTCCCGGACTTTCCCTGCAATTCAGCAAGTGCTTTGCAGCTTGAAATTGGAAGGAAAGCCTCAGATTTAGCAGCCAGAGCTTCAGGAGGAGCAGCAGCGAGCACAGCATCGCTTTTGCAGCAGCTCCTTCCATGTGCATGTTTTTGGGAGTGGAAAGGCTTGCAGAGTGTTCAAGTAGCTTTTTCTCTCCGCTGGAAAGCTGCACGCTCAGTGCCAGTGTTCTGCAGCTTCTTTCTTCACGTTTCAGCAGCTAGCACGCTCTCCGTGTGCAGGAGAAGCGGCTGAGGCTTCCTTGCCGGAGACGAGGCACCTTCGCCGGCAGAGAGCCTCCGGCCGGCCGCGGTGCGCTCCGGAGCGGGGGCTTGTGCCGAAAGAGGCCGGGAAGAGGCGCTTACCTTCGGACAGCTCCGGATGCCCGTCTAATGCGTCTCTTGTCGCCTACACGGCAGGGAAAAGCTTTTCCACTCTGTCTAGGAAGGAGAAAGTGTGCCAGCAGAGCAAATGCCTCCCGGACTTTCCCTGCAATTCAGCAAGTGCTTTGCAGCTTGAAATTGGAAGGAAAGCCTCAGATTTAGCAGCCAGAGCTTCAGGAGGAGCAGCAGCGAGCACAGCATCGCTTTTGCAGCAGCTCCTTCCATGTGCATGTTTTTGGGAGTGGAAAGGCTTGCAGAGTGTTCAAGTAGCTTTTTCTCTCCGCTGGAAAGCTGCAGGCTCAGTGCCAGTGTTCTGCAGCTTCTTTCTTCACGTTTCAGCAGCTAGCACGCTCTCCGTGTGCAGGAGAAGCGGCTGAGGCTTCCTTGCCGGAGACGAGGCACCTTCGCCGGCAGAGAGCCTCCGGCCGGCCGCGGTGCGCTCCGGAGCGGGGGCTTGTGCCGAAAGAGGCCGGGAACAGGCGCTTACCTTCGGACAGCTCCGGATGCCCGTCTAATGCGTCTCTTGTCGCCTACACGGCAGGGAAAAGCTTTTCCACTCTGTCTAGGAAGGAGAAAGTGTGCCAGCACAGCAAATGCCTCCCGGACTTTCCCTGCAATTCAGCAAGTGCTTTGCAGCTTGAAATTGGAAGGAAAGCCTCAGATTTAGCAGCCAGAGCTTCAGGAGGAGCAGCAGCGAGCACAGCATCGCTTTCGCAGCAGCTCCTTCCATGTGCATGTTTTTGGGAGTGGAAAGGCTTGCAGAGTGTTCAAGTAGCTTTTTCTCTCCGCTGGAAAGCTGCACGCTCAGTGCCAGTGTTCTGCAGCTTCTTTCTTCACGTTTCAGCAGCTAGCACGCTCTCCGTGTGCAGGAGAAGCGGCTGAGGCTTCCTTGCCGGAGAAGCGGCACCTTCGCCGGCAGAGAGCCTCCGGCCGGCCGCGGTGCGCTCCGGAGCGGGGGCTTGTGCCGAAAGAGGCCGGGAACAGGCGCTTACCTTCGGACAGCTCCGGATGCCCGTCTAATGCGTCTCTTGTCGCCTACACGGCAGGGAAAAGCTTTTCCACTCTGTCTAGGAAGGAGAAAGTGTGCCAGCAGAGCAAATGCCTCCCGGACTTTCCCTGCAATTCAGCAAGTGCTTTGCAGCTTGAAATTGGAAGGAAAGCCTCAGATTTAGCAGCCAGAGCTTCAGGAGGAGCAGCAGCGAGCACAGCATCGCTTTTGCAGCAGCTCCTTCCATGTGCATGTTTTTGGGAGTGGAAAGGCTTGCAGAGTGTTCAAGTAGCTTTTTCTCTCCGCTGGAAAGCTGCACGCTCAGTGCCAGTGTTCTGCAGCTTCTTTCTTCACGTTTCAGCAGCTAGCACGCTCTCCGTGTGCAGGAGAAGCGGCTGAGGCTTCCTTGCCGGAGAAGCGGCACCTTCGCCGGCAGAGAGCCTCCGGCCGGCCGCGGTGCGCTCCGGAGCGGGGGCTTGTGCCGAAAGAGGCCGGGAACAGGCGCTTACCTTCGGACAGCTCCGGATGCCCGTCTAATGCGTCTCTTGTCGCCTACACGGCAGGGAAAAGCTTTTCCACTCTGTCTAGGAAGGAGAAAGTGTGCCAGCACAGCAAATGCCTCCCGGACTTTCCCTGCAATTCAGCAAGTGCTTTGCAGCTTGAAATTGGAAGGAAAGCCTCAGATTTAGCAGCCAGAGCTTCAGGAGGAGCAGCAGCGAGCACAGCATCGCTTTTGCAGCAGCTCCTTCCATGTGCATGTTTTTGGGAGTGGAAAGGCTTGCAGAGTGTTCAAGTAGCTTTTTCTCTCCGCTGGAAAGCTGCAGGCTCAGTGCCAGTGTTCTGCAGCTTCTTTCTTCACGTTTCAGCAGCTAGCACGCTCTCCGTGTGCAGGAGAAGCGGCTGAGGCTTCCTTGCCGGAGACGAGGCACCTTCGCCGGCAGAGAGCCTCCGGCCGGCCGCGGTGCGCTCCGGAGCGGGGGCTTGTGCCGAAAGAGGCCGGGAAGAGGCGCTTACCTTCGGACAGCTCCGGATGCCCGTCTAATGCGTCTCTTGTCGCCTACACGGCAGGGAAAAGCTTTTCCACTCTGTCTAGGAAGGAGAAAGTGTGCCAGCAGAGCAAATGCCTCCCGGACTTTCCCTGCAATTCAGCAAGTGCTTTGCAGCTTGAAATTGGAAGGAAAGCCTCAGATTTAGCAGCCAGAGCTTCAGGAGGAGCAGCAGCGAGCACAGCATCGCTTTTGCAGCAGCTCCTTCCATGTGCATGTTTTTGGGAGTGGAAAGGCTTGCAGAGTGTTCAAGTAGCTTTTTCTCTCCGCTGGAAAGCTGCAGGCTCAGTGCCAGTGTTCTGCAGCTTCTTTCTTCACGTTTCAGCAGCTAGCACGCTCTCCGTGTGCAGGAGAAGCGGCTGAGGCTTCCTTGCCGGAGACGAGGCACCTTCGCCGGCAGAGAGCCTCCGGCCGGCCGCGGTGCGCTCCGGAGCGGGGGCTTGTGCCGAAAGAGGCCGGGAACAGGCGCTTACCTTCGGACAGCTCCGGATGCCCGTCTAATGCGTCTCTTGTCGCCTACACGGCAGGGAAAAGCTTTTCCACTCTGTCTAGGAAGGAGAAAGTGTGCCAGCACAGCAAATGCCTCCCGGACTTTCCCTGCAATTCAGCAAGTGCTTTGCAGCTTGAAATTGGAAGGAAAGCCTCAGATTTAGCAGCCAGAGCTTCAGGAGGAGCAGCAGCGAGCACAGCATCGCTTTTGCAGCAGCTCCTTCCATGTGCATGTTTTTGGGAGTGGAAAGGCTTGCAGAGTGTTCAAGTAGCTTTTTCTCTCCGCTGGAAAGCTGCACGCTCAGTGCCAGTGTTCTGCAGCTTCTTTCTTCACGTTTCAGCAGCTAGCACGCTCTCCGTGTGCAGGAGAAGCGGCTGAGGCTTCCTTGCCGGAGACGAGGCACCTTCGCCGGCAGAGAGCCTCCGGCCGGCCGCGGTGCGCTCCGGAGCGGGGGCTTGTGCCGAAAGAGGCCGGGAACAGGCGCTTACCTTCGGACAGCTCCGGATGCCCGTCTAATGCGTCTCTTGTCGCCTACACGGCAGGGAAAAGCTTTTCCACTCTGTCTAGGAAGGAGAAAGTGTGCCAGCACAGCAAATGCCTCCCGGACTTTCCCTGCAATTCAGCAAGTGCTTTGCAGCTTGAAATTGGAAGGAAAGCCTCAGATTTAGCAGCCAGAGCTTCAGGAGGAGCAGCAGCGAGCACAGCATCGCTTTTGCAGCAGCTCCTTCCATGTGCATGTTTTTGGGAGTGGAAAGGCTTGCAGAGTGTTCAAGTAGCTTTTTCTCTCCGCTGGAAAGCTGCAGGCTCAGTGCCAGTGTTCTGCAGCTTCTTTCTTCACGTTTCAGCAGCTAGCACGCTCTCCGTGTGCAGGAGAAGCGGCTGAGGCTTCCTTGCCGGAGACGAGGCACCTTCGCCGGCAGAGAGCCTCCGGCCGGCCGCGGTGCGCTCCGGAGCGGGGGCTTGTGCCGAAAGAGGCCGGGAACAGGCGCTTACCTTCGGACAGCTCCGGATGCCCGTCTAATGCGTCTCTTGTCGCCTACACGGCAGGGAAAAGCTTTTCCACTCTGTCTAGGAAGGAGAAAGTGTGCCAGCACAGCAAATGCCTCCCGGACTTTCCCTGCAATTCAGCAAGTGCTTTGCAGCTTGAAATTGGAAGGAAAGCCTCAGATTTAGCAGCCAGAGCTTCAGGAGGAGCAGCAGCGAGCACAGCATCGCTTTTGCAGCAGCTCCTTCCATGTGCATGTTTTTGGGAGTGGAAAGGCTTGCAGAGTGTTCAAGTAGCTTTTTCTCTCCGCTGGAAAGCTGCAGGCTCAGTGCCAGTGTTCTGCAGCTTCTTTCTTCACGTTTCAGCAGCTAGCACGCTCTCCGTGTGCAGGAGAAGCGGCTGAGGCTTCCTTGCCGGAGAAGCGGCACCTTCGCCGGCAGAGAGCCTCCGGCCGGCCGCGGTGCGCTCCGGAGCGGGGGCTTGTGCCGAAAGAGGCCGGGAACAGGCGCTTACCTTCGGACAGCTCCGGATGCCCGTCTAATGCGTCTCTTGTCGCCTACACGGCAGGGAAAAGCTTTTCCACTCTGTCTAGGAAGGAGAAAGTGTGCCAGCACAGCAAATGCCTCCCGGACTTTCCCTGCAATTCAGCAAGTGCTTTGCAGCTTGAAATTGGAAGGAAAGCCTCAGATTTAGCAGCCAGAGCTTCAGGAGGAGCAGCAGCGAGCACAGCATCGCTTTCGCAGCAGCTCCTTCCATGTGCATGTTTTTGGGAGTGGAAAGGCTTGCAGAGTGTTCAAGTAGCTTTTTCTCTCCGCTGGAAAGCTGCAGGCTCAGTGCCAGTGTTCTGCAGCTTCTTTCTTCACGTTTCAGCAGCTAGCACGCTCTCCGTGTGCAGGAGGAGCGGCTGAGGCTTCCTTGCCGGAGACGAGGCACCTTCGCCGGCAGAGAGCCTCCGGCCGGCCGCGGTGCGCTCCGGAGCGGGGGCTTGTGCCGAAAGAGGCCGGCAACAGGCGCTTACCTTCGGACAGCTCCGGATGCCCGTCTAATGCGTCTCTTGTCGCCTACACGGCAGGGAAAAGCTTTTCCACTCTGTCTAGGAAGGAGAAAGTGTGCCAGCACAGCAAATGCCTCCCGGACTTTCCCTGCAATTCAGCAAGTGCTTTGCAGCTTGAAATTGGAAGGAAAGCCTCAGATTTAGCAGCCAGAGCTTCAGGAGGAGCAGCAGCGAGCACAGCATCGCTTTTGCAGCAGCTCCTTCCATGTGCATGTTTTTGGGAGTGGAAAGGCTTGCAGAGTGTTCAAGTAGCTTTTTCTCTCCGCTGGAAAGCTGCAGGCTCAGTGCCAGTGTTCTGCAGCTTCTTTCTTCACGTTTCAGCAGCTAGCACGCTCTCCGTGTGCAGGAGAAGCGGCTGAGGCTTCCTTGCCGGAGACGAGGCACCTTCGCCGGCAGAGAGCCTCCGGCCGGCCGCGGTGCGCTCCGGAGCGGGGGCTTGTGCCGAAAGAGGCCGGGAACAGGCGCTTACCTTCGGACAGCTCCGGATGCCCGTCTAATGCGTCTCTTGTCGCCTACACGGCAGGGAAAAGCTTTTCCACTCTGTCTAGGAAGGAGAAAGTGTGCCAGCACAGCAAATGCCTCCCGGACTTTCCCTGCAATTCAGCAAGTGCTTTGCAGCTTGAAATTGGAAGGAAAGCCTCAGATTTAGCAGCCAGAGCTTCAGGAGGAGCAGCAGCGAGCACAGCATCGCTTTTGCAGCAGCTCCTTCCATGTGCATGTTTTTGGGAGTGGAAAGGCTTGCAGAGTGTTCAAGTAGCTTTTTCTCTCCGCTGGAAAGCTGCACGCTCAGTGCCAGTGTTCTGCAGCTTCTTTCTTCACGTTTCAGCAGCTAGCACGCTCTCCGTGTGCAGGAGAAGCGGCTGAGGCTTCCTTGCCGGAGACGAGGCACCTTCGCCGGCAGAGAGCCTCCGGCCGGCCGCGGTGCGCTCCGGAGCGGGGGCTTGTGCCGAAAGAGGCCGGGAAGAGGCGCTTACCTTCGGACAGCTCCGGATGCCCGTCTAATGCGTCTCTTGTCGCCTACACGGCAGGGAAAAGCTTTTCCACTCTGTCTAGGAAGGAGAAAGTGTGCCAGCAGAGCAAATGCCTCCCGGACTTTCCCTGCAATTCAGCAAGTGCTTTGCAGCTTGAAATTGGAAGGAAAGCCTCAGATTTAGCAGCCAGAGCTTCAGGAGGAGCAGCAGCGAGCACAGCATCGCTTTTGCAGCAGCTCCTTCCATGTGCATGTTTTTGGGAGTGGAAAGGCTTGCAGAGTGTTCAAGTAGCTTTTTCTCTCCGCTGGAAAGCTGCACGCTCAGTGCCAGTGTTCTGCAGCTTCTTTCTTCACGTTTCAGCAGCTAGCACGCTCTCCGTGTGCAGGAGAAGCGGCTGAGGCTTCCTTGCCGGAGACGAGGCACCTTCGCCGGCAGAGAGCCTCCGGCCGGCCGCGGTGCGCTCCGGAGCGGGGGCTTGTGCCGAAAGAGGCCGGGAAGAGGCGCTTACCTTCGGACAGCTCCGGATGCCCGTCTAATGCGTCTCTTGTCGCCTACACGGCAGGGAAAAGCTTTTCCACTCTGTCTAGGAAGGAGAAAGTGTGCCAGCAGAGCAAATGCCTCCCGGACTTTCCCTGCAATTCAGCAAGTGCTTTGCAGCTTGAAATTGGAAGGAAAGCCTCAGATTTAGCAGCCAGAGCTTCAGGAGGAGCAGCAGCGAGCACAGCATCGCTTTTGCAGCAGCTCCTTCCATGTGCATGTTTTTGGGAGTGGAAAGGCTTGCAGAGTGTTCAAGTAGCTTTTTCTCTCCGCTGGAAAGCTGCAGGCTCAGTGCCAGTGTTCTGCAGCTTCTTTCTTCACGTTTCAGCAGCTAGCACGCTCTCCGTGTGCAGGAGAAGCGGCTGAGGCTTCCTTGCCGGAGACGAGGCACCTTCGCCGGCAGAGAGCCTCCGGCCGGCCGCGGTGCGCTCCGGAGCGGGGGCTTGTGCCGAAAGAGGCCGGGAACAGGCGCTTACCTTCGGACAGCTCCGGATGCCCGTCTAATGCGTCTCTTGTCGCCTACACGGCAGGGAAAAGCTTTTCCACTCTGTCTAGGAAGGAGAAAGTGTGCCAGCACAGCAAATGCCTCCCGGACTTTCCCTGCAATTCAGCAAGTGCTTTGCAGCTTGAAATTGGAAGGAAAGCCTCAGATTTAGCAGCCAGAGCTTCAGGAGGAGCAGCAGCGAGCACAGCATCGCTTTCGCAGCAGCTCCTTCCATGTGCATGTTTTTGGGAGTGGAAAGGCTTGCAGAGTGTTCAAGTAGCTTTTTCTCTCCGC
The DNA here is from genome assembly GCF_963513975.1 of Fringilla coelebs. Classification (NCBI taxonomy): domain Eukaryota; kingdom Metazoa; phylum Chordata; class Aves; order Passeriformes; family Fringillidae; genus Fringilla; species Fringilla coelebs. Next base: position 558,368 of record NW_028167436.1, on the reverse strand, counting down.
TGGAAAGCTGCACGCTCAGTGCCAGTGTTCTGCAGCTTCTTTCTTCACGTTTCAGCAGCTAGCACGCTCTCCGTGTGCAGGAGAAGCGGCTGAGGCTTCCTTGCCGGAGAAGCGGCACCTTCGCCGGCAGAGAGCCTCCGGCCGGCCGCGGTGCGCTCCGGAGCGGGGGCTTGTGCCGAAAGAGGCCGGGAACAGGCGCTTACCTTCGGACAGCTCCGGATGCCCGTCTAATGCGTCTCTTGTCGCCTACACGGCAGGGAAAAGCTTTTCCACTCTGTCTAGGAAGGAGAAAGTGTGCCAGCAGAGCAAATGCCTCCCGGACTTTCCCTGCAATTCAGCAAGTGCTTTGCAGCTTGAAATTGGAAGGAAAGCCTCAGATTTAGCAGCCAGAGCTTCAGGAGGAGCAGCAGCGAGCACAGCATCGCTTTTGCAGCAGCTCCTTCCATGTGCATGTTTTTGGGAGTGGAAAGGCTTGCAGAGTGTTCAAGTAGCTTTTTCTCTCCGCTGGAAAGCTGCACGCTCAGTGCCAGTGTTCTGCAGCTTCTTTCTTCACGTTTCAGCAGCTAGCACGCTCTCCGTGTGCAGGAGAAGCGGCTGAGGCTTCCTTGCCGGAGAAGCGGCACCTTCGCCGGCAGAGAGCCTCTGGCCGGCCGCGGTGCGCTCCGGAGCGGGGGCTTGTGCCGAAAGAGGCCGGGAACAGGCGCTTACCTTCGGACAGCTCCGGATGCCCGTCTAATGCGTCTCTTGTCGCCTACACGGCAGGGAAAAGCTTTTCCACTCTGTCTAGGAAGGAGAAAGTGTGCCAGCACAGCAAATGCCTCCCGGACTTTCCCTGCAATTCAGCAAGTGCTTTGCAGCTTGAAATTGGAAGGAAAGCCTCAGATTTAGCAGCCAGAGCTTCAGGAGGAGCAGCAGCGAGCACAGCATCGCTTTTGCAGCAGCTCCTTCCATGTGCATGTTTTTGGGAGTGGAAAGGCTTGCAGAGTGTTCAAGTAGCTTTTTCTCTCCGCTGGAAAGCTGCAGGCTCAGTGCCAGTGTTCTGCAGCTTCTTTCTTCACGTTTCAGCAGCTAGCACGCTCTCCGTGTGCAGGAGAAGCGGCTGAGGCTTCCTTGCCGGAGACGAGGCACCTTCGCCGGCAGAGAGCCTCCGGCCGGCCGCGGTGCGCTCCGGAGCGGGGGCTTGTGCCGAAAGAGGCCGGGAAGAGGCGCTTACCTTCGGACAGCTCCGGATGCCCGTCTAATGCGTCTCTTGTCGCCTACACGGCAGGGAAAAGCTTTTCCACTCTGTCTAGGAAGGAGAAAGTGTGCCAGCAGAGCAAATGCCTCCCGGACTTTCCCTGCAATTCAGCAAGTGCTTTGCAGCTTGAAATTGGAAGGAAAGCCTCAGATTTAGCAGCCAGAGCTTCAGGAGGAGCAGCAGCGAGCACAGCATCGCTTTTGCAGCAGCTCCTTCCATGTGCATGTTTTTGGGAGTGGAAAGGCTTGCAGAGTGTTCAAGTAGCTTTTTCTCTCCGCTGGAAAGCTGCAGGCTCAGTGCCAGTGTTCTGCAGCTTCTTTCTTCACGTTTCAGCAGCTAGCACGCTCTCCGTGTGCAGGAGAAGCGGCTGAGGCTTCCTTGCCGGAGACGAGGCACCTTCGCCGGCAGAGAGCCTCCGGCCGGCCGCGGTGCGCTCCGGAGCGGGGGCTTGTGCCGAAAGAGGCCGGGAACAGGCGCTTACCTTCGGACAGCTCCGGATGCCCGTCTAATGCGTCTCTTGTCGCCTACACGGCAGGGAAAAGCTTTTCCACTCTGTCTAGGAAGGAGAAAGTGTGCCAGCACAGCAAATGCCTCCCGGACTTTCCCTGCAATTCAGCAAGTGCTTTGCAGCTTGAAATTGGAAGGAAAGCCTCAGATTTAGCAGCCAGAGCTTCAGGAGGAGCAGCAGCGAGCACAGCATCGCTTTTGCAGCAGCTCCTTCCATGTGCATGTTTTTGGGAGTGGAAAGGCTTGCAGAGTGTTCAAGTAGCTTTTTCTCTCCGCTGGAAAGCTGCACGCTCAGTGCCAGTGTTCTGCAGCTTCTTTCTTCACGTTTCAGCAGCTAGCACGCTCTCCGTGTGCAGGAGAAGCGGCTGAGGCTTCCTTGCCGGAGACGAGGCACCTTCGCCGGCAGAGAGCCTCCGGCCGGCCGCGGTGCGCTCCGGAGCGGGGGCTTGTGCCGAAAGAGGCCGGGAAGAGGCGCTTACCTTCGGACAGCTCCGGATGCCCGTCTAATGCGTCTCTTGTCGCCTACACGGCAGGGAAAAGCTTTTCCACTCTGTCTAGGAAGGAGAAAGTGTGCCAGCACAGCAAATGCCTCCCGGACTTTCCCTGCAATTCAGCAAGTGCTTTGCAGCTTGAAATTGGAAGGAAAGCCTCAGATTTAGCAGCCAGAGCTTCAGGAGGAGCAGCAGCGAGCACAGCATCGCTTTTGCAGCAGCTCCTTCCATGTGCATGTTTTTGGGAGTGGAAAGGCTTGCAGAGTGTTCAAGTAGCTTTTTCTCTCCGCTGGAAAGCTGCAGGCTCAGTGCCAGTGTTCTGCAGCTTCTTTCTTCACGTTTCAGCAGCTAGCACGCTCTCCGTGTGCAGGAGAAGCGGCTGAGGCTTCCTTGCCGGAGACGAGGCACCTTCGCCGGCAGAGAGCCTCCGGCCGGCCGCGGTGCGCTCCGGAGCGGGGGCTTGTGCCGAAAGAGGCCGGGAACAGGCGCTTACCTTCGGACAGCTCCGGATGCCCGTCTAATGCGTCTCTTGTCGCCTACACGGCAGGGAAAAGCTTTTCCACTCTGTCTAGGAAGGAGAAAGTGTGCCAGCAGAGCAAATGCCTCCCGGACTTTCCCTGCAATTCAGCAAGTGCTTTGCAGCTTGAAATTGGAAGGAAAGCCTCAGATTTAGCAGCCAGAGCTTCAGGAGGAGCAGCAGCGAGCACAGCATCGCTTTTGCAGCAGCTCCTTCCATGTGCATGTTTTTGGGAGTGGAAAGGCTTGCAGAGTGTTCAAGTAGCTTTTTCTCTCCGCTGGAAAGCTGCAGGCTCAGTGCCAGTGTTCTGCAGCTTCTTTCTTCACGTTTCAGCAGCTAGCACGCTCTCCGTGTGCAGGAGAAGCGGCTGAGGCTTCCTTGCCGGAGACGAGGCACCTTCGCCGGCAGAGAGCCTCCGGCCGGCCGCGGTGCGCTCCGGAGCGGGGGCTTGTGCCGAAAGAGGCCGGGAACAGGCGCTTACCTTCGGACAGCTCCGGATGCCCGTCTAATGCGTCTCTTGTCGCCTACACGGCAGGGAAAAGCTTTTCCACTCTGTCTAGGAAGGAGAAAGTGTGCCAGCACAGCAAATGCCTCCCGGACTTTCCCTGCAATTCAGCAAGTGCTTTGCAGCTTGAAATTGGAAGGAAAGCCTCAGATTTAGCAGCCAGAGCTTCAGGAGGAGCAGCAGCGAGCACAGCATCGCTTTCGCAGCAGCTCCTTCCATGTGCATGTTTTTGGGAGTGGAAAGGCTTGCAGAGTGTTCAAGTAGCTTTTTCTCTCCGCTGGAAAGCTGCAGGCTCAGTGCCAGTGTTCTGCAGCTTCTTTCTTCACGTTTCAGCAGCTAGCACGCTCTCCGTGTGCAGGAGGAGCGGCTGAGGCTTCCTTGCCGGAGACGAGGCACCTTCGCCGGCAGAGAGCCTCCGGCCGGCCGCGGTGCGCTCCGGAGCGGGGGCTTGTGCCGAAAGAGGCCGGCAACAGGCGCTTACCTTCGGACAGCTCCGGATGCCCGTCTAATGCGTCTCTTGTCGCCTACACGGCAGGGAAAAGCTTTTCCACTCTGTCTAGGAAGGAGAAAGTGTGCCAGCACAGCAAATGCCTCCCGGACTTTCCCTGCAATTCAGCAAGTGCTTTGCAGCTTGAAATTGGAAGGAAAGCCTCAGATTTAGCAGCCAGAGCTTCAGGAGGAGCAGCAGCGAGCACAGCATCGCTTTTGCAGCAGCTCCTTCCATGTGCATGTTTTTGGGAGTGGAAAGGCTTGCAGAGTGTTCAAGTAGCTTTTTCTCTCCGCTGGAAAGCTGCAGGCTCAGTGCCAGTGTTCTGCAGCTTCTTTCTTCACGTTTCAGCAGCTAGCACGCTCTCCGTGTGCAGGAGAAGCGGCTGAGGCTTCCTTGCCGGAGACGAGGCACCTTCGCCGGCAGAGAGCCTCCGGCCGGCCGCGGTGCGCTCCGGAGCGGGGGCTTGTGCCGAAAGAGGCCGGGAACAGGCGCTTACCTTCGGACAGCTCCGGATCGCCGTCTAATGCGTCTCTTGTCGCCTACACGGCAGGGAAAAGCTTTTCCACTCTGTCTAGGAAGGAGAAAGTGTGCCAGCAGAGCAAATGCCTCCCGGACTTTCCCTGCAATTCAGCAAGTGCTTTGCAGCTTGAAATTGGAAGGAAAGCCTCAGATTTAGCAGCCAGAGCTTCAGGAGCAGCAGCAGCGAGCACAGCATCGCTTTTGCAGCAGCTCCTTCCATGTGCATGTTTTTGGGAGTGGAAAGGCTTGCAGAGTGTTCAAGTAGCTTTTTCTCTCCGCTGGAAAGCTGCAGGCTCAGTGCCAGTGTTCTGCAGCTTCTTTCTTCACGTTTCAGCAGCTAGCACGCTCTCCGTGTGCAGGAGAAGCGGCTGAGGCTTCCTTGCCGGAGACGAGGCACCTTCGCCGGCAGAGAGCCTCCGGCCGGCCGCGGTGCGCTCCGGAGCGGGGGCTTGTGCCGAAAGAGGCCGGGAAGAGGCGCTTACCTTCGGACAGCTCCGGATGCCCGTCTAATGCGTCTCTTGTCGCCTACACGGCAGGGAAAAGCTTTTCCACTCTGTCTAGGAAGGAGAAAGTGTGCCAGCACAGCAAATGCCTCCCGGACTTTCCCTGCAATTCAGCAAGTGCTTTGCAGCTTGAAATTGGAAGGAAAGCCTCAGATTTAGCAGCCAGAGCTTCAGGAGGAGCAGCAGCGAGCACAGCATCGCTTTTGCAGCAGCTCCTTCCATGTGCATGTTTTTGGGAGTGGAAAGGCTTGCAGAGTGTTCAAGTAGCTTTTTCTCTCCGCTGGAAAGCTGCACGCTCAGTGCCAGTGTTCTGCAGCTTCTTTCTTCACGTTTCAGCAGCTAGCACGCTCTCCGTGTGCAGGAGAAGCGGCTGAGGCTTCCTTGCCGGAGACGAGGCACCTTCGCCGGCAGAGAGCCTCCGGCCGGCCGCGGTGCGCTCCGGAGCGGGGGCTTGTGCCGAAAGAGGCCGGGAACAGGCGCTTACCTTCGGACAGCTCCGGATGCCCGTCTAATGCGTCTCTTGTCGCCTACACGGCAGGGAAAAGCTTTTCCACTCTGTCTAGGAAGGAGAAAGTGTGCCAGCACAGCAAATGCCTCCCGGACTTTCCCTGCAATTCAGCAAGTGCTTTGCAGCTTGAAATTGGAAGGAAAGCCTCAGATTTAGCAGCCAGAGCTTCAGGAGCAGCAGCAGCGAGCACAGCATCGCTTTTGCAGCAGCTCCTTCCATGTGCATGTTTTTGGGAGTGGAAAGGCTTGCAGAGTGTTCAAGTAGCTTTTTCTCTCCGCTGGAAAGCTGCACGCTCAGTGCCAGTGTTCTGCAGCTTCTTTCTTCACGTTTCAGCAGCTAGCACGCTCTCCGTGTGCAGGAGAAGCGGCTGAGGCTTCCTTGCCGGAGACGAGGCACCTTCGCCGGCAGAGAGCCTCCGGCCGGCCGCGGTGCGCTCCGGAGCGGGGGCTTGTGCCGAAAGAGGCCGGGAACAGGCGCTTACCTTCGGACAGCTCCGGATGCCCGTCTAATGCGTCTCTTGTCGCCTACACGGCAGGGAAAAGCTTTTCCACTCTGTCTAGGAAGGAGAAAGTGTGCCAGCACAGCAAATGCCTCCCGGACTTTCCCTGCAATTCAGCAAGTGCTTTGCAGCTTGAAATTGGAAGGAAAGCCTCAGATTTAGCAGCCAGAGCTTCAGGAGGAGCAGCAGCGAGCACAGCATCGCTTTTGCAGCAGCTCCTTCCATGTGCATGTTTTTGGGAGTGGAAAGGCTTGCAGAGTGTTCAAGTAGCTTTTTCTCTCCGCTGGAAAGCTGCACGCTCAGTGCCAGTGTTCTGCAGCTTCTTTCTTCACGTTTCAGCAGCTAGCACGCTCTCCGTGTGCAGGAGAAGCGGCTGAGGCTTCCTTGCCGGAGACGAGGCACCTTCGCCGGCAGAGAGCCTCCGGCCGGCCGCGGTGCGCTCCGGAGCGGGGGCTTGTGCCGAAAGAGGCCGGGAACAGGCGCTTACCTTCGGACAGCTCCGGATGCCCGTCTAATGCGTCTCTTGTCGCCTACACGGCAGGGAAAAGCTTTTCCACTCTGTCTAGGAAGGAGAAAGTGTGCCAGCACAGCAAATGCCTCCCGGACTTTCCCTGCAATTCAGCAAGTGCTTTGCAGCTTGAAATTGGAAGGAAAGCCTCAGATTTAGCAGCCAGAGCTTCAGGAGGAGCAGCAGCGAGCACAGCATCGCTTTTGCAGCAGCTCCTTCCATGTGCATGTTTTTGGGAGTGGAAAGGCTTGCAGAGTGTTCAAGTAGCTTTTTCTCTCCGCTGGAAAGCTGCAGGCTCAGTGCCAGTGTTCTGCAGCTTCTTTCTTCACGTTTCAGCAGCTAGCACGCTCTCCGTGTGCAGGAGAAGCGGCTGAGGCTTCCTTGCCGGAGACGAGGCACCTTCGCCGGCAGAGAGCCTCCGGCCGGCCGCGGTGCGCTCCGGAGCGGGGGCTTGTGCCGAAAGAGGCCGGGAACAGGCGCTTACCTTCGGACAGCTACGGATGCCCGTCTAATGCGTCTCTTGTCGCCTACACGGCAGGGAAAAGCTTTTCCACTCTGTCTAGGAAGGAGAAAGTGTGCCAGCACAGCAAATGCCTCCCGGACTTTCCCTGCAATTCAGCAAGTGCTTTGCAGCTTGAAATTGGAAGGAAAGCCTCAGATTTAGCAGCCAGAGCTTCAGGAGCAGCAGCAGCGAGCACAGCATCGCTTTTGCAGCAGCTCCTTCCATGTGCATGTTTTTGGGAGTGGAAAGGCTTGCAGAGTGTTCAAGTAGCTTTTTCTCTCCGCTGGAAAGCTGCAGGCTCAGTGCCAGTGTTCTGCAGCTTCTTTCTTCACGTTTCAGCAGCTAGCACGCTCTCCGTGTGCAGGAGAAGCGGCTGAGGCTTCCTTGCCGGAGACGAGGCACCTTCGCCGGCAGAGAGCCTCCGGCCGGCCGCGGTGCGCTCCGGAGCGGGGGCTTGTGCCGAAAGAGGCCGGGAACAGGCGCTTACCTTCGGACAGCTCCGGATGCCCGTCTAATGCGTCTCTTGTCGCCTACACGGCAGGGAAAAGCTTTTCCACTCTGTCTAGGAAGGAGAAAGTGTGCCAGCAGAGCAAATGCCTCCCGGACTTTCCCTGCAATTCAGCAAGTGCTTTGCAGCTTGAAATTGGAAGGAAAGCCTCAGATTTAGCAGCCAGAGCTTCAGGAGGAGCAGCAGCGAGCACAGCATCGCTTTTGCAGCAGCTCCTTCCATGTGCATGTTTTTGGGAGTGGAAAGGCTTGCAGAGTGTTCAAGTAGCTTTTTCTCTCCGCTGGAAAGCTGCACGCTCAGTGCCAGTGTTCTGCAGCTTCTTTCTTCACGTTTCAGCAGCTAGCACGCTCTCCGTGTGCAGGAGAAGCGGCTGAGGCTTCCTTGCCGGAGACGAGGCACCTTCGCCGGCAGAGAGCCTCCGGCCGGCCGCGGTGCGCTCCGGAGCGGGGGCTTGTGCCGAAAGAGGCCGGGAACAGGCGCTTACCTTCGGACAGCTCCGGATCGCCGTCTAATGCGTCTCTTGTCGCCTACACGGCAGGGAAAAGCTTTTCCACTCTGTCTAGGAAGGAGAAAGTGTGCCAGCACAGCAAATGCCTCCCGGACTTTCCCTGCAATTCAGCAAGTGCTTTGCAGCTTGAAATTGGAAGGAAAGCCTCAGATTTAGCAGCCAGAGCTTCAGGAGGAGCAGCAGCGAGCACAGCATCGCTTTTGCAGCAGCTCCTTCCATGTGCATGTTTTTGGGAGTGGAAAGGCTTGCAGAGTGTTCAAGTAGCTTTTTCTCTCCGCTGGAAAGCTGCACGCTCAGTGCCAGTGTTCTGCAGCTTCTTTCTTCACGTTTCAGCAGCTAGCACGCTCTCCGTGTGCAGGAGAAGCGGCTGAGGCTTCCTTGCCGGAGACGAGGCACCTTCGCCGGCAGAGAGCCTCCGGCCGGCCGCGGTGCGCTCCGGAGCGGGGGCTTGTGCCGAAAGAGGCCGGGAACAGGCGCTTACCTTCGGACAGCTCCGGATGCCCGTCTAATGCGTCTCTTGTCGCCTACACGGCAGCGAAAAGCTTTTCCACTCTGTCTAGGAAGGAGAAAGTGTGCCAGCACAGCAAATGCCTCCCGGACTTTCCCTGCAATTCAGCAAGTGCTTTGCAGCTTGAAATTGGAAGGAAAGCCTCAGATTTAGCAGCCAGAGCTTCAGGAGGAGCAGCAGCGAGCACAGCATCGCTTTTGCAGCAGCTCCTTCCATGTGCATGTTTTTGGGAGTGGAAAGGCTTGCAGAGTGTTCAAGTAGCTTTTTCTCTCCGCTGGAAAGCTGCACGCTCAGTGCCAGTGTTCTTCAGCTTCTTTCTTCACGTTTCAGCAGCTAGCACGCTCTCCGTGTGCAGGAGAAGCGGCTGAGGCTTCCTTGCCGGAGAAGCGGCACCTTCGCCGGCAGAGAGCCTCTGGCCGGCCGCGGTGCGCTCCGGAGCGGGGGCTTGTGCCGAAAGAGGCCGGGAACAGGCGCTTACCTTCGGACAGCTCCGGATGCCCGTCTAATGCGTCTCTTGTCGCCTACACGGCAGGGAAAAGCTTTTCCACTCTGTCTAGGAAGGAGAAAGTGTGCCAGCAGAGCAAATTCCTCCCGGACTTTCCCTGCAATTCAGCAAGTGCTTTGCAGCTTGAAATTGGAAGGAAAGCCTCAGATTTAGCAGCCAGAGCTTCAGGAGGAGCAGCAGCGAGCACAGCATCGCTTTTGCAGCAGCTCCTTCCATGTGCATGTTTTTGGGAGTGGAAAGGCTTGCAGAGTGTTCAAGTAGCTTTTTCTCTCCGCTGGAAAGCTGCACGCTCAGTGCCAGTGTTCTGCAGCTTCTTTCTTCACGTTTCAGCAGCTAGCACGCTCTCCGTGTGCAGGAGAAGCGGCTGAGGCTTCCTTGCCGGAGACGAGGCGCCTTCGCCGGCAGAGAGCCTCCGGCCGGCCGCGGTGCGCTCCGGAGCGGGGGCTTGTGCCGAAAGAGGCCGGGAACAGGCGCTTACCTTCGGACAGCTCCGGATGCCCGTCTAATGCGTCTCTTGTCGCCTACACGGCAGGGAAAAGCTTTTCCACTCTGTCTAGGAAGGAGAAAGTGTGCCAGCACAGCAAATGCCTCCCGGACTTTCCCTGCAATTCAGCAAGTGCTTTGCAGCTTGAAATTGGAAGGAAAGCCTCAGATTTAGCAGCCAGAGCTTCAGGAGGAGCAGCAGCGAGCACAGCATCGCTTTTGCAGCAGCTCCTTCCATGTGCATGTTTTTGGGAGTGGAAAGGCTTGCAGAGTGTTCAAGTAGCTTTTTCTCTCCGCTGGAAAGCTGCACGCTCAGTGCCAGTGTTCTGCAGCTTCTTTCTTCACGTTTCAGCAGCTAGCACGCTCTCCGTGTGCAGGAGAAGCGGCTGAGGCTTCCTTGCCGGAGACGAGGCGCCTTCGCCGGCAGAGAGCCTCCGGCCGGCCGCGGTGCGCTCCGGAGCGGGGGCTTGTGCCGAAAGAGGCCGGGAACAGGCGCTTACCTTCGGACAGCTCCGGATGCCCGTCTAATGCGTCTCTTGTCGCCTACACGGCAGGGAAAAGCTTTTCCACTCTGTCTAGGAAGGAGAAAGTGTGCCAGCAGAGCAAATGCCTCCCGGACTTTCCCTGCAATTCAGCAAGTGCTTTGCAGCTTGAAATTGGAAGGAAAGCCTCAGATTTAGCAGCCAGAGCTTCAGGAGGAGCAGCAGCGAGCACAGCATCGCTTTTGCAGCAGCTCCTTCCATGTGCATGTTTTTGGGAGTGGAAAGGCTTGCAGAGTGTTCAAGTAGCTTTTTCTCTCCGCTGGAAAGCTGCAGGCTCAGTGCCAGTGTTCTGCAGCTTCTTTCTTCACGTTTCAGCAGCTAGCACGCTCTCCGTGTGCAGGAGAAGCGGCTGAGGCTTCCTTGCCGGAGACGAGGCACCTTCGCCGGCAGAGAGCCTCCGGCCGGCCGCGGTGCGCTCCGGACCGGGGGCTTGTGCCGAAAGAGGCCGGGAACAGGCGCTTACCTTCGGACAGCTCCGGATGCCCGTCTAATGCGTCTCTTGTCGCCTACACGGCAGCGAAAAGCTTTTCCACTCTGTCTAGGAAGGAGAAAGTGTGCCAGCACAGCAAATGCCTCCCGGACTTTCCCTGCAATTCAGCAAGTGCTTTGCAGCTTGAAATTGGAAGGAAAGCCTCAGATTTAGCAGCCAGAGCTTCAGGAGGAGCAGCAGCGAGCACAGCATCGCTTTTGCAGCAGCTCCTTCCATGTGCATGTTTTTGGGAGTGGAAAGGCTTGCAGAGTGTTCAAGTAGCTTTTTCTCTCCGCTGGAAAGCTGCACGCTCAGTGCCAGTGTTCTGCAGCTTCTTTCTTCACGTTTCAGCAGCTAGCACGCTCTCCGTGTGCAGGAGAAGCGGCTGAGGCTTCCTTGCCGGAGAAGCGGCACCTTCGCCGGCAGAGAGCCTCTGGCCGGCCGCGGTGCGCTCCGGAGCGGGGGCTTGTGCCGAAAGAGGCCGGGAACAGGCGCTTACCTTCGGACAGCTCCGGATGCCCGTCTAATGCGTCTCTTGTCGCCTACACGGCAGGGAAAAGCTTTTCCACTCTGTCTAGGAAGGAGAAAGTGTGCCAGCAGAGCAAATGCCTCCCGGACTTTCCCTGCAATTCAGCAAGTGCTTTGCAGCTTGAAATTGGAAGGAAAGCCTCAGATTTAGCAGCCAGAGCTTCAGGAGGAGCAGCAGCGAGCACAGCATCGCTTTTGCAGCAGCTCCTTCCATGTGCATGTTTTTGGGAGTGGAAAGGCTTGCAGAGTGTTCAAGTAGCTTTTTCTCTCCGCTGGAAAGCTGCAGGCTCAGTGCCAGTGTTCTGCAGCTTCTTTCTTCACGTTTCAGCAGCTAGCACGCTCTCCGTGTGCAGGAGAAGCGGCTGAGGCTTCCTTGCCGGAGACGAGGCGCCTTCGCCGGCAGAGAGCCTCCGGCCGGCCGCGGTGCGCTCCGGAGCGGGGGCTTGTGCCGAAAGAGGCCGGGAACAGGCGCTTACCTTCGGACAGCTCCGGATGCCCGTCTAATGCGTCTCTTGTCGCCTACACGGCAGGGAAAAGCTTTTCCACTCTGTCTAGGAAGGAGAAAGTGTGCCAGCACAGCAAATGCCTCCCGGACTTTCCCTGCAATTCAGCAAGTGCTTTGCAGCTTGAAATTGGAAGGAAAGCCTCAGATTTAGCAGCCAGAGCTTCAGGAGGAGCAGCAGCGAGCACAGCATCGCTTTTGCAGCAGCTCCTTCCATGTGCATGTTTTTGGGAGTGGAAAGGCTTGCAGAGTGTTCAAGTAGCTTTTTCTCTCCGCTGGAAAGCTGCACGCTCAGTGCCAGTGTTCTGCAGCTTCTTTCTTCACGTTTCAGCAGCTAGCACGCTCTCCGTGTGCAGGAGAAGCGGCTGAGGCTTCCTTGCCGGAGACGAGGCACCTTCGCCGGCAGAGAGCCTCCGGCCGGCCGCGGTGCGCTCCGGAGCGGGGGCTTGTGCCGAAAGAGGCCGGGAACAGGCGCTTACCTTCGGACAGCTCCGGATGCCCGTCTAATGCGTCTCTTGTCGCCTACACGGCAGCGAAAAGCTTTTCCACTCTGTCTAGGAAGGAGAAAGTGTGCCAGCACAGCAAATGCCTCCCGGACTTTCCCTGCAATTCAGCAAGTGCTTTGCAGCTTGAAATTGGAAGGAAAGCCTCAGATTTAGCAGCCAGAGCTTCAGGAGGAGCAGCAGCGAGCACAGCATCGCTTTTGCAGCAGCTCCTTCCATGTGCATGTTTTTGGGAGTGGAAAGGCTTGCAGAGTGTTCAAGTAGCTTTTTCTCTCCGCTGGAAAGCTGCACGCTCAGTGCCAGTGTTCTGCAGCTTCTTTCTTCACGTTTCAGCAGCTAGCACGCTCTCCGTGTGCAGGAGAAGCGGCTGAGGCTTCCTTGCCGGAGACGAGGCACCTTCGCCGGCAGAGAGCCTCCGGCCGGCCGCGGTGCGCTCCGGAGCGGGGGCTTGTGCCGAAAGAGGCCGGGAACAGGCGCTTACCTTCGGACAGCTCCGGATGCCCGTCTAATGCGTCTCTTGTCGCCTACACGGCAGGGAAAAGCTTTTCCACTCTGTCTAGGAAGGAGAAAGTGTGCCAGCAGAGCAAATGCCTCCCGGACTTTCCCTGCAATTCAGCAAGTGCTTTGCAGCTTGAAATTGGAAGGAAAGCCTCAGATTTAGCAGCCAGAGCTTCAGGAGGAGCAGCAGCGAGCACAGCATCGCTTTTGCAGCAGCTCCTTCCATGTGCATGTTTTTGGGAGTGGAAAGGCTTGCAGAGTGTTCAAGTAGCTTTTTCTCTCCGCTGGAAAGCTGCAGGCTCAGTGCCAGTGTTCTGCAGCTTCTTTCTTCACGTTTCAGCAGCTAGCACGCTCTCCGTGTGCAGGAGAAGCGGCTGAGGCTTCCTTGCCGGAGACGAGGCACCTTCGCCGGCAGAGAGCCTCCGGCCGGCCGCGGTGCGCTCCGGAGCGGGGGCTTGTGCCGAAAGAGGCCGGGAACAGGCGCTTACCTTCGGACAGCTCCGGATGCCCGTCTAATGCGTCTCTTGTCGCCTACACGGCAGCGAAAAGCTTTTCCACTCTGTCTAGGAAGGAGAAAGTGTGCCAGCACAGCAAATGCCTCCCGGACTTTCCCTGCAATTCAGCAAGTGCTTTGCAGCTTGAAATTGGAAGGAAAGCCTCAGATTTAGCAGCCAGAGCTTCAGGAGGAGCAGCAGCGAGCACAGCATCGCTTTTGCAGCAGCTCCTTCCATGTGCATGTTTTTGGGAGTGGAAAGGCTTGCAGAGTGTTCAAGTAGCTTTTTCTCTCCGCTGGAAAGCTGCACGCTCAGTGCCAGTGTTCTGCAGCTTCTTTCTTCACGTTTCAGCAGCTAGCACGCTCTCCGTGTGCAGGAGAAGCGGCTGAGGCTTCCTTGCCGGAGAAGCGGCACCTTCGCCGGCAGAGAGCCTCCGGCCGGCCGCGGTGCGCTCCGGAGCGGGGGCTTGTGCCGAAAGAGGCCGGGAACAGGCGCTTACCTTCGGACAGCTCCGGATGCCCGTCTAATGCGTCTCTTGTCGCCTACACGGCAGGGAAAAGCTTTTCCACTCTGTCTAGGAAGGAGAAAGTGTGCCAGCACAGCAAATGCCTCCCGGACTTTCCCTGCAATTCAGCAAGTGCTTTGCAGCTTGAAATTGGAAGGAAAGCCTCAGATTTAGCAGCCAGAGCTTCAGGAGGAGCAGCAGCGAGCACAGCATCGCTTTTGCAGCAGCTCCTTCCATGTGCATGTTTTTGGGAGTGGAAAGGCTTGCAGAGTGTTCAAGTAGCTTTTTCTCTCCGCTGGAAAGCTGCAGGCTCAGTGCCAGTGTTCTGCAGCTTCTTTCTTCACGTTTCAGCAGCTAGCACGCTCTCCGTGTGCAGGAGAAGCGGCTGAGGCTTCCTTGCCGGAGACGAGGCACCTTCGCCGGCAGAGAGCCTCCGGCCGGCCGCGGTGCGCTCCGGAGCGGGGGCTTGTGCCGAAAGAGGCCGGGAACAGGCGCTTACCTTCGGACAGCTCCGGATGCCCGTCTAATGCGTCTCTTGTCGCCTACACGGCAGGGAAAAGCTTTTCCACTCTGTCTAGGAAGGAGAAAGTGTGCCAGCAGAGCAAATGCCTCCCGGACTTTCCCTGCAATTCAGCAAGTGCTTTGCAGCTTGAAATTGGAAGGAAAGCCTCAGATTTAGCAGCCAGAGCTTCAGGAGGAGCAGCAGCGAGCACAGCATCGCTTTTGCAGCAGCTCCTTCCATGTGCATGTTTTTGGGAGTGGAAAGGCTTGCAGAGTGTTCAAGTAGCTTTTTCTCTCCGCTGGAAAGCTGCAGGCTCAGTGCCAGTGTTCTGCAGCTTCTTTCTTCACGTTTCAGCAGCTAGCACGCTCTCCGTGTGCAGGAGAAGCGGCTGAGGCTTCCTTGCCGGAGACGAGGCACCTTCGCCGGCAGAGAGCCTCCGGCCGGCCGCGGTGCGCTCCGGAGCGGGGGCTTGTGCCGAAAGAGGCCGGGAACAGGCGCTTACCTTCGGACAGCTCCGGATGCCCGTCTAATGCGTCTCTTGTCGCCTACACGGCAGGGAAAAGCTTTTCCACTCTGTCTAGGAAGGAGAAAGTGTGCCAGCACAGCAAATGCCTCCCGGACTTTCCCTGCAATTCAGCAAGTGCTTTGCAGCTTGAAATTGGAAGGAAAGCCTCAGATTTAGCAGCCAGAGCTTCAGGAGGAGCAGCAGCGAGCACAGCATCGCTTTTGCAGCAGCTCCTTCCATGTGCATGTTTTTGGGAGTGGAAAGGCTTGCAGAGTGTTCAAGTAGCTTTTTCTCTCCGCTGGAAAGCTGCACGCTCAGTGCCAGTGTTCTGCAGCTTCTTTCTTCACGTTTCAGCAGCTAGCACGCTCTCCGTGTGCAGGAGAAGCGGCTGAGGCTTCCTTGCCGGAGAAGCGGCACCTTCGCCGGCAGAGAGCCTCTGGCCGGCCGCGGTGCGCTCCGGAGCGGGGGCTTGTGCCGAAAGAGGCCGGGAACAGGCGCTTACCTTCGGACAGCTCCGGATGCCCGTCTAATGCGTCTCTTGTCGCCTACACGGCAGGGAAAAGCTTTTCCACTCTGTCTAGGAAGGAGAAAGTGTGCCAGCAGAGCAAATGCCTCCCGGACTTTCCCTGCAATTCAGCAAGTGCTTTGCAGCTTGAAATTGGAAGGAAAGCCTCAGATTTAGCAGCCAGAGCTTCAGGAGGAGCAGCAGCGAGCACAGCATCGCTTTTGCAGCAGCTCCTTCCATGTGCATGTTTTTGGGAGTGGAAAGGCTTGCAGAGTGTTCAAGTAGCTTTTTCTCTCCGCTGGAAAGCTGCACGCTCAGTGCCAGTGTTCTGCAGCTTCTTTCTTCACGTTTCAGCAGCTAGCACGCTCTCCGTGTGCAGGAGAAGCGGCTGAGGCTTCCTTGCCGGAGACGAGGCGCCTTCGCCGGCAGAGAGCCTCCGGCCGGCCGCGGTGCGCTCCGGAGCGGGGGCTTGTGCCGAAAGAGGCCGGGAACAGGCGCTTACCTTCGGACAGCTCCGGATGCCCGTCTAATGCGTCTCTTGTCGCCTACACGGCAGGGAAAAGCTTTTCCACTCTGTCTAGGAAGGAGAAAGTGTGCCAGCACAGCAAATGCCTCCCGGACTTTCCCTGCAATTCAGCAAGTGCTTTGCAGCTTGAAATTGGAAGGAAAGCCTCAGATTTAGCAGCCAGAGCTTCAGGAGGAGCAGCAGCGAGCACAGCATCGCTTTTGCAGCAGCTCCTTCCATGTGCATGTTTTTGGGAGTGGAAAGGCTTGCAGAGTGTTCAAGTAGCTTTTTCTCTCCGCTGGAAAGCTGCACGCTCAGTGCCAGTGTTCTGCAGCTTCTTTCTTCACGTTTCAGCAGCTAGCACGCTCTCCGTGTGCAGGAGAAGCGGCTGAGGCTTCCTTGCCGGAGACGAGGCACCTTCGCCGGCAGAGAGCCTCCGGCCGGCCGCGGTGCGCTCCGGAGCGGGGGCTTGTGCCGAAAGAGGCCGGGAACAGGCGCTTACCTTCGGACAGCTCCGGATGCCCGTCTAATGCGTCTCTTGTCGCCTACACGGCAGCGAAAAGCTTTTCCACTCTGTCTAGGAAGGAGAAAGTGTGCCAGCACAGCAAATGCCTCCCGGACTTTCCCTGCAATTCAGCAAGTGCTTTGCAGCTTGAAATTGGAAGGAAAGCCTCAGATTTAGCAGCCAGAGCTTCAGGAGGAGCAGCAGCGAGCACAGCATCGCTTTTGCAGCAGCTCCTTCCATGTGCATGTTTTTGGGAGTGGAAAGGCTTGCAGAGTGTTCAAGTAGCTTTTTCTCTCCGCTGGAAAGCTGCACGCTCAGTGCCAGTGTTCTGCAGCTTCTTTCTTCACGTTTCAGCAGCTAGCACGCTCTCCGTGTGCAGGAGAAGCGGCTGAGGCTTCCTTGCCGGAGAAGCGGCACCTTCGCCGGCAGAGAGCCTCCGGCCGGCCGCGGTGCGCTCCGGAGCGGGGGCTTGTGCCGAAAGAGGCCGGGAACAGGCGCTTACCTTCGGACAGCTCCGGATGCCCGTCTAATGCGTCTCTTGTCGCCTACACGGCAGGGAAAAGCTTTTCCACTCTGTCTAGGAAGGAGAAAGTGTGCCAGCACAGCAAATGCCTCCCGGACTTTCCCTGCAATTCAGCAAGTGCTTTGCAGCTTGAAATTGGAAGGAAAGCCTCAGATTTAGCAGCCAGAGCTTCAGGAGGAGCAGCAGCGAGCACAGCATCGCTTTTGCAGCAGCTCCTTCCATGTGCATGTTTTTGGGAGTGGAAAGGCTTGCAGAGTGTTCAAGTAGCTTTTTCTCTCCGCTGGAAAGCTGCACGCTCAGTGCCAGTGTTCTGCAGCTTCTTTCTTCACGTTTCAGCAGCTAGCACGCTCTCCGTGTGCAGGAGAAGCGGCTGAGGCTTCCTTGCCGGAGACGAGGCACCTTCGCCGGCAGAGAGCCTCCGGCCGGCCGCGGTGCGCTCCGGAGCGGGGGCTTGTGCCGAAAGAGGCCGGGAACAGGCGCTTACCTTCGGACAGCTCCGGATCGCCGTCTAATGCGTCTCTTGTCGCCTACACGGCAGGGAAAAGCTTTTCCACTCTGTCTAGGAAGGAGAAAGTGTGCCAGCACAGCAAATGCCTCCCGGACTTTCCCTGCAATTCAGCAAGTGCTTTGCAGCTTGAAATTGGAAGGAAAGCCTCAGATTTAGCAGCCAGAGCTTCAGGAGGAGCAGCAGCGAGCACAGCATCGCTTTTGCAGCAGCTCCTTCCATGTGCATGTTTTTGGGAGTGGAAAGGCTTGCAGAGTGTTCAAGTAGCTTTTTCTCTCCGCTGGAAAGCTGCACGCTCAGTGCCAGTGTTCTGCAGCTTCTTTCTTCACGTTTCAGCAGCTAGCACGCTCTCCGTGTGCAGGAGAAGCGGCTGAGGCTTCCTTGCCGGAGACGAGGCACCTTCGCCGGCAGAGAGCCTCCGGCCGGCCGCGGTGCGCTCCGGAGCGGGGGCTTGTGCCGAAAGAGGCCGGGAACAGGCGCTTACCTTCGGACAGCTCCGGATGCCCGTCTAATGCGTCTCTTGTCGCCTACACGGCAGGGAAAAGCTTTTCCACTCTGTCTAGGAAGGAGAAAGTGTGCCAGCAGAGCAAATGCCTCCCGGACTTTCCCTGCAATTCAGCAAGTGCTTTGCAGCTTGAAATTGGAAGGAAAGCCTCAGATTTAGCAGCCAGAGCTTCAGGAGGAGCAGCAGCGAGCACAGCATCGCTTTTGCAGCAGCTCCTTCCATGTGCATGTTTTTGGGAGTGGAAAGGCTTGCAGAGTGTTCAAGTAGCTTTTTCTCTCCGCTGGAAAGCTGCAGGCTCAGTGCCAGTGTTCTGCAGCTTCTTTCTTCACGTTTCAGCAGCTAGCACGCTCTCCGTGTGCAGGAGAAGCGGCTGAGGCTTCCTTGCCGGAGACGAGGCACCTTCGCCGGCAGAGAGCCTCCGGCCGGCCGCGGTGCGCTCCGGAGCGGGGGCTTGTGCCGAAAGAGGCCGGGAACAGGCGCTTACCTTCGGACAGCTCCGGATGCCCGTCTAATGCGTCTCTTGTCGCCTACACGGCAGGGAAAAGCTTTTCCACTCTGTCTAGGAAGGAGAAAGTGTGCCAGCAGAGCAAATTCCTCCCGGACTTTCCCTGCAATTCAGCAAGTGCTTTGCAGCTTGAAATTGGAAGGAAAGCCTCAGATTTAGCAGCCAGAGCTTCAGGAGGAGCAGCAGCGAGCACAGCATCGCTTTTGCAGCAGCTCCTTCCATGTGCATGTTTTTGGGAGTGGAAAGGCTTGCAGAGTGTTCAAGTAGCTTTTTCTCTCCGCTGGAAAGCTGCAGGCTCAGTGCCAGTGTTCTGCAGCTTCTTTCTTCACGTTTCAGCAGCTAGCACGCTCTCCGTGTGCAGGAGAAGCGGCTGAGGCTTCCTTGCCGGAGACGAGGCACCTTCGCCGGCAGAGAGCCTCCGGCCGGCCGCGGTGCGCTCCGGAGCGGGGGCTTGTGCCGAAAGAGGCCGGGAACAGGCGCTTACCTTCGGACAGCTCCGGATGCCCGTCTAATGCGTCTCTTGTCGCCTACACGGCAGGGAAAAGCTTTTCCACTCTGTCTAGGAAGGAGAAAGTGTGCCAGCACAGCAAATGCCTCCCGGACTTTCCCTGCAATTCAGCAAGTGCTTTGCAGCTTGAAATTGGAAGGAAAGCCTCAGATTTAGCAGCCAGAGCTTCAGGAGGAGCAGCAGCGAGCACAGCATCGCTTTTGCAGCAGCTCCTTCCATGTGCATGTTTTTGGGAGTGGAAAGGCTTGCAGAGTGTTCAAGTAGCTTTTTCTCTCCGCTGGAAAGCTGCACGCTCAGTGCCAGTGTTCTGCAGCTTCTTTCTTCACGTTTCAGCAGCTAGCACGCTCTCCGTGTGCAGGAGAAGCGGCTGAGGCTTCCTTGCCGGAGACGAGGCACCTTCGCCGGCAGAGAGCCTCCGGCCGGCCGCGGTGCGCTCCGGAGCGGGGGCTTGTGCCGAAAGAGGCCGGGAACAGGCGCTTACCTTCGGACAGCTCCGGATGCCCGTCTAATGCGTCTCTTGTCGCCTACACGGCAGGGAAAAGCTTTTCCACTCTGTCTAGGAAGGAGAAAGTGTGCCAGCACAGCAAATGCCTCCCGGACTTTCCCTGCAATTCAGCAAGTGCTTTGCAGCTTGAAATTGGAAGGAAAGCCTCAGATTTAGCAGCCAGAGCTTCAGGAGGAGCAGCAGCGAGCACAGCATCGCTTTTGCAGCAGCTCCTTCCATGTGCATGTTTTTGGGAGTGGAAAGGCTTGCAGAGTGTTCAAGTAGCTTTTTCTCTCCGCTGGAAAGCTGCAGGCTCAGTGCCAGTGTTCTGCAGCTTCTTTCTTCACGTTTCAGCAGCTAGCACGCTCTCCGTGTGCAGGAGAAGCGGCTGAGGCTTCCTTGCCGGAGACGAGGCACCTTCGCCGGCAGAGAGCCTCCGGCCGGCCGCGGTGCGCTCCGGAGCGGGGGCTTGTGCCGAAAGAGGCCGGGAACAGGCGCTTACCTTCGGACAGCTCCGGATGCCCGTCTAATGCGTCTCTTGTCGCCTACACGGCAGGGAAAAGCTTTTCCACTCTGTCTAGGAAGGAGAAAGTGTGCCAGCACAGCAAATGCCTCCCGGACTTTCCCTGCAATTCAGCAAGTGCTTTGCAGCTTGAAATTGGAAGGAAAGCCTCAGATTTAGCAGCCAGAGCTTCAGGAGCAGCAGCAGCGAGCACAGCATCGCTTTTGCAGCAGCTCCTTCCATGTGCATGTTTTTGGGAGTGGAAAGGCTTGCAGAGTGTTCAAGTAGCTTTTTCTCTCCGCTGGAAAGCTGCACGCTCAGTGCCAGTGTTCTGCAGCTTCTTTCTTCACGTTTCAGCAGCTAGCACGCTCTCCGTGTGCAGGAGAAGCGGCTGAGGCTTCCTTGCCGGAGACGAGGCACCTTCGCCGGCAGAGAGCCTCCGGCCGGCCGCGGTGCGCTCCGGAGCGGGGGCTTGTGCCGAAAGAGGCCGGGAACAGGCGCTTACCTTCGGACAGCTCCGGATCGCCGTCTAATGCGTCTCTTGTCGCCTACACGGCAGGGAAAAGCTTTTCCACTCTGTCTAGGAAGGAGAAAGTGTGCCAGCACAGCAAATGCCTCCCGGACTTTCCCTGCAATTCAGCAAGTGCTTTGCAGCTTGAAATTGGAAGGAAAGCCTCAGATTTAGCAGCCAGAGCTTCAGGAGGAGCAGCAGCGAGCACAGCATCGCTTTTGCAGCAGCTCCTTCCATGTGCATGTTTTTGGGAGTGGAAAGGCTTGCAGAGTGTTCAAGTAGCTTTTTCTCTCCGCTGGAAAGCTGCACGCTCAGTGCCAGTGTTCTGCAGATTCTTTCTTCACGTTTCAGCAGCTAGCACGCTCTCCGTGTGCAGGAGAAGCGGCTGAGGCTTCCTTGCCGGAGACGAGGCACCTTCGCCGGCAGAGAGCCTCCGGCCGGCCGCGGTGCGCTCCGGAGCGGGGGCTTGTGCCGAAAGAGGCCGGGAACAGGCGCTTACCTTCGGACAGCTCCGGATGCCCGTCTAATGCGTCTCTTGTCGCCTACACGGCAGGGAAAAGCTTTTCCACTCTGTCTAGGAAGGAGAAAGTGTGCCAGCACAGCAAATGCCTCCCGGACTTTCCCTGCAATTCAGCAAGTGCTTTGCAGCTTGAAATTGGAAGGAAAGCCTCAGATTTAGCAGCCAGAGCTTCAGGAGGAGCAGCAGCGAGCACAGCATCGCTTTTGCAGCAGCTCCTTCCATGTGCATGTTTTTGGGAGTGGAAAGGCTTGCAGAGTGTTCAAGTAGCTTTTTCTCTCCGCTGGAAAGCTGCAGGCTCAGTGCCAGTGTTCTGCAGCTTCTTTCTTCACGTTTCAGCAGCTAGCACGCTCTCCGTGTGCAGGAGAAGCGGCTGAGGCTTCCTTGCCGGAGACGAGGCACCTTCGCCGGCAGAGAGCCTCCGGCCGGCCGCGGTGCGCTCCGGAGCGGGGGCTTGTGCCGAAAGAGGCCGGGAACAGGCGCTTACCTTCGGACAGCTCCGGATGCCCGTCTAATGCGTCTCTTGTCGCCTACACGGCAGGGAAAAGCTTTTCCACTCTGTCTAGGAAGGAGAAAGTGTGCCAGCACAGCAAATGCCTCCCGGACTTTCCCTGCAATTCAGCAAGTGCTTTGCAGCTTGAAATTGGAAGGAAAGCCTCAGATTTAGCAGCCAGAGCTTCAGGAGGAGCAGCAGCGAGCACAGCATCGCTTTTGCAGCAGCTCCTTCCATGTGCATGTTTTTGGGAGTGGAAAGGCTTGCAGAGTGTTCAAGTAGCTTTTTCTCTCCGCTGGAAAGCTGCACGCTCAGTGCCAGTGTTCTGCAGCTTCTTTCTTCACGTTTCAGCAGCTAGCACGCTCTCCGTGTGCAGGAGAAGCGGCTGAGGCTTCCTTGCCGGAGACGAGGCACCTTCGCCGGCAGAGAGCCTCCGGCCGGCCGCGGTGCGCTCCGGAGCGGGGGCTTGTGCCGAAAGAGGCCGGGAACAGGCGCTTACCTTCGGACAGCTCCGGATGCCCGTCTAATGCGTCTCTTGTCGCCTACACGGCAGGGAAAAGCTTTTCCACTCTGTCTAGGAAGGAGAAAGTGTGCCAGCAGAGCAAATTCCTCCCGGACTTTCCCTGCAATTCAGCAAGTGCTTTGCAGCTTGAAATTGGAAGGAAAGCCTCAGATTTAGCAGCCAGAGCTTCAGGAGGAGCAGCAGCGAGCACAGCATCGCTTTTGCAGCAGCTCCTTCCATGTGCATGTTTTTGGGAGTGGAAAGGCTTGCAGAGTGTTCAAGTAGCTTTTTCTCTCCGCTGGAAAGCTGCACGCTCAGTGCCAGTGTTCTGCAGCTTCTTTCTTCACGTTTCAGCAGCTAGCACGCTCTCCGTGTGCAGGAGAAGCGGCTGAGGCTTCCTTGCCGGAGACGAGGCACCTTCGCCGGCAGAGAGCCTCCGGCCGGCCGCGGTGCGCTCCGGAGCGGGGGCTTGTGCCGAAAGAGGCCGGGAACAGGCGCTTACCTTCGGACAGCTCCGGATGCCCGTCTAATGCGTCTCTTGTCGCCTACACGGCAGGGAAAAGCTTTTCCACTCTGTCTAGGAAGGAGAAAGTGTGCCAGCAGAGCAAATGCCTCCCGGACTTTCCCTGCAATTCAGCAAGTGCTTTGCAGCTTGAAATTGGAAGGAAAGCCTCAGATTTAGCAGCCAGAGCTTCAGGAGGAGCAGCAGCGAGCACAGCATCGCTTTTGCAGCAGCTCCTTCCATGTGCATGTTTTTGGGAGTGGAAAGGCTTGCAGAGTGTTCAAGTAGCTTTTTCTCTCCGCTGGAAAGCTGCAGGCTCAGTGCCAGTGTTCTGCAGCTTCTTTCTTCACGTTTCAGCAGCTAGCACGCTCTCCGTGTGCAGGAGAAGCGGCTGAGGCTTCCTTGCCGGAGACGAGGCACCTTCGCCGGCAGAGAGCCTCCGGCCGGCCGCGGTGCGCTCCGGAGCGGGGGCTTGTGCCGAAAGAGGCCGGGAACAGGCGCTTACCTTCGGACAGCTCCGGATGCCCGTCTAATGCGTCTCTTGTCGCCTACACGGCAGCGAAAAGCTTTTCCACTCTGTCTAGGAAGGAGAAAGTGTGCCAGCACAGCAAATGCCTCCCGGACTTTCCCTGCAATTCAGCAAGTGCTTTGCAGCTTGAAATTGGAAGGAAAGCCTCAGATTTAGCAGCCAGAGCTTCAGGAGGAGCAGCAGCGAGCACAGCATCGCTTTTGCAGCAGCTCCTTCCATGTGCATGTTTTTGGGAGTGGAAAGGCTTGCAGAGTGTTCAAGTAGCTTTTTCTCTCCGCTGGAAAGCTGCACGCTCAGTGCCAGTGTTCTGCAGCTTCTTTCTTCACGTTTCAGCAGCTAGCACGCTCTCCGTGTGCAGGAGAAGCGGCTGAGGCTTCCTTGCCGGAGACGAGGCACCTTCGCCGGCAGAGAGCCTCCGGCCGGCCGCGGTGCGCTCCGGAGCGGGGGCTTGTGCCGAAAGAGGCCGGGAACAGGCGCTTACCTTCGGACAGCTCCGGATGCCCGTCTAATGCGTCTCTTGTCGCCTACACGGCAGGGAAAAGCTTTTCCACTCTGTCTAGGAAGGAGAAAGTGTGCCAGCACAGCAAATGCCTCCCGGACTTTCCCTGCAATTCAGCAAGTGCTTTGCAGCTTGAAATTGGAAGGAAAGCCTCAGATTTAGCAGCCAGAGCTTCAGGAGGAGCAGCAGCGAGCACAGCATCGCTTTTGCAGCAGCTCCTTCCATGTGCATGTTTTTGGGAGTGGAAAGGCTTGCAGAGTGTTCAAGTAGCTTTTTCTCTCCGCTGGAAAGCTGCACGCTCAGTGCCAGTGTTCTGCAGCTTCTTTCTTCACGTTTCAGCAGCTAGCACGCTCTCCGTGTGCAGGAGAAGCGGCTGAGGCTTCCTTGCCGGAGACGAGGCACCTTCGCCGGCAGAGAGCCTCCGGCCGGCCGCGGTGCGCTCCGGAGCGGGGGCTTGTGCCGAAAGAGGCCGGGAACAGGCGCTTACCTTCGGACAGCTCCGGATGCCCGTCTAATGCGTCTCTTGTCGCCTACACGGCAGGGAAAAGCTTTTCCACTCTGTCTAGGAAGGAGAAAGTGTGCCAGCACAGCAAATGCCTCCCGGACTTTCCCTGCAATTCAGCAAGTGCTTTGCAGCTTGAAATTGGAAGGAAAGCCTCAGATTTAGCAGCCAGAGCTTCAGGAGGAGCAGCAGCGAGCACAGCATCGCTTTTGCAGCAGCTCCTTCCATGTGCATGTTTTTGGGAGTGGAAAGGCTTGCAGAGTGTTCAAGTAGCTTTTTCTCTCCGCTGGAAAGCTGCAGGCTCAGTGCCAGTGTTCTGCAGCTTCTTTCTTCACGTTTCAGCAGCTAGCACGCTCTCCGTGTGCAGGAGAAGCGGCTGAGGCTTCCTTGCCGGAGACGAGGCACCTTCGCCGGCAGAGAGCCTCCGGCCGGCCGCGGTGCGCTCCGGAGCGGGGGCTTGTGCCGAAAGAGGCCGGGAACAGGCGCTTACCTTCGGACAGCTCCGGATGCCCGTCTAATGCGTCTCTTGTCGCCTACACGGCAGGGAAAAGCTTTTCCACTCTGTCTAGGAAGGAGAAAGTGTGCCAGCACAGCAAATGCCTCCCGGACTTTCCCTGCAATTCAGCAAGTGCTTTGCAGCTTGAAATTGGAAGGAAAGCCTCAGATTTAGCAGCCAGAGCTTCAGGAGGAGCAGCAGCGAGCACAGCATCGCTTTTGCAGCAGCTCCTTCCATGTGCATGTTTTTGGGAGTGGAAAGGCTTGCAGAGTGTTCAAGTAGCTTTTTCTCTCCGCTGGAAAGCTGCACGCTCAGTGCCAGTGTTCTGCAGCTTCTTTCTTCACGTTTCAGCAGCTAGCACGCTCTCCGTGTGCAGGAGAAGCGGCTGAGGCTTCCTTGCCGGAGACGAGGCGCCTTCGCCGGCAGAGAGCCTCCGGCCGGCCGCGGTGCGCTCCGGAGCGGGGGCTTGTGCCGAAAGAGGCCGGGAACAGGCGCTTACCTTCGGACAGCTCCGGATCGCCGTCTAATGCGTCTCTTGTCGCCTACACGGCAGGGAAAAGCTTTTCCACTCTGTCTAGGAAGGAGAAAGTGTGCCAGCACAGCAAATGCCTCCCGGACTTTCCCTGCAATTCAGCAAGTGCTTTGCAGCTTGAAATTGGAAGGAAAGCCTCAGATTTAGCAGCCAGAGCTTCAGGAGGAGCAGCAGCGAGCACAGCATCGCTTTTGCAGCAGCTCCTTCCATGTGCATGTTTTTGGGAGTGGAAAGGCTTGCAGAGTGTTCAAGTAGCTTTTTCTCTCCGCTGGAAAGCTGCACGCTCAGTGCCAGTGTTCTGCAGCTTCTTTCTTCACGTTTCAGCAGCTAGCACGCTCTCCGTGTGCAGGAGAAGCGGCTGAGGCTTCCTTGCCGGAGAAGCGGCACCTTCGCCGGCAGAGAGCCTCCGGCCGGCCGCGGTGCGCTCCGGAGCGGGGGCTTGTGCCGAAAGAGGCCGGGAACAGGCGCTTACCTTCGGACAGCTCCGGATGCCCGTCTAATGCGTCTCTTGTCGCCTACACGGCAGGGAAAAGCTTTTCCACTCTGTCTAGGAAGGAGAAAGTGTGCCAGCACAGCAAATGCCTCCCGGACTTTCCCTGCAATTCAGCAAGTGCTTTGCAGCTTGAAATTGGAAGGAAAGCCTCAGATTTAGCAGCCAGAGCTTCAGGAGGAGCAGCAGCGAGCACAGCATCGCTTTTGCAGCAGCTCCTTCCATGTGCATGTTTTTGGGAGTGGAAAGGCTTGCAGAGTGTTCAAGTAGCTTTTTCTCTCCGCTGGAAAGCTGCACGCTCAGTGCCAGTGTTCTGCAGCTTCTTTCTTCACGTTTCAGCAGCTAGCACGCTCTCCGTGTGCAGGAGAAGCGGCTGAGGCTTCCTTGCCGGAGACGAGGCACCTTCGCCGGCAGAGAGCCTCCGGCCGGCCGCGGGGCGCTCCGGAGCGGGGGCTTGTGCCGAAAGAGGCCGGGAACAGGCGCTTACCTTCGGACAGCTCCGGATGCCCGTCTAATGCGTCTCTTGTCGCCTACACGGCAGGGAAAAGCTTTTCCACTCTGTCTAGGAAGGAGAAAGTGTGCCAGCACAGCAAATGCCTCCCGGACTTTCCCTGCAATTCAGCAAGTGCTTTGCAGCTTGAAATTGGAAGGAAAGCCTCAGATTTAGCAGCCAGAGCTTCAGGAGGAGCAGCAGCGAGCACAGCATCGCTTTTGCAGCAGCTCCTTCCATGTGCATGTTTTTGGGAGTGGAAAGGCTTGCAGAGTGTTCAAGTAGCTTTTTCTCTCCGCTGGAAAGCTGCACGCTCAGTGCCAGTGTTCTGCAGCTTCTTTCTTCACGTTTCAGCAGCTAGCACGCTCTCCGTGTGCAGGAGAAGCGGCTGAGGCTTCCTTGCCGGAGACGAGGCACCTTCGCCGGCAGAGAGCCTCCGGCCGGCCGCGGTGCGCTCCGGAGCGGGGGCTTGTGCCGAAAGAGGCCGGCAACAGGCGCTTACCTTCGGACAGCTCCGGATGCCCGTCTAATGCGTCTCTTGTCGCCTACACGGCAGGGAAAAGCTTTTCCACTCTGTCTAGGAAGGAGAAAGTGTGCCAGCACAGCAAATGCCTCCCGGACTTTCCCTGCAATTCAGCAAGTGCTTTGCAGCTTGAAATTGGAAGGAAAGCCTCAGATTTAGCAGCCAGAGCTTCAGGAGGAGCAGCAGCGAGCACAGCATCGCTTTTGCAGCAGCTCCTTCCATGTGCATGTTTTTGGGAGTGGAAAGGCTTGCAGAGTGTTCAAGTAGCTTTTTCTCTCCGCTGGAAAGCTGCACGCTCAGTGCCAGTGTTCTGCAGCTTCTTTCTTCACGTTTCAGCAGCTAGCACGCTCTCCGTGTGCAGGAGAAGCGGCTGAGGCTTCCTTGCCGGAGACGAGGCACCTTCGCCGGCAGAGAGCCTCCGGCCGGCCGCGGTGCGCTCCGGAGCGGGGGCTTGTGCCGAAAGAGGCCGGGAACAGGCGCTTACCTTCGGACAGCTCCGGATCGCCGTCTAATGCGTCTCTTGTCGCCTACACGGCAGGGAAAAGCTTTTCCACTCTGTCTAGGAAGGAGAAAGTGTGCCAGCACAGCAAATGCCTCCCGGACTTTCCCTGCAATTCAGCAAGTGCTTTGCAGCTTGAAATTGGAAGGAAAGCCTCAGATTTAGCAGCCAGAGCTTCAGGAGGAGCAGCAGCGAGCACAGCATCGCTTTTGCAGCAGCTCCTTCCATGTGCATGTTTTTGGGAGTGGAAAGGCTTGCAGAGTGTTCAAGTAGCTTTTTCTCTCCGCTGGAAAGCTGCAGGCTCAGTGCCAGTGTTCTGCAGCTTCTTTCTTCACGTTTCAGCAGCTAGCACGCTCTCCGTGTGCAGGAGAAGCGGCTGAGGCTTCCTTGCCGGAGACGAGGCACCTTCGCCGGCAGAGAGCCTCCGGCCGGCCGCGGTGCGCTCCGGAGCGGGGGCTTGTGCCGAAAGAGGCCGGGAACAGGCGCTTACCTTCGGACAGCTCCGGATGCCCGTCTAATGCGTCTCTTGTCGCCTACACGGCAGGGAAAAGCTTTTCCACTCTGTCTAGGAAGGAGAAAGTGTGCCAGCACAGCAAATGCCTCCCGGACTTTCCCTGCAATTCAGCAAGTGCTTTGCAGCTTGAAATTGGAAGGAAAGCCTCAGATTTAGCAGCCAGAGCTTCAGGAGCAGCAGCAGCGAGCACAGCATCGCTTTTGCAGCAGCTCCTTCCATGTGCATGTTTTTGGGAGTGGAAAGGCTTGCAGAGTGTTCAAGTAGCTTTTTCTCTCCGCTGGAAAGCTGCACGCTCAGTGCCAGTGTTCTGCAGCTTCTTTCTTCACGTTTCAGCAGCTAGCACGCTCTCCGTGTGCAGGAGAAGCGGCTGAGGCTTCCTTGCCGGAGACGAGGCACCTTCGCCGGCAGAGAGCCTCCGGCCGGCCGCGGTGCGCTCCGGAGCGGGGGCTTGTGCCGAAAGAGGCCGGGAACAGGCGCTTACCTTCGGACAGCTCCGGATGCCCGTCTAATGCGTCTCTTGTCGCCTACACGGCAGGGAAAAGCTTTTCCACTCTGTCTAGGAAGGAGAAAGTGTGCCAGCAGAGCAAATGCCTCCCGGACTTTCCCTGCAATTCAGCAAGTGCTTTGCAGCTTGAAATTGGAAGGAAAGCCTCAGATTTAGCAGCCAGAGCTTCAGGAGGAGCAGCAGCGAGCACAGCATCGCTTTTGCAGCAGCTCCTTCCATGTGCATGTTTTTGGGAGTGGAAAGGCTTGCAGAGTGTTCAAGTAGCTTTTTCTCTCCGCTGGAAAGCTGCACGCTCAGTGCCAGTGTTCTGCAGCTTCTTTCTTCACGTTTCAGCAGCTAGCACGCTCTCCGTGTGCAGGAGAAGCGGCTGAGGCTTCCTTGCCGGAGACGAGGCACCTTCGCCGGCAGAGAGCCTCCGGCCGGCCGCGGTGCGCTCCGGAGCGGGGGCTTGTGCCGAAAGAGGCCGGGAACAGGCGCTTACCTTCGGACAGCTCCGGATGCCCGTCTAATGCGTCTCTTGTCGCCTACACGGCAGGGAAAAGCTTTTCCACTCTGTCTAGGAAGGAGAAAGTGTGCCAGCAGAGCAAATGCCTCCCGGACTTTCCCTGCAATTCAGCAAGTGCTTTGCAGCTTGAAATTGGAAGGAAAGCCTCAGATTTAGCAGCCAGAGCTTCAGGAGGAGCAGCAGCGAGCACAGCATCGCTTTTGCAGCAGCTCCTTCCATGTGCATGTTTTTGGGAGTGGAAAGGCTTGCAGAGTGTTCAAGTAGCTTTTTCTCTCCGCTGGAAAGCTGCACGCTCAGTGCCAGTGTTCTGCAGCTTCTTTCTTCACGTTTCAGCAGCTAGCACGCTCTCCGTGTGCAGGAGAAGCGGCTGAGGCTTCCTTGCCGGAGAAGCGGCACCTTCGCCGGCAGAGAGCCTCTGGCCGGCCGCGGTGCGCTCCGGAGCGGGGGCTTGTGCCGAAAGAGGCCGGGAACAGGCGCTTACCTTCGGACAGCTCCGGATGCCCGTCTAATGCGTCTCTTGTCGCCTACACGGCAGGGAAAAGCTTTTCCACTCTGTCTAGGAAGGAGAAAGTGTGCCAGCACAGCAAATTCCTCCCGGACTTTCCCTGCAATTCAGCAAGTGCTTTGCAGCTTGAAATTGGAAGGAAAGCCTCAGATTTAGCAGCCAGAGCTTCAGGAGGAGCAGCAGCGAGCACAGCATCGCTTTTGCAGCAGCTCCTTCCATGTGCATGTTTTTGGGAGTGGAAAGGCTTGCAGAGTGTTCAAGTAGCTTTTTCTCTCCGCTGGAAAGCTGCAGGCTCAGTGCCAGTGTTCTGCAGCTTCTTTCTTCACGTTTCAGCAGCTAGCACGCTCTCCGTGTGCAGGAGAAGCGGCTGAGGCTTCCTTGCCAGAGACGAGGCACCTTCGCCGGCAGAGAGCCTCCGGCCGGCCGCGGTGCGCTCCGGAGCGGGGGCTTGTGCCGAAAGAGGCCGGGAACAGGCGCTTACCTTCGGACAGCTCCGGATGCCCGTCTAATGCGTCTCTTGTCGCCTACACGGCAGGGAA
This sequence comes from Fringilla coelebs, assembly GCF_963513975.1. Lineage (NCBI taxonomy): Eukaryota > Metazoa > Chordata > Aves > Passeriformes > Fringillidae > Fringilla > Fringilla coelebs. Next base: position 529,322 of record NW_028167436.1, on the reverse strand, counting down.
AAGCTTTTCCACTCTGTCTAGGAAGGAGAAAGTGTGCCAGCACAGCAAATGCCTCCCGGACTTTCCCTGCAATTCAGCAAGTGCTTTGCAGCTTGAAATTGGAAGGAAAGCCTCAGATTTAGCAGCCAGAGCTTCAGGAGGAGCAGCAGCGAGCACAGCATCGCTTTTGCAGCAGCTCCTTCCATGTGCATGTTTTTGGGAGTGGAAAGGCTTGCAGAGTGTTCAAGTAGCTTTTTCTCTCCGCTGGAAAGCTGCACGCTCAGTGCCAGTGTTCTGCAGCTTCTTTCTTCACGTTTCAGCAGCTAGCACGCTCTCCGTGTGCAGGAGAAGCGGCTGAGGCTTCCTTGCCGGAGACGAGGCACCTTCGCCGGCAGAGAGCCTCTGGCCGGCCGCGGTGCGCTCCGGAGCGGGGGCTTGTGCCGAAAGAGGCCGGGAACAGGCGCTTACCTTCGGACAGCTCCGGATGCCCGTCTAATGCGTCTCTTGTCGCCTACACGGCAGGGAAAAGCTTTTCCACTCTGTCTAGGAAGGAGAAAGTGTGCCAGCAGAGCAAATGCCTCCCGGACTTTCCCTGCAATTCAGCAAGTGCTTTGCAGCTTGAAATTGGAAGGAAAGCCTCAGATTTAGCAGCCAGAGCTTCAGGAGGAGCAGCAGCGAGCACAGCATCGCTTTTGCAGCAGCTCCTTCCATGTGCATGTTTTTGGGAGTGGAAAGGCTTGCAGAGTGTTCAAGTAGCTTTTTCTCTCCGCTGGAAAGCTGCAGGCTCAGTGCCAGTGTTCTGCAGCTTCTTTCTTCACGTTTCAGCAGCTAGCACGCTCTCCGTGTGCAGGAGAAGCGGCTGAGGCTTCCTTGCCGGAGACGAGGCACCTTCGCCGGCAGAGAGCCTCCGGCCGGCCGCGGTGCGCTCCGGAGCGGGGACTTGTGCCGAAAGAGGCCGGGAACAGGCGCTTACCTTCGGACAGCTCCGGATGCCCGTCTAATGCGTCTCTTGTCGCCTACACGGCAGGGAAAAGCTTTTCCACTCTGTCTAGGAAGGAGAAAGTGTGCCAGCAGAGCAAATGCCTCCCGGACTTTCCCTGCAATTCAGCAAGTGCTTTGCAGCTTGAAATTGGAAGGAAAGCCTCAGATTTAGCAGCCAGAGCTTCAGGAGGAGCAGCAGCGAGCACAGCATCGCTTTTGCAGCAGCTCCTTCCATGTGCATGTTTTTGGGAGTGGAAAGGCTTGCAGAGTGTTCAAGTAGCTTTTTCTCTCCGCTGGAAAGCTGCAGGCTCAGTGCCAGTGTTCTGCAGCTTCTTTCTTCACGTTTCAGCAGCTAGCACGCTCTCCGTGTGCAGGAGAAGCGGCTGAGGCTTCCTTGCCGGAGACGAGGCACCTTCGCCGGCAGAGAGCCTCCGGCCGGCCGCGGTGCGCTCCGGAGCGGGGACTTGTGCCGAAAGAGGCCGGGAACAGGCGCTTACCTTCGGACAGCTCCGGATGCCCGTCTAATGCGTCTCTTGTCGCCTACACGGCAGGGAAAAGCTTTTCCACTCTGTCTAGGAAGGAGAAAGTGTGCCAGCACAGCAAATGCCTCCCGGACTTTCCCTGCAATTCAGCAAGTGCTTTGCAGCTTGAAATTGGAAGGAAAGCCTCAGATTTAGCAGCCAGAGCTTCAGGAGGAGCAGCAGCGAGCACAGCATCGCTTTTGCAGCAGCTCCTTCCATGTGCATGTTTTTGGGAGTGGAAAGGCTTGCAGAGTGTTCAAGTAGCTTTTTCTCTCCGCTGGAAAGCTGCACGCTCAGTGCCAGTGTTCTGCAGCTTCTTTCTTCACGTTTCAGCAGCTAGCACGCTCTCCGTGTGCAGGAGAAGCGGCTGAGGCTTCCTTGCCGGAGAAGCGGCACCTTCGCCGGCAGAGAGCCTCCGGCCGGCCGCGGTGCGCTCCGGAGCGGGGGCTTGTGCCGAAAGAGGCCGGGAACAGGCGCTTACCTTCGGACAGCTCCGGATGCCCGTCTAATGCGTCTCTTGTCGCCTACACGGCAGGGAAAAGCTTTTCCACTCTGTCTAGGAAGGAGAAAGTGTGCCAGCACAGCAAATGCCTCCCGGACTTTCCCTGCAATTCAGCAAGTGCTTTGCAGCTTGAAATTGGAAGGAAAGCCTCAGATTTAGCAGCCAGAGCTTCAGGAGGAGCAGCAGCGAGCACAGCATCGCTTTTGCAGCAGCTCCTTCCATGTGCATGTTTTTGGGAGTGGAAAGGCTTGCAGAGTGTTCAAGTAGCTTTTTCTCTCCGCTGGAAAGCTGCACGCTCAGTGCCAGTGTTCTGCAGCTTCTTTCTTCACGTTTCAGCAGCTAGCACGCTCTCCGTGTGCAGGAGAAGCGGCTGAGGCTTCCTTGCCGGAGACGAGGCACCTTCGCCGGCAGAGAGCCTCCGGCCGGCCGCGGTGCGCTCCGGAGCGGGGGCTTGTGCCGAAAGAGGCCGGGAACAGGCGCTTACCTTCGGACAGCTCCGGATGCCCGTCTAATGCGTCTCTTGTCGCCTACACGGCAGGGAAAAGCTTTTCCACTCTGTCTAGGAAGGAGAAAGTGTGCCAGCACAGCAAATGCCTCCCGGACTTTCCCTGCAATTCAGCAAGTGCTTTGCAGCTTGAAATTGGAAGGAAAGCCTCAGATTTAGCAGCCAGAGCTTCAGGAGGAGCAGCAGCGAGCACAGCATCGCTTTTGCAGCAGCTCCTTCCATGTGCATGTTTTTGGGAGTGGAAAGGCTTGCAGAGTGTTCAAGTAGCTTTTTCTCTCCGCTGGAAAGCTGCACGCTCAGTGCCAGTGTTCTGCAGCTTCTTTCTTCACGTTTCAGCAGCTAGCACGCTCTCCGTGTGCAGGAGAAGCGGCTGAGGCTTCCTTGCCGGAGACGAGGCACCTTCGCCGGCAGAGAGCCTCCGGCCGGCCGCGGTGCGCTCCGGAGCGGGGGCTTGTGCCGAAAGAGGCCGGGAACAGGCGCTTACCTTCGGACAGCTCCGGATGCCCGTCTAATGCGTCTCTTGTCGCCTACACGGCAGGGAAAAGCTTTTCCACTCTGTCTAGGAAGGAGAAAGTGTGCCAGCACAGCAAATGCCTCCCGGACTTTCCCTGCAATTCAGCAAGTGCTTTGCAGCTTGAAATTGGAAGGAAAGCCTCAGATTTAGCAGCCAGAGCTTCAGGAGGAGCAGCAGCGAGCACAGCATCGCTTTTGCAGCAGCTCCTTCCATGTGCATGTTTTTGGGAGTGGAAAGGCTTGCAGAGTGTTCAAGTAGCTTTTTCTCTCCGCTGGAAAGCTGCACGCTCAGTGCCAGTGTTCTGCAGCTTCTTTCTTCACGTTTCAGCAGCTAGCACGCTCTCCGTGTGCAGGAGAAGCGGCTGAGGCTTCCTTGCCGGAGACGAGGCACCTTCGCCGGCAGAGAGCCTCCGGCCGGCCGCGGTGCGCTCCGGAGCGGGGGCTTGTGCCGAAAGAGGCCGGGAACAGGCGCTTACCTTCGGACAGCTCCGGATGCCCGTCTAATGCGTCTCTTGTCGCCTACACGGCAGGGAAAAGCTTTTCCACTCTGTCTAGGAAGGAGAAAGTGTGCCAGCAGAGCAAATGCCTCCCGGACTTTCCCTGCAATTCAGCAAGTGCTTTGCAGCTTGAAATTGGAAGGAAAGCCTCAGATTTAGCAGCCAGAGCTTCAGGAGGAGCAGCAGCGAGCACAGCATCGCTTTTGCAGCAGCTCCTTCCATGTGCATGTTTTTGGGAGTGGAAAGGCTTGCAGAGTGTTCAAGTAGCTTTTTCTCTCCGCTGGAAAGCTGCACGCTCAGTGCCAGTGTTCTGCAGCTTCTTTCTTCACGTTTCAGCAGCTAGCACGCTCTCCGTGTGCAGGAGAAGCGGCTGAGGCTTCCTTGCCGGAGACGAGGCACCTTCGCCGGCAGAGAGCCTCCGGCCGGCCGCGGTGCGCTCCGGAGCGGGGGCTTGTGCCGAAAGAGGCCGGCAACAGGCGCTTACCTTCGGACAGCTCCGGATGCCCGTCTAATGCGTCTCTTGTCGCCTACACGGCAGGGAAAAGCTTTTCCACTCTGTCTAGGAAGGAGAAAGTGTGCCAGCACAGCAAATGCCTCCCGGACTTTCCCTGCAATTCAGCAAGTGCTTTGCAGCTTGAAATTGGAAGGAAAGCCTCAGATTTAGCAGCCAGAGCTTCAGGAGGAGCAGCAGCGAGCACAGCATCGCTTTTGCAGCAGCTCCTTCCATGTGCATGTTTTTGGGAGTGGAAAGGCTTGCAGAGTGTTCAAGTAGCTTTTTCTCTCCGCTGGAAAGCTGCACGCTCAGTGCCAGTGTTCTGCAGCTTCTTTCTTCACGTTTCAGCAGCTAGCACGCTCTCCGTGTGCAGGAGAAGCGGCTGAGGCTTCCTTGCCGGAGACGAGGCACCTTCGCCGGCAGAGAGCCTCCGGCCGGCCGCGGTGCGCTCCGGAGCGGGGGCTTGTGCCGAAAGAGGCCGGGAACAGGCGCTTACCTTCGGACAGCTCCGGATGCCCGTCTAATGCGTCTCTTGTCGCCTACACGGCAGGGAAAAGCTTTTCCACTCTGTCTAGGAAGGAGAAAGTGTGCCAGCAGAGCAAATGCCTCCCGGACTTTCCCTGCAATTCAGCAAGTGCTTTGCAGCTTGAAATTGGAAGGAAAGCCTCAGATTTAGCAGCCAGAGCTTCAGGAGGAGCAGCAGCGAGCACAGCATCGCTTTTGCAGCAGCTCCTTCCATGTGCATGTTTTTGGGAGTGGAAAGGCTTGCAGAGTGTTCAAGTAGCTTTTTCTCTCCGCTGGAAAGCTGCACGCTCAGTGCCAGTGTTCTGCAGCTTCTTTCTTCACGTTTCAGCAGCTAGCACGCTCTCCGTGTGCAGGAGAAGCGGCTGAGGCTTCCTTGCCGGAGACGAGGCACCTTCGCCGGCAGAGAGCCTCCGGCCGGCCGCGGTGCGCTCCGGAGCGGGGGCTTGTGCCGAAAGAGGCCGGCAACAGGCGCTTACCTTCGGACAGCTCCGGATGCCCGTCTAATGCGTCTCTTGTCGCCTACACGGCAGGGAAAAGCTTTTCCACTCTGTCTAGGAAGGAGAAAGTGTGCCAGCACAGCAAATGCCTCCCGGACTTTCCCTGCAATTCAGCAAGTGCTTTGCAGCTTGAAATTGGAAGGAAAGCCTCAGATTTAGCAGCCAGAGCTTCAGGAGGAGCAGCAGCGAGCACAGCATCGCTTTTGCAGCAGCTCCTTCCATGTGCATGTTTTTGGGAGTGGAAAGGCTTGCAGAGTGTTCAAGTAGCTTTTTCTCTCCGCTGGAAAGCTGCAGGCTCAGTGCCAGTGTTCTGCAGCTTCTTTCTTCACGTTTCAGCAGCTAGCACGCTCTCCGTGTGCAGGAGAAGCGGCTGAGGCTTCCTTGCCGGAGAAGCGGCACCTTCGCCGGCAGAGAGCCTCTGGCCGGCCGCGGTGCGCTCCGGAGCGGGGGCTTGTGCCGAAAGAGGCCGGCAACAGGCGCTTACCTTCGGACAGCTCCGGATGCCCGTCTAATGCGTCTCTTGTCGCCTACACGGCAGGGAAAAGCTTTTCCACTCTGTCTAGGAAGGAGAAAGTGTGCCAGCACAGCAAATGCCTCCCGGACTTTCCCTGCAATTCAGCAAGTGCTTTGCAGCTTGAAATTGGAAGGAAAGCCTCAGATTTAGCAGCCAGAGCTTCAGGAGGAGCAGCAGCGAGCACAGCATCGCTTTTGCAGCAGCTCCTTCCATGTGCATGTTTTTGGGAGTGGAAAGGCTTGCAGAGTGTTCAAGTAGCTTTTTCTCTCCGCTGGAAAGCTGCACGCTCAGTGCCAGTGTTCTGCAGCTTCTTTCTTCACGTTTCAGCAGCTAGCACGCTCTCCGTGTGCAGGAGAAGCGGCTGAGGCTTCCTTGCCGGAGACGAGGCACCTTCGCCGGCAGAGAGCCTCCGGCCGGCCGCGGTGCGCTCCGGAGCGGGGGCTTGTGCCGAAAGAGGCCGGGAACAGGCGCTTACCTTCGGACAGCTCCGGATGCCCGTCTAATGCGTCTCTTGTCGCCTACACGGCAGGGAAAAGCTTTTCCACTCTGTCTAGGAAGGAGAAAGTGTGCCAGCAGAGCAAATGCCTCCCGGACTTTCCCTGCAATTCAGCAAGTGCTTTGCAGCTTGAAATTGGAAGGAAAGCCTCAGATTTAGCAGCCAGAGCTTCAGGAGGAGCAGCAGCGAGCACAGCATCGCTTTTGCAGCAGCTCCTTCCATGTGCATGTTTTTGGGAGTGGAAAGGCTTGCAGAGTGTTCAAGTAGCTTTTTCTCTCCGCTGGAAAGCTGCACGCTCAGTGCCAGTGTTCTGCAGCTTCTTTCTTCACGTTTCAGCAGCTAGCACGCTCTCCGTGTGCAGGAGAAGCGGCTGAGGCTTCCTTGCCGGAGACGAGGCACCTTCGCCGGCAGAGAGCCTCCGGCCGGCCGCGGTGCGCTCCGGAGCGGGGGCTTGTGCCGAAAGAGGCCGGGAACAGGCGCTTACCTTCGGACAGCTCCGGATGCCCGTCTAATGCGTCTCTTGTCGCCTACACGGCAGGGAAAAGCTTTTCCACTCTGTCTAGGAAGGAGAAAGTGTGCCAGCACAGCAAATGCCTCCCGGACTTTCCCTGCAATTCAGCAAGTGCTTTGCAGCTTGAAATTGGAAGGAAAGCCTCAGATTTAGCAGCCAGAGCTTCAGGAGGAGCAGCAGCGAGCACAGCATCGCTTTTGCAGCAGCTCCTTCCATGTGCATGTTTTTGGGAGTGGAAAGGCTTGCAGAGTGTTCAAGTAGCTTTTTCTCTCCGCTGGAAAGCTGCAGGCTCAGTGCCAGTGTTCTGCAGCTTCTTTCTTCACGTTTCAGCAGCTAGCACGCTCTCCGTGTGCAGGAGAAGCGGCTGAGGCTTCCTTGCCGGAGACGAGGCACCTTCGCCGGCAGAGAGCCTCCGGCCGGCCGCGGTGCGCTCCGGAGCGGGGGCTTGTGCCGAAAGAGGCCGGGAACAGGCGCTTACCTTCGGACAGCTCCGGATGCCCGTCTAATGCGTCTCTTGTCGCCTACACGGCAGGGAAAAGCTTTTCCACTCTGTCTAGGAAGGAGAAAGTGTGCCAGCACAGCAAATGCCTCCCGGACTTTCCCTGCAATTCAGCAAGTGCTTTGCAGCTTGAAATTGGAAGGAAAGCCTCAGATTTAGCAGCCAGAGCTTCAGGAGGAGCAGCAGCGAGCACAGCATCGCTTTTGTAGCAGCTCCTTCCATGTGCATGTTTTTGGGAGTGGAAAGGCTTGCAGAGTGTTCAAGTAGCTTTTTCTCTCCGCTGGAAAGCTGCACGCTCAGTGCCAGTGTTCTGCAGCTTCTTTCTTCACGTTTCAGCAGCTAGCACGCTCTCCGTGTGCAGGAGAAGCGGCTGAGGCTTCCTTGCCGGAGACGAGGCACCTTCGCCGGCAGAGAGCCTCCGGCCGGCCGCGGTGCGCTCCGGAGCGGGGGCTTGTGCCGAAAGAGGCCGGGAACAGGCGCTTACCTTCGGACAGCTCCGGATGCCCGTCTAATGCGTCTCTTGTCGCCTACACGGCAGGGAAAAGCTTTTCCACTCTGTCTAGGAAGGAGAAAGTGTGCCAGCACAGCAAATGCCTCCCGGACTTTCCCTGCAATTCAGCAAGTGCTTTGCAGCTTGAAATTGGAAGGAAAGCCTCAGATTTAGCAGCCAGAGCTTCAGGAGGAGCAGCAGCGAGCACAGCATCGCTTTTGCAGCAGCTCCTTCCATGTGCATGTTTTTGGGAGTGGAAAGGCTTGCAGAGTGTTCAAGTAGCTTTTTCTCTCCGCTGGAAAGCTGCAGGCTCAGTGCCAGTGTTCTGCAGCTTCTTTCTTCACGTTTCAGCAGCTAGCACGCTCTCCGTGTGCAGGAGAAGCGGCTGAGGCTTCCTTGCCGGAGACGAGGCACCTTCGCCGGCAGAGAGCCTCCGGCCGGCCGCGGTGCGCTCCGGAGCGGGGACTTGTGCCGAAAGAGGCCGGGAACAGGCGCTTACCTTCGGACAGCTCCGGATGCCCGTCTAATGCGTCTCTTGTCGCCTACACGGCAGGGAAAAGCTTTTCCACTCTGTCTAGGAAGGAGAAAGTGTGCCAGCACAGCAAATGCCTCCCGGACTTTCCCTGCAATTCAGCAAGTGCTTTGCAGCTTGAAATTGGAAGGAAAGCCTCAGATTTAGCAGCCAGAGCTTCAGGAGGAGCAGCAGCGAGCACAGCATCGCTTTTGCAGCAGCTCCTTCCATGTGCATGTTTTTGGGAGTGGAAAGGCTTGCAGAGTGTTCAAGTAGCTTTTTCTCTCCGCTGGAAAGCTGCAGGCTCAGTGCCAGTGTTCTGCAGCTTCTTTCTTCACGTTTCAGCAGCTAGCACGCTCTCCGTGTGCAGGAGAAGCGGCTGAGGCTTCCTTGCCGGAGAAGCGGCACCTTCGCCGGCAGAGAGCCTCTGGCCGGCCGCGGTGCGCTCCGGAGCGGGGGCTTGTGCCGAAAGAGGCCGGCAACAGGCGCTTACCTTCGGACAGCTCCGGATGCCCGTCTAATGCGTCTCTTGTCGCCTACACGGCAGGGAAAAGCTTTTCCACTCTGTCTAGGAAGGAGAAAGTGTGCCAGCACAGCAAATGCCTCCCGGACTTTCCCTGCAATTCAGCAAGTGCTTTGCAGCTTGAAATTGGAAGGAAAGCCTCAGATTTAGCAGCCAGAGCTTCAGGAGGAGCAGCAGCGAGCACAGCATCGCTTTTGCAGCAGCTCCTTCCATGTGCATGTTTTTGGGAGTGGAAAGGCTTGCAGAGTGTTCAAGTAGCTTTTTCTCTCCGCTGGAAAGCTGCACGCTCAGTGCCAGTGTTCTGCAGCTTCTTTCTTCACGTTTCAGCAGCTAGCACGCTCTCCGTGTGCAGGAGAAGCGGCTGAGGCTTCCTTGCCGGAGACGAGGCACCTTCGCCGGCAGAGAGCCTCCGGCCGGCCGCGGTGCGCTCCGGAGCGGGGGCTTGTGCCGAAAGAGGCCGGGAACAGGCGCTTACCTTCGGACAGCTCCGGATGCCCGTCTAATGCGTCTCTTGTCGCCTACACGGCAGGGAAAAGCTTTTCCACTCTGTCTAGGAAGGAGAAAGTGTGCCAGCACAGCAAATGCCTCCCGGACTTTCCCTGCAATTCAGCAAGTGCTTTGCAGCTTGAAATTGGAAGGAAAGCCTCAGATTTAGCAGCCAGAGCTTCAGGAGGAGCAGCAGCGAGCACAGCATCGCTTTTGCAGCAGCTCCTTCCATGTGCATGTTTTTGGGAGTGGAAAGGCTTGCAGAGTGTTCAAGTAGCTTTTTCTCTCCGCTGGAAAGCTGCACGCTCAGTGCCAGTGTTCTGCAGCTTCTTTCTTCACGTTTCAGCAGCTAGCACGCTCTCCGTGTGCAGGAGAAGCGGCTGAGGCTTCCTTGCCGGAGACGAGGCACCTTCGCCGGCAGAGAGCCTCCGGCCGGCCGCGGTGCGCTCCGGAGCGGGGGCTTGTGCCGAAAGAGGCCGGGAACAGGCGCTTACCTTCGGACAGCTCCGGATGCCCGTCTAATGCGTCTCTTGTCGCCTACACGGCAGGGAAAAGCTTTTCCACTCTGTCTAGGAAGGAGAAAGTGTGCCAGCAGAGCAAATGCCTCCCGGACTTTCCCTGCAATTCAGCAAGTGCTTTGCAGCTTGAAATTGGAAGGAAAGCCTCAGATTTAGCAGCCAGAGCTTCAGGAGGAGCAGCAGCGAGCACAGCATCGCTTTTGCAGCAGCTCCTTCCATGTGCATGTTTTTGGGAGTGGAAAGGCTTGCAGAGTGTTCAAGTAGCTTTTTCTCTCCGCTGGAAAGCTGCACGCTCAGTGCCAGTGTTCTGCAGCTTCTTTCTTCACGTTTCAGCAGCTAGCACGCTCTCCGTGTGCAGGAGAAGCGGCTGAGGCTTCCTTGCCGGAGAAGCGGCACCTTCGCCGGCAGAGAGCCTCTGGCCGGCCGCGGTGCGCTCCGGAGCGGGGGCTTGTGCCGAAAGAGGCCGGGAACAGGCGCTTACCTTCGGACAGCTCCGGATGCCCGTCTAATGCGTCTCTTGTCGCCTACACGGCAGGGAAAAGCTTTTCCACTCTGTCTAGGAAGGAGAAAGTGTGCCAGCAGAGCAAATGCCTCCCGGACTTTCCCTGCAATTCAGCAAGTGCTTTGCAGCTTGAAATTGGAAGGAAAGCCTCAGATTTAGCAGCCAGAGCTTCAGGAGGAGCAGCAGCGAGCACAGCATCGCTTTTGCAGCAGCTCCTTCCATGTGCATGTTTTTGGGAGTGGAAAGGCTTGCAGAGTGTTCAAGTAGCTTTTTCTCTCCGCTGGAAAGCTGCACACTCAGTGCCAGTGTTCTGCAGCTTCTTTCTTCACGTTTCAGCAGCTAGCACGCTCTCCGTGTGCAGGAGAAGCGGCTGAGGCTTCCTTGCCGGAGACGAGGCACCTTCGCCGGCAGAGAGCCTCCGGCCGGCCGCGGTGCGCTCCGGAGCGGGGGCTTGTGCCGAAAGAGGCCGGGAACAGGCGCTTACCTTCGGACAGCTCCGGATGCCCGTCTAATGCGTCTCTTGTCGCCTACACGGCAGGGAAAAGCTTTTCCACTCTGTCTAGGAAGGAGAAAGTGTGCCAGCAGAGCAAATGCCTCCCGGACTTTCCCTGCAATTCAGCAAGTGCTTTGCAGCTTGAAATTGGAAGGAAAGCCTCAGATTTAGCAGCCAGAGCTTCAGGAGGAGCAGCAGCGAGCACAGCATCGCTTTTGCAGCAGCTCCTTCCATGTGCATGTTTTTGGGAGTGGAAAGGCTTGCAGAGTGTTCAAGTAGCTTTTTCTCTCCGCTGGAAAGCTGCACGCTCAGTGCCAGTGTTCTGCAGCTTCTTTCTTCACGTTTCAGCAGCTAGCACGCTCTCCGTGTGCAGGAGAAGCGGCTGAGGCTTCCTTGCCGGAGACGAGGCACCTTCGCCGGCAGAGAGCCTCCGGCCGGCCGCGGTGCGCTCCGGAGCGGGGGCTTGTGCCGAAAGAGGCCGGCAACAGGCGCTTACCTTCGGACAGCTCCGGATGCCCGTCTAATGCGTCTCTTGTCGCCTACACGGCAGGGAAAAGCTTTTCCACTCTGTCTAGGAAGGAGAAAGTGTGCCAGCCGAGCAAATTCCTCCCGGACTTTCCCTGCAATTCAGCAAGTGCTTTGCAGCTTGAAATTGGAAGGAAAGCCTCAGATTTAGCAGCCAGAGCTTCAGGAGGAGCAGCAGCGAGCACAGCATCGCTTTTGCAGCAGCTCCTTCCATGTGCATGTTTTTGGGAGTGGAAAGGCTTGCAGAGTGTTCAAGTAGCTTTTTCTCTCCGCTGGAAAGCTGCACGCTCAGTGCCAGTGTTCTGCAGCTTCTTTCTTCACGTTTCAGCAGCTAGCACGCTCTCCGTGTGCAGGAGAAGCGGCTGAGGCTTCCTTGCCGGAGACGAGGCACCTTCGCCGGCAGAGAGCCTCCGGCCGGCCGCGGTGCGCTCCGGAGCGGGGGCTTGTGCCGAAAGAGGCCGGCAACAGGCGCTTACCTTCGGACAGCTCCGGATGCCCGTCTAATGCGTCTCTTGTCGCCTACACGGCAGGGAAAAGCTTTTCCACTCTGTCTAGGAAGGAGAAAGTGTGCCAGCCGAGCAAATTCCTCCCGGACTTTCCCTGCAATTCAGCAAGTGCTTTGCAGCTTGAAATTGGAAGGAAAGCCTCAGATTTAGCAGCCAGAGCTTCAGGAGGAGCAGCAGCGAGCACAGCATCGCTTTTGCAGCAGCTCCTTCCATGTGCATGTTTTTGGGAGTGGAAAGGCTTGCAGAGTGTTCAAGTAGCTTTTTCTCTCCGCTGGAAAGCTGCAGGCTCAGTGCCAGTGTTCTGCAGCTTCTTTCTTCACGTTTCAGCAGCTAGCACGCTCTCCGTGTGCAGGAGAAGCGGCTGAGGCTTCCTTGCCGGAGACGAGGCACCTTCGCCGGCAGAGAGCCTCCGGCCGGCCGCGGTGCGCTCCGGAGCGGGGGCTTGTGCCGAAAGAGGCCGGGAACAGGCGCTTACCTTCGGACAGCTCCGGATGCCCGTCTAATGCGTCTCTTGTCGCCTACACGGCAGGGAAAAGCTTTTCCACTCTGTCTAGGAAGGAGAAAGTGTGCCAGCAGAGCAAATGCCTCCCGGACTTTCCCTGCAATTCAGCAAGTGCTTTGCAGCTTGAAATTGGAAGGAAAGCCTCAGATTTAGCAGCCAGAGCTTCAGGAGGAGCAGCAGCGAGCACAGCATCGCTTTTGCAGCAGCTCCTTCCATGTGCATGTTTTTGGGAGTGGAAAGGCTTGCAGAGTGTTCAAGTAGCTTTTTCTCTCCGCTGGAAAGCTGCACGCTCAGTGCCAGTGTTCTGCAGCTTCTTTCTTCACGTTTCAGCAGCTAGCACGCTCTCCGTGTGCAGGAGAAGCGGCTGAGGCTTCCTTGCCGGAGAAGCGGCACCTTCGCCGGCAGAGAGCCTCTGGCCGGCCGCGGTGCGCTCCGGAGCGGGGGCTTGTGCCGAAAGAGGCCGGGAACAGGCGCTTACCTTCGGACAGCTCCGGATGCCCGTCTAATGCGTCTCTTGTCGCCTACACGGCAGGGAAAAGCTTTTCCACTCTGTCTAGGAAGGAGAAAGTGTGCCAGCACAGCAAATGCCTCCCGGACTTTCCCTGCAATTCAGCAAGTGCTTTGCAGCTTGAAATTGGAAGGAAAGCCTCAGATTTAGCAGCCAGAGCTTCAGGAGGAGCAGCAGCGAGCACAGCATCGCTTTTGCAGCAGCTCCTTCCATGTGCATGTTTTTGGGAGTGGAAAGGCTTGCAGAGTGTTCAAGTAGCTTTTTCTCTCCGCTGGAAAGCTGCACGCTCAGTGCCAGTGTTCTGCAGCTTCTTTCTTCACGTTTCAGCAGCTAGCACGCTCTCCGTGTGCAGGAGAAGCGGCTGAGGCTTCCTTGCCGGAGACGAGGCACCTTCGCCGGCAGAGAGCCTCCGGCCGGCCGCGGTGCGCTCCGGAGCGGGGGCTTGTGCCGAAAGAGGCCGGGAACAGGCGCTTACCTTCGGACAGCTCCGGATCGCCGTCTAATGCGTCTCTTGTCGCCTACACGGCAGGGAAAAGCTTTTCCACTCTGTCTAGGAAGGAGAAAGTGTGCCAGCACAGCAAATGCCTCCCGGACTTTCCCTGCAATTCAGCAAGTGCTTTGCAGCTTGAAATTGGAAGGAAAGCCTCAGATTTAGCAGCCAGAGCTTCAGGAGGAGCAGCAGCGAGCACAGCATCGCTTTTGCAGCAGCTCCTTCCATGTGCATGTTTTTGGGAGTGGAAAGGCTTGCAGAGTGTTCAAGTAGCTTTTTCTCTCCGCTGGAAAGCTGCACGCTCAGTGCCAGTGTTCTGCAGCTTCTTTCTTCACGTTTCAGCAGCTAGCACGCTCTCCGTGTGCAGGAGAAGCGGCTGAGGCTTCCTTGCCGGAGACGAGGCACCTTCGCCGGCAGAGAGCCTCCGGCCGGCCGCGGTGCGCTCCGGAGCGGGGGCTTGTGCCGAAAGAGGCCGGGAACAGGCGCTTACCTTCGGACAGCTCCGGATCGCCGTCTAATGCGTCTCTTGTCGCCTACACGGCAGGGAAAAGCTTTTCCACTCTGTCTAGGAAGGAGAAAGTGTGCCAGCACAGCAAATGCCTCCCGGACTTTCCCTGCAATTCAGCAAGTGCTTTGCAGCTTGAAATTGGAAGGAAAGCCTCAGATTTAGCAGCCAGAGCTTCAGGAGGAGCAGCAGCGAGCACAGCATCGCTTTTGCAGCAGCTCCTTCCATGTGCATGTTTTTGGGAGTGGAAAGGCTTGCAGAGTGTTCAAGTAGCTTTTTCTCTCCGCTGGAAAGCTGCACGCTCAGTGCCAGTGTTCTGCAGCTTCTTTCTTCACGTTTCAGCAGCTAGCACGCTCTCCGTGTGCAGGAGAAGCGGCTGAGGCTTCCTTGCCGGAGAAGCGGCACCTTCGCCGGCAGAGAGCCTCTGGCCGGCCGCGGTGCGCTCCGGAGCGGGGGCTTGTGCCGAAAGAGGCCGGGAACAGGCGCTTACCTTCGGACAGCTCCGGATGCCCGTCTAATGCGTCTCTTGTCGCCTACACGGCAGGGAAAAGCTTTTCCACTCTGTCTAGGAAGGAGAAAGTGTGCCAGCAGAGCAAATGCCTCCCGGACTTTCCCTGCAATTCAGCAAGTGCTTTGCAGCTTGAAATTGGAAGGAAAGCCTCAGATTTAGCAGCCAGAGCTTCAGGAGGAGCAGCAGCGAGCACAGCATCGCTTTTGCAGCAGCTCCTTCCATGTGCATGTTTTTGGGAGTGGAAAGGCTTGCAGAGTGTTCAAGTAGCTTTTTCTCTCCGCTGGAAAGCTGCACACTCAGTGCCAGTGTTCTGCAGCTTCTTTCTTCACGTTTCAGCAGCTAGCACGCTCTCCGTGTGCAGGAGAAGCGGCTGAGGCTTCCTTGCCGGAGACGAGGCACCTTCGCCGGCAGAGAGCCTCCGGCCGGCCGCGGTGCGCTCCGGAGCGGGGGCTTGTGCCGAAAGAGGCCGGGAACAGGCGCTTACCTTCGGACAGCTCCGGATGCCCGTCTAATGCGTCTCTTGTCGCCTACACGGCAGGGAAAAGCTTTTCCACTCTGTCTAGGAAGGAGAAAGTGTGCCAGCAGAGCAAATGCCTCCCGGACTTTCCCTGCAATTCAGCAAGTGCTTTGCAGCTTGAAATTGGAAGGAAAGCCTCAGATTTAGCAGCCAGAGCTTCAGGAGGAGCAGCAGCGAGCACAGCATCGCTTTTGCAGCAGCTCCTTCCATGTGCATGTTTTTGGGAGTGGAAAGGCTTGCAGAGTGTTCAAGTAGCTTTTTCTCTCCGCTGGAAAGCTGCACGCTCAGTGCCAGTGTTCTGCAGCTTCTTTCTTCACGTTTCAGCAGCTAGCACGCTCTCCGTGTGCAGGAGAAGCGGCTGAGGCTTCCTTGCCGGAGACGAGGCACCTTCGCCGGCAGAGAGCCTCCGGCCGGCCGCGGTGCGCTCCGGAGCGGGGGCTTGTGCCGAAAGAGGCCGGCAACAGGCGCTTACCTTCGGACAGCTCCGGATGCCCGTCTAATGCGTCTCTTGTCGCCTACACGGCAGGGAAAAGCTTTTCCACTCTGTCTAGGAAGGAGAAAGTGTGCCAGCCGAGCAAATTCCTCCCGGACTTTCCCTGCAATTCAGCAAGTGCTTTGCAGCTTGAAATTGGAAGGAAAGCCTCAGATTTAGCAGCCAGAGCTTCAGGAGGAGCAGCAGCGAGCACAGCATCGCTTTTGCAGCAGCTCCTTCCATGTGCATGTTTTTGGGAGTGGAAAGGCTTGCAGAGTGTTCAAGTAGCTTTTTCTCTCCGCTGGAAAGCTGCAGGCTCAGTGCCAGTGTTCTGCAGCTTCTTTCTTCACGTTTCAGCAGCTAGCACGCTCTCCGTGTGCAGGAGAAGCGGCTGAGGCTTCCTTGCCGGAGACGAGGCACCTTCGCCGGCAGAGAGCCTCCGGCCGGCCGCGGTGCGCTCCGGAGCGGGGGCTTGTGCCGAAAGAGGCCGGGAACAGGCGCTTACCTTCGGACAGCTCCGGATGCCCGTCTAATGCGTCTCTTGTCGCCTACACGGCAGGGAAAAGCTTTTCCACTCTGTCTAGGAAGGAGAAAGTGTGCCAGCAGAGCAAATGCCTCCCGGACTTTCCCTGCAATTCAGCAAGTGCTTTGCAGCTTGAAATTGGAAGGAAAGCCTCAGATTTAGCAGCCAGAGCTTCAGGAGGAGCAGCAGCGAGCACAGCATCGCTTTTGCAGCAGCTCCTTCCATGTGCATGTTTTTGGGAGTGGAAAGGCTTGCAGAGTGTTCAAGTAGCTTTTTCTCTCCGCTGGAAAGCTGCACGCTCAGTGCCAGTGTTCTGCAGCTTCTTTCTTCACGTTTCAGCAGCTAGCACGCTCTCCGTGTGCAGGAGAAGCGGCTGAGGCTTCCTTGCCGGAGAAGCGGCACCTTCGCCGGCAGAGAGCCTCTGGCCGGCCGCGGTGCGCTCCGGAGCGGGGGCTTGTGCCGAAAGAGGCCGGGAACAGGCGCTTACCTTCGGACAGCTCCGGATGCCCGTCTAATGCGTCTCTTGTCGCCTACACGGCAGGGAAAAGCTTTTCCACTCTGTCTAGGAAGGAGAAAGTGTGCCAGCACAGCAAATGCCTCCCGGACTTTCCCTGCAATTCAGCAAGTGCTTTGCAGCTTGAAATTGGAAGGAAAGCCTCAGATTTAGCAGCCAGAGCTTCAGGAGGAGCAGCAGCGAGCACAGCATCGCTTTTGCAGCAGCTCCTTCCATGTGCATGTTTTTGGGAGTGGAAAGGCTTGCAGAGTGTTCAAGTAGCTTTTTCTCTCCGCTGGAAAGCTGCACGCTCAGTGCCAGTGTTCTGCAGCTTCTTTCTTCACGTTTCAGCAGCTAGCACGCTCTCCGTGTGCAGGAGAAGCGGCTGAGGCTTCCTTGCCGGAGACGAGGCACCTTCGCCGGCAGAGAGCCTCCGGCCGGCCGCGGTGCGCTCCGGAGCGGGGGCTTGTGCCGAAAGAGGCCGGGAACAGGCGCTTACCTTCGGACAGCTCCGGATGCCCGTCTAATGCGTCTCTTGTCGCCTACACGGCAGGGAAAAGCTTTTCCACTCTGTCTAGGAAGGAGAAAGTGTGCCAGCAGAGCAAATGCATCCCGGACTTTCCCTGCAATTCAGCAAGTGCTTTGCAGCTTGAAATTGGAAGGAAAGCCTCAGATTTAGCAGCCAGAGCTTCAGGAGGAGCAGCAGCGAGCACAGCATCGCTTTTGCAGCAGCTCCTTCCATGTGCATGTTTTTGGGAGTGGAAAGGCTTGCAGAGTGTTCAAGTAGCTTTTTCTCTCCGCTGGAAAGCTGCAGGCTCAGTGCCAGTGTTCTGCAGCTTCTTTCTTCACGTTTCAGCAGCTAGCACGCTCTCCGTGTGCAGGAGAAGCGGCTGAGGCTTCCTTGCCGGAGACGAGGCACCTTCGCCGGCAGAGAGCCTCTGGCCGGCCGCGGTGCGCTCCGGAGCGGGGGCTTGTGCCGAAAGAGGCCGGGAACAGGCGCTTACCTTCGGACAGCTCCGGATGCCCGTCTAATGCGTCTCTTGTCGCCTACACGGCAGGGAAAAGCTTTTCCACTCTGTCTAGGAAGGAGAAAGTGTGCCAGCACAGCAAATGCCTCCCGGACTTTCCCTGCAATTCAGCAAGTGCTTTGCAGCTTGAAATTGGAAGGAAAGCCTCAGATTTAGCAGCCAGAGCTTCAGGAGGAGCAGCAGCGAGCACAGCATCGCTTTTGCAGCAGCTCCTTCCATGTGCATGTTTTTGGGAGTGGAAAGGCTTGCAGAGTGTTCAAGTAGCTTTTTCTCTCCGCTGGAAAGCTGCACGCTCAGTGCCAGTGTTCTGCAGCTTCTTTCTTCACGTTTCAGCAGCTAGCACGCTCTCCGTGTGCAGGAGAAGCGGCTGAGGCTTCCTTGCCGGAGACGAGGCACCTTCGCCGGCAGAGAGCCTCCGGCCGGCCGCGGTGCGCTCCGGAGCGGGGGCTTGTGCCGAAAGAGGCCGGGAACAGGCGCTTACCTTCGGACAGCTCCGGATGCCCGTCTAATGCGTCTCTTGTCGCCTACACGGCAGGGAAAAGCTTTTCCACTCTGTCTAGGAAGGAGAAAGTGTGCCAGCACAGCAAATGCCTCCCGGACTTTCCCTGCAATTCAGCAAGTGCTTTGCAGCTTGAAATTGGAAGGAAAGCCTCAGATTTAGCAGCCAGAGCTTCAGGAGGAGCAGCAGCGAGCACAGCATCGCTTTTGCAGCAGCTCCTTCCATGTGCATGTTTTTGGGAGTGGAAAGGCTTGCAGAGTGTTCAAGTAGCTTTTTCTCTCCGCTGGAAAGCTGCACGCTCAGTGCCAGTGTTCTGCAGCTTCTTTCTTCACGTTTCAGCAGCTAGCACGCTCTCCGTGTGCAGGAGAAGCGGCTGAGGCTTCCTTGCCGGAGACGAGGCACCTTCGCCGGCAGAGAGCCTCCGGCCGGCCGCGGTGCGCTCCGGAGCGGGGGCTTGTGCCGAAAGAGGCCGGGAACAGGCGCTTACCTTCGGACAGCTCCGGATGCCCGTCTAATGCGTCTCTTGTCGCCTACACGGCAGGGAAAAGCTTTTCCACTCTGTCTAGGAAGGAGAAAGTGTGCCAGCACAGCAAATGCCTCCCGGACTTTCCCTGCAATTCAGCAAGTGCTTTGCAGCTTGAAATTGGTAGGAAAGCCTCAGATTTAGCAGCCAGAGCTTCAGGAGGAGCAGCAGCGAGCACAGCATCGCTTTTGCAGCAGCTCCTTCCATGTGCATGTTTTTGGGAGTGGAAAGGCTTGCAGAGTGTTCAAGTAGCTTTTTCTCTCCGCTGGAAAGCTGCACGCTCAGTGCCAGTGTTCTGCAGCTTCTTTCTTCACGTTTCAGCAGCTAGCACGCTCTCCGTGTGCAGGAGAAGCGGCTGAGGCTTCCTTGCCGGAGAAGCGGCACCTTCGCCGGCAGAGAGCCTCCGGCCGGCCGCGGTGCGCTCCGGAGCGGGGGCTTGTGCCGAAAGAGGCCGGGAACAGGCGCTTACCTTCGGACAGCTCCGGATGCCCGTCTAATGCGTCTCTTGTCGCCTACACGGCAGGGAAAAGCTTTTCCACTCTGTCTAGGAAGGAGAAAGTGTGCCAGCACAGCAAATGCCTCCCGGACTTTCCCTGCAATTCAGCAAGTGCTTTGCAGCTTGAAATTGGAAGGAAAGCCTCAGATTTAGCAGCCAGAGCTTCAGGAGGAGCAGCAGCGAGCACAGCATCGCTTTTGCAGCAGCTCCTTCCATGTGCATGTTTTTGGGAGTGGAAAGGCTTGCAGAGTGTTCAAGTAGCTTTTTCTCTCCGCTGGAAAGCTGCACGCTCAGTGCCAGTGTTCTGCAGCTTCTTTCTTCACGTTTCAGCAGCTAGCACGCTCTCCGTGTGCAGGAGAAGCGGCTGAGGCTTCCTTGCCGGAGAAGCGGCACCTTCGCCGGCAGAGAGCCTCCGGCCGGCCGCGGTGCGCTCCGGAGCGGGGGCTTGTGCCGAAAGAGGCCGGGAACAGGCGCTTACCTTCGGACAGCTCCGGATGCCCGTCTAATGCGTCTCTTGTCGGCTACACGGCAGGGAAAAGCTTTTCCACTCTGTCTAGGAAGGAGAAAGTGTGCCAGCAGAGCAAATGCCTCCCGGACTTTCCCTGCAATTCAGCAAGTGCTTTGCAGCTTGAAATTGGAAGGAAAGCCTCAGATTTAGCAGCCAGAGCTTCAGGAGGAGCAGCAGCGAGCACAGCATCGCTTTTGCAGCAGCTCCTTCCATGTGCATGTTTTTGGGAGTGGAAAGGCTTGCAGAGTGTTCAAGTAGCTTTTTCTCTCCGCTGGAAAGCTGCACGCTCAGTGCCAGTGTTCTGCAGATTCTTTCTTCACGTTTCAGCAGCTAGCACGCTCTCCGTGTGCAGGAGAAGCGGCTGAGGCTTCCTTGCCGGAGAAGCGGCACCTTCGCCGGCAGAGAGCCTCCGGCCGGCCGCGGTGCGCTCCGGAGCGGGGGCTTGTGCCGAAAGAGGCCGGCAACAGGCGCTTACCTTCGGACAGCTCCGGATGCCCGTCTAATGCGTCTCTTGTCGCCTACACGGCAGGGAAAAGCTTTTCCACTCTGTCTAGGAAGGAGAAAGTGTGCCAGCACAGCAAATGCCTCCCGGACTTTCCCTGCAATTCAGCAAGTGCTTTGCAGCTTGAAATTGGAAGGAAAGCCTCAGATTTAGCAGCCAGAGCTTCAGGAGGAGCAGCAGCGAGCACAGCATCGCTTTTGCAGCAGCTCCTTCCATGTGCATGTTTTTGGGAGTGGAAAGGCTTGCAGAGTGTTCAAGTAGCTTTTTCTCTCCGCTGGAAAGCTGCACGCTCAGTGCCAGTGTTCTGCAGCTTCTTTCTTCACGTTTCAGCAGCTAGCACGCTCTCCGTGTGCAGGAGAAGCGGCTGAGGCTTCCTTGCCGGAGACGAGGCACCTTCGCCGGCAGAGAGCCTCCGGCCGGCCGCGGTGCGCTCCGGAGCGGGGGCTTGTGCCGAAAGAGGCCGGGAACAGGCGCTTACCTTCGGGCAGCTCCGGATGCCCGTCTAATGCGTCTCTTGTCGCCTACACGGCAGGGAAAAGCTTTTCCACTCTGTCTAGGAAGGAGAAAGTGTGCCAGCACAGCAAATGCCTCCCGGACTTTCCCTGCAATTCAGCAAGTGCTTTGCAGCTTGAAATTGGAAGGAAAGCCTCAGATTTAGCAGCCAGAGCTTCAGGAGGAGCAGCAGCGAGCACAGCATCGCTTTTGCAGCAGCTCCTTCCATGTGCATGTTTTTGGGAGTGGAAAGGCTTGCAGAGTGTTCAAGTAGCTTTTTCTCTCCGCTGGAAAGCTGCACGCTCAGTGCCAGTGTTCTGCAGATTCTTTCTTCACGTTTCAGCAGCTAGCACGCTCTCCGTGTGCAGGAGAAGCGGCTGAGGCTTCCTTGCCGGAGACGAGGCACCTTCGCCGGCAGAGAGCCTCCGGCCGGCCGCGGTGCGCTCCGGAGCGGGGGCTTGTGCCGAAAGAGGCCGGCAACAGGCGCTTACCTTCGGACAGCTCCGGATGCCCGTCTAATGCGTCTCTTGTCGCCTACACGGCAGGGAAAAGCTTTTCCACTCTGTCTAGGAAGGAGAAAGTGTGCCAGCAGAGCAAATGCCTCCCGGACTTTCCCTGCAATTCAGCAAGTGCTTTGCAGCTTGAAATTGGAAGGAAAGCCTCAGATTTAGCAGCCAGAGCTTCAGGAGGAGCAGCAGCGAGCACAGCATCGCTTTTGCAGCAGCTCCTTCCATGTGCATGTTTTTGGGAGTGGAAAGGCTTGCAGAGTGTTCAAGTAGCTTTTTCTCTCCGCTGGAAAGCTGCACGCTCAGTGCCAGTGTTCTGCAGCTTCTTTCTTCACGTTTCAGCAGCTAGCACGCTCTCCGTGTGCAGGAGAAGCGGCTGAGGCTTCCTTGCCGGAGACGAGGCACCTTCGCCGGCAGAGAGCCTCCGGCCGGCCGCGGTGCGCTCCGGAGCGGGGGCTTGTGCCGAAAGAGGCCGGGAACAGGCGCTTACCTTCGGACAGCTCCGGATGCCCGTCTAATGCGTCTCTTGTCGCCTACACGGCAGGGAAAAGCTTTTCCACTCTGTCTAGGAAGGAGAAAGTGTGCCAGCACAGCAAATGCATCCCGGACTTTCCCTGCAATTCAGCAAGTGCTTTGCAGCTTGAAATTGGAAGGAAAGCCTCAGATTTAGCAGCCAGAGCTTCAGGAGGAGCAGCAGCGAGCACAGCATCGCTTTTGCAGCAGCTCCTTCCATGTGCATGTTTTTGGGAGTGGAAAGGCTTGCAGAGTGTTCAAGTAGCTTTTTCTCTCCGCTGGAAAGCTGCACGCTCAGTGCCAGTGTTCTGCAGCTTCTTTCTTCACGTTTCAGCAGCTAGCACGCTCTCCGTGTGCAGGAGAAGCGGCTGAGGCTTCCTTGCCGGAGACGAGGCGCCTTCGCCGGCAGAGAGCCTCCGGCCGGCCGCGGTGCGCTCCGGAGCGGGGGCTTGTGCCGAAAGAGGCCGGGAACAGGCGCTTACCTTCGGACAGCTCCGGATGCCCGTCTAATGCGTCTCTTGTCGCCTACACGGCAGGGAAAAGCTTTTCCACTCTGTCTAGGAAGGAGAAAGTGTGCCAGCACAGCAAATGCCTCCCGGACTTTCCCTGCAATTCAGCAAGTGCTTTGCAGCTTGAAATTGGAAGGAAAGCCTCAGATTTAGCAGCCAGAGCTTCAGGAGCAGCAGCAGCGAGCACAGCATCGCTTTTGCAGCAGCTCCTTCCATGTGCATGTTTTTGGGAGTGGAAAGGCTTGCAGAGTGTTCAAGTAGCTTTTTCTCTCCGCTGGAAAGCTGCACGCTCAGTGCCAGTGTTCTGCAGCTTCTTTCTTCACGTTTCAGCAGCTAGCACGCTCTCCGTGTGCAGGAGAAGCGGCTGAGGCTTCCTTGCCGGAGACGAGGCACCTTCGCCGGCAGAGAGCCTCCGGCCGGCCGCGGTGCGCTCCGGAGCGGGGGCTTGTGCCGAAAGAGGCCGGGAACAGGCGCTTACCTTCGGACAGCTCCGGATGCCCGTCTAATGCGTCTCTTGTCGCCTACACGGCAGGGAAAAGCTTTTCCACTCTGTCTAGGAAGGAGAAAGTGTGCCAGCACAGCAAATGCATCCCGGACTTTCCCTGCAATTCAGCAAGTGCTTTGCAGCTTGAAATTGGAAGGAAAGCCTCAGATTTAGCAGCCAGAGCTTCAGGAGGAGCAGCAGCGAGCACAGCATCGCTTTTGCAGCAGCTCCTTCCATGTGCATGTTTTTGGGAGTGGAAAGGCTTGCAGAGTGTTCAAGTAGCTTTTTCTCTCCGCTGGAAAGCTGCACGCTCAGTGCCAGTGTTCTGCAGCTTCTTTCTTCACGTTTCAGCAGCTAGCACGCTCTCCGTGTGCAGGAGAAGCGGCTGAGGCTTCCTTGCCGGAGACGAGGCGCCTTCGCCGGCAGAGAGCCTCCGGCCGGCCGCGGTGCGCTCCGGAGCGGGGGCTTGTGCCGAAAGAGGCCGGGAACAGGCGCTTACCTTCGGACAGCTCCGGATGCCCGTCTAATGCGTCTCTTGTCGCCTACACGGCAGCGAAAAGCTTTTCCACTCTGTCTAGGAAGGAGAAAGTGTGCCAGCACAGCAAATGCCTCCCGGACTTTCCCTGCAATTCAGCAAGTGCTTTGCAGCTTGAAATTGGAAGGAAAGCCTCAGATTTAGCAGCCAGAGCTTCAGGAGGAGCAGCAGCGAGCACAGCATCGCTTTTGCAGCAGCTCCTTCCATGTGCATGTTTTTGGGAGTGGAAAGGCTTGCAGAGTGTTCAAGTAGCTTTTTCTCTCCGCTGGAAAGCTGCACGCTCAGTGCCAGTGTTCTGCAGCTTCTTTCTTCACGTTTCAGCAGCTAGCACGCTCTCCGTGTGCAGGAGAAGCGGCTGAGGCTTCCTTGCCGGAGACGAGGCACCTTCGCCGGCAGAGAGCCTCCGGCCGGCCGCGGTGCGCTCCGGAGCGGGGGCTTGTGCCGAAAGAGGCCGGGAACAGGCGCTTACCTTCGGACAGCTCCGGATGCCCGTCTAATGCGTCTCTTGTCGCCTACACGGCAGCGAAAAGCTTTTCCACTCTGTCTAGGAAGGAGAAAGTGTGCCAGCACAGCAAATGCCTCCCGGACTTTCCCTGCAATTCAGCAAGTGCTTTGCAGCTTGAAATTGGAAGGAAAGCCTCAGATTTAGCAGCCAGAGCTTCAGGAGCAGCAGCAGCGAGCACAGCATCGCTTTTGCAGCAGCTCCTTCCATGTGCATGTTTTTGGGAGTGGAAAGGCTTGCAGAGTGTTCAAGTAGCTTTTTCTCTCCGCTGGAAAGCTGCACGCTCAGTGCCAGTGTTCTGCAGCTTCTTTCTTCACGTTTCAGCAGCTAGCACGCTCTCCGTGTGCAGGAGAAGCGGCTGAGGCTTCCTTGCCGGAGAAGCGGCACCTTCGCCGGCAGAGAGCCTCCGGCCGGCCGCGGTGCGCTCCGGAGCGGGGGCTTGTGCCGAAAGAGGCCGGGAACAGGCGCTTACCTTCGGACAGCTCCGGATGCCCGTCTAATGCGTCTCTTGTCGCCTACACGGCAGGGAAAAGCTTTTCCACTCTGTCTAGGAAGGAGAAAGTGTGCCAGCAGAGCAAATTCCTCCCGGACTTTCCCTGCAATTCAGCAAGTGCTTTGCAGCTTGAAATTGGAAGGAAAGCCTCAGATTTAGCAGCCAGAGCTTCAGGAGGAGCAGCAGCGAGCACAGCATCGCTTTTGCAGCAGCTCCTTCCATGTGCATGTTTTTGGGAGTGGAAAGGCTTGCAGAGTGTTCAAGTAGCTTTTTCTCTCCGCTGGAAAGCTGCACGCTCAGTGCCAGTGTTCTGCAGCTTCTTTCTTCACGTTTCAGCAGCTAGCACGCTCTCCGTGTGCAGGAGAAGCGGCTGAGGCTTCCTTGCCGGAGACGAGGCACCTTCGCCGGCAGAGAGCCTCCGGCCGGCCGCGGTGCGCTCCGGAGCGGGGGCTTGTGCCGAAAGAGGCCGGCAACAGGCGCTTACCTTCGGACAGCTCCGGATGCCCGTCTAATGCGTCTCTTGTCGCCTACACGGCAGGGAAAAGCTTTTCCACTCTGTCTAGGAAGGAGAAAGTGTGCCAGCACAGCAAATGCCTCCCGGACTTTCCCTGCAATTCAGCAAGTGCTTTGCAGCTTGAAATTGGAAGGAAAGCCTCAGATTTAGCAGCCAGAGCTTCAGGAGGAGCAGCAGCGAGCACAGCATCGCTTTTGCAGCAGCTCCTTCCATGTGCATGTTTTTGGGAGTGGAAAGGCTTGCAGAGTGTTCAAGTAGCTTTTTCTCTCCGCTGGAAAGCTGCACGCTCAGTGCCAGTGTTCTGCAGCTTCTTTCTTCACGTTTCAGCAGCTAGCACGCTCTCCGTGTGCAGGAGAAGCGGCTGAGGCTTCCTTGCCGGAGACGAGGCACCTTCGCCGGCAGAGAGCCTCCGGCCGGCCGCGGTGCGCTCCGGAGCGGGGGCTTGTGCCGAAAGAGGCCGGGAACAGGCGCTTACCTTCGGACAGCTCCGGATGCCCGTCTAATGCGTCTCTTGTCGCCTACACGGCAGCGAAAAGCTTTTCCACTCTGTCTAGGAAGGAGAAAGTGTGCCAGCACAGCAAATGCCTCCCGGACTTTCCCTGCAATTCAGCAAGTGCTTTGCAGCTTGAAATTGGAAGGAAAGCCTCAGATTTAGCAGCCAGAGCTTCAGGAGGAGCAGCAGCGAGCACAGCATCGCTTTTGCAGCAGCTCCTTCCATGTGCATGTTTTTGGGAGTGGAAAGGCTTGCAGAGTGTTCAAGTAGCTTTTTCTCTCCGCTGGAAAGCTGCACGCTCAGTGCCAGTGTTCTGCAGATTCTTTCTTCACGTTTCAGCAGCTAGCACGCTCTCCGTGTGCAGGAGAAGCGGCTGAGGCTTCCTTGCCGGAGACGAGGCACCTTCGCCGGCAGAGAGCCTCCGGCCGGCCGCGGTGCGCTCCGGAGCGGGGGCTTGTGCCGAAAGAGGCCGGGAACAGGCGCTTACCTTCGGACAGCTCCGGATGCCCGTCTAATGCGTCTCTTGTCGCCTACACGGCAGGGAAAAGCTTTTCCACTCTGTCTAGGAAGGAGAAAGTGTGCCAGCACAGCAAATGCCTCCCGGACTTTCCCTGCAATTCAGCAAGTGCTTTGCAGCTTGAAATTGGAAGGAAAGCCTCAGATTTAGCAGCCAGAGCTTCAGGAGGAGCAGCAGCGAGCACAGCATCGCTTTTGCAGCAGCTCCTTCCATGTGCATGTTTTTGGGAGTGGAAAGGCTTGCAGAGTGTTCAAGTAGCTTTTTCTCTCCGCTGGAAAGCTGCACGCTCAGTGCCAGTGTTCTGCAGCTTCTTTCTTCACGTTTCAGCAGCTAGCACGCTCTCCGTGTGCAGGAGAAGCGGCTGAGGCTTCCTTGCCGGAGACGAGGCACCTTCGCCGGCAGAGAGCCTCCGGCCGGCCGCGGTGCGCTCCGGAGCGGGGGCTTGTGCCGAAAGAGGCCGGGAACAGGCGCTTACCTTCGGACAGCTCCGGATGCCCGTCTAATGCGTCTCTTGTCGCCTACACGGCAGCGAAAAGCTTTTCCACTCTGTCTAGGAAGGAGAAAGTGTGCCAGCACAGCAAATGCCTCCCGGACTTTCCCTGCAATTCAGCAAGTGCTTTGCAGCTTGAAATTGGAAGGAAAGCCTCAGATTTAGCAGCCAGAGCTTCAGGAGGAGCAGCAGCGAGCACAGCATCGCTTTTGCAGCAGCTCCTTCCATGTGCATGTTTTTGGGAGTGGAAAGGCTTGCAGAGTGTTCAAGTAGCTTTTTCTCTCCGCTGGAAAGCTGCACGCTCAGTGCCAGTGTTCTGCAGATTCTTTCTTCACGTTTCAGCAGCTAGCACGCTCTCCGTGTGCAGGAGAAGCGGCTGAGGCTTCCTTGCCGGAGACGAGGCACCTTCGCCGGCAGAGAGCCTCCGGCCGGCCGCGGTGCGCTCCGGAGCGGGGGCTTGTGCCGAAAGAGGCCGGGAACAGGCGCTTACCTTCGGACAGCTCCGGATGCCCGTCTAATGCGTCTCTTGTCGCCTACACGGCAGGGAAAAGCTTTTCCACTCTGTCTAGGAAGGAGAAAGTGTGCCAGCAGAGCAAATGCCTCCCGGACTTTCCCTGCAATTCAGCAAGTGCTTTGCAGCTTGAAATTGGAAGGAAAGCCTCAGATTTAGCAGCCAGAGCTTCAGGAGGAGCAGCAGCGAGCACAGCATCGCTTTTGCAGCAGCTCCTTCCATGTGCATGTTTTTGGGAGTGGAAAGGCTTGCAGAGTGTTCAAGTAGCTTTTTCTCTCCGCTGGAAAGCTGCACGCTCAGTGCCAGTGTTCTGCAGCTTCTTTCTTCACGTTTCAGCAGCTAGCACGCTCTCCGTGTGCAGGAGAAGCGGCTGAGGCTTCCTTGCCGGAGACGAGGCACCTTCGCCGGCAGAGAGCCTCCGGCCGGCCGCGGTGCGCTCCGGAGCGGGGGCTTGTGCCGAAAGAGGCCGGGAACAGGCGCTTACCTTCGGACAGCTCCGGATGCCCGTCTAATGCGTCTCTTGTCGCCTACACGGCAGGGAAAAGCTTTTCCACTCTGTCTAGGAAGGAGAAAGTGTGCCAGCACAGCAAATGCCTCCCGGACTTTCCCTGCAATTCAGCAAGTGCTTTGCAGCTTGAAATTGGAAGGAAAGCCTCAGATTTAGCAGCCAGAGCTTCAGGAGGAGCAGCAGCGAGCACAGCATCGCTTTTGCAGCAGCTCCTTCCATGTGCATGTTTTTGGGAGTGGAAAGGCTTGCAGAGTGTTCAAGTAGCTTTTTCTCTCCGCTGGAAAGCTGCACGCTCAGTGCCAGTGTTCTGCAGATTCTTTCTTCACGTTTCAGCAGCTAGCACGCTCTCCGTGTGCAGGAGAAGCGGCTGAGGCTTCCTTGCCGGAGACGAGGCACCTTCGCCGGCAGAGAGCCTCCGGCCGGCCGCGGTGCGCTCCGGAGCGGGGGCTTGTGCCGAAAGAGGCCGGGAACAGGCGCTTACCTTCGGACAGCTCCGGATGCCCGTCTAATGCGTCTCTTGTCGCCTACACGGCAGCGAAAAGCTTTTCCACTCTGTCTAGGAAGGAGAAAGTGTGCCAGCAGAGCAAATTCCTCCCGGACTTTCCCTGCAATTCAGCAAGTGCTTTGCAGCTTGAAATTGGAAGGAAAGCCTCAGATTTAGCAGCCAGAGCTTCAGGAGCAGCAGCAGCGAGCACAGCATCGCTTTTGCAGCAGCTCCTTCCATGTGCATGTTTTTGGGAGTGGAAAGGCTTGCAGAGTGTTCAAGTAGCTTTTTCTCTCCGCTGGAAAGCTGCACGCTCAGTGCCAGTGTTCTGCAGCTTCTTTCTTCACGTTTCAGCAGCTAGCACGCTCTCCGAGTGCAGGAGAAGCGGCTGAGGCTTCCTTGCCGGAGAAGCGGCACCTTCGCCGGCAGAGAGCCTCCGGCCGGCCGCGGTGCGCTCCGGAGCGGGGACTTGTGCCGAAAGAGGCCGGGAACAGGCGCTTACCTTCGGACAGCTCCGGATGCCCGTCTAATGCGTCTCTTGTCGCCTACACGGCAGGGAAAAGCTTTTCCACTCTGTCTAGGAAGGAGAAAGTGTGCCAGCACAGCAAATGCCTCCCGGACTTTCCCTGCAATTCAGCAAGTGCTTTGCAGCTTGAAATTGGAAGGAAAGCCTCAGATTTAGCAGCCAGAGCTTCAGGAGCAGCAGCAGCGAGCACAGCATCGCTTTTGCAGCAGCTCCTTCCATGTGCATGTTTTTGGGAGTGGAAAGGCTTGCAGAGTGTTCAAGTAGCTTTTTCTCTCCGCTGGAAAGCTGCACGCTCAGTGCCAGTGTTCTGCAGCTTCTTTCTTCACGTTTCAGCAGCTAGCACGCTCTCCGTGTGCAGGAGAAGCGGCTGAGGCTTCCTTGCCGGAGACGAGGCGCCTTCGCCGGCAGAGAGCCTCCGGCCGGCCGCGGTGCGCTCCGGAGCGGGGGCTTGTGCCGAAAGAGGCCGGGAACAGGCGCTTACCTTCGGACAGCTCCGGATGCCCGTCTAATGCGTCTCTTGTCGCCTACACGGCAGGGAAAAGCTTTTCCACTCTGTCTAGGAAGGAGAAAGTGTGCCAGCAGAGCAAATGCCTCCCGGACTTTCCCTGCAATTCAGCAAGTGCTTTGCAGCTTGAAATTGGAAGGAAAGCCTCAGATTTAGCAGCCAGAGCTTCAGGAGGAGCAGCAGCGAGCACAGCATCGCTTTTGCAGCAGCTCCTTCCATGTGCATGTTTTTGGGAGTGGAAAGGCTTGCAGAGTGTTCAAGTAGCTTTTTCTCTCCGCTGGAAAGCTGCACGCTCAGTGCCAGTGTTCTGCAGCTTCTTTCTTCACGTTTCAGCAGCTAGCACGCTCTCCGTGTGCAGGAGAAGCGGCTGAGGCTTCCTTGCCGGAGACGAGGCACCTTCGCCGGCAGAGAGCCTCCGGCCGGCCGCGGTGCGCTCCGGAGCGGGGGCTTGTGCCGAAAGAGGCCGGGAACAGGCGCTTACCTTCGGACAGCTCCGGATGCCCGTCTAATGCGTCTCTTGTCGCCTACACGGCAGCGAAAAGCTTTTCCACTCTGTCTAGGAAGGAGAAAGTGTGCCAGCACAGCAAATGCCTCCCGGACTTTCCCTGCAATTCAGCAAGTGCTTTGCAGCTTGAAATTGGAAGGAAAGCCTCAGATTTAGCAGCCAGAGCTTCAGGAGCAGCAGCAGCGAGCACAGCATCGCTTTTGCAGCAGCTCCTTCCATGTGCATGTTTTTGGGAGTGGAAAGGCTTGCAGAGTGTTCAAGTAGCTTTTTCTCTCCGCTGGAAAGCTGCACGCTCAGTGCCAGTGTTCTGCAGCTTCTTTCTTCACGTTTCAGCAGCTAGCACGCTCTCCGTGTGCAGGAGAAGCGGCTGAGGCTTCCTTGCCGGAGAAGCGGCACCTTCGCCGGCAGAGAGCCTCCGGCCGGCCGCGGTGCGCTCCGGAGCGGGGGCTTGTGCCGAAAGAGGCCGGGAACAGGCGCTTACCTTCGGACAGCTCCGGATGCCCGTCTAATGCGTCTCTTGTCGCCTACACGGCAGGGAAAAGCTTTTCCACTCTGTCTAGGAAGGAGAAAGTGTGCCAGCAGAGCAAATTCCTCCCGGACTTTCCCTGCAATTCAGCAAGTGCTTTGCAGCTTGAAATTGGAAGGAAAGCCTCAGATTTAGCAGCCAGAGCTTCAGGAGGAGCAGCAGCGAGCACAGCATCGCTTTTGCAGCAGCTCCTTCCATGTGCATGTTTTTGGGAGTGGAAAGGCTTGCAGAGTGTTCAAGTAGCTTTTTCTCTCCGCTGGAAAGCTGCACGCTCAGTGCCAGTGTTCTGCAGCTTCTTTCTTCACGTTTCAGCAGCTAGCACGCTCTCCGTGTGCAGGAGAAGCGGCTGAGGCTTCCTTGCCGGAGACGAGGCACCTTCGCCGGCAGAGAGCCTCCGGCCGGCCGCGGTGCGCTCCGGAGCGGGGGCTTGTGCCGAAAGAGGCCGGCAACAGGCGCTTACCTTCGGACAGCTCCGGATGCCCGTCTAATGCGTCTCTTGTCGCCTACACGGCAGGGAAAAGCTTTTCCACTCTGTCTAGGAAGGAGAAAGTGTGCCAGCACAGCAAATGCCTCCCGGACTTTCCCTGCAATTCAGCAAGTGCTTTGCAGCTTGAAATTGGAAGGAAAGCCTCAGATTTAGCAGCCAGAGCTTCAGGAGGAGCAGCAGCGAGCACAGCATCGCTTTTGCAGCAGCTCCTTCCATGTGCATGTTTTTGGGAGTGGAAAGGCTTGCAGAGTGTTCAAGTAGCTTTTTCTCTCCGCTGGAAAGCTGCACGCTCAGTGCCAGTGTTCTGCAGCTTCTTTCTTCACGTTTCAGCAGCTAGCACGCTCTCCGTGTGCAGGAGAAGCGGCTGAGGCTTCCTTGCCGGAGACGAGGCGCCTTCGCCGGCAGAGAGCCTCCGGCCGGCCGCGGTGCGCTCCGGAGCGGGGGCTTGTGCCGAAAGAGGCCGGGAACAGGCGCTTACCTTCGGACAGCTCCGGATGCCCGTCTAATGCGTCTCTTGTCGCCTACACGGCAGGGAAAAGCTTTTCCACTCTGTCTAGGAAGGAGAAAGTGTGCCAGCACAGCAAATGCCTCCCGGACTTTCCCTGCAATTCAGCAAGTGCTTTGCAGCTTGAAATTGGAAGGAAAGCCTCAGATTTAGCAGCCAGAGCTTCAGGAGGAGCAGCAGCGAGCACAGCATCGCTTTTGCAGCAGCTCCTTCCATGTGCATGTTTTTGGGAGTGGAAAGGCTTGCAGAGTGTTCAAGTAGCTTTTTCTCTCCGCTGGAAAGCTGCACGCTCAGTGCCAGTGTTCTGCAGCTTCTTTCTTCACGTTTCAGCAGCTAGCACGCTCTCCGTGTGCAGGAGAAGCGGCTGAGGCTTCCTTGCCGGAGACGAGGCACCTTCGCCGGCAGAGAGCCTCCGGCCGGCCGCGGTGCGCTCCGGAGCGGGGGCTTGTGCCGAAAGAGGCCGGGAACAGGCGCTTACCTTCGGACAGCTCCGGATGCCCGTCTAATGCGTCTCTTGTCGCCTACACGGCAGGGAAAAGCTTTTCCACTCTGTCTAGGAAGGAGAAAGTGTGCCAGCACAGCAAATGCCTCCCGGACTTTCCCTGCAATTCAGCAAGTGCTTTGCAGCTTGAAATTGGAAGGAAAGCCTCAGATTTAGCAGCCAGAGCTTCAGGAGGAGCAGCAGCGAGCACAGCATCGCTTTTGCAGCAGCTCCTTCCATGTGCATGTTTTTGGGAGTGGAAAGGCTTGCAGAGTGTTCAAGTAGCTTTTTCTCTCCGCTGGAAAGCTGCACGCTCAGTGCCAGTGTTCTGCAGCTTCTTTCTTCACGTTTCAGCAGCTAGCACGCTCTCCGTGTGCAGGAGAAGCGGCTGAGGCTTCCTTGCCGGAGAAGCGGCACCTTCGCCGGCAGAGAGCCTCTGGCCGGCCGCGGTGCGCTCCGGAGCGGGGGCTTGTGCCGAAAGAGGCCGGGAACAGGCGCTTACCTTCGGACAGCTCCGGATGCCCGTCTAATGCGTCTCTTGTCGCCTACACGGCAGGGAAAAGCTTTTCCACTCTGTCTAGGAAGGAGAAAGTGTGCCAGCACAGCAAATGCCTCCCGGACTTTCCCTGCAATTCAGCAAGTGCTTTGCAGCTTGAAATTGGAAGGAAAGCCTCAGATTTAGCAGCCAGAGCTTCAGGAGGAGCAGCAGCGAGCACAGCATCGCTTTTGCAGCAGCTCCTTCCATGTGCATGTTTTTGGGAGTGGAAAGGCTTGCAGAGTGTTCAAGTAGCTTTTTCTCTCCGCTGGAAAGCTGCACGCTCAGTGCCAGTGTTCTGCAGCTTCTTTCTTCACGTTTCAGCAGCTAGCACGCTCTCCGTGTGCAGGAGAAGCGGCTGAGGCTTCCTTGCCGGAGACGAGGCACCTTCGCCGGCAGAGAGCCTCCGGCCGGCCGCGGTGCGCTCCGGAGCGGGGGCTTGTGCCGAAAGAGGCCGGGAACAGGCGCTTACCTTCGGACAGCTCCGGATGCCCGTCTAATGCGTCTCTTGTCGCCTACACGGCAGGGAAAAGCTTTTCCACTCTGTCTAGGAAGGAGAAAGTGTGCCAGCACAGCAAATGCCTCCCGGACTTTCCCTGCAATTCAGCAAGTGCTTTGCAGCTTGAAATTGGAAGGAAAGCCTCAGATTTAGCAGCCAGAGCTTCAGGAGGAGCAGCAGCGAGCACAGCATCGCTTTTGCAGCAGCTCCTTCCATGTGCATGTTTTTGGGAGTGGAAAGGCTTGCAGAGTGTTCAAGTAGCTTTTTCTCTCCGCTGGAAAGCTGCAGGCTCAGTGCCAGTGTTCTGCAGCTTCTTTCTTCACGTTTCAGCAGCTAGCACGCTCTCCGTGTGCAGGAGAAGCGGCTGAGGCTTCCTTGCCGGAGACGAGGCACCTTCGCCGGCAGAGAGCCTCCGGCCGGCCGCGGTGCGCTCCGGAGCGGGGGCTTGTGCCGAAAGAGGCCGGGAACAGGCGCTTACCTTCGGACAGCTCCGGATGCCCGTCTAATGCGTCTCTTGTCGCCTACACGGCAGCGAAAAGCTTTTCCACTCTGTCTAGGAAGGAGAAAGTGTGCCAGCACAGCAAATGCCTCCCGGACTTTCCCTGCAATTCAGCAAGTGCTTTGCAGCTTGAAATTGGAAGGAAAGCCTCAGATTTAGCAGCCAAAGCTTCAGGAGCAGCAGCAGCGAGCACAGCATCGCTTTTGCAGCAGCTCCTTCCATGTGCATGTTTTTGGGAGTGGAAAGGCTTGCGAGTGTTCAAGTAGCTTTTTCTCTCCGCTGGAAAGCTGCACGCTCAGTGCCAGTGTTCTGCAGCTTCTTTCTTCACGTTTCAGCAGCTAGCACGCTCTCCGTGTGCAGGAGAAGCGGCTGAGGCTTCCTTGCCGGAGAAGCGGCACCTTCGCCGGCAGAGAGCATCCTGCCGGCCGCGGTGCGCTCCGGAGCGGGGGCTTGTGCCGAAAGAGGCCGGGAACAGGCGCTTACCTTCGGACAGCTCCGGATGCCCGTCTAATGCGTCTCTTGTCGCCTACACGGCAGGGAAAAGCTTTTCCACTCTGTCTAGGAAGGAGAAAGTGTGCCAGCACAGCAAATGCATCCCGGACTTTCCCTGCAATTCAGCAAGTGCTTTGCAGCTTGAAATTGGAAGGAAAGCCTCAGATTTAGCAGCCAGAGCTTCAGGAGGAGCAGCAGCGAGCACAGCATCGCTTTTGCAGCAGCTCCTTCCATGTGCATGTTTTTGGGAGTGGAAAGGCTTGCAGAGTGTTCAAGTAGCTTTTTCTCTCCGCTGGAAAGCTGCACGCTCAGTGCCAGTGTTCTGCAGCTTCTTTCTTCACGTTTCAGCAGCTAGCACGCTCTCCGAGTGCAGGAGAAGCGGCTGAGGCTTCCTTGCCGGAGAAGCGGCACCTTCGCCGTCAGAGAGCCTCTGGCCGGCCGCGGTGCGCTCCGGAGCGGGGACTTGTGCCGAAAGAGGCCGGGAACAGGCGCTTACCTTCGGACAGCTCCGGATGCCCGTCTAATGCGTCTCTTGTCGCCTACACGGCAGGGAAAAGCTTTTCCACTCTGTCTAGGAAGGAGAAAGTGTGCCAGCACAGCAAATGCCTCCCGGACTTTCCCTGCAATTCAGCAAGTGCTTTGCAGCTTGAAATTGGAAGGAAAGCCTCAGATTTAGCAGCCAGAGCTTCAGGAGGAGCAGCAGCGAGCACAGCATCGCTTTTGCAGCAGCTCCTTCCATGTGCATGTTTTTGGGAGTGGAAAGGCTTGCAGAGTGTTCAAGTAGCTTTTTCTCTCCGCTGGAAAGCTGCACGCTCAGTGCCAGTGTTCTGCAGCTTCTTTCTTCACGTTTCAGCAGCTAGCACGCTCTCCGTGTGCAGGAGAAGCGGCTGAGGCTTCCTTGCCGGAGACGAGGCACCTTCGCCGGCAGAGAGCCTCCGGCCGGCCGCGGTGCGCTCCGGAGCGGGGGCTTGTGCCGAAAGAGGCCGGGAACAGGCGCTTACCTTCGGACAGCTCCGGATGCCCGTCTAATGCGTCTCTTGTCGCCTACACGGCAGGGAAAAGCTTTTCCACTCTGTCTAGGAAGGAGAAAGTGTGCCAGCACAGCAAATGCCTCCCGGACTTTCCCTGCAATTCAGCAAGTGCTTTGCAGCTTGAAATTGGAAGGAAAGCCTCAGATTTAGCAGCCAGAGCTTCAGGAGGAGCAGCAGCGAGCACAGCATCGCTTTTGCAGCAGCTCCTTCCATGTGCATGTTTTTGGGAGTGGAAAGGCTTGCAGAGTGTTCAAGTAGCTTTTTCTCTCCGCTGGAAAGCTGCAGGCTCAGTGCCAGTGTTCTGCAGCTTCTTTCTTCACGTTTCAGCAGCTAGCACGCTCTCCGTGTGCAGGAGAAGCGGCTGAGGCTTCCTTGCCGGAGACGAGGCACCTTCGCCGGCAGAGAGCCTCCGGCCGGCCGCGGTGCGCTCCGGAGCGGGGGCTTGTGCCGAAAGAGGCCGGGAACAGGCGCTTACCTTCGGACAGCTCCGGATGCCCGTCTAATGCGTCTCTTGTCGCCTACACGGCAGCGAAAAGCTTTTCCACTCTGTCTAGGAAGGAGAAAGTGTGCCAGCACAGCAAATGCCTCCCGGACTTTCCCTGCAATTCAGCAAGTGCTTTGCAGCTTGAAATTGGAAGGAAAGCCTCAGATTTAGCAGCCAAAGCTTCAGGAGCAGCAGCAGCGAGCACAGCATCGCTTTTGCAGCAGCTCCTTCCATGTGCATGTTTTTGGGAGTGGAAAGGCTTGCGAGTGTTCAAGTAGCTTTTTCTCTCCGCTGGAAAGCTGCACGCTCAGTGCCAGTGTTCTGCAGCTTCTTTCTTCACGTTTCAGCAGCTAGCACGCTCTCCGTGTGCAGGAGAAGCGGCTGAGGCTTCCTTGCCGGAGAAGCGGCACCTTCGCCGGCAGAGAGCATCCTGCCGGCCGCGGTGCGCTCCGGAGCGGGGGCTTGTGCCGAAAGAGGCCGGGAACAGGCGCTTACCTTCGGACAGCTCCGGATGCCCGTCTAATGCGTCTCTTGTCGCCTACACGGCAGGGAAAAGCTTTTCCACTCTGTCTAGGAAGGAGAAAGTGTGCCAGCACAGCAAATGCATCCCGGACTTTCCCTGCAATTCAGCAAGTGCTTTGCAGCTTGAAATTGGAAGGAAAGCCTCAGATTTAGCAGCCAGAGCTTCAGGAGGAGCAGCAGCGAGCACAGCATCGCTTTTGCAGCAGCTCCTTCCATGTGCATGTTTTTGGGAGTGGAAAGGCTTGCAGAGTGTTCAAGTAGCTTTTTCTCTCCGCTGGAAAGCTGCACGCTCAGTGCCAGTGTTCTGCAGCTTCTTTCTTCACGTTTCAGCAGCTAGCACGCTCTCCGAGTGCAGGAGAAGCGGCTGAGGCTTCCTTGCCGGAGAAGCGGCACCTTCGCCGTCAGAGAGCCTCTGGCCGGCCGCGGTGCGCTCCGGAGCGGGGACTTGTGCCGAAAGAGGCCGGGAACAGGCGCTTACCTTCGGACAGCTCCGGATGCCCGTCTAATGCGTCTCTTGTCGCCTACACGGCAGGGAAAAGCTTTTCCACTCTGTCTAGGAAGGAGAAAGTGTGCCAGCACAGCAAATGCCTCCCGGACTTTCCCTGCAATTCAGCAAGTGCTTTGCAGCTTGAAATTGGAAGGAAAGCCTCAGATTTAGCAGCCAGAGCTTCAGGAGGAGCAGCAGCGAGCACAGCATCGCTTTTGCAGCAGCTCCTTCCATGTGCATGTTTTTGGGAGTGGAAAGGCTTGCAGAGTGTTCAAGTAGCTTTTTCTCTCCGCTGGAAAGCTGCACGCTCAGTGCCAGTGTTCTGCAGATTCTTTCTTCACGTTTCAGCAGCTAGCACGCTCTCCGTGTGCAGGAGAAGCGGCTGAGGCTTCCTTGCCGGAGACGAGGCACCTTCGCCGGCAGAGAGCCTCCGGCCGGCCGCGGTGCGCTCCGGAGCGGGGGCTTGTGCCGA
Source organism: Fringilla coelebs (assembly GCF_963513975.1). NCBI lineage: Eukaryota > Metazoa > Chordata > Aves > Passeriformes > Fringillidae > Fringilla > Fringilla coelebs. The sequence goes on along the minus strand of NW_028167436.1, from coordinate 493,551 downwards.
AAGAGGCCGGCAACAGGCGCTTACCTTCGGACAGCTCCGGATGCCCGTCTAATGCGTCTCTTGTCGCCTACACGGCAGGGAAAAGCTTTTCCACTCTGTCTAGGAAGGAGAAAGTGTGCCAGCAGAGCAAATGCCTCCCGGACTTTCCCTGCAATTCAGCAAGTGCTTTGCAGCTTGAAATTGGAAGGAAAGCCTCAGATTTAGCAGCCAGAGCTTCAGGAGGAGCAGCAGCGAGCACAGCATCGCTTTTGCAGCAGCTCCTTCCATGTGCATGTTTTTGGGAGTGGAAAGGCTTGCAGAGTGTTCAAGTAGCTTTTTCTCTCCGCTGGAAAGCTGCACGCTCAGTGCCAGTGTTCTGCAGCTTCTTTCTTCACGTTTCAGCAGCTAGCACGCTCTCCGTGTGCAGGAGAAGCGGCTGAGGCTTCCTTGCCGGAGACGAGGCACCTTCGCCGGCAGAGAGCCTCCGGCCGGCCGCGGTGCGCTCCGGAGCGGGGGCTTGTGCCGAAAGAGGCCGGGAACAGGCGCTTACCTTCGGACAGCTCCGGATGCCCGTCTAATGCGTCTCTTGTCGCCTACACGGCAGGGAAAAGCTTTTCCACTCTGTCTAGGAAGGAGAAAGTGTGCCAGCACAGCAAATGCCTCCCGGACTTTCCCTGCAATTCAGCAAGTGCTTTGCAGCTTGAAATTGGAAGGAAAGCCTCAGATTTAGCAGCCAGAGCTTCAGGAGGAGCAGCAGCGAGCACAGCATCGCTTTTGCAGCAGCTCCTTCCATGTGCATGTTTTTGGGAGTGGAAAGGCTTGCAGAGTGTTCAAGTAGCTTTTTCTCTCCGCTGGAAAGCTGCACGCTCAGTGCCAGTGTTCTGCAGCTTCTTTCTTCACGTTTCAGCAGCTAGCACGCTCTCCGTGTGCAGGAGAAGCGGCTGAGGCTTCCTTGCCGGAGACGAGGCGCCTTCGCCGGCAGAGAGCCTCCGGCCGGCCGCGGTGCGCTCCGGAGCGGGGGCTTGTGCCGAAAGAGGCCGGGAACAGGCGCTTACCTTCGGACAGCTCCGGATGCCCGTCTAATGCGTCTCTTGTCGCCTACACGGCAGGGAAAAGCTTTTCCACTCTGTCTAGGAAGGAGAAAGTGTGCCAGCACAGCAAATGCCTCCCGGACTTTCCCTGCAATTCAGCAAGTGCTTTGCAGCTTGAAATTGGAAGGAAAGCCTCAGATTTAGCAGCCAGAGCTTCAGGAGGAGCAGCAGCGAGCACAGCATCGCTTTTGCAGCAGCTCCTTCCATGTGCATGTTTTTGGGAGTGGAAAGGCTTGCAGAGTGTTCAAGTAGCTTTTTCTCTCCGCTGGAAAGCTGCACGCTCAGTGCCAGTGTTCTGCAGCTTCTTTCTTCACGTTTCAGCAGCTAGCACGCTCTCCGTGTGCAGGAGAAGCGGCTGAGGCTTCCTTGCCGGAGACGAGGCACCTTCGCCGGCAGAGAGCCTCCGGCCGGCCGCGGTGCGCTCCGGAGCGGGGGCTTGTGCCGAAAGAGGCCGGGAACAGGCGCTTACCTTCGGACAGCTCCGGATGCCCGTCTAATGCGTCTCTTGTCGCCTACACGGCAGCGAAAAGCTTTTCCACTCTGTCTAGGAAGGAGAAAGTGTGCCAGCACAGCAAATGCCTCCCGGACTTTCCCTGCAATTCAGCAAGTGCTTTGCAGCTTGAAATTGGAAGGAAAGCCTCAGATTTAGCAGCCAGAGCTTCAGGAGCAGCAGCAGCGAGCACAGCATCGCTTTTGCAGCAGCTCCTTCCATGTGCATGTTTTTGGGAGTGGAAAGGCTTGCAGAGTGTTCAAGTAGCTTTTTCTCTCCGCTGGAAAGCTGCACGCTCAGTGCCAGTGTTCTGCAGCTTCTTTCTTCACGTTTCAGCAGCTAGCACGCTCTCCGTGTGCAGGAGAAGCGGCTGAGGCTTCCTTGCCGGAGAAGCGGCACCTTCGCCGGCAGAGAGCCTCCGGCCGGCCGCGGTGCGCTCCGGAGCGGGGGCTTGTGCCGAAAGAGGCCGGGAACAGGCGCTTACCTTCGGACAGCTCCGGATGCCCGTCTAATGCGTCTCTTGTCGGCTACACGGCAGGGAAAAGCTTTTCCACTCTGTCTAGGAAGGAGAAAGTGTGCCAGCAGAGCAAATTCCTCCCGGACTTTCCCTGCAATTCAGCAAGTGCTTTGCAGCTTGAAATTGGAAGGAAAGCCTCAGATTTAGCAGCCAGAGCTTCAGGAGGAGCAGCAGCGAGCACAGCATCGCTTTTGCAGCAGCTCCTTCCATGTGCATGTTTTTGGGAGTGGAAAGGCTTGCAGAGTGTTCAAGTAGCTTTTTCTCTCCGCTGGAAAGCTGCACGCTCAGTGCCAGTGTTCTGCAGCTTCTTTCTTCACGTTTCAGCAGCTAGCACGCTCTCCGTGTGCAGGAGAAGCGGCTGAGGCTTCCTTGCCGGAGACGAGGCACCTTCGCCGGCAGAGAGCCTCCGGCCGGCCGCGGTGCGCTCCGGAGCGGGGGCTTGTGCCGAAAGAGGCCGGCAACAGGCGCTTACCTTCGGACAGCTCCGGATGCCCGTCTAATGCGTCTCTTGTCGCCTACACGGCAGGGAAAAGCTTTTCCACTCTGTCTAGGAAGGAGAAAGTGTGCCAGCACAGCAAATGCCTCCCGGACTTTCCCTGCAATTCAGCAAGTGCTTTGCAGCTTGAAATTGGAAGGAAAGCCTCAGATTTAGCAGCCAGAGCTTCAGGAGGAGCAGCAGCGAGCACAGCATCGCTTTTGCAGCAGCTCCTTCCATGTGCATGTTTTTGGGAGTGGAAAGGCTTGCAGAGTGTTCAAGTAGCTTTTTCTCTCCGCTGGAAAGCTGCACGCTCAGTGCCAGTGTTCTGCAGCTTCTTTCTTCACGTTTCAGCAGCTAGCACGCTCTCCGTGTGCAGGAGAAGCGGCTGAGGCTTCCTTGCCGGAGACGAGGCGCCTTCGCCGGCAGAGAGCCTCCGGCCGGCCGCGGTGCGCTCCGGAGCGGGGGCTTGTGCCGAAAGAGGCCGGGAACAGGCGCTTACCTTCGGACAGCTCCGGATGCCCGTCTAATGCGTCTCTTGTCGCCTACACGGCAGGGAAAAGCTTTTCCACTCTGTCTAGGAAGGAGAAAGTGTGCCAGCACAGCAAATGCCTCCCGGACTTTCCCTGCAATTCAGCAAGTGCTTTGCAGCTTGAAATTGGAAGGAAAGCCTCAGATTTAGCAGCCAGAGCTTCAGGAGGAGCAGCAGCGAGCACAGCATCGCTTTTGCAGCAGCTCCTTCCATGTGCATGTTTTTGGGAGTGGAAAGGCTTGCAGAGTGTTCAAGTAGCTTTTTCTCTCCGCTGGAAAGCTGCACGCTCAGTGCCAGTGTTCTGCAGCTTCTTTCTTCACGTTTCAGCAGCTAGCACGCTCTCCGTGTGCAGGAGAAGCGGCTGAGGCTTCCTTGCCGGAGACGAGGCACCTTCGCCGGCAGAGAGCCTCCGGCCGGCCGCGGTGCGCTCCGGAGCGGGGGCTTGTGCCGAAAGAGGCCGGGAACAGGCGCTTACCTTCGGACAGCTCCGGATGCCCGTCTAATGCGTCTCTTGTCGCCTACACGGCAGGGAAAAGCTTTTCCACTCTGTCTAGGAAGGAGAAAGTGTGCCAGCACAGCAAATGCCTCCCGGACTTTCCCTGCAATTCAGCAAGTGCTTTGCAGCTTGAAATTGGAAGGAAAGCCTCAGATTTAGCAGCCAGAGCTTCAGGAGGAGCAGCAGCGAGCACAGCATCGCTTTTGCAGCAGCTCCTTCCATGTGCATGTTTTTGGGAGTGGAAAGGCTTGCAGAGTGTTCAAGTAGCTTTTTCTCTCCGCTGGAAAGCTGCAGGCTCAGTGCCAGTGTTCTGCAGCTTCTTTCTTCACGTTTCAGCAGCTAGCACGCTCTCCGTGTGCAGGAGAAGCGGCTGAGGCTTCCTTGCCGGAGAAGCGGCACCTTCGCCGGCAGAGAGCCTCTGGCCGGCCGCGGTGCGCTCCGGAGCGGGGGCTTGTGCCGAAAGAGGCCGGCAACAGGCGCTTACCTTCGGACAGCTCCGGATGCCCGTCTAATGCGTCTCTTGTCGCCTACACGGCAGGGAAAAGCTTTTCCACTCTGTCTAGGAAGGAGAAAGTGTGCCAGCAGAGCAAATGCCTCCCGGACTTTCCCTGCAATTCAGCAAGTGCTTTGCAGCTTGAAATTGGAAGGAAAGCCTCAGATTTAGCAGCCAGAGCTTCAGGAGGAGCAGCAGCGAGCACAGCATCGCTTTTGCAGCAGCTCCTTCCATGTGCATGTTTTTGGGAGTGGAAAGGCTTGCAGAGTGTTCAAGTAGCTTTTTCTCTCCGCTGGAAAGCTGCACGCTCAGTGCCAGTGTTCTGCAGCTTCTTTCTTCACGTTTCAGCAGCTAGCACGCTCTCCGTGTGCAGGAGAAGCGGCTGAGGCTTCCTTGCCGGAGACGAGGCACCTTCGCCGGCAGAGAGCCTCCGGCCGGCCGCGGTGCGCTCCGGAGCGGGGGCTTGTGCCGAAAGAGGCCGGGAACAGGCGCTTACCTTCGGACAGCTCCGGATCGCCGTCTAATGCGTCTCTTGTCGCCTACACGGCAGGGAAAAGCTTTTCCACTCTGTCTAGGAAGGAGAAAGTGTGCCAGCACAGCAAATGCCTCCCGGACTTTCCCTGCAATTCAGCAAGTGCTTTGCAGCTTGAAATTGGAAGGAAAGCCTCAGATTTAGCAGCCAGAGCTTCAGGAGGAGCAGCAGCGAGCACAGCATCGCTTTTGCAGCAGCTCCTTCCATGTGCATGTTTTTGGGAGTGGAAAGGCTTGCAGAGTGTTCAAGTAGCTTTTTCTCTCCGCTGGAAAGCTGCAGGCTCAGTGCCAGTGTTCTGCAGCTTCTTTCTTCACGTTTCAGCAGCTAGCACGCTCTCCGTGTGCAGGAGAAGCGGCTGAGGCTTCCTTGCCGGAGACGAGGCACCTTCGCCGGCAGAGAGCCTCCGGCCGGCCGCGGTGCGCTCCGGAGCGGGGGCTTGTGCCGAAAGAGGCCGGGAACAGGCGCTTACCTTCGGACAGCTCCGGATGCCCGTCTAATGCGTCTCTTGTCGCCTACACGGCAGCGAAAAGCTTTTCCACTCTGTCTAGGAAGGAGAAAGTGTGCCAGCACAGCAAATGCCTCCCGGACTTTCCCTGCAATTCAGCAAGTGCTTTGCAGCTTGAAATTGGAAGGAAAGCCTCAGATTTAGCAGCCAAAGCTTCAGGAGCAGCAGCAGCGAAAACAGCATCGCTTTTGCAGCAGCTCCTTCCATGTGCATGTTTTTGGGAGTGGAAAGGCTTGCGAGTGTTCAAGTAGCTTTTTCTCTCCGCTGGAAAGCTGCACGCTCAGTGCCAGTGTTCTGCAGCTTCTTTCTTCACGTTTCAGCAGCTAGCACGCTCTCCGTGTGCAGGAGAAGCGGCTGAGGCTTCCTTGCCGGAGACGAGGCACCTTCGCCGGCAGAGAGCCTCCGGCCGGCCGCGGTGCGCTCCGGAGCGGGGGCTTGTGCCGAAAGAGGCCGGGAACAGGCGCTTACCTTCGGACAGCTCCGGATGCCCGTCTAATGCGTCTCTTGTCGCCTACACGGCAGGGAAAAGCTTTTCCACTCTGTCTAGGAAGGAGAAAGTGTGCCAGCACAGCAAATGCATCCCGGACTTTCCCTGCAATTCAGCAAGTGCTTTGCAGCTTGAAATTGGAAGGAAAGCCTCAGATTTAGCAGCCAGAGCTTCAGGAGGAGCAGCAGCGAGCACAGCATCGCTTTTGCAGCAGCTCCTTCCATGTGCATGTTTTTGGGAGTGGAAAGGCTTGCAGAGTGTTCAAGTAGCTTTTTCTCTCCGCTGGAAAGCTGCACGCTCAGTGCCAGTGTTCTGCAGCTTCTTTCTTCACGTTTCAGCAGCTAGCACGCTCTCCGTGTGCAGGAGAAGCGGCTGAGGCTTCCTTGCCGGAGAAGCGGCACCTTCGCCGGCAGAGAGCCTCTGGCCGGCCGCGGTGCGCTCCGGAGCGGGGACTTGTGCCGAAAGAGGCCGGGAACAGGCGCTTACCTTCGGACAGCTCCGGATGCCCGTCTAATGCGTCTCTTGTCGCCTACACGGCAGGGAAAAGCTTTTCCACTCTGTCTAGGAAGGAGAAAGTGTGCCAGCACAGCAAATGCCTCCCGGACTTTCCCTGCAATTCAGCAAGTGCTTTGCAGCTTGAAATTGGAAGGAAAGCCTCAGATTTAGCAGCCAGAGCTTCAGGAGGAGCAGCAGCGAGCACAGCATCGCTTTTGCAGCAGCTCCTTCCATGTGCATGTTTTTGGGAGTGGAAAGGCTTGCAGAGTGTTCAAGTAGCTTTTTCTCTCCGCTGGAAAGCTGCACGCTCAGTGCCAGTGTTCTGCAGCTTCTTTCTTCACGTTTCAGCAGCTAGCACGCTCTCCGAGTGCAGGAGAAGCGGCTGAGGCTTCCTTGCCGGAGAAGCGGCACCTTCGCCGGCAGAGAGCCTCCGGCCGGCCGCGGTGCGCTCCGGAGCGGGGACTTGTGCCGAAAGAGGCCGGGAACAGGCGCTTACCTTCGGACAGCTCCGGATGCCCGTCTAATGCGTCTCTTGTCGCCTACACGGCAGGGAAAAGCTTTTCCACTCTGTCTAGGAAGGAGAAAGTGTGCCAGCACAGCAAATGCCTCCCGGACTTTCCCTGCAATTCAGCAAGTGCTTTGCAGCTTGAAATTGGAAGGAAAGCCTCAGATTTAGCAGCCAGAGCTTCAGGAGGAGCAGCAGCGAGCACAGCATCGCTTTTGCAGCAGCTCCTTCCATGTGCATGTTTTTGGGAGTGGAAAGGCTTGCAGAGTGTTCAAGTAGCTTTTTCTCTCCGCTGGAAAGCTGCACGCTCAGTGCCAGTGTTCTGCAGCTTCTTTCTTCACGTTTCAGCAGCTAGCACGCTCTCCGTGTGCAGGAGAAGCGGCTGAGGCTTCCTTGCCGGAGACGAGGCACCTTCGCCGGCAGAGAGCCTCCGGCCGGCCGCGGTGCGCTCCGGAGCGGGGGCTTGTGCCGAAAGAGGCCGGGAACAGGCGCTTACCTTCGGACAGCTCCGGATGCCCGTCTAATGCGTCTCTTGTCGCCTACACGGCAGGGAAAAGCTTTTCCACTCTGTCTAGGAAGGAGAAAGTGTGCCAGCACAGCAAATGCCTCCCGGACTTTCCCTGCAATTCAGCAAGTGCTTTGCAGCTTGAAATTGGAAGGAAAGCCTCAGATTTAGCAGCCAGAGCTTCAGGAGGAGCAGCAGCGAGCACAGCATCGCTTTTGCAGCAGCTCCTTCCATGTGCATGTTTTTGGGAGTGGAAAGGCTTGCAGAGTGTTCAAGTAGCTTTTTCTCTCCGCTGGAAAGCTGCAGGCTCAGTGCCAGTGTTCTGCAGCTTCTTTCTTCACGTTTCAGCAGCTAGCACGCTCTCCGTGTGCAGGAGAAGCGGCTGAGGCTTCCTTGCCGGAGACGAGGCACCTTCGCCGGCAGAGAGCCTCCGGCCGGCCGCGGTGCGCTCCGGAGCGGGGGCTTGTGCCGAAAGAGGCCGGGAACAGGCGCTTACCTTCGGACAGCTCCGGATGCCCGTCTAATGCGTCTCTTGTCGCCTACACGGCAGGGAAAAGCTTTTCCACTCTGTCTAGGAAGGAGAAAGTGTGCCAGCAGAGCAAATGCCTCCCGGACTTTCCCTGCAATTCAGCAAGTGCTTTGCAGCTTGAAATTGGAAGGAAAGCCTCAGATTTAGCAGCCAGAGCTTCAGGAGGAGCAGCAGCGAGCACAGCATCGCTTTTGCAGCAGCTCCTTCCATGTGCATGTTTTTGGGAGTGGAAAGGCTTGCAGAGTGTTCAAGTAGCTTTTTCTCTCCGCTGGAAAGCTGCACGCTCAGTGCCAGTGTTCTGCAGCTTCTTTCTTCACGTTTCAGCAGCTAGCACGCTCTCCGTGTGCAGGAGAAGCGGCTGAGGCTTCCTTGCCGGAGACGAGGCACCTTCGCCGGCAGAGAGCCTCCGGCCGGCCGCGGTGCGCTCCGGAGCGGGGGCTTGTGCCGAAAGAGGCCGGGAACAGGCGCTTACCTTCGGACAGCTCCGGATGCCCGTCTAATGCGTCTCTTGTCGCCTACACGGCAGGGAAAAGCTTTTCCACTCTGTCTAGGAAGGAGAAAGTGTGCCAGCAGAGCAAATGCCTCCCGGACTTTCCCTGCAATTCAGCAAGTGCTTTGCAGCTTGAAATTGGAAGGAAAGCCTCAGATTTAGCAGCCAGAGCTTCAGGAGCAGCAGCAGCGAGCACAGCATCGCTTTTGCAGCAGCTCCTTCCATGTGCATGTTTTTGGGAGTGGAAAGGCTTGCAGAGTGTTCAAGTAGCTTTTTCTCTCCGCTGGAAAGCTGCAGGCTCAGTGCCAGTGTTCTGCAGCTTCTTTCTTCACGTTTCAGCAGCTAGCACGCTCTCCGTGTGCAGGAGAAGCGGCTGAGGCTTCCTTGCCGGAGAAGCGGCACCTTCGCCGGCAGAGAGCCTCCGGCCGGCCGCGGTGCGCTCCGGAGCGGGGGCTTGTGCCGAAAGAGGCCGGGAACAGGCGCTTACCTTCGGACAGCTCCGGATGCCCGTCTAATGCGTCTCTTGTCGCCTACACGGCAGGGAAAAGCTTTTCCACTCTGTCTAGGAAGGAGAAAGTGTGCCAGCACAGCAAATGCCTCCCGGACTTTCCCTGCAATTCAGCAAGTGCTTTGCAGCTTGAAATTGGAAGGAAAGCCTCAGATTTAGCAGCCAGAGCTTCAGGAGGAGCAGCAGCGAGCACAGCATCGCTTTTGCAGCAGCTCCTTCCATGTGCATGTTTTTGGGAGTGGAAAGGCTTGCAGAGTGTTCAAGTAGCTTTTTCTCTCCGCTGGAAAGCTGCACGCTCAGTGCCAGTGTTCTGCAGCTTCTTTCTTCACGTTTCAGCAGCTAGCACGCTCTCCGTGTGCAGGAGAAGCGGCTGAGGCTTCCTTGCCGGAGACGAGGCACCTTCGCCGGCAGAGAGCCTCCGGCCGGCCGCGGTGCGCTCCGGAGCGGGGGCTTGTGCCGAAAGAGGCCGGGAACAGGCGCTTACCTTCGGACAGCTCCGGATCGCCGTCTAATGCGTCTCTTGTCGCCTACACGGCAGGGAAAAGCTTTTCCACTCTGTCTAGGAAGGAGAAAGTGTGCCAGCACAGCAAATGCCTCCCGGACTTTCCCTGCAATTCAGCAAGTGCTTTGCAGCTTGAAATTGGAAGGAAAGCCTCAGATTTAGCAGCCAGAGCTTCAGGAGGAGCAGCAGCGAGCACAGCATCGCTTTTGCAGCAGCTCCTTCCATGTGCATGTTTTTGGGAGTGGAAAGGCTTGCAGAGTGTTCAAGTAGCTTTTTCTCTCCGCTGGAAAGCTGCAGGCTCAGTGCCAGTGTTCTGCAGCTTCTTTCTTCACGTTTCAGCAGCTAGCACGCTCTCCGTGTGCAGGAGAAGCGGCTGAGGCTTCCTTGCCGGAGACGAGGCACCTTCGCCGGCAGAGAGCCTCCGGCCGGCCGCGGTGCGCTCCGGAGCGGGGGCTTGTGCCGAAAGAGGCCGGGAACAGGCGCTTACCTTCGGACAGCTCCGGATGCCCGTCTAATGCGTCTCTTGTCGCCTACACGGCAGCGAAAAGCTTTTCCACTCTGTCTAGGAAGGAGAAAGTGTGCCAGCAGAGCAAATGCCTCCCGGACTTTCCCTGCAATTCAGCAAGTGCTTTGCAGCTTGAAATTGGAAGGAAAGCCTCAGATTTAGCAGCCAGAGCTTCAGGAGGAGCAGCAGCGAGCACAGCATCGCTTTTGCAGCAGCTCCTTCCATGTGCATGTTTTTGGGAGTGGAAAGGCTTGCAGAGTGTTCAAGTAGCTTTTTCTCTCCGCTGGAAAGCTGCAGGCTCAGTGCCAGTGTTCTGCAGCTTCTTTCTTCACGTTTCAGCAGCTAGCACGCTCTCCGTGTGCAGGAGAAGCGGCTGAGGCTTCCTTGCCGGAGACGAGGCACCTTCGCCGGCAGAGAGCCTCCGGCCGGCCGCGGTGCGCTCCGGAGCGGGGGCTTGTGCCGAAAGAGGCCGGCAACAGGCGCTTACCTTCGGACAGCTCCGGATGCCCGTCTAATGCGTCTCTTGTCGCCTACACGGCAGGGAAAAGCTTTTCCACTCTGTCTAGGAAGGAGAAAGTGTGCCAGCACAGCAAATGCATCCCGGACTTTCCCTGCAATTCAGCAAGTGCTTTGCAGCTTGAAATTGGAAGGAAAGCCTCAGATTTAGCAGCCAGAGCTTCAGGAGGAGCAGCAGCGAGCACAGCATCGCTTTTGCAGCAGCTCCTTCCATGTGCATGTTTTTGGGAGTGGAAAGGCTTGCAGAGTGTTCAAGTAGCTTTTTCTCTCCGCTGGAAAGCTGCACGCTCAGTGCCAGTGTTCTGCAGCTTCTTTCTTCACGTTTCAGCAGCTAGCACGCTCTCCGAGTGCAGGAGAAGCGGCTGAGGCTTCCTTGCCGGAGAAGCGGCACCTTCGCCGGCAGAGAGCCTCTGGCCGGCCGCGGTGCGCTCCGGAGCGGGGACTTGTGCCGAAAGAGGCCGGGAACAGGCGCTTACCTTCGGACAGCTCCGGATCGCCGTCTAATGCGTCTCTTGTCGCCTACACGGCAGGGAAAAGCTTTTCCACTCTGTCTAGGAAGGAGAAAGTGTGCCAGCACAGCAAATGCCTCCCGGACTTTCCCTGCAATTCAGCAAGTGCTTTGCAGCTTGAAATTGGAAGGAAAGCCTCAGATTTAGCAGCCAGAGCTTCAGGAGGAGCAGCAGCGAGCACAGCATCGCTTTTGCAGCAGCTCCTTCCATGTGCATGTTTTTGGGAGTGGAAAGGCTTGCAGAGTGTTCAAGTAGCTTTTTCTCTCCGCTGGAAAGCTGCACGCTCAGTGCCAGTGTTCTGCAGATTCTTTCTTCACGTTTCAGCAGCTAGCACGCTCTCCGTGTGCAGGAGAAGCGGCTGAGGCTTCCTTGCCGGAGACGAGGCACCTTCGCCGGCAGAGAGCCTCCGGCCGGCCGCGGTGCGCTCCGGAGCGGGGGCTTGTGCCGAAAGAGGCCGGCAACAGGCGCTTACCTTCGGACAGCTCCGGATGCCCGTCTAATGCGTCTCTTGTCGCCTACACGGCAGGGAAAAGCTTTTCCACTCTGTCTAGGAAGGAGAAAGTGTGCCAGCAGAGCAAATGCCTCCCGGACTTTCCCTGCAATTCAGCAAGTGCTTTGCAGCTTGAAATTGGAAGGAAAGCCTCAGATTTAGCAGCCAGAGCTTCAGGAGGAGCAGCAGCGAGCACAGCATCGCTTTTGCAGCAGCTCCTTCCATGTGCATGTTTTTGGGAGTGGAAAGGCTTGCAGAGTGTTCAAGTAGCTTTTTCTCTCCGCTGGAAAGCTGCACGCTCAGTGCCAGTGTTCTGCAGCTTCTTTCTTCACGTTTCAGCAGCTAGCACGCTCTCCGTGTGCAGGAGAAGCGGCTGAGGCTTCCTTGCCGGAGACGAGGCACCTTCGCCGGCAGAGAGCCTCCGGCCGGCCGCGGTGCGCTCCGGAGCGGGGGCTTGTGCCGAAAGAGGCCGGGAACAGGCGCTTACCTTCGGACAGCTCCGGATGCCCGTCTAATGCGTCTCTTGTCGCCTACACGGCAGGGAAAAGCTTTTCCACTCTGTCTAGGAAGGAGAAAGTGTGCCAGCACAGCAAATGCATCCCGGACTTTCCCTGCAATTCAGCAAGTGCTTTGCAGCTTGAAATTGGAAGGAAAGCCTCAGATTTAGCAGCCAGAGCTTCAGGAGGAGCAGCAGCGAGCACAGCATCGCTTTTGCAGCAGCTCCTTCCATGTGCATGTTTTTGGGAGTGGAAAGGCTTGCAGAGTGTTCAAGTAGCTTTTTCTCTCCGCTGGAAAGCTGCACGCTCAGTGCCAGTGTTCTGCAGCTTCTTTCTTCACGTTTCAGCAGCTAGCACGCTCTCCGAGTGCAGGAGAAGCGGCTGAGGCTTCCTTGCCGGAGAAGCGGCACCTTCGCCGGCAGAGAGCCTCCGGCCGGCCGCGGTGCGCTCCGGAGCGGGGACTTGTGCCGAAAGAGGCCGGGAACAGGCGCTTACCTTCGGACAGCTCCGGATGCCCGTCTAATGCGTCTCTTGTCGCCTACACGGCAGGGAAAAGCTTTTCCACTCTGTCTAGGAAGGAGAAAGTGTGCCAGCAGAGCAAATTCCTCCCGGACTTTCCCTGCAATTCAGCAAGTGCTTTGCAGCTTGAAATTGGAAGGAAAGCCTCAGATTTAGCAGCCAGAGCTTCAGGAGCAGCAGCAGCGAGCACAGCATCGCTTTTGCAGCAGCTCCTTCCATGTGCATGTTTTTGGGAGTGGAAAGGCTTGCAGAGTGTTCAAGTAGCTTTTTCTCTCCGCTGGAAAGCTGCACGCTCAGTGCCAGTGTTCTGCAGCTTCTTTCTTCACGTTTCAGCAGCTAGCACGCTCTCCGTGTGCAGGAGAAGCGGCTGAGGCTTCCTTGCCGGAGACGAGGCACCTTCGCCGGCAGAGAGCCTCCGGCCGGCCGCGGTGCGCTCCGGAGCGGGGGCTTGTGCCGAAAGAGGCCGGGAACAGGCGCTTACCTTCGGACAGCTCCGGATGCCCGTCTAATGCGTCTCTTGTCGCCTACACGGCAGGGAAAAGCTTTTCCACTCTGTCTAGGAAGGAGAAAGTGTGCCAGCACAGCAAATGCCTCCCGGACTTTCCCTGCAATTCAGCAAGTGCTTTGCAGCTTGAAATTGGAAGGAAAGCCTCAGATTTAGCAGCCAGAGCTTCAGGAGCAGCAGCAGCGAGCACAGCATCGCTTTTGCAGCAGCTCCTTCCATGTGCATGTTTTTGGGAGTGGAAAGGCTTGCAGAGTGTTCAAGTAGCTTTTTCTCTCCGCTGGAAAGCTGCACGCTCAGTGCCAGTGTTCTGCAGCTTCTTTCTTCACGTTTCAGCAGCTAGCACGCTCTCCGTGTGCAGGAGAAGCGGCTGAGGCTTCCTTGCCGGAGAAGCGGCACCTTCGCCGGCAGAGAGCCTCCGGCCGGCCGCGGTGCGCTCCGGAGCGGGGGCTTGTGCCGAAAGAGGCCGGGAACAGGCGCTTACCTTCGGACAGCTCCGGATGCCCGTCTAATGCGTCTCTTGTCGCCTACACGGCAGGGAAAAGCTTTTCCACTCTGTCTAGGAAGGAGAAAGTGTGCCAGCAGAGCAAATTCCTCCCGGACTTTCCCTGCAATTCAGCAAGTGCTTTGCAGCTTGAAATTGGAAGGAAAGCCTCAGATTTAGCAGCCAGAGCTTCAGGAGGAGCAGCAGCGAGCACAGCATCGCTTTTGCAGCAGCTCCTTCCATGTGCATGTTTTTGGGAGTGGAAAGGCTTGCAGAGTGTTCAAGTAGCTTTTTCTCTCCGCTGGAAAGCTGCACGCTCAGTGCCAGTGTTCTGCAGCTTCTTTCTTCACGTTTCAGCAGCTAGCACGCTCTCCGTGTGCAGGAGAAGCGGCTGAGGCTTCCTTGCCGGAGAAGCGGCACCTTCGCCGGCAGAGAGCCTCCGGCCGGCCGCGGTGCGCTCCGGAGCGGGGGCTTGTGCCGAAAGAGGCCGGGAAGAGGCGCTTACCTTCGGACAGCTCCGGATGCCCGTCTAATGCGTCTCTTGTCGCCTACACGGCAGGGAAAAGCTTTTCCACTCTGTCTAGGAAGGAGAAAGTGTGCCAGCAGAGCAAATGCCTCCCGGACTTTCCCTGCAATTCAGCAAGTGCTTTGCAGCTTGAAATTGGAAGGAAAGCCTCAGATTTAGCAGCCAGAGCTTCAGGAGGAGCAGCAGCGAGCACAGCATCGCTTTTGCAGCAGCTCCTTCCATGTGCATGTTTTTGGGAGTGGAAAGGCTTGCAGAGTGTTCAAGTAGCTTTTTCTCTCCGCTGGAAAGCTGCACGCTCAGTGCCAGTGTTCTGCAGCTTCTTTCTTCACGTTTCAGCAGCTAGCACGCTCTCCGTGTGCAGGAGAAGCGGCTGAGGCTTCCTTGCCGGAGACGAGGCGCCTTCGCCGGCAGAGAGCCTCCGGCCGGCCGCGGTGCGCTCCGGAGCGGGGGCTTGTGCCGAAAGAGGCCGGGAACAGGCGCTTACCTTCGGACAGCTCCGGATCGCCGTCTAATGCGTCTCTTGTCGCCTACACGGCAGGGAAAAGCTTTTCCACTCTGTCTAGGAAGGAGAAAGTGTGCCAGCACAGCAAATGCCTCCCGGACTTTCCCTGCAATTCAGCAAGTGCTTTGCAGCTTGAAATTGGAAGGAAAGCCTCAGATTTAGCAGCCAGAGCTTCAGGAGGAGCAGCAGCGAGCACAGCATCGCTTTTGCAGCAGCTCCTTCCATGTGCATGTTTTTGGGAGTGGAAAGGCTTGCAGAGTGTTCAAGTAGCTTTTTCTCTCCGCTGGAAAGCTGCACGCTCAGTGCCAGTGTTCTGCAGCTTCTTTCTTCACGTTTCAGCAGCTAGCACGCTCTCCGTGTGCAGGAGAAGCGGCTGAGGCTTCCTTGCCGGAGACGAGGCACCTTCGCCGGCAGAGAGCCTCCGGCCGGCCGCGGTGCGCTCCGGAGCGGGGGCTTGTGCCGAAAGAGGCCGGCAACAGGCGCTTACCTTCGGACAGCTCCGGATGCCCGTCTAATGCGTCTCTTGTCGCCTACACGGCAGGGAAAAGCTTTTCCACTCTGTCTAGGAAGGAGAAAGTGTGCCAGCACAGCAAATGCCTCCCGGACTTTCCCTGCAATTCAGCAAGTGCTTTGCAGCTTGAAATTGGAAGGAAAGCCTCAGATTTAGCAGCCAGAGCTTCAGGAGCAGCAGCAGCGAGCACAGCATCGCTTTTGCAGCAGCTCCTTCCATGTGCATGTTTTTGGGAGTGGAAAGGCTTGCAGAGTGTTCAAGTAGCTTTTTCTCTCCGCTGGAAAGCTGCACGCTCAGTGCCAGTGTTCTGCAGATTCTTTCTTCACGTTTCAGCAGCTAGCACGCTCTCCGTGTGCAGGAGAAGCGGCTGAGGCTTCCTTGCCGGAGACGAGGCACCTTCGCCGGCAGAGAGCCTCCGGCCGGCCGCGGTGCGCTCCGGAGCGGGGGCTTGTGCCGAAAGAGGCCGGCAACAGGCGCTTACCTTCGGACAGCTCCGGATGCCCGTCTAATGCGTCTCTTGTCGCCTACACGGCAGGGAAAAGCTTTTCCACTCTGTCTAGGAAGGAGAAAGTGTGCCAGCAGAGCAAATGCCTCCCGGACTTTCCCTGCAATTCAGCAAGTGCTTTGCAGCTTGAAATTGGAAGGAAAGCCTCAGATTTAGCAGCCAGAGCTTCAGGAGGAGCAGCAGCGAGCACAGCATCGCTTTTGCAGCAGCTCCTTCCATGTGCATGTTTTTGGGAGTGGAAAGGCTTGCAGAGTGTTCAAGTAGCTTTTTCTCTCCGCTGGAAAGCTGCACGCTCAGTGCCAGTGTTCTGCAGCTTCTTTCTTCACGTTTCAGCAGCTAGCACGCTCTCCGTGTGCAGGAGAAGCGGCTGAGGCTTCCTTGCCGGAGACGAGGCACCTTCGCCGGCAGAGAGCCTCCGGCCGGCCGCGGTGCGCTCCGGAGCGGGGGCTTGTGCCGAAAGAGGCCGGGAACAGGCGCTTACCTTCGGACAGCTCCGGATGCCCGTCTAATGCGTCTCTTGTCGCCTACACGGCAGGGAAAAGCTTTTCCACTCTGTCTAGGAAGGAGAAAGTGTGCCAGCACAGCAAATGCCTCCCGGACTTTCCCTGCAATTCAGCAAGTGCTTTGCAGCTTGAAATTGGAAGGAAATCCTCAGATTTAGCAGCCAGAGCTTCAGGAGGAGCAGCAGCGAGCACAGCATCGCTTTTGCAGCAGCTCCTTCCATGTGCATGTTTTTGGGAGTGGAAAGGCTTGCAGAGTGTTCAAGTAGCTTTTTCTCTCCGCTGGAAAGCTGCACGCTCAGTGCCAGTGTTCTGCAGCTTCTTTCTTCACGTTTCAGCAGCTAGCACGCTCTCCGTGTGCAGGAGAAGCGGCTGAGGCTTCCTTGCCGGAGAAGCGGCACCTTCGCCGGCAGAGAGCCTCCGGCCGGCCGCGGTGCGCTCCGGAGCGGGGACTTGTGCCGAAAGAGGCCGGGAACAGGCGCTTACCTTCGGACAGCTCCGGATGCCCGTCTAATGCGTCTCTTGTCGCCTACACGGCAGGGAAAAGCTTTTCCACTCTGTCTAGGAAGGAGAAAGTGTGCCAGCAGAGCAAATGCCTCCCGGACTTTCCCTGCAATTCAGCAAGTGCTTTGCAGCTTGAAATTGGAAGGAAAGCCTCAGATTTAGCAGCCAGAGCTTCAGGAGGAGCAGCAGCGAGCACAGCATCGCTTTTGCAGCAGCTCCTTCCATGTGCATGTTTTTGGGAGTGGAAAGGCTTGCAGAGTGTTCAAGTAGCTTTTTCTCTCCGCTGGAAAGCTGCACGCTCAGTGCCAGTGTTCTGCAGCTTCTTTCTTCACGTTTCAGCAGCTAGCACGCTCTCCGTGTGCAGGAGAAGCGGCTGAGGCTTCCTTGCCGGAGACGAGGCACCTTCGCCGGCAGAGAGCCTCCGGCCGGCCGCGGTGCGCTCCGGAGCGGGGGCTTGTGCCGAAAGAGGCCGGCAACAGGCGCTTACCTTCGGACAGCTCCGGATGCCCGTCTAATGCGTCTCTTGTCGCCTACACGGCAGGGAAAAGCTTTTCCACTCTGTCTAGGAAGGAGAAAGTGTGCCAGCACAGCAAATGCATCCCGGACTTTCCCTGCAATTCAGCAAGTGCTTTGCAGCTTGAAATTGGAAGGAAAGCCTCAGATTTAGCAGCCAGAGCTTCAGGAGGAGCAGCAGCGAGCACAGCATCGCTTTTGCAGCAGCTCCTTCCATGTGCATGTTTTTGGGAGTGGAAAGGCTTGCAGAGTGTTCAAGTAGCTTTTTCTCTCCGCTGGAAAGCTGCACGCTCAGTGCCAGTGTTCTGCAGCTTCTTTCTTCACGTTTCAGCAGCTAGCACGCTCTCCGAGTGCAGGAGAAGCGGCTGAGGCTTCCTTGCCGGAGAAGCGGCACCTTCGCCGGCAGAGAGCCTCCGGCCGGCCGCGGTGCGCTCCGGAGCGGGGACTTGTGCCGAAAGAGGCCGGGAACAGGCGCTTACCTTCGGACAGCTCCGGATGCCCGTCTAATGCGTCTCTTGTCGCCTACACGGCAGGGAAAAGCTTTTCCACTCTGTCTAGGAAGGAGAAAGTGTGCCAGCACAGCAAATGCCTCCCGGACTTTCCCTGCAATTCAGCAAGTGCTTTGCAGCTTGAAATTGGAAGGAAAGCCTCAGATTTAGCAGCCAGAGCTTCAGGAGGAGCAGCAGCGAGCACAGCATCGCTTTTGCAGCAGCTCCTTCCATGTGCATGTTTTTGGGAGTGGAAAGGCTTGCAGAGTGTTCAAGTAGCTTTTTCTCTCCGCTGGAAAGCTGCACGCTCAGTGCCAGTGTTCTGCAGCTTCTTTCTTCACGTTTCAGCAGCTAGCACGCTCTCCGTGTGCAGGAGAAGCGGCTGAGGCTTCCTTGCCGGAGACGAGGCACCTTCGCCGGCAGAGAGCCTCCGGCCGGCCGCGGTGCGCTCCGGAGCGGGGGCTTGTGCCGAAAGAGGCCGGGAACAGGCGCTTACCTTCGGACAGCTCCGGATGCCCGTCTAATGCGTCTCTTGTCGCCTACACGGCAGGGAAAAGCTTTTCCACTCTGTCTAGGAAGGAGAAAGTGTGCCAGCAGAGCAAATGCATCCCGGACTTTCCCTGCAATTCAGCAAGTGCTTTGCAGCTTGAAATTGGAAGGAAAGCCTCAGATTTAGCAGCCAGAGCTTCAGGAGGAGCAGCAGCGAGCACAGCATCGCTTTTGCAGCAGCTCCTTCCATGTGCATGTTTTTGGGAGTGGAAAGGCTTGCAGAGTGTTCAAGTAGCTTTTTCTCTCCGCTGGAAAGCTGCACGCTCAGTGCCAGTGTTCTGCAGCTTCTTTCTTCACGTTTCAGCAGCTAGCACGCTCTCCGTGTGCAGGAGAAGCGGCTGAGGCTTCCTTGCCGGAGAAGCGGCACCTTCGCCGGCAGAGAGCCTCCGGCCGGCCGCGGTGCGCTCCGGAGCGGGGACTTGTGCCGAAAGAGGCCGGGAACAGGCGCTTACCTTCGGACAGCTCCGGATGCCCGTCTAATGCGTCTCTTGTCGCCTACACGGCAGGGAAAAGCTTTTCCACTCTGTCTAGGAAGGAGAAAGTGTGCCAGCAGAGCAAATTCCTCCCGGACTTTCCCTGCAATTCAGCAAGTGCTTTGCAGCTTGAAATTGGAAGGAAAGCCTCAGATTTAGCAGCCAGAGCTTCAGGAGGAGCAGCAGCGAGCACAGCATCGCTTTTGCAGCAGCTCCTTCCATGTGCATGTTTTTGGGAGTGGAAAGGCTTGCAGAGTGTTCAAGTAGCTTTTTCTCTCCGCTGGAAAGCTGCACGCTCAGTGCCAGTGTTCTGCAGCTTCTTTCTTCACGTTTCAGCAGCTAGCACGCTCTCCGTGTGCAGGAGAAGCGGCTGAGGCTTCCTTGCCGGAGACGAGGCACCTTCGCCGGCAGAGAGCCTCCGGCCGGCCGCGGTGCGCTCCGGAGCGGGGGCTTGTGCCGAAAGAGGCCGGGAAGAGGCGCTTACCTTCGGACAGCTCCGGATGCCCGTCTAATGCGTCTCTTGTCGCCTACACGGCAGGGAAAAGCTTTTCCACTCTGTCTAGGAAGGAGAAAGTGTGCCAGCAGAGCAAATGCCTCCCGGACTTTCCCTGCAATTCAGCAAGTGCTTTGCAGCTTGAAATTGGAAGGAAAGCCTCAGATTTAGCAGCCAGAGCTTCAGGAGGAGCAGCAGCGAGCACAGCATCGCTTTTGCAGCAGCTCCTTCCATGTGCATGTTTTTGGGAGTGGAAAGGCTTGCAGAGTGTTCAAGTAGCTTTTTCTCTCCGCTGGAAAGCTGCACGCTCAGTGCCAGTGTTCTGCAGCTTCTTTCTTCACGTTTCAGCAGCTAGCACGCTCTCCGTGTGCAGGAGAAGCGGCTGAGGCTTCCTTGCCGGAGACGAGGCGCCTTCGCCGGCAGAGAGCCTCCGGCCGGCCGCGGTGCGCTCCGGAGCGGGGGCTTGTGCCGAAAGAGGCCGGGAACAGGCGCTTACCTTCGGACAGCTCCGGATGCCCGTCTAATGCGTCTCTTGTCGCCTACACGGCAGGGAAAAGCTTTTCCACTCTGTCTAGGAAGGAGAAAGTGTGCCAGCACAGCAAATGCCTCCCGGACTTTCCCTGCAATTCAGCAAGTGCTTTGCAGCTTGAAATTGGAAGGAAAGCCTCAGATTTAGCAGCCAGAGCTTCAGGAGGAGCAGCAGCGAGCACAGCATCGCTTTTGCAGCAGCTCCTTCCATGTGCATGTTTTTGGGAGTGGAAAGGCTTGCAGAGTGTTCAAGTAGCTTTTTCTCTCCGCTGGAAAGCTGCACGCTCAGTGCCAGTGTTCTGCAGCTTCTTTCTTCACGTTTCAGCAGCTAGCACGCTCTCCGTGTGCAGGAGAAGCGGCTGAGGCTTCCTTGCCGGAGACGAGGCACCTTCGCCGGCAGAGAGCCTCCGGCCGGCCGCGGTGCGCTCCGGAGCGGGGGCTTGTGCCGAAAGAGGCCGGGAACAGGCGCTTACCTTCGGACAGCTCCGGATGCCCGTCTAATGCGTCTCTTGTCGCCTACACGGCAGGGAAAAGCTTTTCCACTCTGTCTAGGAAGGAGAAAGTGTGCCAGCACAGCAAATGCCTCCCGGACTTTCCCTGCAATTCAGCAAGTGCTTTGCAGCTTGAAATTGGAAGGAAAGCCTCAGATTTAGCAGCCAGAGCTTCAGGAGCAGCAGCAGCGAGCACAGCATCGCTTTTGCAGCAGCTCCTTCCATGTGCATGTTTTTGGGAGTGGAAAGGCTTGCAGAGTGTTCAAGTAGCTTTTTCTCTCCGCTGGAAAGCTGCACGCTCAGTGCCAGTGTTCTGCAGCTTCTTTCTTCACGTTTCAGCAGCTAGCACGCTCTCCGTGTGCAGGAGAAGCGGCTGAGGCTTCCTTGCCGGAGAAGCGGCACCTTCGCCGGCAGAGAGCCTCCGGCCGGCCGCGGTGCGCTCCGGAGCGGGGGCTTGTGCCGAAAGAGGCCGGGAACAGGCGCTTACCTTCGGACAGCTCCGGATGCCCGTCTAATGCGTCTCTTGTCGCCTACACGGCAGGGAAAAGCTTTTCCACTCTGTCTAGGAAGGAGAAAGTGTGCCAGCACAGCAAATGCCTCCCGGACTTTCCCTGCAATTCAGCAAGTGCTTTGCAGCTTGAAATTGGAAGGAAAGCCTCAGATTTAGCAGCCAGAGCTTCAGGAGGAGCAGCAGCGAGCACAGCATCGCTTTTGCAGCAGCTCCTTCCATGTGCATGTTTTTGGGAGTGGAAAGGCTTGCAGAGTGTTCAAGTAGCTTTTTCTCTCCGCTGGAAAGCTGCACGCTCAGTGCCAGTGTTCTGCAGCTTCTTTCTTCACGTTTCAGCAGCTAGCACGCTCTCCGTGTGCAGGAGAAGCGGCTGAGGCTTCCTTGCCGGAGACGAGGCACCTTCGCCGGCAGAGAGCCTCCGGCCGGCCGCGGTGCGCTCCGGAGCGGGGGCTTGTGCCGAAAGAGGCCGGGAACAGGCGCTTACCTTCGGACAGCTCCGGATCGCCGTCTAATGCGTCTCTTGTCGCCTACACGGCAGGGAAAAGCTTTTCCACTCTGTCTAGGAAGGAGAAAGTGTGCCAGCACAGCAAATGCCTCCCGGACTTTCCCTGCAATTCAGCAAGTGCTTTGCAGCTTGAAATTGGAAGGAAAGCCTCAGATTTAGCAGCCAGAGCTTCAGGAGGAGCAGCAGCGAGCACAGCATCGCTTTTGCAGCAGCTCCTTCCATGTGCATGTTTTTGGGAGTGGAAAGGCTTGCAGAGTGTTCAAGTAGCTTTTTCTCTCCGCTGGAAAGCTGCAGGCTCAGTGCCAGTGTTCTGCAGCTTCTTTCTTCACGTTTCAGCAGCTAGCACGCTCTCCGTGTGCAGGAGAAGCGGCTGAGGCTTCCTTGCCGGAGACGAGGCACCTTCGCCGGCAGAGAGCCTCCGGCCGGCCGCGGTGCGCTCCGGAGCGGGGGCTTGTGCCGAAAGAGGCCGGGAACAGGCGCTTACCTTCGGACAGCTCCGGATGCCCGTCTAATGCGTCTCTTGTCGCCTACACGGCAGCGAAAAGCTTTTCCACTCTGTCTAGGAAGGAGAAAGTGTGCCAGCAGAGCAAATGCCTCCCGGACTTTCCCTGCAATTCAGCAAGTGCTTTGCAGCTTGAAATTGGAAGGAAAGCCTCAGATTTAGCAGCCAGAGCTTCAGGAGGAGCAGCAGCGAGCACAGCATCGCTTTTGCAGCAGCTCCTTCCATGTGCATGTTTTTGGGAGTGGAAAGGCTTGCAGAGTGTTCAAGTAGCTTTTTCTCTCCGCTGGAAAGCTGCACGCTCAGTGCCAGTGTTCTGCAGCTTCTTTCTTCACGTTTCAGCAGCTAGCACGCTCTCCGTGTGCAGGAGAAGCGGCTGAGGCTTCCTTGCCGGAGACGAGGCACCTTCGCCGGCAGAGAGCCTCCGGCCGGCCGCGGTGCGCTCCGGAGCGGGGGCTTGTGCCGAAAGAGGCCGGCAACAGGCGCTTACCTTCGGACAGCTCCGGATGCCCGTCTAATGCGTCTCTTGTCGCCTACACGGCAGGGAAAAGCTTTTCCACTCTGTCTAGGAAGGAGAAAGTGTGCCAGCACAGCAAATGCATCCCGGACTTTCCCTGCAATTCAGCAAGTGCTTTGCAGCTTGAAATTGGAAGGAAAGCCTCAGATTTAGCAGCCAGAGCTTCAGGAGGAGCAGCAGCGAGCACAGCATCGCTTTTGCAGCAGCTCCTTCCATGTGCATGTTTTTGGGAGTGGAAAGGCTTGCAGAGTGTTCAAGTAGCTTTTTCTCTCCGCTGGAAAGCTGCACGCTCAGTGCCAGTGTTCTGCAGCTTCTTTCTTCACGTTTCAGCAGCTAGCACGCTCTCCGAGTGCAGGAGAAGCGGCTGAGGCTTCCTTGCCGGAGACGAGGCACCTTCGCCGGCAGAGAGCCTCTGGCCGGCCGCGGTGCGCTCCGGAGCGGGGGCTTGTGCCGAAAGAGGCCGGGAAGAGGCGCTTACCTTCGGACAGCTCCGGATGCCCGTCTAATGCGTCTCTTGTCGCCTACACGGCAGGGAAAAGCTTTTCCACTCTGTCTAGGAAGGAGAAAGTGTGCCAGCAGAGCAAATGCCTCCCGGACTTTCCCTGCAATTCAGCAAGTGCTTTGCAGCTTGAAATTGGAAGGAAAGCCTCAGATTTAGCAGCCAGAGCTTCAGGAGGAGCAGCAGCGAGCACAGCATCGCTTTTGCAGCAGCTCCTTCCATGTGCATGTTTTTGGGAGTGGAAAGGCTTGCAGAGTGTTCAAGTAGCTTTTTCTCTCCGCTGGAAAGCTGCACGCTCAGTGCCAGTGTTCTGCAGCTTCTTTCTTCACGTTTCAGCAGCTAGCACGCTCTCCGTGTGCAGGAGAAGCGGCTGAGGCTTCCTTGCCGGAGACGAGGCGCCTTCGCCGGCAGAGAGCCTCCGGCCGGCCGCGGTGCGCTCCGGAGCGGGGGCTTGTGCCGAAAGAGGCCGGGAACAGGCGCTTACCTTCGGACAGCTCCGGATGCCCGTCTAATGCGTCTCTTGTCGCCTACACGGCAGGGAAAAGCTTTTCCACTCTGTCTAGGAAGGAGAAAGTGTGCCAGCACAGCAAATGCCTCCCGGACTTTCCCTGCAATTCAGCAAGTGCTTTGCAGCTTGAAATTGGAAGGAAAGCCTCAGATTTAGCAGCCAGAGCTTCAGGAGGAGCAGCAGCGAGCACAGCATCGCTTTTGCAGCAGCTCCTTCCATGTGCATGTTTTTGGGAGTGGAAAGGCTTGCAGAGTGTTCAAGTAGCTTTTTCTCTCCGCTGGAAAGCTGCACGCTCAGTGCCAGTGTTCTGCAGCTTCTTTCTTCACGTTTCAGCAGCTAGCACGCTCTCCGTGTGCAGGAGAAGCGGCTGAGGCTTCCTTGCCGGAGACGAGGCACCTTCGCCGGCAGAGAGCCTCCGGCCGGCCGCGGTGCGCTCCGGAGCGGGGGCTTGTGCCGAAAGAGGCCGGGAACAGGCGCTTACCTTCGGACAGCTCCGGATGCCCGTCTAATGCGTCTCTTGTCGCCTACACGGCAGGGAAAAGCTTTTCCACTCTGTCTAGGAAGGAGAAAGTGTGCCAGCACAGCAAATGCCTCCCGGACTTTCCCTGCAATTCAGCAAGTGCTTTGCAGCTTGAAATTGGAAGGAAAGCCTCAGATTTAGCAGCCAGAGCTTCAGGAGCAGCAGCAGCGAGCACAGCATCGCTTTTGCAGCAGCTCCTTCCATGTGCATGTTTTTGGGAGTGGAAAGGCTTGCAGAGTGTTCAAGTAGCTTTTTCTCTCCGCTGGAAAGCTGCACGCTCAGTGCCAGTGTTCTGCAGCTTCTTTCTTCACGTTTCAGCAGCTAGCACGCTCTCCGTGTGCAGGAGAAGCGGCTGAGGCTTCCTTGCCGGAGAAGCGGCACCTTCGCCGGCAGAGAGCCTCCGGCCGGCCGCGGTGCGCTCCGGAGCGGGGGCTTGTGCCGAAAGAGGCCGGGAACAGGCGCTTACCTTCGGACAGCTCCGGATGCCCGTCTAATGCGTCTCTTGTCGCCTACACGGCAGGGAAAAGCTTTTCCACTCTGTCTAGGAAGGAGAAAGTGTGCCAGCACAGCAAATGCCTCCCGGACTTTCCCTGCAATTCAGCAAGTGCTTTGCAGCTTGAAATTGGAAGGAAAGCCTCAGATTTAGCAGCCAGAGCTTCAGGAGGAGCAGCAGCGAGCACAGCATCGCTTTTGCAGCAGCTCCTTCCATGTGCATGTTTTTGGGAGTGGAAAGGCTTGCAGAGTGTTCAAGTAGCTTTTTCTCTCCGCTGGAAAGCTGCACGCTCAGTGCCAGTGTTCTGCAGCTTCTTTCTTCACGTTTCAGCAGCTAGCACGCTCTCCGTGTGCAGGAGAAGCGGCTGAGGCTTCCTTGCCGGAGACGAGGCACCTTCGCCGGCAGAGAGCCTCCGGCCGGCCGCGGTGCGCTCCGGAGCGGGGGCTTGTGCCGAAAGAGGCCGGGAACAGGCGCTTACCTTCGGACAGCTCCGGATGCCCGTCTAATGCGTCTCTTGTCGCCTACACGGCAGGGAAAAGCTTTTCCACTCTGTCTAGGAAGGAGAAAGTGTGCCAGCACAGCAAATGCCTCCCGGACTTTCCCTGCAATTCAGCAAGTGCTTTGCAGCTTGAAATTGGAAGGAAAGCCTCAGATTTAGCAGCCAGAGCTTCAGGAGGAGCAGCAGCGAGCACAGCATCGCTTTTGCAGCAGCTCCTTCCATGTGCATGTTTTTGGGAGTGGAAAGGCTTGCAGAGTGTTCAAGTAGCTTTTTCTCTCCGCTGGAAAGCTGCACGCTCAGTGCCAGTGTTCTGCAGCTTCTTTCTTCACGTTTCAGCAGCTAGCACGCTCTCCGTGTGCAGGAGAAGCGGCTGAGGCTTCCTTGCCGGAGACGAGGCACCTTCGCCGGCAGAGAGCCTCCGGCCGGCCGCGGTGCGCTCCGGAGCGGGGGCTTGTGCCGAAAGAGGCCGGGAACAGGCGCTTACCTTCGGACAGCTCCGGATGCCCGTCTAATGCGTCTCTTGTCGCCTACACGGCAGGGAAAAGCTTTTCCACTCTGTCTAGGAAGGAGAAAGTGTGCCAGCACAGCAAATGCCTCCCGGACTTTCCCTGCAATTCAGCAAGTGCTTTGCAGCTTGAAATTGGAAGGAAAGCCTCAGATTTAGCAGCCAGAGCTTCAGGAGGAGCAGCAGCGAGCACAGCATCGCTTTTGCAGCAGCTCCTTCCATGTGCATGTTTTTGGGAGTGGAAAGGCTTGCAGAGTGTTCAAGTAGCTTTTTCTCTCCGCTGGAAAGCTGCAGGCTCAGTGCCAGTGTTCTGCAGCTTCTTTCTTCACGTTTCAGCAGCTAGCACGCTCTCCGTGTGCAGGAGAAGCGGCTGAGGCTTCCTTGCCGGAGACGAGGCACCTTCGCCGGCAGAGAGCCTCCGGCCGGCCGCGGTGCGCTCCGGAGCGGGGGCTTGTGCCGAAAGAGGCCGGCAACAGGCGCTTACCTTCGGACAGCTCCGGATGCCCGTCTAATGCGTCTCTTGTCGCCTACACGGCAGCGAAAAGCTTTTCCACTCTGTCTAGGAAGGAGAAAGTGTGCCAGCACAGCAAATGCCTCCCGGACTTTCCCTGCAATTCAGCAAGTGCTTTGCAGCTTGAAATTGGAAGGAAAGCCTCAGATTTAGCAGCCAGAGCTTCAGGAGGAGCAGCAGCGAGCACAGCATCGCTTTTGCAGCAGCTCCTTCCATGTGCATGTTTTTGGGAGTGGAAAGGCTTGCAGAGTGTTCAAGTAGCTTTTTCTCTCCGCTGGAAAGCTGCACGCTCAGTGCCAGTGTTCTGCAGCTTCTTTCTTCACGTTTCAGCAGCTAGCACGCTCTCCGTGTGCAGGAGAAGCGGCTGAGGCTTCCTTGCCGGAGACGAGGCACCTTCGCCGGCAGAGAGCCTCCGGCCGGCCGCGGTGCGCTCCGGAGCGGGGGCTTGTGCCGAAAGAGGCCGGGAACAGGCGCTTACCTTCGGACAGCTCCGGATGCCCGTCTAATGCGTCTCTTGTCGCCTACACGGCAGGGAAAAGCTTTTCCACTCTGTCTAGGAAGGAGAAAGTGTGCCAGCACAGCAAATGCATCCCGGACTTTCCCTGCAATTCAGCAAGTGCTTTGCAGCTTGAAATTGGAAGGAAAGCCTCAGATTTAGCAGCCAGAGCTTCAGGAGGAGCAGCAGCGAGCACAGCATCGCTTTTGCAGCAGCTCCTTCCATGTGCATGTTTTTGGGAGTGGAAAGGCTTGCAGAGTGTTCAAGTAGCTTTTTCTCTCCGCTGGAAAGCTGCACGCTCAGTGCCAGTGTTCTGCAGCTTCTTTCTTCACGTTTCAGCAGCTAGCACGCTCTCCGAGTGCAGGAGAAGCGGCTGAGGCTTCCTTGCCGGAGAAGCGGCACCTTCGCCGGCAGAGAGCCTCTGGCCGGCCGCGGTGCGCTCCGGAGCGGGGACTTGTGCCGAAAGAGGCCGGGAACAGGCGCTTACCTTCGGACAGCTCCGGATGCCCGTCTAATGCGTCTCTTGTCGCCTACACGGCAGGGAAAAGCTTTTCCACTCTGTCTAGGAAGGAGAAAGTGTGCCAGCACAGCAAATGCCTCCCGGACTTTCCCTGCAATTCAGCAAGTGCTTTGCAGCTTGAAATTGGAAGGAAAGCCTCAGATTTAGCAGCCAGAGCTTCAGGAGGAGCAGCAGCGAGCACAGCATCGCTTTTGCAGCAGCTCCTTCCATGTGCATGTTTTTGGGAGTGGAAAGGCTTGCAGAGTGTTCAAGTAGCTTTTTCTCTCCGCTGGAAAGCTGCACGCTCAGTGCCAGTGTTCTGCAGATTCTTTCTTCACGTTTCAGCAGCTAGCACGCTCTCCGTGTGCAGGAGAAGCGGCTGAGGCTTCCTTGCCGGAGACGAGGCGCCTTCGCCGGCAGAGAGCCTCCGGCCGGCCGCGGTGCGCTCCGGAGCGGGGGCTTGTGCCGAAAGAGGCCGGGAACAGGCGCTTACCTTCGGACAGCTCCGGATGCCCGTCTAATGCGTCTCTTGTCGCCTACACGGCAGGGAAAAGCTTTTCCACTCTGTCTAGGAAGGAGAAAGTGTGCCAGCAGAGCAAATGCCTCCCGGACTTTCCCTGCAATTCAGCAAGTGCTTTGCAGCTTGAAATTGGAAGGAAAGCCTCAGATTTAGCAGCCAGAGCTTCAGGAGGAGCAGCAGCGAGCACAGCATCGCTTTTGCAGCAGCTCCTTCCATGTGCATGTTTTTGGGAGTGGAAAGGCTTGCAGAGTGTTCAAGTAGCTTTTTCTCTCCGCTGGAAAGCTGCACGCTCAGTGCCAGTGTTCTGCAGCTTCTTTCTTCACGTTTCAGCAGCTAGCACGCTCTCCGTGTGCAGGAGAAGCGGCTGAGGCTTCCTTGCCGGAGACGAGGCACCTTCGCCGGCAGAGAGCCTCCGGCCGGCCGCGGTGCGCTCCGGAGCGGGGGCTTGTGCCGAAAGAGGCCGGCAACAGGCGCTTACCTTCGGACAGCTCCGGATGCCCGTCTAATGCGTCTCTTGTCGCCTACACGGCAGGGAAAAGCTTTTCCACTCTGTCTAGGAAGGAGAAAGTGTGCCAGCACAGCAAATGCCTCCCGGACTTTCCCTGCAATTCAGCAAGTGCTTTGCAGCTTGAAATTGGAAGGAAAGCCTCAGATTTAGCAGCCAGAGCTTCAGGAGCAGCAGCAGCGAGCACAGCATCGCTTTTGCAGCAGCTCCTTCCATGTGCATGTTTTTGGGAGTGGAAAGGCTTGCAGAGTGTTCAAGTAGCTTTTTCTCTCCGCTGGAAAGCTGCACGCTCAGTGCCAGTGTTCTGCAGCTTCTTTCTTCACGTTTCAGCAGCTAGCACGCTCTCCGAGTGCAGGAGAAGCGGCTGAGGCTTCCTTGCCGGAGACGAGGCACCTTCGCCGGCAGAGAGCCTCTGGCCGGCCGCGGTGCGCTCCGGAGCGGGGGCTTGTGCCGAAAGAGGCCGGGAAGAGGCGCTTACCTTCGGACAGCTCCGGATGCCCGTCTAATGCGTCTCTTGTCGCCTACACGGCAGGGAAAAGCTTTTCCACTCTGTCTAGGAAGGAGAAAGTGTGCCAGCACAGCAAATGCCTCCCGGACTTTCCCTGCAATTCAGCAAGTGCTTTGCAGCTTGAAATTGGAAGGAAAGCCTCAGATTTAGCAGCCAGAGCTTCAGGAGGAGCAGCAGCGAGCACAGCATCGCTTTTGCAGCAGCTCCTTCCATGTGCATGTTTTTGGGAGTGGAAAGGCTTGCAGAGTGTTCAAGTAGCTTTTTCTCTCCGCTGGAAAGCTGCACGCTCAGTGCCAGTGTTCTGCAGCTTCTTTCTTCACGTTTCAGCAGCTAGCACGCTCTCCGTGTGCAGGAGAAGCGGCTGAGGCTTCCTTGCCGGAGACGAGGCGCCTTCGCCGGCAGAGAGCCTCCGGCCGGCCGCGGTGCGCTCCGGAGCGGGGGCTTGTGCCGAAAGAGGCCGGGAACAGGCGCTTACCTTCGGACAGCTCCGGATGCCCGTCTAATGCGTCTCTTGTCGCCTACACGGCAGGGAAAAGCTTTTCCACTCTGTCTAGGAAGGAGAAAGTGTGCCAGCACAGCAAATGCCTCCCGGACTTTCCCTGCAATTCAGCAAGTGCTTTGCAGCTTGAAATTGGAAGGAAAGCCTCAGATTTAGCAGCCAGAGCTTCAGGAGGAGCAGCAGCGAGCACAGCATCGCTTTTGCAGCAGCTCCTTCCATGTGCATGTTTTTGGGAGTGGAAAGGCTTGCAGAGTGTTCAAGTAGCTTTTTCTCTCCGCTGGAAAGCTGCACGCTCAGTGCCAGTGTTCTGCAGCTTCTTTCTTCACGTTTCAGCAGCTAGCACGCTCTCCGTGTGCAGGAGAAGCGGCTGAGGCTTCCTTGCCGGAGACGAGGCACCTTCGCCGGCAGAGAGCCTCCGGCCGGCCGCGGTGCGCTCCGGAGCGGGGGCTTGTGCCGAAAGAGGCCGGGAACAGGCGCTTACCTTCGGACAGCTCCGGATGCCCGTCTAATGCGTCTCTTGTCGCCTACACGGCAGGGAAAAGCTTTTCCACTCTGTCTAGGAAGGAGAAAGTGTGCCAGCACAGCAAATGCCTCCCGGACTTTCCCTGCAATTCAGCAAGTGCTTTGCAGCTTGAAATTGGAAGGAAAGCCTCAGATTTAGCAGCCAGAGCTTCAGGAGCAGCAGCAGCGAGCACAGCATCGCTTTTGCAGCAGCTCCTTCCATGTGCATGTTTTTGGGAGTGGAAAGGCTTGCAGAGTGTTCAAGTAGCTTTTTCTCTCCGCTGGAAAGCTGCACGCTCAGTGCCAGTGTTCTGCAGCTTCTTTCTTCACGTTTCAGCAGCTAGCACGCTCTCCGTGTGCAGGAGAAGCGGCTGAGGCTTCCTTGCCGGAGAAGCGGCACCTTCGCCGGCAGAGAGCCTCCGGCCGGCCGCGGTGCGCTCCGGAGCGGGGGCTTGTGCCGAAAGAGGCCGGGAACAGGCGCTTACCTTCGGACAGCTCCGGATGCCCGTCTAATGCGTCTCTTGTCGCCTACACGGCAGGGAAAAGCTTTTCCACTCTGTCTAGGAAGGAGAAAGTGTGCCAGCACAGCAAATGCCTCCCGGACTTTCCCTGCAATTCAGCAAGTGCTTTGCAGCTTGAAATTGGAAGGAAAGCCTCAGATTTAGCAGCCAGAGCTTCAGGAGGAGCAGCAGCGAGCACAGCATCGCTTTTGCAGCAGCTCCTTCCATGTGCATGTTTTTGGGAGTGGAAAGGCTTGCAGAGTGTTCAAGTAGCTTTTTCTCTCCGCTGGAAAGCTGCACGCTCAGTGCCAGTGTTCTGCAGCTTCTTTCTTCACGTTTCAGCAGCTAGCACGCTCTCCGTGTGCAGGAGAAGCGGCTGAGGCTTCCTTGCCGGAGACGAGGCACCTTCGCCGGCAGAGAGCCTCCGGCCGGCCGCGGTGCGCTCCGGAGCGGGGGCTTGTGCCGAAAGAGGCCGGGAACAGGCGCTTACCTTCGGACAGCTCCGGATGCCCGTCTAATGCGTCTCTTGTCGCCTACACGGCAGGGAAAAGCTTTTCCACTCTGTCTAGGAAGGAGAAAGTGTGCCAGCACAGCAAATGCCTCCCGGACTTTCCCTGCAATTCAGCAAGTGCTTTGCAGCTTGAAATTGGAAGGAAAGCCTCAGATTTAGCAGCCAGAGCTTCAGGAGGAGCAGCAGCGAGCACAGCATCGCTTTTGCAGCAGCTCCTTCCATGTGCATGTTTTTGGGAGTGGAAAGGCTTGCAGAGTGTTCAAGTAGCTTTTTCTCTCCGCTGGAAAGCTGCACGCTCAGTGCCAGTGTTCTGCAGCTTCTTTCTTCACGTTTCAGCAGCTAGCACGCTCTCCGTGTGCAGGAGAAGCGGCTGAGGCTTCCTTGCCGGAGACGAGGCACCTTCGCCGGCAGAGAGCCTCCGGCCGGCCGCGGTGCGCTCCGGAGCGGGGGCTTGTGCCGAAAGAGGCCGGGAACAGGCGCTTACCTTCGGACAGCTCCGGATGCCCGTCTAATGCGTCTCTTGTCGCCTACACGGCAGGGAAAAGCTTTTCCACTCTGTCTAGGAAGGAGAAAGTGTGCCAGCACAGCAAATGCCTCCCGGACTTTCCCTGCAATTCAGCAAGTGCTTTGCAGCTTGAAATTGGAAGGAAAGCCTCAGATTTAGCAGCCAGAGCTTCAGGAGGAGCAGCAGCGAGCACAGCATCGCTTTTGCAGCAGCTCCTTCCATGTGCATGTTTTTGGGAGTGGAAAGGCTTGCAGAGTGTTCAAGTAGCTTTTTCTCTCCGCTGGAAAGCTGCAGGCTCAGTGCCAGTGTTCTGCAGCTTCTTTCTTCACGTTTCAGCAGCTAGCACGCTCTCCGTGTGCAGGAGAAGCGGCTGAGGCTTCCTTGCCGGAGACGAGGCACCTTCGCCGGCAGAGAGCCTCCGGCCGGCCGCGGTGCGCTCCGGAGCGGGGGCTTGTGCCGAAAGAGGCCGGCAACAGGCGCTTACCTTCGGACAGCTCCGGATGCCCGTCTAATGCGTCTCTTGTCGCCTACACGGCAGCGAAAAGCTTTTCCACTCTGTCTAGGAAGGAGAAAGTGTGCCAGCACAGCAAATGCCTCCCGGACTTTCCCTGCAATTCAGCAAGTGCTTTGCAGCTTGAAATTGGAAGGAAAGCCTCAGATTTAGCAGCCAGAGCTTCAGGAGGAGCAGCAGCGAGCACAGCATCGCTTTTGCAGCAGCTCCTTCCATGTGCATGTTTTTGGGAGTGGAAAGGCTTGCAGAGTGTTCAAGTAGCTTTTTCTCTCCGCTGGAAAGCTGCACGCTCAGTGCCAGTGTTCTGCAGCTTCTTTCTTCACGTTTCAGCAGCTAGCACGCTCTCCGTGTGCAGGAGAAGCGGCTGAGGCTTCCTTGCCGGAGACGAGGCACCTTCGCCGGCAGAGAGCCTCCGGCCGGCCGCGGTGCGCTCCGGAGCGGGGGCTTGTGCCGAAAGAGGCCGGGAACAGGCGCTTACCTTCGGACAGCTCCGGATGCCCGTCTAATGCGTCTCTTGTCGCCTACACGGCAGGGAAAAGCTTTTCCACTCTGTCTAGGAAGGAGAAAGTGTGCCAGCACAGCAAATGCATCCCGGACTTTCCCTGCAATTCAGCAAGTGCTTTGCAGCTTGAAATTGGAAGGAAAGCCTCAGATTTAGCAGCCAGAGCTTCAGGAGGAGCAGCAGCGAGCACAGCATCGCTTTTGCAGCAGCTCCTTCCATGTGCATGTTTTTGGGAGTGGAAAGGCTTGCAGAGTGTTCAAGTAGCTTTTTCTCTCCGCTGGAAAGCTGCACGCTCAGTGCCAGTGTTCTGCAGCTTCTTTCTTCACGTTTCAGCAGCTAGCACGCTCTCCGAGTGCAGGAGAAGCGGCTGAGGCTTCCTTGCCGGAGAAGCGGCACCTTCGCCGGCAGAGAGCCTCTGGCCGGCCGCGGTGCGCTCCGGAGCGGGGACTTGTGCCGAAAGAGGCCGGGAACAGGCGCTTACCTTCGGACAGCTCCGGATGCCCGTCTAATGCGTCTCTTGTCGCCTACACGGCAGGGAAAAGCTTTTCCACTCTGTCTAGGAAGGAGAAAGTGTGCCAGCACAGCAAATGCCTCCCGGACTTTCCCTGCAATTCAGCAAGTGCTTTGCAGCTTGAAATTGGAAGGAAAGCCTCAGATTTAGCAGCCAGAGCTTCAGGAGGAGCAGCAGCGAGCACAGCATCGCTTTTGCAGCAGCTCCTTCCATGTGCATGTTTTTGGGAGTGGAAAGGCTTGCAGAGTGTTCAAGTAGCTTTTTCTCTCCGCTGGAAAGCTGCACGCTCAGTGCCAGTGTTCTGCAGATTCTTTCTTCACGTTTCAGCAGCTAGCACGCTCTCCGTGTGCAGGAGAAGCGGCTGAGGCTTCCTTGCCGGAGACGAGGCGCCTTCGCCGGCAGAGAGCCTCCGGCCGGCCGCGGTGCGCTCCGGAGCGGGGGCTTGTGCCGAAAGAGGCCGGGAACAGGCGCTTACCTTCGGACAGCTCCGGATGCCCGTCTAATGCGTCTCTTGTCGCCTACACGGCAGGGAAAAGCTTTTCCACTCTGTCTAGGAAGGAGAAAGTGTGCCAGCAGAGCAAATGCCTCCCGGACTTTCCCTGCAATTCAGCAAGTGCTTTGCAGCTTGAAATTGGAAGGAAAGCCTCAGATTTAGCAGCCAGAGCTTCAGGAGGAGCAGCAGCGAGCACAGCATCGCTTTTGCAGCAGCTCCTTCCATGTGCATGTTTTTGGGAGTGGAAAGGCTTGCAGAGTGTTCAAGTAGCTTTTTCTCTCCGCTGGAAAGCTGCACGCTCAGTGCCAGTGTTCTGCAGCTTCTTTCTTCACGTTTCAGCAGCTAGCACGCTCTCCGTGTGCAGGAGAAGCGGCTGAGGCTTCCTTGCCGGAGACGAGGCACCTTCGCCGGCAGAGAGCCTCCGGCCGGCCGCGGTGCGCTCCGGAGCGGGGGCTTGTGCCGAAAGAGGCCGGCAACAGGCGCTTACCTTCGGACAGCTCCGGATGCCCGTCTAATGCGTCTCTTGTCGCCTACACGGCAGGGAAAAGCTTTTCCACTCTGTCTAGGAAGGAGAAAGTGTGCCAGCACAGCAAATGCCTCCCGGACTTTCCCTGCAATTCAGCAAGTGCTTTGCAGCTTGAAATTGGAAGGAAAGCCTCAGATTTAGCAGCCAGAGCTTCAGGAGCAGCAGCAGCGAGCACAGCATCGCTTTTGCAGCAGCTCCTTCCATGTGCATGTTTTTGGGAGTGGAAAGGCTTGCAGAGTGTTCAAGTAGCTTTTTCTCTCCGCTGGAAAGCTGCACGCTCAGTGCCAGTGTTCTGCAGCTTCTTTCTTCACGTTTCAGCAGCTAGCACGCTCTCCGTGTGCAGGAGAAGCGGCTGAGGCTTCCTTGCCGGAGAAGCGGCACCTTCGCCGGCAGAGAGCCTCCGGCCGGCCGCGGTGCGCTCCGGAGCGGGGGCTTGTGCCGAAAGAGGCCGGGAACAGGCGCTTACCTTCGGACAGCTCCGGATGCCCGTCTAATGCGTCTCTTGTCGCCTACACGGCAGGGAAAAGCTTTTCCACTCTGTCTAGGAAGGAGAAAGTGTGCCAGCAGAGCAAATTCCTCCCGGACTTTCCCTGCAATTCAGCAAGTGCTTTGCAGCTTGAAATTGGAAGGAAAGCCTCAGATTTAGCAGCCAGAGCTTCAGGAGGAGCAGCAGCGAGCACAGCATCGCTTTTGCAGCAGCTCCTTCCATGTGCATGTTTTTGGGAGTGGAAAGGCTTGCAGAGTGTTCAAGTAGCTTTTTCTCTCCGCTGGAAAGCTGCACGCTCAGTGCCAGTGTTCTGCAGCTTCTTTCTTCACGTTTCAGCAGCTAGCACGCTCTCCGTGTGCAGGAGAAGCGGCTGAGGCTTCCTTGCCGGAGACGAGGCACCTTCGCCGGCAGAGAGCCTCCGGCCGGCCGCGGTGCGCTCCGGAGCGGGGGCTTGTGCCGAAAGAGGCCGGGAAGAGGCGCTTACCTTCGGACAGCTCCGGATGCCCGTCTAATGCGTCTCTTGTCGCCTACACGGCAGGGAAAAGCTTTTCCACTCTGTCTAGGAAGGAGAAAGTGTGCCAGCAGAGCAAATGCCTCCCGGACTTTCCCTGCAATTCAGCAAGTGCTTTGCAGCTTGAAATTGGAAGGAAAGCCTCAGATTTAGCAGCCAGAGCTTCAGGAGGAGCAGCAGCGAGCACAGCATCGCTTTTGCAGC
This sequence comes from Fringilla coelebs, assembly GCF_963513975.1. NCBI lineage: Eukaryota > Metazoa > Chordata > Aves > Passeriformes > Fringillidae > Fringilla > Fringilla coelebs. Next base: position 459,462 of record NW_028167436.1, on the reverse strand, counting down.
AGCTCCTTCCATGTGCATGTTTTTGGGAGTGGAAAGGCTTGCAGAGTGTTCAAGTAGCTTTTTCTCTCCGCTGGAAAGCTGCACGCTCAGTGCCAGTGTTCTGCAGCTTCTTTCTTCACGTTTCAGCAGCTAGCACGCTCTCCGTGTGCAGGAGAAGCGGCTGAGGCTTCCTTGCCGGAGACGAGGCGCCTTCGCCGGCAGAGAGCCTCCGGCCGGCCGCGGTGCGCTCCGGAGCGGGGGCTTGTGCCGAAAGAGGCCGGGAACAGGCGCTTACCTTCGGACAGCTCCGGATGCCCGTCTAATGCGTCTCTTGTCGCCTACACGGCAGGGAAAAGCTTTTCCACTCTGTCTAGGAAGGAGAAAGTGTGCCAGCACAGCAAATGCCTCCCGGACTTTCCCTGCAATTCAGCAAGTGCTTTGCAGCTTGAAATTGGAAGGAAAGCCTCAGATTTAGCAGCCAGAGCTTCAGGAGGAGCAGCAGCGAGCACAGCATCGCTTTTGCAGCAGCTCCTTCCATGTGCATGTTTTTGGGAGTGGAAAGGCTTGCAGAGTGTTCAAGTAGCTTTTTCTCTCCGCTGGAAAGCTGCACGCTCAGTGCCAGTGTTCTGCAGCTTCTTTCTTCACGTTTCAGCAGCTAGCACGCTCTCCGTGTGCAGGAGAAGCGGCTGAGGCTTCCTTGCCGGAGACGAGGCACCTTCGCCGGCAGAGAGCCTCCGGCCGGCCGCGGTGCGCTCCGGAGCGGGGGCTTGTGCCGAAAGAGGCCGGGAACAGGCGCTTACCTTCGGACAGCTCCGGATGCCCGTCTAATGCGTCTCTTGTCGCCTACACGGCAGGGAAAAGCTTTTCCACTCTGTCTAGGAAGGAGAAAGTGTGCCAGCACAGCAAATGCCTCCCGGACTTTCCCTGCAATTCAGCAAGTGCTTTGCAGCTTGAAATTGGAAGGAAAGCCTCAGATTTAGCAGCCAGAGCTTCAGGAGCAGCAGCAGCGAGCACAGCATCGCTTTTGCAGCAGCTCCTTCCATGTGCATGTTTTTGGGAGTGGAAAGGCTTGCAGAGTGTTCAAGTAGCTTTTTCTCTCCGCTGGAAAGCTGCACGCTCAGTGCCAGTGTTCTGCAGCTTCTTTCTTCACGTTTCAGCAGCTAGCACGCTCTCCGTGTGCAGGAGAAGCGGCTGAGGCTTCCTTGCCGGAGAAGCGGCACCTTCGCCGGCAGAGAGCCTCCGGCCGGCCGCGGTGCGCTCCGGAGCGGGGGCTTGTGCCGAAAGAGGCCGGGAACAGGCGCTTACCTTCGGACAGCTCCGGATCGCCGTCTAATGCGTCTCTTGTCGCCTACACGGCAGGGAAAAGCTTTTCCACTCTGTCTAGGAAGGAGAAAGTGTGCCAGCAGAGCAAATGCCTCCCGGACTTTCCCTGCAATTCAGCAAGTGCTTTGCAGCTTGAAATTGGAAGGAAAGCCTCAGATTTAGCAGCCAGAGCTTCAGGAGGAGCAGCAGCGAGCACAGCATCGCTTTTGCAGCAGCTCCTTCCATGTGCATGTTTTTGGGAGTGGAAAGGCTTGCAGAGTGTTCAAGTAGCTTTTTCTCTCCGCTGGAAAGCTGCACGCTCAGTGCCAGTGTTCTGCAGCTTCTTTCTTCACGTTTCAGCAGCTAGCACGCTCTCCGTGTGCAGGAGAAGCGGCTGAGGCTTCCTTGCCGGAGACGAGGCACCTTCGCCGGCAGAGAGCCTCCGGCCGGCCGCGGTGCGCTCCGGAGCGGGGGCTTGTGCCGAAAGAGGCCGGGAACAGGCGCTTACCTTCGGACAGCTCCGGATCGCCGTCTAATGCGTCTCTTGTCGCCTACACGGCAGGGAAAAGCTTTTCCACTCTGTCTAGGAAGGAGAAAGTGTGCCAGCACAGCAAATGCCTCCCGGACTTTCCCTGCAATTCAGCAAGTGCTTTGCAGCTTGAAATTGGAAGGAAAGCCTCAGATTTAGCAGCCAGAGCTTCAGGAGGAGCAGCAGCGAGCACAGCATCGCTTTTGCAGCAGCTCCTTCCATGTGCATGTTTTTGGGAGTGGAAAGGCTTGCAGAGTGTTCAAGTAGCTTTTTCTCTCCGCTGGAAAGCTGCAGGCTCAGTGCCAGTGTTCTGCAGCTTCTTTCTTCACGTTTCAGCAGCTAGCACGCTCTCCGTGTGCAGGAGAAGCGGCTGAGGCTTCCTTGCCGGAGACGAGGCACCTTCGCCGGCAGAGAGCCTCCGGCCGGCCGCGGTGCGCTCCGGAGCGGGGGCTTGTGCCGAAAGAGGCCGGGAACAGGCGCTTACCTTCGGACAGCTCCGGATGCCCGTCTAATGCGTCTCTTGTCGCCTACACGGCAGCGAAAAGCTTTTCCACTCTGTCTAGGAAGGAGAAAGTGTGCCAGCACAGCAAATGCCTCCCGGACTTTCCCTGCAATTCAGCAAGTGCTTTGCAGCTTGAAATTGGAAGGAAAGCCTCAGATTTAGCAGCCAGAGCTTCAGGAGGAGCAGCAGCGAGCACAGCATCGCTTTTGCAGCAGCTCCTTCCATGTGCATGTTTTTGGGAGTGGAAAGGCTTGCAGAGTGTTCAAGTAGCTTTTTCTCTCCGCTGGAAAGCTGCACGCTCAGTGCCAGTGTTCTGCAGCTTCTTTCTTCACGTTTCAGCAGCTAGCACGCTCTCCGTGTGCAGGAGAAGCGGCTGAGGCTTCCTTGCCGGAGAAGCGGCACCTTCGCCGGCAGAGAGCCTCTGGCCGGCCGCGGTGCGCTCCGGAGCGGGGGCTTGTGCCGAAAGAGGCCGGCAACAGGCGCTTACCTTCGGACAGCTCCGGATCGCCGTCTAATGCGTCTCTTGTCGCCTACACGGCAGGGAAAAGCTTTTCCACTCTGTCTAGGAAGGAGAAAGTGTGCCAGCAGAGCAAATGCCTCCCGGACTTTCCCTGCAATTCAGCAAGTGCTTTGCAGCTTGAAATTGGAAGGAAAGCCTCAGATTTAGCAGCCAGAGCTTCAGGAGGAGCAGCAGCGAGCACAGCATCGCTTTTGCAGCAGCTCCTTCCATGTGCATGTTTTTGGGAGTGGAAAGGCTTGCAGAGTGTTCAAGTAGCTTTTTCTCTCCGCTGGAAAGCTGCACGCTCAGTGCCAGTGTTCTGCAGCTTCTTTCTTCACGTTTCAGCAGCTAGCACGCTCTCCGTGTGCAGGAGAAGCGGCTGAGGCTTCCTTGCCGGAGACGAGGCGCCTTCGCCGGCAGAGAGCCTCCGGCCGGCCGCGGTGCGCTCCGGAGCGGGGGCTTGTGCCGAAAGAGGCCGGGAACAGGCGCTTACCTTCGGACAGCTCCGGATGCCCGTCTAATGCGTCTCTTGTCGCCTACACGGCAGGGAAAAGCTTTTCCACTCTGTCTAGGAAGGAGAAAGTGTGCCAGCACAGCAAATGCCTCCCGGACTTTCCCTGCAATTCAGCAAGTGCTTTGCAGCTTGAAATTGGAAGGAAAGCCTCAGATTTAGCAGCCAGAGCTTCAGGAGGAGCAGCAGCGAGCACAGCATCGCTTTTGCAGCAGCTCCTTCCATGTGCATGTTTTTGGGAGTGGAAAGGCTTGCAGAGTGTTCAAGTAGCTTTTTCTCTCCGCTGGAAAGCTGCACGCTCAGTGCCAGTGTTCTGCAGCTTCTTTCTTCACGTTTCAGCAGCTAGCACGCTCTCCGTGTGCAGGAGAAGCGGCTGAGGCTTCCTTGCCGGAGACGAGGCACCTTCGCCGGCAGAGAGCCTCCGGCCGGCCGCGGTGCGCTCCGGAGCGGGGGCTTGTGCCGAAAGAGGCCGGCAACAGGCGCTTACCTTCGGACAGCTCCGGATGCCCGTCTAATGCGTCTCTTGTCGCCTACACGGCAGGGAAAAGCTTTTCCACTCTGTCTAGGAAGGAGAAAGTGTGCCAGCACAGCAAATGCCTCCCGGACTTTCCCTGCAATTCAGCAAGTGCTTTGCAGCTTGAAATTGGAAGGAAAGCCTCACATTTAGCAGCCAGAGCTTCAGGAGGAGCAGCAGCGAGCACAGCATCGCTTTTGCAGCAGCTCCTTCCATGTGCATGTTTTTGGGAGTGGAAAGGCTTGCAGAGTGTTCAAGTAGCTTTTTCTCTCCGCTGGAAAGCTGCACGCTCAGTGCCAGTGTTCTGCAGCTTCTTTCTTCACGTTTCAGCAGCTAGCACGCTCTCCGTGTGCAGGAGAAGCGGCTGAGGCTTCCTTGCCGGAGAAGCGGCACCTTCGCCGGCAGAGAGCCTCCGGCCGGCCGCGGTGCGCTCCGGAGCGGGGGCTTGTGCCGAAAGAGGCCGGGAACAGGCGCTTACCTTCGGACAGCTCCGGATGCCCGTCTAATGCGTCTCTTGTCGCCTACACGGCAGGGAAAAGCTTTTCCACTCTGTCTAGGAAGGAGAAAGTGTGCCAGCACAGCAAATGCCTCCCGGACTTTCCCTGCAATTCAGCAAGTGCTTTGCAGCTTGAAATTGGAAGGAAAGCCTCAGATTTAGCAGCCAGAGCTTCAGGAGGAGCAGCAGCGAGCACAGCATCGCTTTTGCAGCAGCTCCTTCCATGTGCATGTTTTTGGGAGTGGAAAGGCTTGCAGAGTGTTCAAGTAGCTTTTTCTCTCCGCTGGAAAGCTGCACGCTCAGTGCCAGTGTTCTGCAGCTTCTTTCTTCACGTTTCAGCAGCTAGCACGCTCTCCGTGTGCAGGAGAAGCGGCTGAGGCTTCCTTGCCGGAGACGAGGCACCTTCGCCGGCAGAGAGCCTCCGGCCGGCCGCGGTGCGCTCCGGAGCGGGGGCTTGTGCCGAAAGAGGCCGGGAACAGGCGCTTACCTTCGGACAGCTCCGGATGCCCGTCTAATGCGTCTCTTGTCGCCTACACGGCAGGGAAAAGCTTTTCCACTCTGTCTAGGAAGGAGAAAGTGTGCCAGCAGAGCAAATTCCTCCCGGACTTTCCCTGCAATTCAGCAAGTGCTTTGCAGCTTGAAATTGGAAGGAAAGCCTCAGATTTAGCAGCCAGAGCTTCAGGAGGAGCAGCAGCGAGCACAGCATCGCTTTTGCAGCAGCTCCTTCCATGTGCATGTTTTTGGGAGTGGAAAGGCTTGCAGAGTGTTCAAGTAGCTTTTTCTCTCCGCTGGAAAGCTGCACGCTCAGTGCCAGTGTTCTGCAGCTTCTTTCTTCACGTTTCAGCAGCTAGCACGCTCTCCGTGTGCAGGAGAAGCGGCTGAGGCTTCCTTGCCGGAGACGAGGCACCTTCGCCGGCAGAGAGCCTCCGGCCGGCCGCGGTGCGCTCCGGAGCGGGGGCTTGTGCCGAAAGAGGCCGGGAACAGGCGCTTACCTTCGGACAGCTCCGGATGCCCGTCTAATGCGTCTCTTGTCGCCTACAAGGCAGGGAAAAGCTTTTCCACTCTGTCTAGGAAGGAGAAAGTGTGCCAGCACAGCAAATGCCTCCCGGACTTTCCCTGCAATTCAGCAAGTGCTTTGCAGCTTGAAATTGGAAGGAAAGCCTCAGATTTAGCAGCCAGAGCTTCAGGAGCAGCAGCAGCGAGCACAGCATCGCTTTTGCAGCAGCTCCTTCCATGTGCATGTTTTTGGGAGTGGAAAGGCTTGCAGAGTGTTCAAGTAGCTTTTTCTCTCCGCTGGAAAGCTGCACGCTCAGTGCCAGTGTTCTGCAGCTTCTTTCTTCACGTTTCAGCAGCTAGCACGCTCTCCGTGTGCAGGAGAAGCGGCTGAGGCTTCCTTGCCGGAGACGAGGCACCTTCGCCGGCAGAGAGCCTCCGGCCGGCCGCGGTGCGCTCCGGAGCGGGGGCTTGTGCCGAAAGAGGCCGGCAACAGGCGCTTACCTTCGGACAGCTCCGGATGCCCGTCTAATGCGTCTCTTGTCGCCTACACGGCAGGGAAAAGCTTTTCCACTCTGTCTAGGAAGGAGAAAGTGTGCCAGCAGAGCAAATGCCTCCCGGACTTTCCCTGCAATTCAGCAAGTGCTTTGCAGCTTGAAATTGGAAGGAAAGCCTCAGATTTAGCAGCCAGAGCTTCAGGAGGAGCAGCAGCGAGCACAGCATCGCTTTTGCAGCAGCTCCTTCCATGTGCATGTTTTTGGGAGTGGAAAGGCTTGCAGAGTGTTCAAGTAGCTTTTTCTCTCCGCTGGAAAGCTGCACGCTCAGTGCCAGTGTTCTGCAGCTTCTTTCTTCACGTTTCAGCAGCTAGCACGCTCTCCGTGTGCAGGAGAAGCGGCTGAGGCTTCCTTGCCGGAGACGAGGCACCTTCGCCGGCAGAGAGCCTCCGGCCGGCCGCGGTGCGCTCCGGAGCGGGGGCTTGTGCCGAAAGAGGCCGGGAACAGGCGCTTACCTTCGGACAGCTCCGGATGCCCGTCTAATGCGTCTCTTGTCGCCTACACGGCAGGGAAAAGCTTTTCCACTCTGTCTAGGAAGGAGAAAGTGTGCCAGCACAGCAAATGCCTCCCGGACTTTCCCTGCAATTCAGCAAGTGCTTTGCAGCTTGAAATTGGAAGGAAAGCCTCAGATTTAGCAGCCAGAGCTTCAGGAGGAGCAGCAGCGAGCACAGCATCGCTTTTGCAGCAGCTCCTTCCATGTGCATGTTTTTGGGAGTGGAAAGGCTTGCAGAGTGTTCAAGTAGCTTTTTCTCTCCGCTGGAAAGCTGCACGCTCAGTGCCAGTGTTCTGCAGCTTCTTTCTTCACGTTTCAGCAGCTAGCACGCTCTCCGTGTGCAGGAGAAGCGGCTGAGGCTTCCTTGCCGGAGACGAGGCACCTTCGCCGGCAGAGAGCCTCCGGCCGGCCGCGGTGCGCTCCGGAGCGGGGGCTTGTGCCGAAAGAGGCCGGGAACAGGCGCTTACCTTCGGACAGCTCCGGATGCCCGTCTAATGCGTCTCTTGTCGCCTACACGGCAGGGAAAAGCTTTTCCACTCTGTCTAGGAAGGAGAAAGTGTGCCAGCAGAGCAAATGCCTCCCGGACTTTCCCTGCAATTCAGCAAGTGCTTTGCAGCTTGAAATTGGAAGGAAAGCCTCAGATTTAGCAGCCAGAGCTTCAGGAGGAGCAGCAGCGAGCACAGCATCGCTTTTGCAGCAGCTCCTTCCATGTGCATGTTTTTGGGAGTGGAAAGGCTTGCAGAGTGTTCAAGTAGCTTTTTCTCTCCGCTGGAAAGCTGCACGCTCAGTGCCAGTGTTCTGCAGCTTCTTTCTTCACGTTTCAGCAGCTAGCACGCTCTCCGTGTGCAGGAGAAGCGGCTGAGGCTTCCTTGCCGGAGACGAGGCACCTTCGCCGGCAGAGAGCCTCCGGCCGGCCGCGGTGCGCTCCGGAGCGGGGGCTTGTGCCGAAAGAGGCCGGCAACAGGCGCTTACCTTCGGACAGCTCCGGATGCCCGTCTAATGCGTCTCTTGTCGCCTACACGGCAGGGAAAAGCTTTTCCACTCTGTCTAGGAAGGAGAAAGTGTGCCAGCAGAGCAAATGCCTCCCGGACTTTCCCTGCAATTCAGCAAGTGCTTTGCAGCTTGAAATTGGAAGGAAAGCCTCAGATTTAGCAGCCAGAGCTTCAGGAGGAGCAGCAGCGAGCACAGCATCGCTTTTGCAGCAGCTCCTTCCATGTGCATGTTTTTGGGAGTGGAAAGGCTTGCAGAGTGTTCAAGTAGCTTTTTCTCTCCGCTGGAAAGCTGCACGCTCAGTGCCAGTGTTCTGCAGCTTCTTTCTTCACGTTTCAGCAGCTAGCACGCTCTCCGTGTGCAGGAGAAGCGGCTGAGGCTTCCTTGCCGGAGACGAGGCGCCTTCGCCGGCAGAGAGCCTCCGGCCGGCCGCGGTGCGCTCCGGAGCGGGGGCTTGTGCCGAAAGAGGCCGGGAACAGGCGCTTACCTTCGGACAGCTCCGGATGCCCGTCTAATGCGTCTCTTGTCGCCTACACGGCAGGGAAAAGCTTTTCCACTCTGTCTAGGAAGGAGAAAGTGTGCCAGCACAGCAAATGCCTCCCGGACTTTCCCTGCAATTCAGCAAGTGCTTTGCAGCTTGAAATTGGAAGGAAAGCCTCAGATTTAGCAGCCAGAGCTTCAGGAGGAGCAGCAGCGAGCACAGCATCGCTTTTGCAGCAGCTCCTTCCATGTGCATGTTTTTGGGAGTGGAAAGGCTTGCAGAGTGTTCAAGTAGCTTTTTCTCTCCGCTGGAAAGCTGCACGCTCAGTGCCAGTGTTCTGCAGCTTCTTTCTTCACGTTTCAGCAGCTAGCACGCTCTCCGTGTGCAGGAGAAGCGGCTGAGGCTTCCTTGCCGGAGACGAGGCACCTTCGCCGGCAGAGAGCCTCCGGCCGGCCGCGGTGCGCTCCGGAGCGGGGGCTTGTGCCGAAAGAGGCCGGGAACAGGCGCTTACCTTCGGACAGCTCCGGATGCCCGTCTAATGCGTCTCTTGTCGCCTACACGGCAGGGAAAAGCTTTTCCACTCTGTCTAGGAAGGAGAAAGTGTGCCAGCACAGCAAATGCCTCCCGGACTTTCCCTGCAATTCAGCAAGTGCTTTGCAGCTTGAAATTGGAAGGAAAGCCTCAGATTTAGCAGCCAGAGCTTCAGGAGGAGCAGCAGCGAGCACAGCATCGCTTTTGCAGCAGCTCCTTCCATGTGCATGTTTTTGGGAGTGGAAAGGCTTGCAGAGTGTTCAAGTAGCTTTTTCTCTCCGCTGGAAAGCTGCACGCTCAGTGCCAGTGTTCTGCAGCTTCTTTCTTCACGTTTCAGCAGCTAGCACGCTCTCCGTGTGCAGGAGAAGCGGCTGAGGCTTCCTTGCCGGAGAAGCGGCACCTTCGCCGGCAGAGAGCCTCCGGCCGGCCGCGGTGCGCTCCGGAGCGGGGGCTTGTGCCGAAAGAGGCCGGGAACAGGCGCTTACCTTCGGACAGCTCCGGATGCCCGTCTAATGCGTCTCTTGTCGCCTACACGGCAGGGAAAAGCTTTTCCACTCTGTCTAGGAAGGAGAAAGTGTGCCAGCAGAGCAAATGCCTCCCGGACTTTCCCTGCAATTCAGCAAGTGCTTTGCAGCTTGAAATTGGAAGGAAAGCCTCAGATTTAGCAGCCAGAGCTTCAGGAGGAGCAGCAGCGAGCACAGCATCGCTTTTGCAGCAGCTCCTTCCATGTGCATGTTTTTGGGAGTGGAAAGGCTTGCAGAGTGTTCAAGTAGCTTTTTCTCTCCGCTGGAAAGCTGCACGCTCAGTGCCAGTGTTCTGCAGCTTCTTTCTTCACGTTTCAGCAGCTAGCACGCTCTCCGTGTGCAGGAGAAGCGGCTGAGGCTTCCTTGCCGGAGACGAGGCACCTTCGCCGGCAGAGAGCCTCCGGCCGGCCGCGGTGCGCTCCGGAGCGGGGGCTTGTGCCGAAAGAGGCCGGGAACAGGCGCTTACCTTCGGACAGCTCCGGATCGCCGTCTAATGCGTCTCTTGTCGCCTACACGGCAGGGAAAAGCTTTTCCACTCTGTCTAGGAAGGAGAAAGTGTGCCAGCACAGCAAATGCCTCCCGGACTTTCCCTGCAATTCAGCAAGTGCTTTGCAGCTTGAAATTGGAAGGAAAGCCTCAGATTTAGCAGCCAGAGCTTCAGGAGGAGCAGCAGCGAGCACAGCATCGCTTTTGCAGCAGCTCCTTCCATGTGCATGTTTTTGGGAGTGGAAAGGCTTGCAGAGTGTTCAAGTAGCTTTTTCTCTCCGCTGGAAAGCTGCACGCTCAGTGCCAGTGTTCTGCAGCTTCTTTCTTCACGTTTCAGCAGCTAGCACGCTCTCCGTGTGCAGGAGAAGCGGCTGAGGCTTCCTTGCCGGAGACGAGGCACCTTCGCCGGCAGAGAGCCTCCGGCCGGCCGCGGTGCGCTCCGGAGCGGGGGCTTGTGCCGAAAGAGGCCGGGAACAGGCGCTTACCTTCGGACAGCTCCGGATGCCCGTCTAATGCGTCTCTTGTCGCCTACACGGCAGCGAAAAGCTTTTCCACTCTGTCTAGGAAGGAGAAAGTGTGCCAGCACAGCAAATGCCTCCCGGACTTTCCCTGCAATTCAGCAAGTGCTTTGCAGCTTGAAATTGGAAGGAAAGCCTCAGATTTAGCAGCCAGAGCTTCAGGAGGAGCAGCAGCGAGCACAGCATCGCTTTTGCAGCAGCTCCTTCCATGTGCATGTTTTTGGGAGTGGAAAGGCTTGCAGAGTGTTCAAGTAGCTTTTTCTCTCCGCTGGAAAGCTGCACGCTCAGTGCCAGTGTTCTGCAGCTTCTTTCTTCACGTTTCAGCAGCTAGCACGCTCTCCGTGTGCAGGAGAAGCGGCTGAGGCTTCCTTGCCGGAGAAGCGGCACCTTCGCCGGCAGAGAGCCTCTGGCCGGCCGCGGTGCGCTCCGGAGCGGGGGCTTGTGCCGAAAGAGGCCGGGAACAGGCGCTTACCTTCGGACAGCTCCGGATGCCCGTCTAATGCGTCTCTTGTCGCCTACACGGCAGGGAAAAGCTTTTCCACTCTGTCTAGGAAGGAGAAAGTGTGCCAGCAGAGCAAATTCCTCCCGGACTTTCCCTGCAATTCAGCAAGTGCTTTGCAGCTTGAAATTGGAAGGAAAGCCTCAGATTTAGCAGCCAGAGCTTCAGGAGGAGCAGCAGCGAGCACAGCATCGCTTTTGCAGCAGCTCCTTCCATGTGCATGTTTTTGGGAGTGGAAAGGCTTGCAGAGTGTTCAAGTAGCTTTTTCTCTCCGCTGGAAAGCTGCACGCTCAGTGCCAGTGTTCTGCAGATTCTTTCTTCACGTTTCAGCAGCTAGCACGCTCTCCGTGTGCAGGAGAAGCGGCTGAGGCTTCCTTGCCGGAGACGAGGCGCCTTCGCCGGCAGAGAGCCTCCGGCCGGCCGCGGTGCGCTCCGGAGCGGGGGCTTGTGCCGAAAGAGGCCGGGAACAGGCGCTTACCTTCGGACAGCTCCGGATGCCCGTCTAATGCGTCTCTTGTCGCCTACACGGCAGGGAAAAGCTTTTCCACTCTGTCTAGGAAGGAGAAAGTGTGCCAGCACAGCAAATGCCTCCCGGACTTTCCCTGCAATTCAGCAAGTGCTTTGCAGCTTGAAATTGGAAGGAAAGCCTCAGATTTAGCAGCCAGAGCTTCAGGAGGAGCAGCAGCGAGCACAGCATCGCTTTTGCAGCAGCTCCTTCCATGTGCATGTTTTTGGGAGTGGAAAGGCTTGCAGAGTGTTCAAGTAGCTTTTTCTCTCCGCTGGAAAGCTGCACGCTCAGTGCCAGTGTTCTGCAGCTTCTTTCTTCACGTTTCAGCAGCTAGCACGCTCTCCGTGTGCAGGAGAAGCGGCTGAGGCTTCCTTGCCGGAGACGAGGCACCTTCGCCGGCAGAGAGCCTCCGGCCGGCCGCGGTGCGCTCCGGAGCGGGGGCTTGTGCCGAAAGAGGCCGGGAACAGGCGCTTACCTTCGGACAGCTCCGGATGCCCGTCTAATGCGTCTCTTGTCGCCTACACGGCAGGGAAAAGCTTTTCCACTCTGTCTAGGAAGGAGAAAGTGTGCCAGCAGAGCAAATGCCTCCCGGACTTTCCCTGCAATTCAGCAAGTGCTTTGCAGCTTGAAATTGGAAGGAAAGCCTCAGATTTAGCAGCCAGAGCTTCAGGAGGAGCAGCAGCGAGCACAGCATCGCTTTTGCAGCAGCTCCTTCCATGTGCATGTTTTTGGGAGTGGAAAGGCTTGCAGAGTGTTCAAGTAGCTTTTTCTCTCCGCTGGAAAGCTGCACGCTCAGTGCCAGTGTTCTGCAGCTTCTTTCTTCACGTTTCAGCAGCTAGCACGCTCTCCGTGTGCAGGAGAAGCGGCTGAGGCTTCCTTGCCGGAGAAGCGGCACCTTCGCCGGCAGAGAGCCTCCGGCCGGCCGCGGTGCGCTCCGGAGCGGGGGCTTGTGCCGAAAGAGGCCGGGAACAGGCGCTTACCTTCGGACAGCTCCGGATGCCCGTCTAATGCGTCTCTTGTCGCCTACACGGCAGGGAAAAGCTTTTCCACTCTGTCTAGGAAGGAGAAAGTGTGCCAGCACAGCAAATGCCTCCCGGACTTTCCCTGCAATTCAGCAAGTGCTTTGCAGCTTGAAATTGGAAGGAAAGCCTCAGATTTAGCAGCCAGAGCTTCAGGAGGAGCAGCAGCGAGCACAGCATCGCTTTTGCAGCAGCTCCTTCCATGTGCATGTTTTTGGGAGTGGAAAGGCTTGCAGAGTGTTCAAGTAGCTTTTTCTCTCCGCTGGAAAGCTGCACGCTCAGTGCCAGTGTTCTGCAGCTTCTTTCTTCACGTTTCAGCAGCTAGCACGCTCTCCGTGTGCAGGAGAAGCGGCTGAGGCTTCCTTGCCGGAGACGAGGCACCTTCGCCGGCAGAGAGCCTCCGGCCGGCCGCGGTGCGCTCCGGAGCGGGGGCTTGTGCCGAAAGAGGCCGGGAACAGGCGCTTACCTTCGGACAGCTCCGGATCGCCGTCTAATGCGTCTCTTGTCGCCTACACGGCAGGGAAAAGCTTTTCCACTCTGTCTAGGAAGGAGAAAGTGTGCCAGCACAGCAAATGCCTCCCGGACTTTCCCTGCAATTCAGCAAGTGCTTTGCAGCTTGAAATTGGAAGGAAAGCCTCAGATTTAGCAGCCAGAGCTTCAGGAGGAGCAGCAGCGAGCACAGCATCGCTTTTGCAGCAGCTCCTTCCATGTGCATGTTTTTGGGAGTGGAAAGGCTTGCAGAGTGTTCAAGTAGCTTTTTCTCTCCGCTGGAAAGCTGCACGCTCAGTGCCAGTGTTCTGCAGCTTCTTTCTTCACGTTTCAGCAGCTAGCACGCTCTCCGTGTGCAGGAGAAGCGGCTGAGGCTTCCTTGCCGGAGAAGCGGCACCTTCGCCGGCAGAGAGCCTCTGGCCGGCCGCGGTGCGCTCCGGAGCGGGGGCTTGTGCCGAAAGAGGCCGGGAACAGGCGCTTACCTTCGGACAGCTCCGGATGCCCGTCTAATGCGTCTCTTGTCGCCTACACGGCAGGGAAAAGCTTTTCCACTCTGTCTAGGAAGGAGAAAGTGTGCCAGCAGAGCAAATTCCTCCCGGACTTTCCCTGCAATTCAGCAAGTGCTTTGCAGCTTGAAATTGGAAGGAAAGCCTCAGATTTAGCAGCCAGAGCTTCAGGAGGAGCAGCAGCGAGCACAGCATCGCTTTTGCAGCAGCTCCTTCCATGTGCATGTTTTTGGGAGTGGAAAGGCTTGCAGAGTGTTCAAGTAGCTTTTTCTCTCCGCTGGAAAGCTGCACGCTCAGTGCCAGTGTTCTGCAGCTTCTTTCTTCACGTTTCAGCAGCTAGCACGCTCTCCGTGTGCAGGAGAAGCGGCTGAGGCTTCCTTGCCGGAGACGAGGCACCTTCGCCGGCAGAGAGCCTCCGGCCGGCCGCGGTGCGCTCCGGAGCGGGGGCTTGTGCCGAAAGAGGCCGGGAACAGGCGCTTACCTTCGGACAGCTCCGGATGCCCGTCTAATGCGTCTCTTGTCGCCTACACGGCAGCGAAAAGCTTTTCCACTCTGTCTAGGAAGGAGAAAGTGTGCCAGCAGAGCAAATGCCTCCCGGACTTTCCCTGCAATTCAGCAAGTGCTTTGCAGCTTGAAATTGGAAGGAAAGCCTCAGATTTAGCAGCCAGAGCTTCAGGAGGAGCAGCAGCGAGCACAGCATCGCTTTTGCAGCAGCTCCTTCCATGTGCATGTTTTTGGGAGTGGAAAGGCTTGCAGAGTGTTCAAGTAGCTTTTTCTCTCCGCTGGAAAGCTGCACGCTCAGTGCCAGTGTTCTGCAGCTTCTTTCTTCACGTTTCAGCAGCTAGCACGCTCTCCGTGTGCAGGAGAAGCGGCTGAGGCTTCCTTGCCGGAGACGAGGCACCTTCGCCGGCAGAGAGCCTCCGGCCGGCCGCGGTGCGCTCCGGAGCGGGGGCTTGTGCCGAAAGAGGCCGGGAACAGGCGCTTACCTTCGGACAGCTCCGGATGCCCGTCTAATGCGTCTCTTGTCGCCTACACGGCAGGGAAAAGCTTTTCCACTCTGTCTAGGAAGGAGAAAGTGTGCCAGCAGAGCAAATGCCTCCCGGACTTTCCCTGCAATTCAGCAAGTGCTTTGCAGCTTGAAATTGGAAGGAAAGCCTCAGATTTAGCAGCCAGAGCTTCAGGAGGAGCAGCAGCGAGCACAGCATCGCTTTTGCAGCAGCTCCTTCCATGTGCATGTTTTTGGGAGTGGAAAGGCTTGCAGAGTGTTCAAGTAGCTTTTTCTCTCCGCTGGAAAGCTGCACGCTCAGTGCCAGTGTTCTGCAGCTTCTTTCTTCACGTTTCAGCAGCTAGCACGCTCTCCGTGTGCAGGAGAAGCGGCTGAGGCTTCCTTGCCGGAGAAGCGGCACCTTCGCCGGCAGAGAGCCTCCGGCCGGCCGCGGTGCGCTCCGGAGCGGGGGCTTGTGCCGAAAGAGGCCGGGAACAGGCGCTTACCTTCGGACAGCTCCGGATGCCCGTCTAATGCGTCTCTTGTCGCCTACACGGCAGGGAAAAGCTTTTCCACTCTGTCTAGGAAGGAGAAAGTGTGCCAGCACAGCAAATGCCTCCCGGACTTTCCCTGCAATTCAGCAAGTGCTTTGCAGCTTGAAATTGGAAGGAAAGCCTCAGATTTAGCAGCCAGAGCTTCAGGAGGAGCAGCAGCGAGCACAGCATCGCTTTTGCAGCAGCTCCTTCCATGTGCATGTTTTTGGGAGTGGAAAGGCTTGCAGAGTGTTCAAGTAGCTTTTTCTCTCCGCTGGAAAGCTGCACGCTCAGTGCCAGTGTTCTGCAGCTTCTTTCTTCACGTTTCAGCAGCTAGCACGCTCTCCGTGTGCAGGAGAAGCGGCTGAGGCTTCCTTGCCGGAGACGAGGCACCTTCGCCGGCAGAGAGCCTCCGGCCGGCCGCGGTGCGCTCCGGAGCGGGGGCTTGTGCCGAAAGAGGCCGGGAACAGGCGCTTACCTTCGGACAGCTCCGGATCGCCGTCTAATGCGTCTCTTGTCGCCTACACGGCAGGGAAAAGCTTTTCCACTCTGTCTAGGAAGGAGAAAGTGTGCCAGCACAGCAAATGCCTCCCGGACTTTCCCTGCAATTCAGCAAGTGCTTTGCAGCTTGAAATTGGAAGGAAAGCCTCAGATTTAGCAGCCAGAGCTTCAGGAGGAGCAGCAGCGAGCACAGCATCGCTTTTGCAGCAGCTCCTTCCATGTGCATGTTTTTGGGAGTGGAAAGGCTTGCAGAGTGTTCAAGTAGCTTTTTCTCTCCGCTGGAAAGCTGCACGCTCAGTGCCAGTGTTCTGCAGCTTCTTTCTTCACGTTTCAGCAGCTAGCACGCTCTCCGTGTGCAGGAGAAGCGGCTGAGGCTTCCTTGCCGGAGAAGCGGCACCTTCGCCGGCAGAGAGCCTCTGGCCGGCCGCGGTGCGCTCCGGAGCGGGGGCTTGTGCCGAAAGAGGCCGGGAACAGGCGCTTACCTTCGGACAGCTCCGGATGCCCGTCTAATGCGTCTCTTGTCGCCTACACGGCAGGGAAAAGCTTTTCCACTCTGTCTAGGAAGGAGAAAGTGTGCCAGCAGAGCAAATTCCTCCCGGACTTTCCCTGCAATTCAGCAAGTGCTTTGCAGCTTGAAATTGGAAGGAAAGCCTCAGATTTAGCAGCCAGAGCTTCAGGAGGAGCAGCAGCGAGCACAGCATCGCTTTTGCAGCAGCTCCTTCCATGTGCATGTTTTTGGGAGTGGAAAGGCTTGCAGAGTGTTCAAGTAGCTTTTTCTCTCCGCTGGAAAGCTGCACGCTCAGTGCCAGTGTTCTGCAGCTTCTTTCTTCACGTTTCAGCAGCTAGCACGCTCTCCGTGTGCAGGAGAAGCGGCTGAGGCTTCCTTGCCGGAGACGAGGCACCTTCGCCGGCAGAGAGCCTCCGGCCGGCCGCGGTGCGCTCCGGAGCGGGGGCTTGTGCCGAAAGAGGCCGGGAACAGGCGCTTACCTTCGGACAGCTCCGGATGCCCGTCTAATGCGTCTCTTGTCGCCTACACGGCAGGGAAAAGCTTTTCCACTCTGTCTAGGAAGGAGAAAGTGTGCCAGCAGAGCAAATGCCTCCCGGACTTTCCCTGCAATTCAGCAAGTGCTTTGCAGCTTGAAATTGGAAGGAAAGCCTCAGATTTAGCAGCCAGAGCTTCAGGAGGAGCAGCAGCGAGCACAGCATCGCTTTTGCAGCAGCTCCTTCCATGTGCATGTTTTTGGGAGTGGAAAGGCTTGCAGAGTGTTCAAGTAGCTTTTTCTCTCCGCTGGAAAGCTGCACGCTCAGTGCCAGTGTTCTGCAGCTTCTTTCTTCACGTTTCAGCAGCTAGCACGCTCTCCGTGTGCAGGAGAAGCGGCTGAGGCTTCCTTGCCGGAGAAGCGGCACCTTCGCCGGCAGAGAGCCTCCGGCCGGCCGCGGTGCGCTCCGGAGCGGGGGCTTGTGCCGAAAGAGGCCGGGAACAGGCGCTTACCTTCGGACAGCTCCGGATGCCCGTCTAATGCGTCTCTTGTCGCCTACACGGCAGGGAAAAGCTTTTCCACTCTGTCTAGGAAGGAGAAAGTGTGCCAGCACAGCAAATGCCTCCCGGACTTTCCCTGCAATTCAGCAAGTGCTTTGCAGCTTGAAATTGGAAGGAAAGCCTCAGATTTAGCAGCCAGAGCTTCAGGAGGAGCAGCAGCGAGCACAGCATCGCTTTTGCAGCAGCTCCTTCCATGTGCATGTTTTTGGGAGTGGAAAGGCTTGCAGAGTGTTCAAGTAGCTTTTTCTCTCCGCTGGAAAGCTGCACGCTCAGTGCCAGTGTTCTGCAGCTTCTTTCTTCACGTTTCAGCAGCTAGCACGCTCTCCGTGTGCAGGAGAAGCGGCTGAGGCTTCCTTGCCGGAGACGAGGCACCTTCGCCGGCAGAGAGCCTCCGGCCGGCCGCGGTGCGCTCCGGAGCGGGGGCTTGTGCCGAAAGAGGCCGGGAACAGGCGCTTACCTTCGGACAGCTCCGGATCGCCGTCTAATGCGTCTCTTGTCGCCTACACGGCAGGGAAAAGCTTTTCCACTCTGTCTAGGAAGGAGAAAGTGTGCCAGCACAGCAAATGCCTCCCGGACTTTCCCTGCAATTCAGCAAGTGCTTTGCAGCTTGAAATTGGAAGGAAAGCCTCAGATTTAGCAGCCAGAGCTTCAGGAGGAGCAGCAGCGAGCACAGCATCGCTTTTGCAGCAGCTCCTTCCATGTGCATGTTTTTGGGAGTGGAAAGGCTTGCAGAGTGTTCAAGTAGCTTTTTCTCTCCGCTGGAAAGCTGCACGCTCAGTGCCAGTGTTCTGCAGCTTCTTTCTTCACGTTTCAGCAGCTAGCACGCTCTCCGTGTGCAGGAGAAGCGGCTGAGGCTTCCTTGCCGGAGACGAGGCACCTTCGCCGGCAGAGAGCCTCCGGCCGGCCGCGGTGCGCTCCGGAGCGGGGGCTTGTGCCGAAAGAGGCCGGGAACAGGCGCTTACCTTCGGACAGCTCCGGATGCCCGTCTAATGCGTCTCTTGTCGCCTACACGGCAGGGAAAAGCTTTTCCACTCTGTCTAGGAAGGAGAAAGTGTGCCAGCACAGCAAATGCCTCCCGGACTTTCCCTGCAATTCAGCAAGTGCTTTGCAGCTTGAAATTGGAAGGAAAGCCTCAGATTTAGCAGCCAGAGCTTCAGGAGCAGCAGCAGCGAGCACAGCATCGCTTTTGCAGCAGCTCCTTCCATGTGCATGTTTTTGGGAGTGGAAAGGCTTGCAGAGTGTTCAAGTAGCTTTTTCTCTCCGCTGGAAAGCTGCACGCTCAGTGCCAGTGTTCTGCAGCTTCTTTCTTCACGTTTCAGCAGCTAGCACGCTCTCCGTGTGCAGGAGAAGCGGCTGAGGCTTCCTTGCCGGAGACGAGGCACCTTCGCCGGCAGAGAGCCTCCGGCCGGCCGCGGTGCGCTCCGGAGCGGGGGCTTGTGCCGAAAGAGGCCGGGAACAGGCGCTTACCTTCGGACAGCTCCGGATGCCCGTCTAATGCGTCTCTTGTCGCCTACACGGCAGGGAAAAGCTTTTCCACTCTGTCTAGGAAGGAGAAAGTGTGCCAGCACAGCAAATGCCTCCCGGACTTTCCCTGCAATTCAGCAAGTGCTTTGCAGCTTGAAATTGGAAGGAAAGCCTCAGATTTAGCAGCCAGAGCTTCAGGAGGAGCAGCAGCGAGCACAGCATCGCTTTTGCAGCAGCTCCTTCCATGTGCATGTTTTTGGGAGTGGAAAGGCTTGCAGAGTGTTCAAGTAGCTTTTTCTCTCCGCTGGAAAGCTGCACGCTCAGTGCCAGTGTTCTGCAGCTTCTTTCTTCACGTTTCAGCAGCTAGCACGCTCTCCGTGTGCAGGAGAAGCGGCTGAGGCTTCCTTGCCGGAGACGAGGCACCTTCGCCGGCAGAGAGCCTCCGGCCGGCCGCGGTGCGCTCCGGAGCGGGGGCTTGTGCCGAAAGAGGCCGGGAACAGGCGCTTACCTTCGGACAGCTCCGGATGCCCGTCTAATGCGTCTCTTGTCGCCTACACGGCAGGGAAAAGCTTTTCCACTCTGTCTAGGAAGGAGAAAGTGTGCCAGCACAGCAAATGCCTCCCGGACTTTCCCTGCAATTCAGCAAGTGCTTTGCAGCTTGAAATTGGAAGGAAAGCCTCAGATTTAGCAGCCAGAGCTTCAGGAGGAGCAGCAGCGAGCACAGCATCGCTTTTGCAGCAGCTCCTTCCATGTGCATGTTTTTGGGAGTGGAAAGGCTTGCAGAGTGTTCAAGTAGCTTTTTCTCTCCGCTGGAAAGCTGCACGCTCAGTGCCAGTGTTCTGCAGCTTCTTTCTTCACGTTTCAGCAGCTAGCACGCTCTCCGTGTGCAGGAGAAGCGGCTGAGGCTTCCTTGCCGGAGACGAGGCACCTTCGCCGGCAGAGAGCCTCCGGCCGGCCGCGGTGCGCTCCGGAGCGGGGGCTTGTGCCGAAAGAGGCCGGGAACAGGCGCTTACCTTCGGACAGCTCCGGATGCCCGTCTAATGCGTCTCTTGTCGCCTACACGGCAGGGAAAAGCTTTTCCACTCTGTCTAGGAAGGAGAAAGTGTGCCAGCAGAGCAAATTCCTCCCGGACTTTCCCTGCAATTCAGCAAGTGCTTTGCAGCTTGAAATTGGAAGGAAAGCCTCAGATTTAGCAGCCAGAGCTTCAGGAGGAGCAGCAGCGAGCACAGCATCGCTTTTGCAGCAGCTCCTTCCATGTGCATGTTTTTGGGAGTGGAAAGGCTTGCAGAGTGTTCAAGTAGCTTTTTCTCTCCGCTGGAAAGCTGCACGCTCAGTGCCAGTGTTCTGCAGATTCTTTCTTCACGTTTCAGCAGCTAGCACGCTCTCCGTGTGCAGGAGAAGCGGCTGAGGCTTCCTTGCCGGAGACGAGGCACCTTCGCCGGCAGAGAGCCTCCGGCCGGCCGCGGTGCGCTCCGGAGCGGGGGCTTGTGCCGAAAGAGGCCGGGAACAGGCGCTTACCTTCGGACAGCTCCGGATGCCCGTCTAATGCGTCTCTTGTCGCCTACACGGCAGGGAAAAGCTTTTCCACTCTGTCTAGGAAGGAGAAAGTGTGCCAGCAGAGCAAATGCCTCCCGGACTTTCCCTGCAATTCAGCAAGTGCTTTGCAGCTTGAAATTGGAAGGAAAGCCTCAGATTTAGCAGCCAGAGCTTCAGGAGGAGCAGCAGCGAGCACAGCATCGCTTTTGCAGCAGCTCCTTCCATGTGCATGTTTTTGGGAGTGGAAAGGCTTGCAGAGTGTTCAAGTAGCTTTTTCTCTCCGCTGGAAAGCTGCACGCTCAGTGCCAGTGTTCTGCAGCTTCTTTCTTCACGTTTCAGCAGCTAGCACGCTCTCCGTGTGCAGGAGAAGCGGCTGAGGCTTCCTTGCCGGAGACGAGGCACCTTCGCCGGCAGAGAGCCTCCGGCCGGCCGCGGTGCGCTCCGGAGCGGGGGCTTGTGCCGAAAGAGGCCGGGAACAGGCGCTTACCTTCGGACAGCTCCGGATGCCCGTCTAATGCGTCTCTTGTCGCCTACACGGCAGGGAAAAGCTTTTCCACTCTGTCTAGGAAGGAGAAAGTGTGCCAGCACAGCAAATGCCTCCCGGACTTTCCCTGCAATTCAGCAAGTGCTTTGCAGCTTGAAATTGGAAGGAAAGCCTCAGATTTAGCAGCCAGAGCTTCAGGAGGAGCAGCAGCGAGCACAGCATCGCTTTTGCAGCAGCTCCTTCCATGTGCATGTTTTTGGGAGTGGAAAGGCTTGCAGAGTGTTCAAGTAGCTTTTTCTCTCCGCTGGAAAGCTGCACGCTCAGTGCCAGTGTTCTGCAGCTTCTTTCTTCACGTTTCAGCAGCTAGCACGCTCTCCGTGTGCAGGAGAAGCGGCTGAGGCTTCCTTGCCGGAGAAGCGGCACCTTCGCCGGCAGAGAGCCTCTGGCCGGCCGCGGTGCGCTCCGGAGCGGGGGCTTGTGCCGAAAGAGGCCGGGAACAGGCGCTTACCTTCGGACAGCTCCGGATGCCCGTCTAATGCGTCTCTTGTCGCCTACACGGCAGGGAAAAGCTTTTCCACTCTGTCTAGGAAGGAGAAAGTGTGCCAGCACAGCAAATGCCTCCCGGACTTTCCCTGCAATTCAGCAAGTGCTTTGCAGCTTGAAATTGGAAGGAAAGCCTCAGATTTAGCAGCCAGAGCTTCAGGAGGAGCAGCAGCGAGCACAGCATCGCTTTTGCAGCAGCTCCTTCCATGTGCATGTTTTTGGGAGTGGAAAGGCTTGCAGAGTGTTCAAGTAGCTTTTTCTCTCCGCTGGAAAGCTGCACGCTCAGTGCCAGTGTTCTGCAGCTTCTTTCTTCACGTTTCAGCAGCTAGCACGCTCTCCGTGTGCAGGAGAAGCGGCTGAGGCTTCCTTGCCGGAGACGAGGCACCTTCGCCGGCAGAGAGCCTCCGGCCGGCCGCGGTGCGCTCCGGAGCGGGGGCTTGTGCCGAAAGAGGCCGGGAACAGGCGCTTACCTTCGGACAGCTCCGGATGCCCGTCTAATGCGTCTCTTGTCGCCTACACGGCAGGGAAAAGCTTTTCCACTCTGTCTAGGAAGGAGAAAGTGTGCCAGCACAGCAAATGCCTCCCGGACTTTCCCTGCAATTCAGCAAGTGCTTTGCAGCTTGAAATTGGAAGGAAAGCCTCAGATTTAGCAGCCAGAGCTTCAGGAGGAGCAGCAGCGAGCACAGCATCGCTTTTGCAGCAGCTCCTTCCATGTGCATGTTTTTGGGAGTGGAAAGGCTTGCAGAGTGTTCAAGTAGCTTTTTCTCTCCGCTGGAAAGCTGCACGCTCAGTGCCAGTGTTCTGCAGCTTCTTTCTTCACGTTTCAGCAGCTAGCACGCTCTCCGTGTGCAGGAGAAGCGGCTGAGGCTTCCTTGCCGGAGACGAGGCACCTTCGCCGGCAGAGAGCCTCCGGCCGGCCGCGGTGCGCTCCGGAGCGGGGGCTTGTGCCGAAAGAGGCCGGGAACAGGCGCTTACCTTCGGACAGCTCCGGATGCCCGTCTAATGCGTCTCTTGTCGCCTACACGGCAGCGAAAAGCTTTTCCACTCTGTCTAGGAAGGAGAAAGTGTGCCAGCACAGCAAATGCCTCCCGGACTTTCCCTGCAATTCAGCAAGTGCTTTGCAGCTTGAAATTGGAAGGAAAGCCTCAGATTTAGCAGCCAGAGCTTCAGGAGGAGCAGCAGCGAGCACAGCATCGCTTTTGCAGCAGCTCCTTCCATGTGCATGTTTTTGGGAGTGGAAAGGCTTGCAGAGTGTTCAAGTAGCTTTTTCTCTCCGCTGGAAAGCTGCACGCTCAGTGCCAGTGTTCTGCAGCTTCTTTCTTCACGTTTCAGCAGCTAGCACGCTCTCCGTGTGCAGGAGAAGCGGCTGAGGCTTCCTTGCCGGAGACGAGGCACCTTCGCCGGCAGAGAGCCTCCGGCCGGCCGCGGTGCGCTCCGGAGCGGGGGCTTGTGCCGAAAGAGGCCGGGAACAGGCGCTTACCTTCGGACAGCTCCGGATGCCCGTCTAATGCGTCTCTTGTCGCCTACACGGCAGGGAAAAGCTTTTCCACTCTGTCTAGGAAGGAGAAAGTGTGCCAGCACAGCAAATGCCTCCCGGACTTTCCCTGCAATTCAGCAAGTGCTTTGCAGCTTGAAATTGGAAGGAAAGCCTCAGATTTAGCAGCCAGAGCTTCAGGAGGAGCAGCAGCGAGCACAGCATCGCTTTTGCAGCAGCTCCTTCCATGTGCATGTTTTTGGGAGTGGAAAGGCTTGCAGAGTGTTCAAGTAGCTTTTTCTCTCCGCTGGAAAGCTGCACGCTCAGTGCCAGTGTTCTGCAGCTTCTTTCTTCACGTTTCAGCAGCTAGCACGCTCTCCGTGTGCAGGAGAAGCGGCTGAGGCTTCCTTGCCGGAGAAGCGGCACCTTCGCCGGCAGAGAGCCTCTGGCCGGCCGCGGTGCGCTCCGGAGCGGGGGCTTGTGCCGAAAGAGGCCGGGAACAGGCGCTTACCTTCGGACAGCTCCGGATGCCCGTCTAATGCGTCTCTTGTCGCCTACACGGCAGGGAAAAGCTTTTCCACTCTGTCTAGGAAGGAGAAAGTGTGCCAGCACAGCAAATGCCTCCCGGACTTTCCCTGCAATTCAGCAAGTGCTTTGCAGCTTGAAATTGGAAGGAAAGCCTCAGATTTAGCAGCCAGAGCTTCAGGAGGAGCAGCAGCGAGCACAGCATCGCTTTTGCAGCAGCTCCTTCCATGTGCATGTTTTTGGGAGTGGAAAGGCTTGCAGAGTGTTCAAGTAGCTTTTTCTCTCCGCTGGAAAGCTGCACGCTCAGTGCCAGTGTTCTGCAGCTTCTTTCTTCACGTTTCAGCAGCTAGCACGCTCTCCGTGTGCAGGAGAAGCGGCTGAGGCTTCCTTGCCGGAGACGAGGCACCTTCGCCGGCAGAGAGCCTCCGGCCGGCCGCGGTGCGCTCCGGAGCGGGGGCTTGTGCCGAAAGAGGCCGGGAACAGGCGCTTACCTTCGGACAGCTCCGGATGCCCGTCTAATGCGTCTCTTGTCGCCTACACGGCAGGGAAAAGCTTTTCCACTCTGTCTAGGAAGGAGAAAGTGTGCCAGCACAGCAAATGCCTCCCGGACTTTCCCTGCAATTCAGCAAGTGCTTTGCAGCTTGAAATTGGAAGGAAAGCCTCAGATTTAGCAGCCAGAGCTTCAGGAGGAGCAGCAGCGAGCACAGCATCGCTTTTGCAGCAGCTCCTTCCATGTGCATGTTTTTGGGAGTGGAAAGGCTTGCAGAGTGTTCAAGTAGCTTTTTCTCTCCGCTGGAAAGCTGCACGCTCAGTGCCAGTGTTCTGCAGCTTCTTTCTTCACGTTTCAGCAGCTAGCACGCTCTCCGTGTGCAGGAGAAGCGGCTGAGGCTTCCTTGCCGGAGACGAGGCACCTTCGCCGGCAGAGAGCCTCTGGCCGGCCGCGGTGCGCTCCGGAGCGGGGGCTTGTGCCGAAAGAGGCCGGGAACAGGCGCTTACCTTCGGACAGCTCCGGATGCCCGTCTAATGCGTCTCTTGTCGCCTACACGGCAGCGAAAAGCTTTTCCACTCTGTCTAGGAAGGAGAAAGTGTGCCAGCACAGCAAATGCCTCCCGGACTTTCCCTGCAATTCAGCAAGTGCTTTGCAGCTTGAAATTGGAAGGAAAGCCTCAGATTTAGCAGCCAGAGCTTCAGGAGGAGCAGCAGCGAGCACAGCATCGCTTTTGCAGCAGCTCCTTCCATGTGCATGTTTTTGGGAGTGGAAAGGCTTGCAGAGTGTTCAAGTAGCTTTTTCTCTCCGCTGGAAAGCTGCACGCTCAGTGCCAGTGTTCTGCAGCTTCTTTCTTCACGTTTCAGCAGCTAGCACGCTCTCCGTGTGCAGGAGAAGCGGCTGAGGCTTCCTTGCCGGAGAAGCGGCACCTTCGCCGGCAGAGAGCCTCTGGCCGGCCGCGGTGCGCTCCGGAGCGGGGGCTTGTGCCGAAAGAGGCCGGGAACAGGCGCTTACCTTCGGACAGCTCCGGATGCCCGTCTAATGCGTCTCTTGTCGCCTACACGGCAGGGAAAAGCTTTTCCACTCTGTCTAGGAAGGAGAAAGTGTGCCAGCACAGCAAATGCCTCCCGGACTTTCCCTGCAATTCAGCAAGTGCTTTGCAGCTTGAAATTGGAAGGAAAGCCTCAGATTTAGCAGCCAGAGCTTCAGGAGGAGCAGCAGCGAGCACAGCATCGCTTTTGCAGCAGCTCCTTCCATGTGCATGTTTTTGGGAGTGGAAAGGCTTGCAGAGTGTTCAAGTAGCTTTTTCTCTCCGCTGGAAAGCTGCACGCTCAGTGCCAGTGTTCTGCAGATTCTTTCTTCACGTTTCAGCAGCTAGCACGCTCTCCGTGTGCAGGAGAAGCGGCTGAGGCTTCCTTGCCGGAGACGAGGCGCCTTCGCCGGCAGAGAGCCTCCGGCCGGCCGCGGTGCGCTCCGGAGCGGGGGCTTGTGCCGAAAGAGGCCGGGAACAGGCGCTTACCTTCGGACAGCTCCGGATGCCCGTCTAATGCGTCTCTTGTCGCCTACACGGCAGGGAAAAGCTTTTCCACTCTGTCTAGGAAGGAGAAAGTGTGCCAGCACAGCAAATGCCTCCCGGACTTTCCCTGCAATTCAGCAAGTGCTTTGCAGCTTGAAATTGGAAGGAAAGCCTCAGATTTAGCAGCCAGAGCTTCAGGAGGAGCAGCAGCGAGCACAGCATCGCTTTTGCAGCAGCTCCTTCCATGTGCATGTTTTTGGGAGTGGAAAGGCTTGCAGAGTGTTCAAGTAGCTTTTTCTCTCCGCTGGAAAGCTGCACGCTCAGTGCCAGTGTTCTGCAGCTTCTTTCTTCACGTTTCAGCAGCTAGCACGCTCTCCGTGTGCAGGAGAAGCGGCTGAGGCTTCCTTGCCGGAGAAGCGGCACCTTCGCCGGCAGAGAGCCTCCGGCCGGCCGCGGTGCGCTCCGGAGCGGGGGCTTGTGCCGAAAGAGGCCGAGAACAGGCGCTTACCTTCGGACAGCTCCGGATGCCCGTCTAATGCGTCTCTTGTCGCCTACACGGCAGGGAAAAGCTTTTCCACTCTGTCTAGGAAGGAGAAAGTGTGCCAGCACAGCAAATGCCTCCCGGACTTTCCCTGCAATTCAGCAAGTGCTTTGCAGCTTGAAATTGGAAGGAAAGCCTCAGATTTAGCAGCCAGAGCTTCAGGAGGAGCAGCAGCGAGCACAGCATCGCTTTTGCAGCAGCTCCTTCCATGTGCATGTTTTTGGGAGTGGAAAGGCTTGCAGAGTGTTCAAGTAGCTTTTTCTCTCCGCTGGAAAGCTGCACGCTCAGTGCCAGTGTTCTGCAGCTTCTTTCTTCACGTTTCAGCAGCTAGCACGCTCTCCGTGTGCAGGAGAAGCGGCTGAGGCTTCCTTGCCGGAGACGAGGCACCTTCGCCGGCAGAGAGCCTCCGGCCGGCCGCGGTGCGCTCCGGAGCGGGGGCTTGTGCCGAAAGAGGCCGGGAACAGGCGCTTACCTTCGGACAGCTCCGGATGCCCGTCTAATGCGTCTCTTGTCGCCTACACGGCAGGGAAAAGCTTTTCCACTCTGTCTAGGAAGGAGAAAGTGTGCCAGCACAGCAAATGCCTCCCGGACTTTCCCTGCAATTCAGCAAGTGCTTTGCAGCTTGAAATTGGAAGGAAAGCCTCAGATTTAGCAGCCAGAGCTTCAGGAGGAGCAGCAGCGAGCACAGCATCGCTTTTGCAGCAGCTCCTTCCATGTGCATGTTTTTGGGAGTGGAAAGGCTTGCAGAGTGTTCAAGTAGCTTTTTCTCTCCGCTGGAAAGCTGCAGGCTCAGTGCCAGTGTTCTGCAGCTTCTTTCTTCACGTTTCAGCAGCTAGCACGCTCTCCGTGTGCAGGAGAAGCGGCTGAGGCTTCCTTGCCGGAGACGAGGCACCTTCGCCGGCAGAGAGCCTCCGGCCGGCCGCGGTGCGCTCCGGAGCGGGGGCTTGTGCCGAAAGAGGCCGGGAACAGGCGCTTACCTTCGGACAGCTCCGGATGCCCGTCTAATGCGTCTCTTGTCGCCTACACGGCAGCGAAAAGCTTTTCCACTCTGTCTAGGAAGGAGAAAGTGTGCCAGCACAGCAAATGCCTCCCGGACTTTCCCTGCAATTCAGCAAGTGCTTTGCAGCTTGAAATTGGAAGGAAAGCCTCAGATTTAGCAGCCAGAGCTTCAGGAGGAGCAGCAGCGAGCACAGCATCGCTTTTGCAGCAGCTCCTTCCATGTGCATGTTTTTGGGAGTGGAAAGGCTTGCAGAGTGTTCAAGTAGCTTTTTCTCTCCGCTGGAAAGCTGCACGCTCAGTGCCAGTGTTCTGCAGCTTCTTTCTTCACGTTTCAGCAGCTAGCACGCTCTCCGTGTGCAGGAGAAGCGGCTGAGGCTTCCTTGCCGGAGAAGCGGCACCTTCGCCGGCAGAGAGCCTCTGGCCGGCCGCGGTGCGCTCCGGAGCGGGGGCTTGTGCCGAAAGAGGCCGGGAACAGGCGCTTACCTTCGGACAGCTCCGGATGCCCGTCTAATGCGTCTCTTGTCGCCTACACGGCAGGGAAAAGCTTTTCCACTCTGTCTAGGAAGGAGAAAGTGTGCCAGCACAGCAAATGCCTCCCGGACTTTCCCTGCAATTCAGCAAGTGCTTTGCAGCTTGAAATTGGAAGGAAAGCCTCAGATTTAGCAGCCAGAGCTTCAGGAGGAGCAGCAGCGAGCACAGCATCGCTTTTGCAGCAGCTCCTTCCATGTGCATGTTTTTGGGAGTGGAAAGGCTTGCAGAGTGTTCAAGTAGCTTTTTCTCTCCGCTGGAAAGCTGCACGCTCAGTGCCAGTGTTCTGCAGATTCTTTCTTCACGTTTCAGCAGCTAGCACGCTCTCCGTGTGCAGGAGAAGCGGCTGAGGCTTCCTTGCCGGAGACGAGGCGCCTTCGCCGGCAGAGAGCCTCCGGCCGGCCGCGGTGCGCTCCGGAGCGGGGGCTTGTGCCGAAAGAGGCCGGGAACAGGCGCTTACCTTCGGACAGCTCCGGATGCCCGTCTAATGCGTCTCTTGTCGCCTACACGGCAGGGAAAAGCTTTTCCACTCTGTCTAGGAAGGAGAAAGTGTGCCAGCAGAGCAAATGCCTCCCGGACTTTCCCTGCAATTCAGCAAGTGCTTTGCAGCTTGAAATTGGAAGGAAAGCCTCAGATTTAGCAGCCAGAGCTTCAGGAGGAGCAGCAGCGAGCACAGCATCGCTTTTGCAGCAGCTCCTTCCATGTGCATGTTTTTGGGAGTGGAAAGGCTTGCAGAGTGTTCAAGTAGCTTTTTCTCTCCGCTGGAAAGCTGCACGCTCAGTGCCAGTGTTCTGCAGCTTCTTTCTTCACGTTTCAGCAGCTAGCACGCTCTCCGTGTGCAGGAGAAGCGGCTGAGGCTTCCTTGCCGGAGACGAGGCACCTTCGCCGGCAGAGAGCCTCCGGCCGGCCGCGGTGCGCTCCGGAGCGGGGGCTTGTGCCGAAAGAGGCCGGGAACAGGCGCTTACCTTCGGACAGCTCCGGATGCCCGTCTAATGCGTCTCTTGTCGCCTACACGGCAGGGAAAAGCTTTTCCACTCTGTCTAGGAAGGAGAAAGTGTGCCAGCACAGCAAATGCCTCCCGGACTTTCCCTGCAATTCAGCAAGTGCTTTGCAGCTTGAAATTGGAAGGAAAGCCTCAGATTTAGCAGCCAGAGCTTCAGGAGGAGCAGCAGCGAGCACAGCATCGCTTTTGCAGCAGCTCCTTCCATGTGCATGTTTTTGGGAGTGGAAAGGCTTGCAGAGTGTTCAAGTAGCTTTTTCTCTCCGCTGGAAAGCTGCACGCTCAGTGCCAGTGTTCTGCAGCTTCTTTCTTCACGTTTCAGCAGCTAGCACGCTCTCCGTGTGCAGGAGAAGCGGCTGAGGCTTCCTTGCCGGAGACGAGGCACCTTCGCCGGCAGAGAGCCTCCGGCCGGCCGCGGTGCGCTCCGGAGCGGGGGCTTGTGCCGAAAGAGGCCGGGAACAGGCGCTTACCTTCGGACAGCTCCGGATGCCCGTCTAATGCGTCTCTTGTCGCCTACACGGCAGGGAAAAGCTTTTCCACTCTGTCTAGGAAGGAGAAAGTGTGCCAGCAGAGCAAATTCCTCCCGGACTTTCCCTGCAATTCAGCAAGTGCTTTGCAGCTTGAAATTGGAAGGAAAGCCTCAGATTTAGCAGCCAGAGCTTCAGGAGGAGCAGCAGCGAGCACAGCATCGCTTTTGCAGCAGCTCCTTCCATGTGCATGTTTTTGGGAGTGGAAAGGCTTGCAGAGTGTTCAAGTAGCTTTTTCTCTCCGCTGGAAAGCTGCACGCTCAGTGCCAGTGTTCTGCAGCTTCTTTCTTCACGTTTCAGCAGCTAGCACGCTCTCCGTGTGCAGGAGAAGCGGCTGAGGCTTCCTTGCCGGAGACGAGGCGCCTTCGCCGGCAGAGAGCCTCCGGCCGGCCGCGGTGCGCTCCGGAGCGGGGGCTTGTGCCGAAAGAGGCCGGGAACAGGCGCTTACCTTCGGACAGCTCCGGATGCCCGTCTAATGCGTCTCTTGTCGCCTACACGGCAGGGAAAAGCTTTTCCACTCTGTCTAGGAAGGAGAAAGTGTGCCAGCACAGCAAATGCCTCCCGGACTTTCCCTGCAATTCAGCAAGTGCTTTGCAGCTTGAAATTGGAAGGAAAGCCTCAGATTTAGCAGCCAGAGCTTCAGGAGGAGCAGCAGCGAGCACAGCATCGCTTTTGCAGCAGCTCCTTCCATATGCATGTTTTTGGGAGTGGAAAGGCTTGCAGAGTGTTCAAGTAGCTTTTTCTCTCCGCTGGAAAGCTGCACGCTCAGTGCCAGTGTTCTGCAGCTTCTTTCTTCACGTTTCAGCAGCTAGCACGCTCTCCGTGTGCAGGAGAAGCGGCTGAGGCTTCCTTGCCGGAGACGAGGCACCTTCGCCGGCAGAGAGCCTCCGGCCGGCCGCGGTGCGCTCCGGAGCGGGGGCTTGTGCCGAAAGAGGCCGGGAACAGGCGCTTACCTTCGGACAGCTCCGGATGCCCGTCTAATGCGTCTCTTGTCGCCTACACGGCAGGGAAAAGCTTTTCCACTCTGTCTAGGAAGGAGAAAGTGTGCCAGCAGAGCAAATGCCTCCCGGACTTTCCCTGCAATTCAGCAAGTGCTTTGCAGCTTGAAATTGGAAGGAAAGCCTCAGATTTAGCAGCCAGAGCTTCAGGAGGAGCAGCAGCGAGCACAGCATCGCTTTTGCAGCAGCTCCTTCCATGTGCATGTTTTTGGGAGTGGAAAGGCTTGCAGAGTGTTCAAGTAGCTTTTTCTCTCCGCTGGAAAGCTGCACGCTCAGTGCCAGTGTTCTGCAGCTTCTTTCTTCACGTTTCAGCAGCTAGCACGCTCTCCGTGTGCAGGAGAAGCGGCTGAGGCTTCCTTGCCGGAGACGAGGCACCTTCGCCGGCAGAGAGCCTCCGGCCGGCCGCGGTGCGCTCCGGAGCGGGGGCTTGTGCCGAAAGAGGCCGGCAACAGGCGCTTACCTTCGGACAGCTCCGGATGCCCGTCTAATGCGTCTCTTGTCGCCTACACGGCAGGGAAAAGCTTTTCCACTCTGTCTAGGAAGGAGAAAGTGTGCCAGCAGAGCAAATGCCTCCCGGACTTTCCCTGCAATTCAGCAAGTGCTTTGCAGCTTGAAATTGGAAGGAAAGCCTCAGATTTAGCAGCCAGAGCTTCAGGAGGAGCAGCAGCGAGCACAGCATCGCTTTTGCAGCAGCTCCTTCCATGTGCATGTTTTTGGGAGTGGAAAGGCTTGCAGAGTGTTCAAGTAGCTTTTTCTCTCCGCTGGAAAGCTGCAGGCTCAGTGCCAGTGTTCTGCAGCTTCTTTCTTCACGTTTCAGCAGCTAGCACGCTCTCCGTGTGCAGGAGAAGCGGCTGAGGCTTCCTTGCCGGAGACGAGGCACCTTCGCCGGCAGAGAGCCTCCGGCCGGCCGCGGTGCGCTCCGGAGCGGGGGCTTGTGCCGAAAGAGGCCGGGAACAGGCGCTTACCTTCGGACAGCTCCGGATGCCCGTCTAATGCGTCTCTTGTCGCCTACACGGCAGGGAAAAGCTTTTCCACTCTGTCTAGGAAGGAGAAAGTGTGCCAGCACAGCAAATGCCTCCCGGACTTTCCCTGCAATTCAGCAAGTGCTTTGCAGCTTGAAATTGGAAGGAAAGCCTCAGATTTAGCAGCCAGAGCTTCAGGAGGAGCAGCAGCGAGCACAGCATCGCTTTTGCAGCAGCTCCTTCCATGTGCATGTTTTTGGGAGTGGAAAGGCTTGCAGAGTGTTCAAGTAGCTTTTTCTCTCCGCTGGAAAGCTGCACGCTCAGTGCCAGTGTTCTGCAGCTTCTTTCTTCACGTTTCAGCAGCTAGCACGCTCTCCGTGTGCAGGAGAAGCGGCTGAGGCTTCCTTGCCGGAGAAGCGGCACCTTCGCCGGCAGAGAGCCTCCGGCCGGCCGCGGTGCGCTCCGGAGCGGGGGCTTGTGCCGAAAGAGGCCGGGAACAGGCGCAGGCGCTTACCTTCGGACAGCTCCGGATGCCCGTCTAATGCGTCTCTTGTCGCCTACACGGCAGGGAAAAGCTTTTCCACTCTGTCTAGGAAGGAGAAAGTGTGCCAGCACAGCAAATGCCTCCCGGACTTTCCCTGCAATTCAGCAAGTGCTTTGCAGCTTGAAATTGGAAGGAAAGCCTCAGATTTAGCAGCCAGAGCTTCAGGAGCAGCAGCAGCGAGCACAGCATCGCTTTTGCAGCAGCTCCTTCCATGTGCATGTTTTTGGGAGTGGAAAGGCTTGCAGAGTGTTCAAGTAGCTTTTTCTCTCCGCTGGAAAGCTGCACGCTCAGTGCCAGTGTTCTGCAGCTTCTTTCTTCACGTTTCAGCAGCTAGCACGCTCTCCGTGTGCAGGAGAAGCGGCTGAGGCTTCCTTGCCGGAGAAGCGGCACCTTCGCCGGCAGAGAGCCTCCGGCCGGCCGCGGTGCGCTCCGGAGCGGGGGCTTGTGCCGAAAGAGGCCGGGAACAGGCGCTTACCTTCGGACAGCTCCGGATGCCCGTCTAATGCGTCTCTTGTCGCCTACACGGCAGGGAAAAGCTTTTCCACTCTGTCTAGGAAGGAGAAAGTGTGCCAGCACAGCAAATGCCTCCCGGACTTTCCCTGCAATTCAGCAAGTGCTTTGCAGCTTGAAATTGGAAGGAAAGCCTCAGATTTAGCAGCCAGAGCTTCAGGAGGAGCAGCAGCGAGCACAGCATCGCTTTTGCAGCAGCTCCTTCCATGTGCATGTTTTTGGGAGTGGAAAGGCTTGCAGAGTGTTCAAGTAGCTTTTTCTCTCCGCTGGAAAGCTGCAGGCTCAGTGCCAGTGTTCTGCAGCTTCTTTCTTCACGTTTCAGCAGCTAGCACGCTCTCCGTGTGCAGGAGAAGCGGCTGAGGCTTCCTTGCCGGAGACGAGGCACCTTCGCCGGCAGAGAGCCTCCGGCCGGCCGCGGTGCGCTCCGGAGCGGGGGCTTGTGCCGAAAGAGGCCGGGAACAGGCGCTTACCTTCGGACAGCTCCGGATCGCCGTCTAATGCGTCTCTTGTCGCCTACACGGCAGGGAAAAGCTTTTCCACTCTGTCTAGGAAGGAGAAAGTGTGCCAGCACAGCAAATGCCTCCCGGACTTTCCCTGCAATTCAGCAAGTGCTTTGCAGCTTGAAATTGGAAGGAAAGCCTCAGATTTAGCAGCCAGAGCTTCAGGAGGAGCAGCAGCGAGCACAGCATCGCTTTTGCAGCAGCTCCTTCCATGTGCATGTTTTTGGGAGTGGAAAGGCTTGCAGAGTGTTCAAGTAGCTTTTTCTCTCCGCTGGAAAGCTGCAGGCTCAGTGCCAGTGTTCTGCAGCTTCTTTCTTCACGTTTCAGCAGCTAGCACGCTCTCCGTGTGCAGGAGAAGCGGCTGAGGCTTC
This sequence comes from Fringilla coelebs, assembly GCF_963513975.1. NCBI lineage: Eukaryota > Metazoa > Chordata > Aves > Passeriformes > Fringillidae > Fringilla > Fringilla coelebs. Next base: position 427,471 of record NW_028167436.1, on the reverse strand, counting down.
CTTGCCGGAGACGAGGCACCTTCGCCGGCAGAGAGCCTCCGGCCGGCCGCGGTGCGCTCCGGAGCGGGGGCTTGTGCCGAAAGAGGCCGGGAACAGGCGCTTACCTTCGGACAGCTCCGGATGCCCGTCTAATGCGTCTCTTGTCGCCTACACGGCAGGGAAAAGCTTTTCCACTCTGTCTAGGAAGGAGAAAGTGTGCCAGCACAGCAAATGCCTCCCGGACTTTCCCTGCAATTCAGCAAGTGCTTTGCAGCTTGAAATTGGAAGGAAAGCCTCAGATTTAGCAGCCAGAGCTTCAGGAGCAGCAGCAGCGAGCACAGCATCGCTTTTGCAGCAGCTCCTTCCATGTGCATGTTTTTGGGAGTGGAAAGGCTTGCAGAGTGTTCAAGTAGCTTTTTCTCTCCGCTGGAAAGCTGCACGCTCAGTGCCAGTGTTCTGCAGCTTCTTTCTTCACGTTTCAGCAGCTAGCACGCTCTCCGTGTGCAGGAGAAGCGGCTGAGGCTTCCTTGCCGGAGACGAGGCACCTTCGCCGGCAGAGAGCCTCCGGCCGGCCGCGGTGCGCTCCGGAGCGGGGGCTTGTGCCGAAAGAGGCCGGGAACAGGCGCTTACCTTCGGACAGCTCCGGATGCCCGTCTAATGCGTCTCTTGTCGCCTACACGGCAGGGAAAAGCTTTTCCACTCTGTCTAGGAAGGAGAAAGTGTGCCAGCACAGCAAATGCCTCCCGGACTTTCCCTGCAATTCAGCAAGTGCTTTGCAGCTTGAAATTGGAAGGAAAGCCTCAGATTTAGCAGCCAGAGCTTCAGGAGGAGCAGCAGCGAGCACAGCATCGCTTTTGCAGCAGCTCCTTCCATGTGCATGTTTTTGGGAGTGGAAAGGCTTGCAGAGTGTTCAAGTAGCTTTTTCTCTCCGCTGGAAAGCTGCACGCTCAGTGCCAGTGTTCTGCAGATTCTTTCTTCACGTTTCAGCAGCTAGCACGCTCTCCGTGTGCAGGAGAAGCGGCTGAGGCTTCCTTGCCAGAGACGAGGCACCTTCGCCGGCAGAGAGCCTCCGGCCGGCCGCGGTGCGCTCCGGAGCGGGGGCTTGTGCCGAAAGAGGCCGGGAACAGGCGCTTACCTTCGGACAGCTCCGGATGCCCGTCTAATGCGTCTCTTGTCGCCTACACGGCAGGGAAAAGCTTTTCCACTCTGTCTAGGAAGGAGAAAGTGTGCCAGCAGAGCAAATGCCTCCCGGACTTTCCCTGCAATTCAGCAAGTGCTTTGCAGCTTGAAATTGGAAGGAAAGCCTCAGATTTAGCAGCCAGAGCTTCAGGAGGAGCAGCAGCGAGCACAGCATCGCTTTTGCAGCAGCTCCTTCCATGTGCATGTTTTTGGGAGTGGAAAGGCTTGCAGAGTGTTCAAGTAGCTTTTTCTCTCCGCTGGAAAGCTGCACGCTCAGTGCCAGTGTTCTGCAGCTTCTTTCTTCACGTTTCAGCAGCTAGCACGCTCTCCGTGTGCAGGAGAAGCGGCTGAGGCTTCCTTGCCGGAGACGAGGCACCTTCGCCGGCAGAGAGCCTCCGGCCGGCCGCGGTGCGCTCCGGAGCGGGGGCTTGTGCCGAAAGAGGCCGGGAACAGGCGCTTACCTTCGGACAGCTCCGGATGCCCGTCTAATGCGTCTCTTGTCGCCTACACGGCAGGGAAAAGCTTTTCCACTCTGTCTAGGAAGGAGAAAGTGTGCCAGCAGAGCAAATGCCTCCCGGACTTTCCCTGCAATTCAGCAAGTGCTTTGCAGCTTGAAATTGGAAGGAAAGCCTCAGATTTAGCAGCCAGAGCTTCAGGAGGAGCAGCAGCGAGCACAGCATCGCTTTTGCAGCAGCTCCTTCCATGTGCATGTTTTTGGGAGTGGAAAGGCTTGCAGAGTGTTCAAGTAGCTTTTTCTCTCCGCTGGAAAGCTGCACGCTCAGTGCCAGTGTTCTGCAGATTCTTTCTTCACGTTTCAGCAGCTAGCACGCTCTCCGTGTGCAGGAGAAGCGGCTGAGGCTTCCTTGCCGGAGACGAGGCACCTTCGCCGGCAGAGAGCCTCCGGCCGGCCGCGGTGCGCTCCGGAGCGGGGGCTTGTGCCGAAAGAGGCCGGGAACAGGCGCTTACCTTCGGACAGCTCCGGATGCCCGTCTAATGCGTCTCTTGTCGCCTACACGGCAGGGAAAAGCTTTTCCACTCTGTCTAGGAAGGAGAAAGTGTGCCAGCAGAGCAAATGCCTCCCGGACTTTCCCTGCAATTCAGCAAGTGCTTTGCAGCTTGAAATTGGAAGGAAAGCCTCAGATTTAGCAGCCAGAGCTTCAGGAGGAGCAGCAGCGAGCACAGCATCGCTTTTGCAGCAGCTCCTTCCATGTGCATGTTTTTGGGAGTGGAAAGGCTTGCAGAGTGTTCAAGTAGCTTTTTCTCTCCGCTGGAAAGCTGCACGCTCAGTGCCAGTGTTCTGCAGCTTCTTTCTTCACGTTTCAGCAGCTAGCACGCTCTCCGTGTGCAGGAGAAGCGGCTGAGGCTTCCTTGCCGGAGACGAGGCACCTTCGCCGGCAGAGAGCCTCCGGCCGGCCGCGGTGCGCTCCGGAGCGGGGGCTTGTGCCGAAAGAGGCCGGCAACAGGCGCTTACCTTCGGACAGCTCCGGATGCCCGTCTAATGCGTCTCTTGTCGCCTACACGGCAGGGAAAAGCTTTTCCACTCTGTCTAGGAAGGAGAAAGTGTGCCAGCAGAGCAAATGCATCCCGGACTTTCCCTGCAATTCATCAAGTGCTTTGCAGCTTGAAATTGGAAGGAAAGCCTCAGATTTAGCAGCCAGAGCTTCAGGAGGAGCAGCAGCGAGCACAGCATCGCTTTTGCAGCAGCTCCTTCCATGTGCATGTTTTTGGGAGTGGAAAGGCTTGCAGAGTGTTCAAGTAGCTTTTTCTCTCCGCTGGAAAGCTGCACGCTCAGTGCCAGTGTTCTGCAGATTCTTTCTTCACGTTTCAGCAGCTAGCACGCTCTCCGTGTGCAGGAGAAGCGGCTGAGGCTTCCTTGCCGGAGACGAGGCACCTTCGCCGGCAGAGAGCCTCCGGCCGGCCGCGGTGCGCTCCGGAGCGGGGGCTTGTGCCGAAAGAGGCCGGGAACAGGCGCTTACTTTCGGACAGCTCCGGATGCCCGTCTAATGCGTCTCTTGTCGCCTACACGGCAGGGAAAAGCTTTTCCACTCTGTCTAGGAAGGAGAAAGTGTGCCAGCACAGCAAATGCCTCCCGGACTTTCCCTGCAATTCAGCAAGTGCTTTGCAGCTTGAAATTGGAAGGAAAGCCTCAGATTTAGCAGCCAGAGCTTCAGGAGGAGCAGCAGCGAGCACAGCATCGCTTTTGCAGCAGCTCCTTCCATGTGCATGTTTTTGGGAGTGGAAAGGCTTGCAGAGTGTTCAAGTAGCTTTTTCTCTCCGCTGGAAAGCTGCACGCTCAGTGCCAGTGTTCTGCAGCTTCTTTCTTCACGTTTCAGCAGCTAGCACGCTCTCCGTGTGCAGGAGAAGCGGCTGAGGCTTCCTTGCCGGAGACGAGGCACCTTCGCCGGCAGAGAGCCTCCGGCCGGCCGCGGTGCGCTCCGGAGCGGGGGCTTGTGCCGAAAGAGGCCGGGAACAGGCGCTTACCTTCGGACAGCTCCGGATGCCCGTCTAATGCGTCTCTTGTCGCCTACACGGCAGGGAAAAGCTTTTCCACTCTGTCTAGGAAGGAGAAAGTGTGCCAGCACAGCAAATGCCTCCCGGACTTTCCCTGCAATTCAGCAAGTGCTTTGCAGCTTGAAATTGGAAGGAAAGCCTCAGATTTAGCAGCCAGAGCTTCAGGAGGAGCAGCAGCGAGCACAGCATCGCTTTTGCAGCAGCTCCTTCCATGTGCATGTTTTTGGGAGTGGAAAGGCTTGCAGAGTGTTCAAGTAGCTTTTTCTCTCCGCTGGAAAGCTGCACGCTCAGTGCCAGTGTTCTGCAGCTTCTTTCTTCACGTTTCAGCAGCTAGCACGCTCTCCGTGTGCAGGAGAAGCGGCTGAGGCTTCCTTGCCGGAGACGAGGCACCTTCGCCGGCAGAGAGCCTCCGGCCGGCCGCGGTGCGCTCCGGAGCGGGGGCTTGTGCCGAAAGAGGCCGGGAACAGGCGCTTACCTTCGGACAGCTCCGGATGCCCGTCTAATGCGTCTCTTGTCGCCTACACGGCAGGGAAAAGCTTTTCCACTCTGTCTAGGAAGGAGAAAGTGTGCCAGCAGAGCAAATGCCTCCCGGACTTTCCCTGCAATTCAGCAAGTGCTTTGCAGCTTGAAATTGGAAGGAAAGCCTCAGATTTAGCAGCCAGAGCTTCAGGAGCAGCAGCAGCGAGCACAGCATCGCTTTTGCAGCAGCTCCTTCCATGTGCATGTTTTTGGGAGTGGAAAGGCTTGCAGAGTGTTCAAGTAGCTTTTTCTCTCCGCTGGAAAGCTGCACGCTCAGTGCCAGTGTTCTGCAGCTTCTTTCTTCACGTTTCAGCAGCTAGCACGCTCTCCGTGTGCAGGAGAAGCGGCTGAGGCTTCCTTGCCGGAGACGAGGCACCTTCGCCGGCAGAGAGCCTCCGGCCGGCCGCGGTGCGCTCCGGAGCGGGGGCTTGTGCCGAAAGAGGCCGGGAACAGGCGCTTACCTTCGGACAGCTCCGGATGCCCGTCTAATGCGTCTCTTGTCGCCTACACGGCAGGGAAAAGCTTTTCCACACTGTCTAGGAAGGAGAAAGTGTGCCAGCACAGCAAATGCCTCCCGGACTTTCCCTGCAATTCAGCAAGTGCTTTGCAGCTTGAAATTGGAAGGAAAGCCTCAGATTTAGCAGCCAGAGCTTCAGGAGGAGCAGCAGCGAGCACAGCATCGCTTTTGCAGCAGCTCCTTCCATGTGCATGTTTTTGGGAGTGGAAAGGCTTGCAGAGTGTTCAAGTAGCTTTTTCTCTCCGCTGGAAAGCTGCAGGCTCAGTGCCAGTGTTCTGCAGCTTCTTTCTTCACGTTTCAGCAGCTAGCACGCTCTCCGTGTGCAGGAGAAGCGGCTGAGGCTTCCTTGCCGGAGACGAGGCACCTTCGCCGGCAGAGAGCCTCCGGCCGGCCGCGGTGCGCTCCGGAGCGGGGGCTTGTGCCGAAAGAGGCCGGGAACAGGCGCTTACCTTCGGACAGCTCCGGATGCCCGTCTAATGCGTCTCTTGTCGCCTACACGGCAGGGAAAAGCTTTTCCACTCTGTCTAGGAAGGAGAAAGTGTGCCAGCACAGCAAATGCCTCCCGGACTTTCCCTGCAATTCAGCAAGTGCTTTGCAGCTTGAAATTGGAAGGAAAGCCTCAGATTTAGCAGCCAGAGCTTCAGGAGGAGCAGCAGCGAGCACAGCATCGCTTTTGCAGCAGCTCCTTCCATGTGCATGTTTTTGGGAGTGGAAAGGCTTGCAGAGTGTTCAAGTAGCTTTTTCTCTCCGCTGGAAAGCTGCACGCTCAGTGCCAGTGTTCTGCAGCTTCTTTCTTCACGTTTCAGCAGCTAGCACGCTCTCCGTGTGCAGGAGAAGCGGCTGAGGCTTCCTTGCCGGAGAAGCGGCACCTTCGCCGGCAGAGAGCCTCCGGCCGGCCGCGGTGCGCTCCGGAGCGGGGGCTTGTGCCGAAAGAGGCCGGCAACAGGCGCTTACCTTCGGACAGCTCCGGATGCCCGTCTAATGCGTCTCTTGTCGCCTACACGGCAGGGAAAAGCTTTTCCACTCTGTCTAGGAAGGAGAAAGTGTGCCAGCACAGCAAATGCCTCCCGGACTTTCCCTGCAATTCAGCAAGTGCTTTGCAGCTTGAAATTGGAAGGAAAGCCTCACATTTAGCAGCCAGAGCTTCAGGAGGAGCAGCAGCGAGCACAGCATCGCTTTTGCAGCAGCTCCTTCCATGTGCATGTTTTTGGGAGTGGAAAGGCTTGCAGAGTGTTCAAGTAGCTTTTTCTCTCCGCTGGAAAGCTGCACGCTCAGTGCCAGTGTTCTGCAGCTTCTTTCTTCACGTTTCAGCAGCTAGCACGCTCTCCGTGTGCAGGAGAAGCGGCTGAGGCTTCCTTGCCGGAGACGAGGCACCTTCGCCGGCAGAGAGCCTCCGGCCGGCCGCGGTGCGCTCCGGAGCGGGGGCTTGTGCCGAAAGAGGCCGGGAACAGGCGCTTACCTTCGGACAGCTCCGGATCGCCGTCTAATGCGTCTCTTGTCGCCTACACGGCAGGGAAAAGCTTTTCCACTCTGTCTAGGAAGGAGAAAGTGTGCCAGCACAGCAAATGCCTCCCGGACTTTCCCTGCAATTCAGCAAGTGCTTTGCAGCTTGAAATTGGAAGGAAAGCCTCAGATTTAGCAGCCAGAGCTTCAGGAGGAGCAGCAGCGAGCACAGCATCGCTTTTGCAGCAGCTCCTTCCATGTGCATGTTTTTGGGAGTGGAAAGGCTTGCAGAGTGTTCAAGTAGCTTTTTCTCTCCGCTGGAAAGCTGCACGCTCAGTGCCAGTGTTCTGCAGCTTCTTTCTTCACGTTTCAGCAGCTAGCACGCTCTCCGTGTGCAGGAGAAGCGGCTGAGGCTTCCTTGCCGGAGACGAGGCACCTTCGCCGGCAGAGAGCCTCCGGCCGGCCGCGGTGCGCTCCGGAGCGGGGGCTTGTGCCGAAAGAGGCCGGGAACAGGCGCTTACCTTCGGACAGCTCCGGATGCCCGTCTAATGCGTCTCTTGTCGCCTACACGGCAGGGAAAAGCTTTTCCACTCTGTCTAGGAAGGAGAAAGTGTGCCAGCACAGCAAATGCCTCCCGGACTTTCCCTGCAATTCAGCAAGTGCTTTGCAGCTTGAAATTGGAAGGAAAGCCTCAGATTTAGCAGCCAGAGCTTCAGGAGGAGCAGCAGCGAGCACAGCATCGCTTTTGCAGCAGCTCCTTCCATGTGCATGTTTTTGGGAGTGGAAAGGCTTGCAGAGTGTTCAAGTAGCTTTTTCTCTCCGCTGGAAAGCTGCACGCTCAGTGCCAGTGTTCTGCAGCTTCTTTCTTCACGTTTCAGCAGCTAGCACGCTCTCCGTGTGCAGGAGAAGCGGCTGAGGCTTCCTTGCCGGAGACGAGGCACCTTCGCCGGCAGAGAGCCTCCGGCCGGCCGCGGTGCGCTCCGGAGCGGGGGCTTGTGCCGAAAGAGGCCGGGAACAGGCGCTTACCTTCGGACAGCTCCGGATCGCCGTCTAATGCGTCTCTTGTCGCCTACACGGCAGGGAAAAGCTTTTCCACTCTGTCTAGGAAGGAGAAAGTGTGCCAGCACAGCAAATGCCTCCCGGACTTTCCCTGCAATTCAGCAAGTGCTTTGCAGCTTGAAATTGGAAGGAAAGCCTCAGATTTAGCAGCCAGAGCTTCAGGAGGAGCAGCAGCGAGCACAGCATCGCTTTTGCAGCAGCTCCTTCCATGTGCATGTTTTTGGGAGTGGAAAGGCTTGCAGAGTGTTCAAGTAGCTTTTTCTCTCCGCTGGAAAGCTGCACGCTCAGTGCCAGTGTTCTGCAGCTTCTTTCTTCACGTTTCAGCAGCTAGCACGCTCTCCGTGTGCAGGAGAAGCGGCTGAGGCTTCCTTGCCGGAGACGAGGCACCTTCGCCGGCAGAGAGCCTCCGGCCGGCCGCGGTGCGCTCCGGAGCGGGGGCTTGTGCCGAAAGAGGCCGGGAACAGGCGCTTACCTTCGGACAGCTCCGGATGCCCGTCTAATGCGTCTCTTGTCGCCTACACGGCAGGGAAAAGCTTTTCCACTCTGTCTAGGAAGGAGAAAGTGTGCTAGCAGAGCAAATGCCTCCCGGACTTTCCCTGCAATTCAGCAAGTGCTTTGCAGCTTGAAATTGGAAGGAAAGCCTCAGATTTAGCAGCCAGAGCTTCAGGAGGAGCAGCAGCGAGCACAGCATCGCTTTTGCAGCAGCTCCTTCCATGTGCATGTTTTTGGGAGTGGAAAGGCTTGCAGAGTGTTCAAGTAGCTTTTTCTCTCCGCTGGAAAGCTGCACGCTCAGTGCCAGTGTTCTGCAGCTTCTTTCTTCACGTTTCAGCAGCTAGCACGCTCTCCGTGTGCAGGAGAAGCGGCTGAGGCTTCCTTGCCGGAGACGAGGCACCTTCGCCGGCAGAGAGCCTCCGGCCGGCCGCGGTGCGCTCCGGAGCGGGGGCTTGTGCCGAAAGAGGCCGGGAACAGGCGCTTACCTTCGGACAGCTCCGGATGCCCGTCTAATGCGTCTCTTGTCGCCTACACGGCAGGGAAAAGCTTTTCCACTCTGTCTAGGAAGGAGAAAGTGTGCCAGCAGAGCAAATTCCTCCCGGACTTTCCCTGCAATTCAGCAAGTGCTTTGCAGCTTGAAATTGGAAGGAAAGCCTCAGATTTAGCAGCCAGAGCTTCAGGAGGAGCAGCAGCGAGCACAGCATCGCTTTTGCAGCAGCTCCTTCCATGTGCATGTTTTTTGAGTGGAAAGGCTTGCAGAGTGTTCAAGTAGCTTTTTCTCTCCGCTGGAAAGCTGCAGGCTCAGTGCCAGTGTTCTGCAGCTTCTTTCTTCACGTTTCAGCAGCTAGCACGCTCTCCGTGTGCAGGAGAAGCGGCTGAGGCTTCCTTGCCAGAGACGAGGCACCTTCGCCGGCAGAGAGCCTCCGGCCGGCCGCGGTGCGCTCCGGAGCGGGGGCTTGTGCCGAAAGAGGCCGGGAACAGGCGCTTACCTTCGGACAGCTCCGGATGCCCGTCTAATGCGTCTCTTGTCGCCTACACGGCAGGGAAAAGCTTTTCCACTCTGTCTAGGAAGGAGAAAGTGTGCCAGCAGAGCAAATGCCTCCCGGACTTTCCCTGCAATTCAGCAAGTGCTTTGCAGCTTGAAATTGGAAGGAAAGCCTCAGATTTAGCAGCCAGAGCTTCAGGAGGAGCAGCAGCGAGCACAGCATCGCTTTTGCAGCAGCTCCTTCCATGTGCATGTTTTTGGGAGTGGAAAGGCTTGCAGAGTGTTCAAGTAGCTTTTTCTCTCCGCTGGAAAGCTGCACGCTCAGTGCCAGTGTTCTGCAGCTTCTTTCTTCACGTTTCAGCAGCTAGCACGCTCTCCGTGTGCAGGAGAAGCGGCTGAGGCTTCCTTGCCGGAGACGAGGCACCTTCGCCGGCAGAGAGCCTCCGGCCGGCCGCGGTGCGCTCCGGAGCGGGGGCTTGTGCCGAAAGAGGCCGGGAACAGGGGCTTACCTTCGGACAGCTCCGGATGCCCGTCTAATGCGTCTCTTGTCGCCTACACGGCAGGGAGAAGCTTTTCCACTCTGTCTAGGAAGGAGAAAGTGTGCCAGCACAGCAAATTCCTCCCGGACTTTCCCTGCAATTCAGCAAGTGCTTTGCAGCTTGAAATTGGAAGGAAAGCCTCAGATTTAGCAGCCAGAGCTTCAGGAGGAGCAGCAGCGAGCACAGCATCGCTTTTGCAGCAGCTCCTTCCATGTGCATGTTTTTGGGAGTGGAAAGGCTTGCAGAGTGTTCAAGTAGCTTTTTCTCTCCGCTGGAAAGCTGCACGCTCAGTGCCAGTGTTCTGCAGATTCTTTCTTCACGTTTCAGCAGCTAGCACGCTCTCCGTGTGCAGGAGAAGCGGCTGAGGCTTCCTTGCCGGAGACGAGGCACCTTCGCCGGCAGAGAGCCTCCGGCCGGCCGCGGTGCGCTCCGGAGCGGGGGCTTGTGCCGAAAGAGGCCGGGAACAGGCGCTTACCTTCGGACAGCTCCGGATGCCCGTCTAATGCGTCTCTTGTCGCCTACACGGCAGGGAAAAGCTTTTCCACTCTGTCTAGGAAGGAGAAAGTGTGCCAGCAGAGCAAATGCCTCCCGGACTTTCCCTGCAATTCAGCAAGTGCTTTGCAGCTTGAAATTGGAAGGAAAGCCTCAGATTTAGCAGCCAGAGCTTCAGGAGGAGCAGCAGCGAGCACAGCATCGCTTTTGCAGCAGCTCCTTCCATGTGCATGTTTTTGGGAGTGGAAAGGCTTGCAGAGTGTTCAAGTAGCTTTTTCTCTCCGCTGGAAAGCTGCAGGCTCAGTGCCAGTGTTCTGCAGCTTCTTTCTTCACGTTTCAGCAGCTAGCACGCTCTCCGTGTGCAGGAGAAGCGGCTGAGGCTTCCTTGCCGGAGACGAGGCACCTTCGCCGGCAGAGAGCCTCCGGCCGGCCGCGGTGCGCTCCGGAGCGGGGGCTTGTGCCGAAAGAGGCCGGGAACAGGCGCTTACCTTCGGACAGCTCCGGATGCCCGTCTAATGCGTCTCTTGTCGCCTACACGGCAGGGAAAAGCTTTTCCACTCTGTCTAGGAAGGAGAAAGTGTGCCAGCACAGCAAATGCCTCCCGGACTTTCCCTGCAATTCATCAAGTGCTTTGCAGCTTGAAATTGGAAGGAAAGCCTCAGATTTAGCAGCCAGAGCTTCAGGAGGAGCAGCAGCGAGCACAGCATCGCTTTTGCAGCAGCTCCTTCCATGTGCATGTTTTTGGGAGTGGAAAGGCTTGCAGAGTGTTCAAGTAGCTTTTTCTCTCCGCTGGAAAGCTGCACGCTCAGTGCCAGTGTTCTGCAGCTTCTTTCTTCACGTTTCAGCAGCTAGCACGCTCTCCGTGTGCAGGAGAAGCGGCTGAGGCTTCCTTGCCGGAGAAGCGGCACCTTCGCCGGCAGAGAGCCTCTGGCCGGCCGCGGTGCGCTCCGGAGCGGGGGCTTGTGCCGAAAGAGGCCGGGAACAGGCGCTTACCTTCGGACAGCTCCGGATGCCCGTCTAATGCGTCTCTTGTCGCCTACACGGCAGGGAAAAGCTTTTCCACTCTGTCTAGGAAGGAGAAAGTGTGCCAGCAGAGCAAATTCCTCCCGGACTTTCCCTGCAATTCAGCAAGTGCTTTGCAGCTTGAAATTGGAAGGAAAGCCTCAGATTTAGCAGCCAGAGCTTCAGGAGGAGCAGCAGCGAGCACAGCATCGCTTTTGCAGCAGCTCCTTCCATGTGCATGTTTTTGGGAGTGGAAAGGCTTGCAGAGTGTTCAAGTAGCTTTTTCTCTCCGCTGGAAAGCTGCAGGCTCAGTGCCAGTGTTCTGCAGCTTCTTTCTTCACGTTTCAGCAGCTAGCACGCTCTCCGTGTGCAGGAGAAGCGGCTGAGGCTTCCTTGCCGGAGACGAGGCACCTTCGCCGGCAGAGAGCCTCCGGCCGGCCGCGGTGCGCTCCGGAGCGGGGGCTTGTGCCGAAAGAGGCCGGGAACAGGCGCTTACCTTCGGACAGCTCCGGATGCCCGTCTAATGCGTCTCTTGTCGCCTACACGGCAGGGAAAAGCTTTTCCACTCTGTCTAGGAAGGAGAAAGTGTGCCAGCACAGCAAATGCCTCCCGGACTTTCCCTGCAATTCAGCAAGTGCTTTGCAGCTTGAAATTGGAAGGAAAGCCTCAGATTTAGCAGCCAGAGCTTCAGGAGCAGCAGCAGCGAGCACAGCATCGCTTTTGCAGCAGCTCCTTCCATGTGCATGTTTTTGGGAGTGGAAAGGCTTGCAGAGTGTTCAAGTAGCTTTTTCTCTCCGCTGGAAAGCTGCAGGCTCAGTGCCAGTGTTCTGCAGCTTCTTTCTTCACGTTTCAGCAGCTAGCACGCTCTCCGTGTGCAGGAGAAGCGGCTGAGGCTTCCTTGCCGGAGACGAGGCACCTTCGCCGGCAGAGAGCCTCCGGCCGGCCGCGGTGCGCTCCGGAGCGGGGGCTTGTGCCGAAAGAGGCCGGGAACAGGCGCTTACCTTCGGACAGCTCCGGATGCCCGTCTAATGCGTCTCTTGTCGCCTACACGGCAGGGAAAAGCTTTTCCACTCTGTCTAGGAAGGAGAAAGTGTGCCAGCACAGCAAATGCCTCCCGGACTTTCCCTGCAATTCAGCAAGTGCTTTGCAGCTTGAAATTGGAAGGAAAGCCTCAGATTTAGCAGCCAGAGCTTCAGGAGGAGCAGCAGCGAGCACAGCATCGCTTTTGCAGCAGCTCCTTCCATGTGCATGTTTTTGGGAGTGGAAAGGCTTGCAGAGTGTTCAAGTAGCTTTTTCTCTCCGCTGGAAAGCTGCAGGCTCAGTGCCAGTGTTCTGCAGCTTCTTTCTTCACGTTTCAGCAGCTAGCACGCTCTCCGTGTGCAGGAGAAGCGGCTGAGGCTTCCTTGCCGGAGACGAGGCAACTTCGCCGGCAGAGAGCCTCTGGCCGGCCGCGGTGCGCTCCGGAGCGGGGGCTTGTGCCGAAAGAGGCCGGGAACAGGCGCTTACCTTCGGACAGCTCCGGATGCCCGTCTAATGCGTCTCTTGTCGCCTACACGGCAGGGAAAAGCTTTTCCACTCTGTCTAGGAAGGAGAAAGTGTGCCAGCAGAGCAAATGCCTCCCGGACTTTCCCTGCAATTCAGCAAGTGCTTTGCAGCTTGAAATTGGAAGGAAAGCCTCAGATTTAGCAGCCAGAGCTTCAGGAGGAGCAGCAGCGAGCACAGCATCGCTTTTGCAGCAGCTCCTTCCATGTGCATGTTTTTGGGAGTGGAAAGGCTTGCAGAGTGTTCAAGTAGCTTTTTCTCTCCGCTGGAAAGCTGCAGGCTCAGTGCCAGTGTTCTGCAGCTTCTTTCTTCACGTTTCAGCAGCTAGCACGCTCTCCGTGTGCAGGAGAAGCGGCTGAGGCTTCCTTGCCGGAGAAGCGGCACCTTCGCCGGCAGAGAGCCTCTGGCCGGCCGCGGTGCGCTCCGGAGCGGGGGCTTGTGCCGAAAGAGGCCGGGAACAGGCGCTTACCTTCGGACAGCTCCGGATGCCCGTCTAATGCGTCTCTTGTCGCCTACACGGCAGGGAAAAGCTTTTCCACTCTGTCTAGGAAGGAGAAAGTGTGCCAGCAGAGCAAATTCCTCCCGGACTTTCCCTGCAATTCAGCAAGTGCTTTGCAGCTTGAAATTGGAAGGAAAGCCTCAGATTTAGCAGCCAGAGCTTCAGGAGGAGCAGCAGCGAGCACAGCATCGCTTTTGCAGCAGCTCCTTCCATGTGCATGTTTTTGGGAGTGGAAAGGCTTGCAGAGTGTTCAAGTAGCTTTTTCTCTCCGCTGGAAAGCTGCACGCTCAGTGCCAGTGTTCTGCAGCTTCTTTCTTCACGTTTCAGCAGCTAGCACGCTCTCCGTGTGCAGGAGAAGCGGCTGAGGCTTCCTTGCCGGAGACGAGGCACCTTCGCCGGCAGAGAGCCTCCGGCCGGCCGCGGTGCGCTCCGGAGCGGGGGCTTGTGCCGAAAGAGGCCGGGAACAGGCGCTTACCTTCGGACAGCTCCGGATGCCCGTCTAATGCGTCTCTTGTCGCCTACACGGCAGGGAAAAGCTTTTCCACTCTGTCTAGGAAGGAGAAAGTGTGCCAGCACAGCAAATGCCTCCCGGACTTTCCCTGCAATTCAGCAAGTGCTTTGCAGCTTGAAATTGGAAGGAAAGCCTCAGATTTAGCAGCCAGAGCTTCAGGAGGAGCAGCAGCGAGCACAGCATCGCTTTTGCAGCAGCTCCTTCCATGTGCATGTTTTTGGGAGTGGAAAGGCTTGCAGAGTGTTCAAGTAGCTTTTTCTCTCCGCTGGAAAGCTGCACGCTCAGTGCCAGTGTTCTGCAGCTTCTTTCTTCACGTTTCAGCAGCTAGCACGCTCTCCGTGTGCAGGAGAAGCGGCTGAGGCTTCCTTGCCGGAGACGAGGCACCTTCGCCGGCAGAGAGCCTCCGGCCGGCCGCGGTGCGCTCCGGAGCGGGGGCTTGTGCCGAAAGAGGCCGGGAAGAGGCGCTTACCTTCGGACAGCTCCGGATGCCCGTCTAATGCGTCTCTTGTCGCCTACACGGCAGGGAAAAGCTTTTCCACTCTGTCTAGGAAGGAGAAAGTGTGCCAGCACAGCAAATGCCTCCCGGACTTTCCCTGCAATTCAGCAAGTGCTTTGCAGCTTGAAATTGGAAGGAAAGCCTCAGATTTAGCAGCCAGAGCTTCAGGAGGAGCAGCAGCGAGCACAGCATCGCTTTTGCAGCAGCTCCTTCCATGTGCATGTTTTTGGGAGTGGAAAGGCTTGCAGAGTGTTCAAGTAGCTTTTTCTCTCCGCTGGAAAGCTGCACGCTCAGTGCCAGTGTTCTGCAGCTTCTTTCTTCACGTTTCAGCAGCTAGCACGCTCTCCGTGTGCAGGAGAAGCGGCTGAGGCTTCCTTGCCGGAGACGAGGCACCTTCGCCGGCAGAGAGCCTCTGGCCGGCCGCGGTGCGCTCCGGAGCGGGGGCTTGTGCCGAAAGAGGCCGGGAACAGGCGCTTACCTTCGGACAGCTCCGGATGCCCGTCTAATGCGTCTCTTGTCGCCTACACGGCAGGGAAAAGCTTTTCCACTCTGTCTAGGAAGGAGAAAGTGTGCCAGCAGAGCAAATGCCTCCCGGACTTTCCCTGCAATTCAGCAAGTGCTTTGCAGCTTGAAATTGGAAGGAAAGCCTCAGATTTAGCAGCCAGAGCTTCAGGAGGAGCAGCAGCGAGCACAGCATCGCTTTTGCAGCAGCTCCTTCCATGTGCATGTTTTTGGGAGTGGAAAGGCTTGCAGAGTGTTCAAGTAGCTTTTTCTCTCCGCTGGAAAGCTGCAGGCTCAGTGCCAGTGTTCTGCAGCTTCTTTCTTCACGTTTCAGCAGCTAGCACGCTCTCCGTGTGCAGGAGAAGCGGCTGAGGCTTCCTTGCCGGAGACGAGGCACCTTCGCCGGCAGAGAGCCTCCGGCCGGCCGCGGTGCGCTCCGGAGCGGGGGCTTGTGCCGAAAGAGGCCGGGAACAGGCGCTTACCTTCGGACAGCTCCGGATGCCCGTCTAATGCGTCTCTTGTCGCCTACACGGCAGGGAAAAGCTTTTCCACTCTGTCTAGGAAGGAGAAAGTGTGCCAGCACAGCAAATGCCTCCCGGACTTTCCCTGCAATTCAGCAAGTGCTTTGCAGCTTGAAATTGGAAGGAAAGCCTCAGATTTAGCAGCCAGAGCTTCAGGAGGAGCAGCAGCGAGCACAGCATCGCTTTTGCAGCAGCTCCTTCCATGTGCATGTTTTTGGGAGTGGAAAGGCTTGCAGAGTGTTCAAGTAGCTTTTTCTCTCCGCTGGAAAGCTGCACGCTCAGTGCCAGTGTTCTGCAGCTTCTTTCTTCACGTTTCAGCAGCTAGCACGCTCTCCGTGTGCAGGAGAAGCGGCTGAGGCTTCCTTGCCGGAGACGAGGCACCTTCGCCGGCAGAGAGCCTCCGGCCGGCCGCGGTGCGCTCCGGAGCGGGGGCTTGTGCCGAAAGAGGCCGGGAACAGGCGCTTACCTTCGGACAGCTCCGGATGCCCGTCTAATGCGTCTCTTGTCGCCTACACGGCAGGGAAAAGCTTTTCCACTCTGTCTAGGAAGGAGAAAGTGTGCCAGCAGAGCAAATGCCTCCCGGACTTTCCCTGCAATTCAGCAAGTGCTTTGCAGCTTGAAATTGGAAGGAAAGCCTCAGATTTAGCAGCCAGAGCTTCAGGAGGAGCAGCAGCGAGCACAGCATCGCTTTTGCAGCAGCTCCTTCCATGTGCATGTTTTTGGGAGTGGAAAGGCTTGCAGAGTGTTCAAGTAGCTTTTTCTCTCCGCTGGAAAGCTGCACGCTCAGTGCCAGTGTTCTGCAGCTTCTTTCTTCACGTTTCAGCAGCTAGCACGCTCTCCGTGTGCAGGAGAAGCGGCTGAGGCTTCCTTGCCGGAGAAGCGGCACCTTCGCCGGCAGAGAGCCTCCGGCCGGCCGCGGTGCGCTCCGGAGCGGGGGCTTGTGCCGAAAGAGGCCGGGAACAGGCGCTTACCTTCGGACAGCTCCGGATGCCCGTCTAATGCGTCTCTTGTCGCCTACACGGCAGGGAAAAGCTTTTCCACTCTGTCTAGGAAGGAGAAAGTGTGCCAGCAGAGCAAATTCCTCCCGGACTTTCCCTGCAATTCAGCAAGTGCTTTGCAGCTTGAAATTGGAAGGAAAGCCTCAGATTTAGCAGCCAGAGCTTCAGGAGGAGCAGCAGCGAGCACAGCATCGCTTTTGCAGCAGCTCCTTCCATGTGCATGTTTTTGGGAGTGGAAAGGCTTGCAGAGTGTTCAAGTAGCTTTTTCTCTCCGCTGGAAAGCTGCACGCTCAGTGCCAGTGTTCTGCAGATTCTTTCTTCACGTTTCAGCAGCTAGCACGCTCTCCGTGTGCAGGAGAAGCGGCTGAGGCTTCCTTGCCGGAGACGAGGCACCTTCGCCGGCAGAGAGCCTCCGGCCGGCCGCGGTGCGCTCCGGAGCGGGGGCTTGTGCCGAAAGAGGCCGGGAACAGGCGCTTACCTTCGGACAGCTCCGGATGCCCGTCTAATGCGTCTCTTGTCGCCTACACGGCAGGGAAAAGCTTTTCCACTCTGTCTAGGAAGGAGAAAGTGTGCCAGCACAGCAAATGCCTCCCGGACTTTCCCTGCAATTCAGCAAGTGCTTTGCAGCTTGAAATTGGAAGGAAAGCCTCAGATTTAGCAGCCAGAGCTTCAGGAGGAGCAGCAGCGAGCACAGCATCGCTTTTGCAGCAGCTCCTTCCATGTGCATGTTTTTGGGAGTGGAAAGGCTTGCAGAGTGTTCAAGTAGCTTTTTCTCTCCGCTGGAAAGCTGCACGCTCAGTGCCAGTGTTCTGCAGCTTCTTTCTTCACGTTTCAGCAGCTAGCACGCTCTCCGTGTGCAGGAGAAGCGGCTGAGGCTTCCTTGCCGGAGACGAGGCACCTTCGCCGGCAGAGAGCCTCCGGCCGGCCGCGGTGCGCTCCGGAGCGGGGGCTTGTGCCGAAAGAGGCCGGGAACAGGCGCTTACCTTCGGACAGCTCCGGATGCCCGTCTAATGCGTCTCTTGTCGCCTACACGGCAGGGAAAAGCTTTTCCACTCTGTCTAGGAAGGAGAAAGTGTGCCAGCACAGCAAATGCCTCCCGGACTTTCCCTGCAATTCAGCAAGTGCTTTGCAGCTTGAAATTGGAAGGAAAGCCTCAGATTTAGCAGCCAGAGCTTCAGGAGGAGCAGCAGCGAGCACAGCATCGCTTTTGCAGCAGCTCCTTCCATGTGCATGTTTTTGGGAGTGGAAAGGCTTGCAGAGTGTTCAAGTAGCTTTTTCTCTCCGCTGGAAAGCTGCACGCTCAGTGCCAGTGTTCTGCAGCTTCTTTCTTCACGTTTCAGCAGCTAGCACGCTCTCCGTGTGCAGGAGAAGCGGCTGAGGCTTCCTTGCCGGAGAAGCGGCACCTTCGCCGGCAGAGAGCCTCCGGCCGGCCGCGGTGCGCTCCGGAGCGGGGGCTTGTGCCGAAAGAGGCCGGGAACAGGCGCTTACCTTCGGACAGCTCCGGATGCCCGTCTAATGCGTCTCTTGTCGCCTACACGGCAGGGAAAAGCTTTTCCACTCTGTCTAGGAAGGAGAAAGTGTGCCAGCAGAGCAAATTCCTCCCGGACTTTCCCTGCAATTCAGCAAGTGCTTTGCAGCTTGAAATTGGAAGGAAAGCCTCAGATTTAGCAGCCAGAGCTTCAGGAGGAGCAGCAGCGAGCACAGCATCGCTTTTGCAGCAGCTCCTTCCATGTGCATGTTTTTGGGAGTGGAAAGGCTTGCAGAGTGTTCAAGTAGCTTTTTCTCTCCGCTGGAAAGCTGCACGCTCAGTGCCAGTGTTCTGCAGATTCTTTCTTCACGTTTCAGCAGCTAGCACGCTCTCCGTGTGCAGGAGAAGCGGCTGAGGCTTCCTTGCCGGAGACGAGGCACCTTCGCCGGCAGAGAGCCTCCGGCCGGCCGCGGTGCGCTCCGGAGCGGGGGCTTGTGCCGAAAGAGGCCGGGAACAGGCGCTTACCTTCGGACAGCTCCGGATGCCCGTCTAATGCGTCTCTTGTCGCCTACACGGCAGGGAAAAGCTTTTCCACTCTGTCTAGGAAGGAGAAAGTGTGCCAGCACAGCAAATGCCTCCCGGACTTTCCCTGCAATTCAGCAAGTGCTTTGCAGCTTGAAATTGGAAGGAAAGCCTCAGATTTAGCAGCCAGAGCTTCAGGAGGAGCAGCAGCGAGCACAGCATCGCTTTTGCAGCAGCTCCTTCCATGTGCATGTTTTTGGGAGTGGAAAGGCTTGCAGAGTGTTCAAGTAGCTTTTTCTCTCCGCTGGAAAGCTGCACGCTCAGTGCCAGTGTTCTGCAGCTTCTTTCTTCACGTTTCAGCAGCTAGCACGCTCTCCGTGTGCAGGAGAAGCGGCTGAGGCTTCCTTGCCGGAGACGAGGCACCTTCGCCGGCAGAGAGCCTCCGGCCGGCCGCGGTGCGCTCCGGAGCGGGGGCTTGTGCCGAAAGAGGCCGGCAACAGGCGCTTACCTTCGGACAGCTCCGGATGCCCGTCTAATGCGTCTCTTGTCGCCTACACGGCAGGGAAAAGCTTTTCCACTCTGTCTAGGAAGGAGAAAGTGTGCCAGCACAGCAAATGCCTCCCGGACTTTCCCTGCAATTCAGCAAGTGCTTTGCAGCTTGAAATTGGAAGGAAAGCCTCAGATTTAGCAGCCAGAGCTTCAGGAGGAGCAGCAGCGAGCACAGCATCGCTTTTGCAGCAGCTCCTTCCATGTGCATGTTTTTGGGAGTGGAAAGGCTTGCAGAGTGTTCAAGTAGCTTTTTCTCTCCGCTGGAAAGCTGCACGCTCAGTGCCAGTGTTCTGCAGCTTCTTTCTTCACGTTTCAGCAGCTAGCACGCTCTCCGTGTGCAGGAGAAGCGGCTGAGGCTTCCTTGCCGGAGAAGCGGCACCTTCGCCGGCAGAGAGCCTCTGGCCGGCCGCGGTGCGCTCCGGAGCGGGGGCTTGTGCCGAAAGAGGCCGGCAACAGGCGCTTACCTTCGGACAGCTCCGGATGCCCGTCTAATGCGTCTCTTGTCGCCTACACGGCAGGGAAAAGCTTTTCCACTCTGTCTAGGAAGGAGAAAGTGTGCCAGCACAGCAAATGCCTCCCGGACTTTCCCTGCAATTCAGCAAGTGCTTTGCAGCTTGAAATTGGAAGGAAAGCCTCAGATTTAGCAGCCAGAGCTTCAGGAGGAGCAGCAGCGAGCACAGCATCGCTTTTGCAGCAGCTCCTTCCATGTGCATGTTTTTGGGAGTGGAAAGGCTTGCAGAGTGTTCAAGTAGCTTTTTCTCTCCGCTGGAAAGCTGCAGGCTCAGTGCCAGTGTTCTGCAGCTTCTTTCTTCACGTTTCAGCAGCTAGCACGCTCTCCGTGTGCAGGAGAAGCGGCTGAGGCTTCCTTGCCGGAGACGAGGCACCTTCGCCGGCAGAGAGCCTCCGGCCGGCCGCGGTGCGCTCCGGAGCGGGGGCTTGTGCCGAAAGAGGCCGGGAACAGGCGCTTACCTTCGGACAGCTCCGGATGCCCGTCTAATGCGTCTCTTGTCGCCTACACGGCAGGGAAAAGCTTTTCCACTCTGTCTAGGAAGGAGAAAGTGTGCCAGCACAGCAAATGCCTCCCGGACTTTCCCTGCAATTCAGCAAGTGCTTTGCAGCTTGAAATTGGAAGGAAAGCCTCAGATTTAGCAGCCAGAGCTTCAGGAGGAGCAGCAGCGAGCACAGCATCGCTTTTGCAGCAGCTCCTTCCATGTGCATGTTTTTGGGAGTGGAAAGGCTTGCAGAGTGTTCAAGTAGCTTTTTCTCTCCGCTGGAAAGCTGCAGGCTCAGTGCCAGTGTTCTGCAGCTTCTTTCTTCACGTTTCAGCAGCTAGCACGCTCTCCGTGTGCAGGAGAAGCGGCTGAGGCTTCCTTGCCGGAGACGAGGCACCTTCGCCGGCAGAGAGCCTCCGGCCGGCCGCGGTGCGCTCCGGAGCGGGGGCTTGTGCCGAAAGAGGCCGGGAACAGGCGCTTACCTTCGGACAGCTCCGGATGCCCGTCTAATGCGTCTCTTGTCGCCTACACGGCAGGGAAAAGCTTTTCCACTCTGTCTAGGAAGGAGAAAGTGTGCCAGCACAGCAAATGCCTCCCGGACTTTCCCTGCAATTCAGCAAGTGCTTTGCAGCTTGAAATTGGAAGGAAAGCCTCAGATTTAGCAGCCAGAGCTTCAGGAGCAGCAGCAGCGAGCACAGCATCGCTTTTGCAGCAGCTCCTTCCATGTGCATGTTTTTGGGAGTGGAAAGGCTTGCAGAGTGTTCAAGTAGCTTTTTCTCTCCGCTGGAAAGCTGCACGCTCAGTGCCAGTGTTCTGCAGCTTCTTTCTTCACGTTTCAGCAGCTAGCACGCTCTCCGTGTGCAGGAGAAGCGGCTGAGGCTTCCTTGCCGGAGACGAGGCACCTTCGCCGGCAGAGAGCCTCCGGCCGGCCGCGGTGCGCTCCGGAGCGGGGGCTTGTGCCGAAAGAGGCCGGGAACAGGCGCTTACCTTCGGACAGCTCCGGATGCCCGTCTAATGCGTCTCTTGTCGCCTACACGGCAGGGAAAAGCTTTTCCACTCTGTCTAGGAAGGAGAAAGTGTGCCAGCACAGCAAATGCCTCCCGGACTTTCCCTGCAATTCAGCAAGTGCTTTGCAGCTTGAAATTGGAAGGAAAGCCTCAGATTTAGCAGCCAGAGCTTCAGGAGGAGCAGCAGCGAGCACAGCATCGCTTTTGCAGCAGCTCCTTCCATGTGCATGTTTTTGGGAGTGGAAAGGCTTGCAGAGTGTTCAAGTAGCTTTTTCTCTCCGCTGGAAAGCTGCAGGCTCAGTGCCAGTGTTCTGCAGCTTCTTTCTTCACGTTTCAGCAGCTAGCACGCTCTCCGTGTGCAGGAGAAGCGGCTGAGGCTTCCTTGCCGGAGACGAGGCACCTTCGCCGGCAGAGAGCCTCCGGCCGGCCGCGGTGCGCTCCGGAGCGGGGGCTTGTGCCGAAAGAGGCCGGCAACAGGCGCTTACCTTCGGACAGCTCCGGATGCCCGTCTAATGCGTCTCTTGTCGCCTACACGGCAGGGAAAAGCTTTTCCACTCTGTCTAGGAAGGAGAAAGTGTGCCAGCACAGCAAATGCCTCCCGGACTTTCCCTGCAATTCAGCAAGTGCTTTGCAGCTTGAAATTGGAAGGAAAGCCTCAGATTTAGCAGCCAGAGCTTCAGGAGGAGCAGCAGCGAGCACAGCATCGCTTTTGCAGCAGCTCCTTCCATGTGCATGTTTTTGGGAGTGGAAAGGCTTGCAGAGTGTTCAAGTAGCTTTTTCTCTCCGCTGGAAAGCTGCACGCTCAGTGCCAGTGTTCTGCAGCTTCTTTCTTCACGTTTCAGCAGCTAGCACGCTCTCCGTGTGCAGGAGAAGCGGCTGAGGCTTCCTTGCCGGAGACGAGGCACCTTCGCCGGCAGAGAGCCTCCGGCCGGCCGCGGTGCGCTCCGGAGCGGGGACTTGTGCCGAAAGAGGCCGGGAACAGGCGCTTACCTTCGGACAGCTCCGGATGCCCGTCTAATGCGTCTCTTGTCGCCTACACGGCAGGGAAAAGCTTTTCCACTCTGTCTAGGAAGGAGAAAGTGTGCCAGCACAGCAAATGCCTCCCGGACTTTCCCTGCAATTCAGCAAGTGCTTTGCAGCTTGAAATTGGAAGGAAAGCCTCAGATTTAGCAGCCAGAGCTTCAGGAGGAGCAGCAGCGAGCACAGCATCGCTTTTGCAGCAGCTCCTTCCATGTGCATGTTTTTGGGAGTGGAAAGGCTTGCAGAGTGTTCAAGTAGCTTTTTCTCTCCGCTGGAAAGCTGCACGCTCAGTGCCAGTGTTCTGCAGCTTCTTTCTTCACGTTTCAGCAGCTAGCACGCTCTCCGTGTGCAGGAGAAGCGGCTGAGGCTTCCTTGCCGGAGAAGCGGCACCTTCGCCGGCAGAGAGCCTCCGGCCGGCCGCGGTGCGCTCCGGAGCGGGGGCTTGTGCCGAAAGAGGCCGGGAACAGGCGCTTACCTTCGGACAGCTCCGGATGCCCGTCTAATGCGTCTCTTGTCGCCTACACGGCAGGGAAAAGCTTTTCCACTCTGTCTAGGAAGGAGAAAGTGTGCCAGCACAGCAAATGCCTCCCGGACTTTCCCTGCAATTCAGCAAGTGCTTTGCAGCTTGAAATTGGAAGGAAAGCCTCAGATTTAGCAGCCAGAGCTTCAGGAGGAGCAGCAGCGAGCACAGCATCGCTTTTGCAGCAGCTCCTTCCATGTGCATGTTTTTGGGAGTGGAAAGGCTTGCAGAGTGTTCAAGTAGCTTTTTCTCTCCGCTGGAAAGCTGCACGCTCAGTGCCAGTGTTCTGCAGCTTCTTTCTTCACGTTTCAGCAGCTAGCACGCTCTCCGTGTGCAGGAGAAGCGGCTGAGGCTTCCTTGCCGGAGACGAGGCACCTTCGCCGGCAGAGAGCCTCCGGCCGGCCGCGGTGCGCTCCGGAGCGGGGGCTTGTGCCGAAAGAGGCCGGGAACAGGCGCTTACCTTCGGACAGCTCCGGATGCCCGTCTAATGCGTCTCTTGTCGCCTACACGGCAGGGAAAAGCTTTTCCACTCTGTCTAGGAAGGAGAAAGTGTGCCAGCACAGCAAATGCCTCCCGGACTTTCCCTGCAATTCAGCAAGTGCTTTGCAGCTTGAAATTGGAAGGAAAGCCTCAGATTTAGCAGCCAGAGCTTCAGGAGGAGCAGCAGCGAGCACAGCATCGCTTTTGCAGCAGCTCCTTCCATGTGCATGTTTTTGGGAGTGGAAAGGCTTGCAGAGTGTTCAAGTAGCTTTTTCTCTCCGCTGGAAAGCTGCAGGCTCAGTGCCAGTGTTCTGCAGCTTCTTTCTTCACGTTTCAGCAGCTAGCACGCTCTCCGTGTGCAGGAGAAGCGGCTGAGGCTTCCTTGCCGGAGACGAGGCACCTTCGCCGGCAGAGAGCCTCCGGCCGGCCGCGGTGCGCTCCGGAGCGGGGGCTTGTGCCGAAAGAGGCCGGGAACAGGCGCTTACCTTCGGACAGCTCCGGATGCCCGTCTAATGCGTCTCTTGTCGCCTACACGGCAGGGAAAAGCTTTTCCACTCTGTCTAGGAAGGAGAAAGTGTGCCAGCACAGCAAATGCCTCCCGGACTTTCCCTGCAATTCAGCAAGTGCTTTGCAGCTTGAAATTGGAAGGAAAGCCTCAGATTTAGCAGCCAGAGCTTCAGGAGGAGCAGCAGCGAGCACAGCATCGCTTTTGCAGCAGCTCCTTCCATGTGCATGTTTTTGGGAGTGGAAAGGCTTGCAGAGTGTTCAAGTAGCTTTTTCTCTCCGCTGGAAAGCTGCACGCTCAGTGCCAGTGTTCTGCAGCTTCTTTCTTCACGTTTCAGCAGCTAGCACGCTCTCCGTGTGCAGGAGAAGCGGCTGAGGCTTCCTTGCCGGAGACGAGGCACCTTCGCCGGCAGAGAGCCTCCGGCCGGCCGCGGTGCGCTCCGGAGCGGGGGCTTGTGCCGAAAGAGGCCGGGAACAGGCGCTTACCTTCGGACAGCTCCGGATGCCCGTCTAATGCGTCTCTTGTCGCCTACACGGCAGGGAAAAGCTTTTCCACTCTGTCTAGGAAGGAGAAAGTGTGCCAGCACAGCAAATGCCTCCCGGACTTTCCCTGCAATTCAGCAAGTGCTTTGCAGCTTGAAATTGGAAGGAAAGCCTCAGATTTAGCAGCCAGAGCTTCAGGAGGAGCAGCAGCGAGCACAGCATCGCTTTTGCAGCAGCTCCTTCCATGTGCATGTTTTTGGGAGTGGAAAGGCTTGCAGAGTGTTCAAGTAGCTTTTTCTCTCCGCTGGAAAGCTGCACGCTCAGTGCCAGTGTTCTGCAGCTTCTTTCTTCACGTTTCAGCAGCTAGCACGCTCTCCGTGTGCAGGAGAAGCGGCTGAGGCTTCCTTGCCGGAGACGAGGCACCTTCGCCGGCAGAGAGCCTCCGGCCGGCCGCGGTGCGCTCCGGAGCGGGGGCTTGTGCCGAAAGAGGCCGGGAACAGGCGCTTACCTTCGGACAGCTCCGGATGCCCGTCTAATGCGTCTCTTGTCGCCTACACGGCAGGGAAAAGCTTTTCCACTCTGTCTAGGAATGAGAAAGTGTGCCAGCACAGCAAATGCCTCCCGGACTTTCCCTGCAATTCAGCAAGTGCTTTGCAGCTTGAAATTGGAAGGAAAGCCTCAGATTTAGCAGCCAGAGCTTCAGGAGGAGCAGCAGCGAGCACAGCATCGCTTTTGCAGCAGCTCCTTCCATGTGCATGTTTTTGGGAGTGGAAAGGCTTGCAGAGTGTTCAAGTAGCTTTTTCTCTCCGCTGGAAAGCTGCAGGCTCAGTGTCAGTGTTCTGCAGCTTCTTTCTTCACGTTTCAGCAGCTAGCACGCTCTCCGTGTGCAGGAGAAGCGGCTGAGGCTTCCTTGCCGGAGACGAGGCACCTTCGCCGGCAGAGAGCCTCCGGCCGGCCGCGGTGCGCTCCGGAGCGGGGGCTTGTGCCGAAAGAGGCCGGGAACAGGCGCTTACCTTCGGACAGCTCCGGATGCCCGTCTAATGCGTCTCTTGTCGCCTACACGGCAGGGAAAAGCTTTTCCACTCTGTCTAGGAAGGAGAAAGTGTGCCAGCAGAGCAAATGCCTCCCGGACTTTCCCTGCAATTCAGCAAGTGCTTTGCAGCTTGAAATTGGAAGGAAAGCCTCAGATTTAGCAGCCAGAGCTTCAGGAGGAGCAGCAGCGAGCACAGCATCGCTTTTGCAGCAGCTCCTTCCATGTGCATGTTTTTGGGAGTGGAAAGGCTTGCAGAGTGTTCAAGTAGCTTTTTCTCTCCGCTGGAAAGCTGCACGCTCAGTGCCAGTGTTCTGCAGCTTCTTTCTTCACGTTTCAGCAGCTAGCACGCTCTCCGTGTGCAGGAGAAGCGGCTGAGGCTTCCTTGCCGGAGACGAGGCACCTTCGCCGGCAGAGAGCCTCCGGCCGGCCGCGGTGCGCTCCGGAGCGGGGACTTGTGCCGAAAGAGGCCGGGAACAGGCGCTTACCTTCGGACAGCTCCGGATGCCCGTCTAATGCGTCTCTTGTCGCCTACACGGCAGGGAAAAGCTTTTCCACTCTGTCTAGGAAGGAGAAAGTGTGCCAGCACAGCAAATGCCTCCCGGACTTTCCCTGCAATTCAGCAAGTGCTTTGCAGCTTGAAATTGGAAGGAAAGCCTCAGATTTAGCAGCCAGAGCTTCAGGAGGAGCAGCAGCGAGCACAGCATCGCTTTTGCAGCAGCTCCTTCCATGTGCATGTTTTTGGGAGTGGAAAGGCTTGCAGAGTGTTCAAGTAGCTTTTTCTCTCCGCTGGAAAGCTGCACGCTCAGTGCCAGTGTTCTGCAGCTTCTTTCTTCACGTTTCAGCAGCTAGCACGCTCTCCGTGTGCAGGAGAAGCGGCTGAGGCTTCCTTGCCGGAGAAGCGGCACCTTCGCCGGCAGAGAGCCTCTGGCCGGCCGCGGTGCGCTCCGGAGCGGGGGCTTGTGCCGAAAGAGGCCGGGAACAGGCGCTTACCTTCGGACAGCTCCGGATGCCCGTCTAATGCGTCTCTTGTCGCCTACACGGCAGGGAAAAGCTTTTCCACTCTGTCTAGGAAGGAGAAAGTGTGCCAGCACAGCAAATGCCTCCCGGACTTTCCCTGCAATTCAGCAAGTGCTTTGCAGCTTGAAATTGGAAGGAAAGCCTCAGATTTAGCAGCCAGAGCTTCAGGAGGAGCAGCAGCGAGCACAGCATCGCTTTTGCAGCAGCTCCTTCCATGTGCATGTTTTTGGGAGTGGAAAGGCTTGCAGAGTGTTCAAGTAGCTTTTTCTCTCCGCTGGAAAGCTGCACGCTCAGTGCCAGTGTTCTGCAGCTTCTTTCTTCACGTTTCAGCAGCTAGCACGCTCTCCGTGTGCAGGAGAAGCGGCTGAGGCTTCCTTGCCGGAGACGAGGCACCTTCGCCGGCAGAGAGCCTCCGGCCGGCCGCGGTGCGCTCCGGAGCGGGGGCTTGTGCCGAAAGAGGCCGGGAACAGGCGCTTACCTTCGGACAGCTCCGGATGCCCGTCTAATGCGTCTCTTGTCGCCTACACGGCAGGGAAAAGCTTTTCCACTCTGTCTAGGAAGGAGAAAGTGTGCCAGCACAGCAAATGCCTCCCGGACTTTCCCTGCAATTCAGCAAGTGCTTTGCAGCTTGAAATTGGAAGGAAAGCCTCAGATTTAGCAGCCAGAGCTTCAGGAGGAGCAGCAGCGAGCACAGCATCGCTTTTGCAGCAGCTCCTTCCATGTGCATGTTTTTGGGAGTGGAAAGGCTTGCAGAGTGTTCAAGTAGCTTTTTCTCTCCGCTGGAAAGCTGCAGGCTCAGTGCCAGTGTTCTGCAGCTTCTTTCTTCACGTTTCAGCAGCTAGCACGCTCTCCGTGTGCAGGAGAAGCGGCTGAGGCTTCCTTGCCGGAGACGAGGCATCTTCGCCGGCAGAGAGCCTCCGGCCGGCCGCGGTGCGCTCCGGAGCGGGGGCTTGTGCCGAAAGAGGCCGGGAACAGGCGCTTACCTTCGGACAGCTCCGGATGCCCGTCTAATGCGTCTCTTGTCGCCTACACGGCAGGGAAAAGCTTTTCCACTCTGTCTAGGAAGGAGAAAGTGTGCCAGCCGAGCAAATTCCTCCCGGACTTTCCCTGCAATTCAGCAAGTGCTTTGCAGCTTGAAATTGGAAGGAAAGCCTCAGATTTAGCAGCCAGAGCTTCAGGAGGAGCAGCAGCGAGCACAGCATCGCTTTTGCAGCAGCTCCTTCCATATGCATGTTTTTGGGAGTGGAAAGGCTTGCAGAGTGTTCAAGTAGCTTTTTCTCTCCGCTGGAAAGCTGCAGGCTCAGTGCCAGTGTTCTGCAGCTTCTTTCTTCACGTTTCAGCAGCTAGCACGCTCTCCGTGTGCAGGAGAAGCGGCTGAGGCTTCCTTGCCGGAGACGAGGCACCTTCGCCGGCAGAGAGCCTCCGGCCGGCCGCGGTGCGCTCCGGAGCGGGGGCTTGTGCCGAAAGAGGCCGGGAACAGGCGCTTACCTTCGGACAGCTCCGGATGCCCGTCTAATGCGTCTCTTGTCGCCTACACGGCAGGGAAAAGCTTTTCCACTCTGTCTAGGAAGGAGAAAGTGTGCCAGCAGAGCAAATGCATCCCGGACTTTCCCTGCAATTCATCAAGTGCTTTGCAGCTTGAAATTGGAAGGAAAGCCTCAGATTTAGCAGCCAGAGCTTCAGGAGGAGCAGCAGCGAGCACAGCATCGCTTTTGCAGCAGCTCCTTCCATGTGCATGTTTTTGGGAGTGGAAAGGCTTGCAGAGTGTTCAAGTAGCTTTTTCTCTCCGCTGGAAAGCTGCACGCTCAGTGCCAGTGTTCTGCAGCTTCTTTCTTCACGTTTCAGCAGCTAGCACGCTCTCCGTGTGCAGGAGAAGCGGCTGAGGCTTCCTTGCCGGAGACGAGGCACCTTCGCCGGCAGAGAGCCTCCGGCCGGCCGCGGTGCGCTCCGGAGCGGGGGCTTGTGCCGAAAGAGGCCGGGAACAGGCGCTTACCTTCGGACAGCTCCGGATGCCCGTCTAATGCGTCTCTTGTCGCCTACACGGCAGGGAAAAGCTTTTCCACTCTGTCTAGGAAGGAGAAAGTGTGCCAGCACAGCAAATGCCTCCCGGACTTTCCCTGCAATTCAGCAAGTGCTTTGCAGCTTGAAATTGGAAGGAAAGCCTCAGATTTAGCAGCCAGAGCTTCAGGAGGAGCAGCAGCGAGCACAGCATCGCTTTTGCAGCAGCTCCTTCCATGTGCATGTTTTTGGGAGTGGAAAGGCTTGCAGAGTGTTCAAGTAGCTTTTTCTCTCCGCTGGAAAGCTGCACGCTCAGTGCCAGTGTTCTGCAGCTTCTTTCTTCACGTTTCAGCAGCTAGCACGCTCTCCGTGTGCAGGAGAAGCGGCTGAGGCTTCCTTGCCGGAGACGAGGCACCTTCGCCGGCAGAGAGCCTCCGGCCGGCCGCGGTGCGCTCCGGAGCGGGGGCTTGTGCCGAAAGAGGCCGGGAACAGGCGCTTACCTTCGGACAGCTCCGGATCGCCGTCTAATGCGTCTCTTGTCGCCTACACGGCAGGGAAAAGCTTTTCCACTCTGTCTAGGAAGGAGAAAGTGTGCCAGCACAGCAAATGCCTCCCGGACTTTCCCTGCAATTCAGCAAGTGCTTTGCAGCTTGAAATTGGAAGGAAAGCCTCAGATTTAGCAGCCAGAGCTTCAGGAGGAGCAGCAGCGAGCACAGCATCGCTTTTGCAGCAGCTCCTTCCATATGCATGTTTTTGGGAGTGGAAAGGCTTGCAGAGTGTTCAAGTAGCTTTTTCTCTCCGCTGGAAAGCTGCACGCTCAGTGCCAGTGTTCTGCAGCTTCTTTCTTCACGTTTCAGCAGCTAGCACGCTCTCCGTGTGCAGGAGAAGCGGCTGAGGCTTCCTTGCCGGAGACGAGGCACCTTCGCCGGCAGAGAGCCTCCGGCCGGCCGCGGTGCGCTCCGGAGCGGGGGCTTGTGCCGAAAGAGGCCGGGAACAGGCGCTTACCTTCGGACAGCTCCGGATGCCCGTCTAATGCGTCTCTTGTCGCCTACACGGCAGGGAAAAGCTTTTCCACTCTGTCTAGGAAGGAGAAAGTGTGCCAGCACAGCAAATGCCTCCCGGACTTTCCCTGCAATTCAGCAAGTGCTTTGCAGCTTGAAATTGGAAGGAAAGCCTCAGATTTAGCAGCCAGAGCTTCAGGAGGAGCAGCAGCGAGCACAGCATCGCTTTTGCAGCAGCTCCTTCCATGTGCATGTTTTTGGGAGTGGAAAGGCTTGCAGAGTGTTCAAGTAGCTTTTTCTCTCCGCTGGAAAGCTGCAGGCTCAGTGCCAGTGTTCTGCAGCTTCTTTCTTCACGTTTCAGCAGCTAGCACGCTCTCCGTGTGCAGGAGAAGCGGCTGAGGCTTCCTTGCCGGAGACGAGGCACCTTCGCCGGCAGAGAGCCTCCGGCCGGCCGCGGTGCGCTCCGGAGCGGGGGCTTGTGCCGAAAGAGGCCGGGAACAGGCGCTTACCTTCGGACAGCTCCGGATGCCCGTCTAATGCGTCTCTTGTCGCCTACACGGCAGGGAAAAGCTTTTCCACTCTGTCTAGGAAGGAGAAAGTGTGCCAGCAGAGCAAATGCATCCCGGACTTTCCCTGCAATTCATCAAGTGCTTTGCAGCTTGAAATTGGAAGGAAAGCCTCAGATTTAGCAGCCAGAGCTTCAGGAGGAGCAGCAGCGAGCACAGCATCGCTTTTGCAGCAGCTCCTTCCATGTGCATGTTTTTGGGAGTGGAAAGGCTTGCAGAGTGTTCAAGTAGCTTTTTCTCTCCGCTGGAAAGCTGCACGCTCAGTGCCAGTGTTCTGCAGCTTCTTTCTTCACGTTTCAGCAGCTAGCACGCTCTCCGTGTGCAGGAGAAGCGGCTGAGGCTTCCTTGCCGGAGACGAGGCACCTTCGCCGGCAGAGAGCCTCCGGCCGGCCGCGGTGCGCTCCCGAGCGGGGGCTTGTGCCGAAAGAGGCCGGGAACAGGCGCTTACCTTCGGACAGCTCCGGATGCCCGTCTAATGCGTCTCTTGTCGCCTACACGGCAGGGAAAAGCTTTTCCACTCTGTCTAGGAAGGAGAAAGTGTGCCAGCAGAGCAAATGCCTCCCGGACTTTCCCTGCAATTCAGCAAGTGCTTTGCAGCTTGAAATTGGAAGGAAAGCCTCAGATTTAGCAGCCAGAGCTTCAGGAGGAGCAGCAGCGAGCACAGCATCGCTTTTGCAGCAGCTCCTTCCATGTGCATGTTTTTGGGAGTGGAAAGGCTTGCAGAGTGTTCAAGTAGCTTTTTCTCTCCGCTGGAAAGCTGCACGCTCAGTGCCAGTGTTCTGCAGCTTCTTTCTTCACGTTTCAGCAGCTAGCACGCTCTCCGTGTGCAGGAGAAGCGGCTGAGGCTTCCTTGCCGGAGACGAGGCACCTTCGCCGGCAGAGAGCCTCCGGCCGGCCGCGGTGCGCTCCGGAGCGGGGGCTTGTGCCGAAAGAGGCCGGGAACAGGCGCTTACCTTCGGACAGCTCCGGATGCCCGTCTAATGCGTCTCTTGTCGCCTACACGGCAGGGAAAAGCTTTTCCACTCTGTCTAGGAAGGAGAAAGTGTGCCAGCACAGCAAATGCCTCCCGGACTTTCCCTGCAATTCAGCAAGTGCTTTGCAGCTTGAAATTGGAAGGAAAGCCTCAGATTTAGCAGCCAGAGCTTCAGGAGGAGCAGCAGCGAGCACAGCATCGCTTTTGCAGCAGCTCCTTCCATGTGCATGTTTTTGGGAGTGGAAAGGCTTGCAGAGTGTTCAAGTAGCTTTTTCTCTCCGCTGGAAAGCTGCACGCTCAGTGCCAGTGTTCTGCAGCTTCTTTCTTCACGTTTCAGCAGCTAGCACGCTCTCCGTGTGCAGGAGAAGCGGCTGAGGCTTCCTTGCCGGAGACGAGGCACCTTCGCCGGCAGAGAGCCTCCGGCCGGCCGCGGTGCGCTCCCGAGCGGGGGCTTGTGCCGAAAGAGGCCGGGAACAGGCGCTTACCTTCGGACAGCTCCGGATGCCCGTCTAATGCGTCTCTTGTCGCCTACACGGCAGGGAAAAGCTTTTCCACTCTGTCTAGGAAGGAGAAAGTGTGCCAGCACAGCAAATGCCTCCCGGACTTTCCCTGCAATTCAGCAAGTGCTTTGCAGCTTGAAATTGGAAGGAAAGCCTCAGATTTAGCAGCCAGAGCTTCAGGAGGAGCAGCAGCGAGCACAGCATCGCTTTTGCAGCAGCTCCTTCCATGTGCATGTTTTTGGGAGTGGAAAGGCTTGCAGAGTGTTCAAGTAGCTTTTTCTCTCCGCTGGAAAGCTGCACGCTCAGTGCCAGTGTTCTGCAGCTTCTTTCTTCACGTTTCAGCAGCTAGCACGCTCTCCGTGTGCAGGAGAAGCGGCTGAGGCTTCCTTGCCGGAGACGAGGCACCTTCGCCGGCAGAGAGCCTCCGGCCGGCCGCGGTGCGCTCCGGAGCGGGGGCTTGTGCCGAAAGAGGCCGGGAACAGGCGCTTACCTTCGGACAGCTCCGGATGCCCGTCTAATGCGTCTCTTGTCGCCTACACGGCAGGGAAAAGCTTTTCCACTCTGTCTAGGAAGGAGAAAGTGTGCCAGCACAGCAAATGCCTCCCGGACTTTCCCTGCAATTCAGCAAGTGCTTTGCAGCTTGAAATTGGAAGGAAAGCCTCAGATTTAGCAGCCAGAGCTTCAGGAGGAGCAGCAGCGAGCACAGCATCGCTTTTGCAGCAGCTCCTTCCATGTGCATGTTTTTGGGAGTGGAAAGGCTTGCAGAGTGTTCAAGTAGCTTTTTCTCTCCGCTGGAAAGCTGCAGGCTCAGTGCCAGTGTTCTGCAGCTTCTTTCTTCACGTTTCAGCAGCTAGCACGCTCTCCGTGTGCAGGAGAAGCGGCTGAGGCTTCCTTGCCGGAGACGAGGCACCTTCGCCGGCAGAGAGCCTCCGGCCGGCCGCGGTGCGCTCCGGAGCGGGGGCTTGTGCCGAAAGAGGCCGGGAACAGGCGCTTACCTTCGGACAGCTCCGGATGCCCGTCTAATGCGTCTCTTGTCGCCTACACGGCAGGGAAAAGCTTTTCCACTCTGTCTAGGAAGGAGAAAGTGTGCCAGCACAGCAAATGCCTCCCGGACTTTCCCTGCAATTCAGCAAGTGCTTTGCAGCTTGAAATTGGAAGGAAAGCCTCAGATTTAGCAGCCAGAGCTTCAGGAGGAGCAGCAGCGAGCACAGCATCGCTTTTGCAGCAGCTCCTTCCATGTGCATGTTTTTGGGAGTGGAAAGGCTTGCAGAGTGTTCAAGTAGCTTTTTCTCTCCGCTGGAAAGCTGCACGCTCAGTGCCAGTGTTCTGCAGCTTCTTTCTTCACGTTTCAGCAGCTAGCACGCTCTCCGTGTGCAGGAGAAGCGGCTGAGGCTTCCTTGCCGGAGAAGCGGCACCTTCGCCGGCAGAGAGCCTCTGGCCGGCCGCGGTGCGCTCCGGAGCGGGGGCTTGTGCCGAAAGAGGCCGGCAACAGGCGCTTACCTTCGGACAGCTCCGGATGCCCGTCTAATGCGTCTCTTGTCGCCTACACGGCAGGGAAAAGCTTTTCCACTCTGTCTAGGAAGGAGAAAGTGTGCCAGCACAGCAAATGCCTCCCGGACTTTCCCTGCAATTCAGCAAGTGCTTTGCAGCTTGAAATTGGAAGGAAAGCCTCAGATTTAGCAGCCAGAGCTTCAGGAGGAGCAGCAGCGAGCACAGCATCGCTTTTGCAGCAGCTCCTTCCATGTGCATGTTTTTGGGAGTGGAAAGGCTTGCAGAGTGTTCAAGTAGCTTTTTCTCTCCGCTGGAAAGCTGCACGCTCAGTGCCAGTGTTCTGCAGCTTCTTTCTTCACGTTTCAGCAGCTAGCACGCTCTCCGTGTGCAGGAGAAGCGGCTGAGGCTTCCTTGCCGGAGACGAGGCACCTTCGCCGGCAGAGAGCCTCCGGCCGGCCGCGGTGCGCTCCGGAGCGGGGGCTTGTGCCGAAAGAGGCCGGCAACAGGCGCTTACCTTCGGACAGCTCCGGATGCCCGTCTAATGCGTCTCTTGTCGCCTACACGGCAGGGAAAAGCTTTTCCACTCTGTCTAGGAAGGAGAAAGTGTGCCAGCACAGCAAATGCCTCCCGGACTTTCCCTGCAATTCAGCAAGTGCTTTGCAGCTTGAAATTGGAAGGAAAGCCTCAGATTTAGCAGCCAGAGCTTCAGGAGGAGCAGCAGCGAGCACAGCATCGCTTTTGCAGCAGCTCCTTCCATGTGCATGTTTTTGGGAGTGGAAAGGCTTGCAGAGTGTTCAAGTAGCTTTTTCTCTCCGCTGGAAAGCTGCACGCTCAGTGCCAGTGTTCTGCAGCTTCTTTCTTCACGTTTCAGCAGCTAGCACGCTCTCCGTGTGCAGGAGAAGCGGCTGAGGCTTCCTTGCCGGAGACGAGGCACCTTCGCCGGCAGAGAGCCTCCGGCCGGCCGCGGTGCGCTCCGGAGCGGGGGCTTGTGCCGAAAGAGGCCGGGAACAGGCGCTTACCTTCGGACAGCTCCGGATGCCCGTCTAATGCGTCTCTTGTCGCCTACACGGCAGGGAAAAGCTTTTCCACTCTGTCTAGGAAGGAGAAAGTGTGCCAGCACAGCAAATGCCTCCCGGACTTTCCCTGCAATTCAGCAAGTGCTTTGCAGCTTGAAATTGGAAGGAAAGCCTCAG
Source organism: Fringilla coelebs (assembly GCF_963513975.1). Lineage (NCBI taxonomy): Eukaryota > Metazoa > Chordata > Aves > Passeriformes > Fringillidae > Fringilla > Fringilla coelebs. The sequence goes on along the minus strand of NW_028167436.1, from coordinate 394,369 downwards.
ATTTAGCAGCCAGAGCTTCAGGAGGAGCAGCAGCGAGCACAGCATCGCTTTTGCAGCAGCTCCTTCCATGTGCATGTTTTTGGGAGTGGAAAGGCTTGCAGAGTGTTCAAGTAGCTTTTTCTCTCCGCTGGAAAGCTGCACGCTCAGTGCCAGTGTTCTGCAGCTTCTTTCTTCACGTTTCAGCAGCTAGCACGCTCTCCGTGTGCAGGAGAAGCGGCTGAGGCTTCCTTGCCGGAGACGAGGCACCTTCGCCGGCAGAGAGCCTCCGGCCGGCCGCGGTGCGCTCCGGAGCGGGGGCTTGTGCCGAAAGAGGCCGGGAACAGGCGCTTACCTTCGGACAGCTCCGGATCGCCGTCTAATGCGTCTCTTGTCGCCTACACGGCAGGGAAAAGCTTTTCCACTCTGTCTAGGAAGGAGAAAGTGTGCCAGCACAGCAAATGCCTCCCGGACTTTCCCTGCAATTCAGCAAGTGCTTTGCAGCTTGAAATTGGAAGGAAAGCCTCAGATTTAGCAGCCAGAGCTTCAGGAGGAGCAGCAGCGAGCACAGCATCGCTTTTGCAGCAGCTCCTTCCATATGCATGTTTTTGGGAGTGGAAAGGCTTGCAGAGTGTTCAAGTAGCTTTTTCTCTCCGCTGGAAAGCTGCAGGCTCAGTGCCAGTGTTCTGCAGCTTCTTTCTTCACGTTTCAGCAGCTAGCACGCTCTCCGTGTGCAGGAGAAGCGGCTGAGGCTTCCTTGCCGGAGACGAGGCACCTTCGCCGGCAGAGAGCCTCCGGCCGGCCGCGGTGCGCTCCGGAGCGGGGGCTTGTGCCGAAAGAGGCCGGGAACAGGCGCTTACCTTCGGACAGCTCCGGATGCCCGTCTAATGCGTCTCTTGTCGCCTACACGGCAGGGAAAAGCTTTTCCAATCTGTCTAGGAAGGAGAAAGTGTGCCAGCACAGCAAATGCCTCCCGGACTTTCCCTGCAATTCAGCAAGTGCTTTGCAGCTTGAAATTGGAAGGAAAGCCTCAGATTTAGCAGCCAGAGCTTCAGGAGGAGCAGCAGCGAGCACAGCATCGCTTTTGCAGCAGCTCCTTCCATATGCATGTTTTTGGGAGTGGAAAGGCTTGCAGAGTGTTCAAGTAGCTTTTTCTCTCCGCTGGAAAGCTGCAGGCTCAGTGCCAGTGTTCTGCAGCTTCTTTCTTCACGTTTCAGCAGCTAGCACGCTCTCCGTGTGCAGGAGAAGCGGCTGAGGCTTCCTTGCCGGAGACGAGGCACCTTCGCCGGCAGAGAGCCTCCGGCCGGCCGCGGTGCGCTCCGGAGCGGGGGCTTGTGCCGAAAGAGGCCGGGAACAGGCGCTTACCTTCGGACAGCTCCGGATGCCCGTCTAATGCGTCTCTTGTCGCCTACACGGCAGGGAAAAGCTTTTCCACTCTGTCTAGGAAGGAGAAAGTGTGCCAGCAGAGCAAATGCATCCCGGACTTTCCCTGCAATTCATCAAGTGCTTTGCAGCTTGAAATTGGAAGGAAAGCCTCAGATTTAGCAGCCAGAGCTTCAGGAGGAGCAGCAGCGAGCACAGCATCGCTTTTGCAGCAGCTCCTTCCATGTGCATGTTTTTGGGAGTGGAAAGGCTTGCAGAGTGTTCAAGTAGCTTTTTCTCTCCGCTGGAAAGCTGCAGGCTCAGTGCCAGTGTTCTGCAGCTTCTTTCTTCACGTTTCAGCAGCTAGCACGCTCTCCGTGTGCAGGAGAAGCGGCTGAGGCTTCCTTGCCGGAGACGAGGCACCTTCGCCGGCAGAGAGCCTCCGGCCGGCCGCGGTGCGCTCCCGAGCGGGGGCTTGTGCCGAAAGAGGCCGGGAACAGGCGCTTACCTTCGGACAGCTCCGGATGCCCGTCTAATGCGTCTCTTGTCGCCTACACGGCAGGGAAAAGCTTTTCCACTCTGTCTAGGAAGGAGAAAGTGTGCCAGCAGAGCAAATGCATCCCGGACTTTCCCTGCAATTCAGCAAGTGCTTTGCAGCTTGAAATTGGAAGGAAAGCCTCAGATTTAGCAGCCAGAGCTTCAGGAGGAGCAGCAGCGAGCACAGCATCGCTTTTGCAGCAGCTCCTTCCATGTGCATGTTTTTGGGAGTGGAAAGGCTTGCAGAGTGTTCAAGTAGCTTTTTCTCTCCGCTGGAAAGCTGCACGCTCAGTGCCAGTGTTCTGCAGCTTCTTTCTTCACGTTTCAGCAGCTAGCACGCTCTCCGTGTGCAGGAGAAGCGGCTGAGGCTTCCTTGCCGGAGACGAGGCACCTTCGCCGGCAGAGAGCCTCTGGCCGGCCGCGGTGCGCTCCGGAGCGGGGGCTTGTGCCGAAAGAGGCCGGGAACAGGCGCTTACCTTCGGACAGCTCCGGATGCCCGTCTAATGCGTCTCTTGTCGCCTACACGGCAGGGAAAAGCTTTTCCACTCTGTCTAGGAAGGAGAAAGTGTGCCAGCACAGCAAATGCCTCCCGGACTTTCCCTGCAATTCAGCAAGTGCTTTGCAGCTTGAAATTGGAAGGAAAGCCTCAGATTTAGCAGCCAGAGCTTCAGGAGGAGCAGCAGCGAGCACAGCATCGCTTTTGCAGCAGCTCCTTCCATGTGCATGTTTTTGGGAGTGGAAAGGCTTGCAGAGTGTTCAAGTAGCTTTTTCTCTCCGCTGGAAAGCTGCACGCTCAGTGCCAGTGTTCTGCAGCTTCTTTCTTCACGTTTCAGCAGCTAGCACGCTCTCCGTGTGCAGGAGAAGCGGCTGAGGCTTCCTTGCCGGAGACGAGGCGCCTTCGCCGGCAGAGAGCCTCCGGCCGGCCGCGGTGCGCTCCGGAGCGGGGGCTTGTGCCGAAAGAGGCCGGGAACAGGCGCTTACCTTCGGACAGCTCCGGATGCCCGTCTAATGCGTCTCTTGTCGCCTACACGGCAGGGAAAAGCTTTTCCACTCTGTCTAGGAAGGAGAAAGTGTGCCAGCACAGCAAATGCCTCCCGGACTTTCCCTGCAATTCAGCAAGTGCTTTGCAGCTTGAAATTGGAAGGAAAGCCTCAGATTTAGCAGCCAGAGCTTCAGGAGGAGCAGCAGCGAGCACAGCATCGCTTTTGCAGCAGCTCCTTCCATGTGCATGTTTTTGGGAGTGGAAAGGCTTGCAGAGTGTTCAAGTAGCTTTTTCTCTCCGCTGGAAAGCTGCACGCTCAGTGCCAGTGTTCTGCAGCTTCTTTCTTCACGTTTCAGCAGCTAGCACGCTCTCCGTGTGCAGGAGAAGCGGCTGAGGCTTCCTTGCCGGAGACGAGGCACCTTCGCCGGCAGAGAGCCTCCGGCCGGCCGCGGTGCGCTCCGGAGCGGGGGCTTGTGCCGAAAGAGGCCGGGAACAGGCGCTTACCTTCGGACAGCTCCGGATGCCCGTCTAATGCGTCTCTTGTCGCCTACACGGCAGGGAAAAGCTTTTCCACTCTGTCTAGGAAGGAGAAAGTGTGCCAGCAGAGCAAATGCCTCCCGGACTTTTCCTGCAATTCAGCAAGTGCTTTGCAGCTTGAAATTGGAAGGAAAGCCTCAGATTTAGCAGCCAGAGCTTCAGGAGGAGCAGCAGCGAGCACAGCATCGCTTTTGCAGCAGCTCCTTCCATGTGCATGTTTTTGGGAGTGGAAAGGCTTGCAGAGTGTTCAAGTAGCTTTTTCTCTCCGCTGGAAAGCTGCACGCTCAGTGCCAGTGTTCTGCAGCTTCTTTCTTCACGTTTCAGCAGCTAGCACGCTCTCCGTGTGCAGGAGAAGCGGCTGAGGCTTCCTTGCCGGAGACGAGGCACCTTCGCCGGCAGAGAGCCTCCGGCCGGCCGCGGTGCGCTCCGGAGCGGGGGCTTGTGCCGAAAGAGGCCGGGAACAGGCGCTTACCTTCGGACAGCTCCGGATCGCCGTCTAATGCGTCTCTTGTCGCCTACACGGCAGGGAAAAGCTTTTCCACTCTGTCTAGGAAGGAGAAAGTGTGCCAGCACAGCAAATGCCTCCCGGACTTTCCCTGCAATTCAGCAAGTGCTTTGCAGCTTGAAATTGGAAGGAAAGCCTCAGATTTAGCAGCCAGAGCTTCAGGAGGAGCAGCAGCGAGCACAGCATCGCTTTTGCAGCAGCTCCTTCCATATGCATGTTTTTGGGAGTGGAAAGGCTTGCAGAGTGTTCAAGTAGCTTTTTCTCTCCGCTGGAAAGCTGCACGCTCAGTGCCAGTGTTCTGCAGCTTCTTTCTTCACGTTTCAGCAGCTAGCACGCTCTCCGTGTGCAGGAGAAGCGGCTGAGGCTTCCTTGCCGGAGACGAGGCACCTTCGCCGGCAGAGAGCCTCCGGCCGGCCGCGGTGCGCTCCGGAGCGGGGGCTTGTGCCGAAAGAGGCCGGGAACAGGCGCTTACCTTCGGACAGCTCCGGATGCCCGTCTAATGCGTCTCTTGTCGCCTACACGGCAGGGAAAAGCTTTTCCAATCTGTCTAGGAAGGAGAAAGTGTGCCAGCACAGCAAATGCCTCCCGGACTTTCCCTGCAATTCAGCAAGTGCTTTGCAGCTTGAAATTGGAAGGAAAGCCTCAGATTTAGCAGCCAGAGCTTCAGGAGGAGCAGCAGCGAGCACAGCATCGCTTTTGCAGCAGCTCCTTCCATATGCATGTTTTTGGGAGTGGAAAGGCTTGCAGAGTGTTCAAGTAGCTTTTTCTCTCCGCTGGAAAGCTGCACGCTCAGTGCCAGTGTTCTGCAGCTTCTTTCTTCACGTTTCAGCAGCTAGCACGCTCTCCGTGTGCAGGAGAAGCGGCTGAGGCTTCCTTGCCGGAGAAGCGGCACCTTCGCCGGCAGAGAGCCTCCGGCCGGCCGCGGTGCGCTCCGGAGCGGGGGCTTGTGCCGAAAGAGGCCGGGAACAGGCGCTTACCTTCGGACAGCTCCGGATGCCCGTCTAATGCGTCTCTTGTCGCCTACACGGCAGGGAAAAGCTTTTCCACTCTGTCTAGGAAGGAGAAAGTGTGCCAGCACAGCAAATGCCTCCCGGACTTTCCCTGCAATTCAGCAAGTGCTTTGCAGCTTGAAATTGGAAGGAAAGCCTCAGATTTAGCAGCCAGAGCTTCAGGAGGAGCAGCAGCGAGCACAGCATCGCTTTTGCAGCAGCTCCTTCCATGTGCATGTTTTTGGGAGTGGAAAGGCTTGCAGAGTGTTCAAGTAGCTTTTTCTCTCCGCTGGAAAGCTGCACGCTCAGTGCCAGTGTTCTGCAGCTTCTTTCTTCACGTTTCAGCAGCTAGCACGCTCTCCGTGTGCAGGAGAAGCGGCTGAGGCTTCCTTGCCGGAGACGAGGCACCTTCGCCGGCAGAGAGCCTCCGGCCGGCCGCGGTGCGCTCCCGAGCGGGGGCTTGTGCCGAAAGAGGCCGGGAACAGGCGCTTACCTTCGGACAGCTCCGGATGCCCGTCTAATGCGTCTCTTGTCGCCTACACGGCAGGGAAAAGCTTTTCCACTCTGTCTAGGAAGGAGAAAGTGTGCCAGCAGAGCAAATGCCTCCCGGACTTTCCCTGCAATTCAGCAAGTGCTTTGCAGCTTGAAATTGGAAGGAAAGCCTCAGATTTAGCAGCCAGAGCTTCAGGAGGAGCAGCAGCGAGCACAGCATCGCTTTTGCAGCAGCTCCTTCCATGTGCATGTTTTTGGGAGTGGAAAGGCTTGCAGAGTGTTCAAGTAGCTTTTTCTCTCCGCTGGAAAGCTGCACGCTCAGTGCCAGTGTTCTGCAGCTTCTTTCTTCACGTTTCAGCAGCTAGCACGCTCTCCGTGTGCAGGAGAAGCGGCTGAGGCTTCCTTGCCGGAGACGAGGCACCTTCGCCGGCAGAGAGCCTCTGGCCGGCCGCGGTGCGCTCCGGAGCGGGGGCTTGTGCCGAAAGAGGCCGGCAACAGGCGCTTACCTTCGGACAGCTCCGGATGCCCGTCTAATGCGTCTCTTGTCGCCTACACGGCAGGGAAAAGCTTTTCCACTCTGTCTAGGAAGGAGAAAGTGTGCCAGCACAGCAAATGCCTCCCGGACTTTCCCTGCAATTCAGCAAGTGCTTTGCAGCTTGAAATTGGAAGGAAAGCCTCAGATTTAGCAGCCAGAGCTTCAGGAGGAGCAGCAGCGAGCACAGCATCGCTTTTGCAGCAGCTCCTTCCATGTGCATGTTTTTGGGAGTGGAAAGGCTTGCAGAGTGTTCAAGTAGCTTTTTCTCTCCGCTGGAAAGCTGCACGCTCAGTGCCAGTGTTCTGCAGCTTCTTTCTTCACGTTTCAGCAGCTAGCACGCTCTCCGTGTGCAGGAGAAGCGGCTGAGGCTTCCTTGCCGGAGACGAGGCACCTTCGCCGGCAGAGAGCCTCCGGCCGGCCGCGGTGCGCTCCGGAGCGGGGGCTTGTGCCGAAAGAGGCCGGGAACAGGCGCTTACCTTCGGACAGCTCCGGATCGCCGTCTAATGCGTCTCTTGTCGCCTACACGGCAGGGAAAAGCTTTTCCACTCTGTCTAGGAAGGAGAAAGTGTGCCAGCAGAGCAAATGCCTCCCGGACTTTCCCTGCAATTCAGCAAGTGCTTTGCAGCTTGAAATTGGAAGGAAAGCCTCAGATTTAGCAGCCAGAGCTTCAGGAGGAGCAGCAGCGAGCACAGCATCGCTTTTGCAGCAGCTCCTTCCATGTGCATGTTTTTGGGAGTGGAAAGGCTTGCAGAGTGTTCAAGTAGCTTTTTCTCTCCGCTGGAAAGCTGCACGCTCAGTGCCAGTGTTCTGCAGCTTCTTTCTTCACGTTTCAGCAGCTAGCACGCTCTCCGTGTGCAGGAGAAGCGGCTGAGGCTTCCTTGCCGGAGACGAGGCACCTTCGCCGGCAGAGAGCCTCCGGCCGGCCGCGGTGCGCTCCGGAGCGGGGGCTTGTGCCGAAAGAGGCCGGGAACAGGCGCTTACCTTCGGACAGCTCCGGATGCCCGTCTAATGCGTCTCTTGTCGCCTACACGGCAGGGAAAAGCTTTTCCACTCTGTCTAGGAAGGAGAAAGTGTGCCAGCAGAGCAAATTCCTCCCGGACTTTCCCTGCAATTCAGCAAGTGCTTTGCAGCTTGAAATTGGTAGGAAAGCCTCAGATTTAGCAGCCAGAGCTTCAGGAGGAGCAGCAGCGAGCACAGCATCGCTTTTGCAGCAGCTCCTTCCATGTGCATGTTTTTGGGAGTGGAAAGGCTTGCAGAGTGTTCAAGTAGCTTTTTCTCTCCGCTGGAAAGCTGCACGCTCAGTGCCAGTGTTCTGCAGCTTCTTTCTTCACGTTTCAGCAGCTAGCACGCTCTCCGTGTGCAGGAGAAGCGGCTGAGGCTTCCTTGCCGGAGAAGCGGCACCTTCGCCGGCAGAGAGCCTCTGGCCGGCCGCGGTGCGCTCCGGAGCGGGGGCTTGTGCCGAAAGAGGCCGGCAACAGGCGCTTACCTTCGGACAGCTCCGGATGCCCGTCTAATGCGTCTCTTGTCGCCTACACGGCAGGGAAAAGCTTTTCCACTCTGTCTAGGAAGGAGAAAGTGTGCCAGCACAGCAAATGCCTCCCGGACTTTCCCTGCAATTCAGCAAGTGCTTTGCAGCTTGAAATTGGAAGGAAAGCCTCAGATTTAGCAGCCAGAGCTTCAGGAGGAGCAGCAGCGAGCACAGCATCGCTTTTGCAGCAGCTCCTTCCATGTGCATGTTTTTGGGAGTGGAAAGGCTTGCAGAGTGTTCAAGTAGCTTTTTCTCTCCGCTGGAAAGCTGCACGCTCAGTGCCAGTGTTCTGCAGCTTCTTTCTTCACGTTTCAGCAGCTAGCACGCTCTCCGTGTGCAGGAGAAGCGGCTGAGGCTTCCTTGCCGGAGACGAGGCACCTTCGCCGGCAGAGAGCCTCCGGCCGGCCGCGGTGCGCTCCGGAGCGGGGGCTTGTGCCGAAAGAGGCCGGGAACAGGCGCTTACCTTCGGACAGCTCCGGATGCCCGTCTAATGCGTCTCTTGTCGCCTACACGGCAGGGAAAAGCTTTTCCACTCTGTCTAGGAAGGAGAAAGTGTGCCAGCACAGCAAATGCCTCCCGGACTTTCCCTGCAATTCAGCAAGTGCTTTGCAGCTTGAAATTGGAAGGAAAGCCTCAGATTTAGCAGCCAGAGCTTCAGGAGGAGCAGCAGCGAGCACAGCATCGCTTTTGCAGCAGCTCCTTCCATGTGCATGTTTTTGGGAGTGGAAAGGCTTGCAGAGTGTTCAAGTAGCTTTTTCTCTCCGCTGGAAAGCTGCACGCTCAGTGCCAGTGTTCTGCAGCTTCTTTCTTCACGTTTCAGCAGCTAGCACGCTCTCCGTGTGCAGGAGAAGCGGCTGAGGCTTCCTTGCCGGAGACGAGGCACCTTCGCCGGCAGAGAGCCTCCGGCCGGCCGCGGTGCGCTCCGGAGCGGGGGCTTGTGCCGAAAGAGGCCGGGAACAGGCGCTTACCTTCGGACAGCTCCGGATGCCCGTCTAATGCGTCTCTTGTCGCCTACACGGCAGGGAAAAGCTTTTCCACTCTGTCTAGGAAGGAGAAAGTGTGCCAGCACAGCAAATGCCTCCCGGACTTTCCCTGCAATTCAGCAAGTGCTTTGCAGCTTGAAATTGGAAGGAAAGCCTCAGATTTAGCAGCCAGAGCTTCAGGAGGAGCAGCAGCGAGCACAGCATCGCTTTTGCAGCAGCTCCTTCCATGTGCATGTTTTTGGGAGTGGAAAGGCTTGCAGAGTGTTCAAGTAGCTTTTTCTCTCCGCTGGAAAGCTGCACGCTCAGTGCCAGTGTTCTGCAGCTTCTTTCTTCACGTTTCAGCAGCTAGCACGCTCTCCGTGTGCAGGAGAAGCGGCTGAGGCTTCCTTGCCGGAGACGAGGCACCTTCGCCGGCAGAGAGCCTCCGGCCGGCCGCGGTGCGCTCCGGAGCGGGGGCTTGTGCCGAAAGAGGCCGGGAACAGGCGCTTACCTTCGGACAGCTCCGGATCGCCGTCTAATGCGTCTCTTGTCGCCTACACGGCAGGGAAAAGCTTTTCCACTCTGTCTAGGAAGGAGAAAGTGTGCCAGCACAGCAAATGCCTCCCGGACTTTCCCTGCAATTCAGCAAGTGCTTTGCAGCTTGAAATTGGAAGGAAAGCCTCAGATTTAGCAGCCAGAGCTTCAGGAGGAGCAGCAGCGAGCACAGCATCGCTTTTGCAGCAGCTCCTTCCATATGCATGTTTTTGGGAGTGGAAAGGCTTGCAGAGTGTTCAAGTAGCTTTTTCTCTCCGCTGGAAAGCTGCAGGCTCAGTGCCAGTGTTCTGCAGCTTCTTTCTTCACGTTTCAGCAGCTAGCACGCTCTCCGTGTGCAGGAGAAGCGGCTGAGGCTTCCTTGCCGGAGACGAGGCACCTTCGCCGGCAGAGAGCCTCCGGCCGGCCGCGGTGCGCTCCGGAGCGGGGGCTTGTGCCGAAAGAGGCCGGGAACAGGCGCTTACCTTCGGACAGCTCCGGATGCCCGTCTAATGCGTCTCTTGTCGCCTACACGGCAGGGAAAAGCTTTTCCAATCTGTCTAGGAAGGAGAAAGTGTGCCAGCACAGCAAATGCCTCCCGGACTTTCCCTGCAATTCAGCAAGTGCTTTGCAGCTTGAAATTGGAAGGAAAGCCTCAGATTTAGCAGCCAGAGCTTCAGGAGGAGCAGCAGCGAGCACAGCATCGCTTTTGCAGCAGCTCCTTCCATATGCATGTTTTTGGGAGTGGAAAGGCTTGCAGAGTGTTCAAGTAGCTTTTTCTCTCCGCTGGAAAGCTGCACGCTCAGTGCCAGTGTTCTGCAGCTTCTTTCTTCACGTTTCAGCAGCTAGCACGCTCTCCGTGTGCAGGAGAAGCGGCTGAGGCTTCCTTGCCGGAGACGAGGCACCTTCGCCGGCAGAGAGCCTCCGGCCGGCCGCGGTGCGCTCCGGAGCGGGGGCTTGTGCCGAAAGAGGCCGGGAACAGGCGCTTACCTTCGGACAGCTCCGGATGCCCGTCTAATGCGTCTCTTGTCGCCTACACGGCAGGGAAAAGCTTTTCCACTCTGTCTAGGAAGGAGAAAGTGTGCCAGCAGAGCAAATGCATCCCGGACTTTCCCTGCAATTCATCAAGTGCTTTGCAGCTTGAAATTGGAAGGAAAGCCTCAGATTTAGCAGCCAGAGCTTCAGGAGGAGCAGCAGCGAGCACAGCATCGCTTTTGCAGCAGCTCCTTCCATGTGCATGTTTTTGGGAGTGGAAAGGCTTGCAGAGTGTTCAAGTAGCTTTTTCTCTCCGCTGGAAAGCTGCACGCTCAGTGCCAGTGTTCTGCAGCTTCTTTCTTCACGTTTCAGCAGCTAGCACGCTCTCCGTGTGCAGGAGAAGCGGCTGAGGCTTCCTTGCCGGAGACGAGGCACCTTCGCCGGCAGAGAGCCTCCGGCCGGCCGCGGTGCGCTCCCGAGCGGGGGCTTGTGCCGAAAGAGGCCGGGAACAGGCGCTTACCTTCGGACAGCTCCGGATGCCCGTCTAATGCGTCTCTTGTCGCCTACACGGCAGGGAAAAGCTTTTCCACTCTGTCTAGGAAGGAGAAAGTGTGCCAGCAGAGCAAATGCATCCCGGACTTTCCCTGCAATTCAGCAAGTGCTTTGCAGCTTGAAATTGGAAGGAAAGCCTCAGATTTAGCAGCCAGAGCTTCAGGAGGAGCAGCAGCGAGCACAGCATCGCTTTTGCAGCAGCTCCTTCCATGTGCATGTTTTTGGGAGTGGAAAGGCTTGCAGAGTGTTCAAGTAGCTTTTTCTCTCCGCTGGAAAGCTGCACGCTCAGTGCCAGTGTTCTGCAGCTTCTTTCTTCACGTTTCAGCAGCTAGCACGCTCTCCGTGTGCAGGAGAAGCGGCTGAGGCTTCCTTGCCGGAGACGAGGCACCTTCGCCGGCAGAGAGCCTCTGGCCGGCCGCGGTGCGCTCCGGAGCGGGGGCTTGTGCCGAAAGAGGCCGGGAACAGGCGCTTACCTTCGGACAGCTCCGGATGCCCGTCTAATGCGTCTCTTGTCGCCTACACGGCAGGGAAAAGCTTTTCCACTCTGTCTAGGAAGGAGAAAGTGTGCCAGCACAGCAAATGCCTCCCGGACTTTCCCTGCAATTCAGCAAGTGCTTTGCAGCTTGAAATTGGAAGGAAAGCCTCAGATTTAGCAGCCAGAGCTTCAGGAGGAGCAGCAGCGAGCACAGCATCGCTTTTGCAGCAGCTCCTTCCATGTGCATGTTTTTGGGAGTGGAAAGGCTTGCAGAGTGTTCAAGTAGCTTTTTCTCTCCGCTGGAAAGCTGCACGCTCAGTGCCAGTGTTCTGCAGCTTCTTTCTTCACGTTTCAGCAGCTAGCACGCTCTCCGTGTGCAGGAGAAGCGGCTGAGGCTTCCTTGCCGGAGACGAGGCGCCTTCGCCGGCAGAGAGCCTCCGGCCGGCCGCGGTGCGCTCCGGAGCGGGGGCTTGTGCCGAAAGAGGCCGGGAACAGGCGCTTACCTTCGGACAGCTCCGGATGCCCGTCTAATGCGTCTCTTGTCGCCTACACGGCAGGGAAAAGCTTTTCCACTCTGTCTAGGAAGGAGAAAGTGTGCCAGCACAGCAAATGCCTCCCGGACTTTCCCTGCAATTCAGCAAGTGCTTTGCAGCTTGAAATTGGAAGGAAAGCCTCAGATTTAGCAGCCAGAGCTTCAGGAGGAGCAGCAGCGAGCACAGCATCGCTTTTGCAGCAGCTCCTTCCATGTGCATGTTTTTGGGAGTGGAAAGGCTTGCAGAGTGTTCAAGTAGCTTTTTCTCTCCGCTGGAAAGCTGCACGCTCAGTGCCAGTGTTCTGCAGCTTCTTTCTTCACGTTTCAGCAGCTAGCACGCTCTCCGTGTGCAGGAGAAGCGGCTGAGGCTTCCTTGCCGGAGACGAGGCACCTTCGCCGGCAGAGAGCCTCCGGCCGGCCGCGGTGCGCTCCGGAGCGGGGGCTTGTGCCGAAAGAGGCCGGGAACAGGCGCTTACCTTCGGACAGCTCCGGATGCCCGTCTAATGCGTCTCTTGTCGCCTACACGGCAGGGAAAAGCTTTTCCACTCTGTCTAGGAAGGAGAAAGTGTGCCAGCAGAGCAAATGCCTCCCGGACTTTTCCTGCAATTCAGCAAGTGCTTTGCAGCTTGAAATTGGAAGGAAAGCCTCAGATTTAGCAGCCAGAGCTTCAGGAGGAGCAGCAGCGAGCACAGCATCGCTTTTGCAGCAGCTCCTTCCATGTGCATGTTTTTGGGAGTGGAAAGGCTTGCAGAGTGTTCAAGTAGCTTTTTCTCTCCGCTGGAAAGCTGCACGCTCAGTGCCAGTGTTCTGCAGCTTCTTTCTTCACGTTTCAGCAGCTAGCACGCTCTCCGTGTGCAGGAGAAGCGGCTGAGGCTTCCTTGCCGGAGACGAGGCACCTTCGCCGGCAGAGAGCCTCCGGCCGGCCGCGGTGCGCTCCGGAGCGGGGGCTTGTGCCGAAAGAGGCCGGGAACAGGCGCTTACCTTCGGACAGCTCCGGATCGCCGTCTAATGCGTCTCTTGTCGCCTACACGGCAGGGAAAAGCTTTTCCACTCTGTCTAGGAAGGAGAAAGTGTGCCAGCACAGCAAATGCCTCCCGGACTTTCCCTGCAATTCAGCAAGTGCTTTGCAGCTTGAAATTGGAAGGAAAGCCTCAGATTTAGCAGCCAGAGCTTCAGGAGGAGCAGCAGCGAGCACAGCATCGCTTTTGCAGCAGCTCCTTCCATATGCATGTTTTTGGGAGTGGAAAGGCTTGCAGAGTGTTCAAGTAGCTTTTTCTCTCCGCTGGAAAGCTGCACGCTCAGTGCCAGTGTTCTGCAGCTTCTTTCTTCACGTTTCAGCAGCTAGCACGCTCTCCGTGTGCAGGAGAAGCGGCTGAGGCTTCCTTGCCGGAGACGAGGCACCTTCGCCGGCAGAGAGCCTCCGGCCGGCCGCGGTGCGCTCCGGAGCGGGGGCTTGTGCCGAAAGAGGCCGGGAACAGGCGCTTACCTTCGGACAGCTCCGGATGCCCGTCTAATGCGTCTCTTGTCGCCTACACGGCAGGGAAAAGCTTTTCCAATCTGTCTAGGAAGGAGAAAGTGTGCCAGCACAGCAAATGCCTCCCGGACTTTCCCTGCAATTCAGCAAGTGCTTTGCAGCTTGAAATTGGAAGGAAAGCCTCAGATTTAGCAGCCAGAGCTTCAGGAGGAGCAGCAGCGAGCACAGCATCGCTTTTGCAGCAGCTCCTTCCATATGCATGTTTTTGGGAGTGGAAAGGCTTGCAGAGTGTTCAAGTAGCTTTTTCTCTCCGCTGGAAAGCTGCACGCTCAGTGCCAGTGTTCTGCAGCTTCTTTCTTCACGTTTCAGCAGCTAGCACGCTCTCCGTGTGCAGGAGAAGCGGCTGAGGCTTCCTTGCCGGAGAAGCGGCACCTTCGCCGGCAGAGAGCCTCCGGCCGGCCGCGGTGCGCTCCGGAGCGGGGGCTTGTGCCGAAAGAGGCCGGGAACAGGCGCTTACCTTCGGACAGCTCCGGATGCCCGTCTAATGCGTCTCTTGTCGCCTACACGGCAGGGAAAAGCTTTTCCACTCTGTCTAGGAAGGAGAAAGTGTGCCAGCAGAGCAAATGCCTCCCGGACTTTCCCTGCAATTCAGCAAGTGCTTTGCAGCTTGAAATTGGAAGGAAAGCCTCAGATTTAGCAGCCAGAGCTTCAGGAGGAGCAGCAGCGAGCACAGCATCGCTTTTGCAGCAGCTCCTTCCATGTGCATGTTTTTGGGAGTGGAAAGGCTTGCAGAGTGTTCAAGTAGCTTTTTCTCTCCGCTGGAAAGCTGCACGCTCAGTGCCAGTGTTCTGCAGCTTCTTTCTTCACGTTTCAGCAGCTAGCACGCTCTCCGTGTGCAGGAGAAGCGGCTGAGGCTTCCTTGCCGGAGACGAGGCACCTTCGCCGGCAGAGAGCCTCCGGCCGGCCGCGGTGCGCTCCCGAGCGGGGGCTTGTGCCGAAAGAGGCCGGGAACAGGCGCTTACCTTCGGACAGCTCCGGATGCCCGTCTAATGCGTCTCTTGTCGCCTACACGGCAGGGAAAAGCTTTTCCACTCTGTCTAGGAAGGAGAAAGTGTGCCAGCAGAGCAAATGCCTCCCGGACTTTCCCTGCAATTCAGCAAGTGCTTTGCAGCTTGAAATTGGAAGGAAAGCCTCAGATTTAGCAGCCAGAGCTTCAGGAGGAGCAGCAGCGAGCACAGCATCGCTTTTGCAGCAGCTCCTTCCATGTGCATGTTTTTGGGAGTGGAAAGGCTTGCAGAGTGTTCAAGTAGCTTTTTCTCTCCGCTGGAAAGCTGCACGCTCAGTGCCAGTGTTCTGCAGCTTCTTTCTTCACGTTTCAGCAGCTAGCACGCTCTCCGTGTGCAGGAGAAGCGGCTGAGGCTTCCTTGCCGGAGACGAGGCACCTTCGCCGGCAGAGAGCCTCTGGCCGGCCGCGGTGCGCTCCGGAGCGGGGGCTTGTGCCGAAAGAGGCCGGCAACAGGCGCTTACCTTCGGACAGCTCCGGATGCCCGTCTAATGCGTCTCTTGTCGCCTACACGGCAGGGAAAAGCTTTTCCACTCTGTCTAGGAAGGAGAAAGTGTGCCAGCACAGCAAATGCCTCCCGGACTTTCCCTGCAATTCAGCAAGTGCTTTGCAGCTTGAAATTGGAAGGAAAGCCTCAGATTTAGCAGCCAGAGCTTCAGGAGGAGCAGCAGCGAGCACAGCATCGCTTTTGCAGCAGCTCCTTCCATGTGCATGTTTTTGGGAGTGGAAAGGCTTGCAGAGTGTTCAAGTAGCTTTTTCTCTCCGCTGGAAAGCTGCACGCTCAGTGCCAGTGTTCTGCAGCTTCTTTCTTCACGTTTCAGCAGCTAGCACGCTCTCCGTGTGCAGGAGAAGCGGCTGAGGCTTCCTTGCCGGAGACGAGGCACCTTCGCCGGCAGAGAGCCTCCGGCCGGCCGCGGTGCGCTCCGGAGCGGGGGCTTGTGCCGAAAGAGGCCGGGAACAGGCGCTTACCTTCGGACAGCTCCGGATCGCCGTCTAATGCGTCTCTTGTCGCCTACACGGCAGGGAAAAGCTTTTCCACTCTGTCTAGGAAGGAGAAAGTGTGCCAGCAGAGCAAATGCCTCCCGGACTTTCCCTGCAATTCAGCAAGTGCTTTGCAGCTTGAAATTGGAAGGAAAGCCTCAGATTTAGCAGCCAGAGCTTCAGGAGGAGCAGCAGCGAGCACAGCATCGCTTTTGCAGCAGCTCCTTCCATGTGCATGTTTTTGGGAGTGGAAAGGCTTGCAGAGTGTTCAAGTAGCTTTTTCTCTCCGCTGGAAAGCTGCACGCTCAGTGCCAGTGTTCTGCAGCTTCTTTCTTCACGTTTCAGCAGCTAGCACGCTCTCCGTGTGCAGGAGAAGCGGCTGAGGCTTCCTTGCCGGAGACGAGGCACCTTCGCCGGCAGAGAGCCTCCGGCCGGCCGCGGTGCGCTCCGGAGCGGGGGCTTGTGCCGAAAGAGGCCGGGAACAGGCGCTTACCTTCGGACAGCTCCGGATGCCCGTCTAATGCGTCTCTTGTCGCCTACACGGCAGGGAAAAGCTTTTCCACTCTGTCTAGGAAGGAGAAAGTGTGCCAGCAGAGCAAATTCCTCCCGGACTTTCCCTGCAATTCAGCAAGTGCTTTGCAGCTTGAAATTGGTAGGAAAGCCTCAGATTTAGCAGCCAGAGCTTCAGGAGGAGCAGCAGCGAGCACAGCATCGCTTTTGCAGCAGCTCCTTCCATGTGCATGTTTTTGGGAGTGGAAAGGCTTGCAGAGTGTTCAAGTAGCTTTTTCTCTCCGCTGGAAAGCTGCACGCTCAGTGCCAGTGTTCTGCAGCTTCTTTCTTCACGTTTCAGCAGCTAGCACGCTCTCCGTGTGCAGGAGAAGCGGCTGAGGCTTCCTTGCCGGAGAAGCGGCACCTTCGCCGGCAGAGAGCCTCCGGCCGGCCGCGGTGCGCTCCGGAGCGGGGGCTTGTGCCGAAAGAGGCCGGGAACAGGCGCTTACCTTCGGACAGCTCCGGATGCCCGTCTAATGCGTCTCTTGTCGCCTACACGGCAGGGAAAAGCTTTTCCACTCTGTCTAGGAAGGAGAAAGTGTGCCAGCACAGCAAATGCCTCCCGGACTTTCCCTGCAATTCAGCAAGTGCTTTGCAGCTTGAAATTGGAAGGAAAGCCTCAGATTTAGCAGCCAGAGCTTCAGGAGGAGCAGCAGCGAGCACAGCATCGCTTTTGCAGCAGCTCCTTCCATGTGCATGTTTTTGGGAGTGGAAAGGCTTGCAGAGTGTTCAAGTAGCTTTTTCTCTCCGCTGGAAAGCTGCACGCTCAGTGCCAGTGTTCTGCAGCTTCTTTCTTCACGTTTCAGCAGCTAGCACGCTCTCCGTGTGCAGGAGAAGCGGCTGAGGCTTCCTTGCCGGAGAAGCGGCACCTTCGCCGGCAGAGAGCCTCCGGCCGGCCGCGGTGCGCTCCGGAGCGGGGGCTTGTGCCGAAAGAGGCCGGGAACAGGCGCTTACCTTCGGACAGCTCCGGATGCCCGTCTAATGCGTCTCTTGTCGGCTACACGGCAGGGAAAAGCTTTTCCACTCTGTCTAGGAAGGAGAAAGTGTGCCAGCACAGCAAATGCCTCCCGGACTTTCCCTGCAATTCAGCAAGTGCTTTGCAGCTTGAAATTGGAAGGAAAGCCTCAGATTTAGCAGCCAGAGCTTCAGGAGGAGCAGCAGCGAGCACAGCATCGCTTTTGCAGCAGCTCCTTCCATGTGCATGTTTTTGGGAGTGGAAAGGCTTGCAGAGTGTTCAAGTAGCTTTTTCTCTCCGCTGGAAAGCTGCACGCTCAGTGCCAGTGTTCTGCAGCTTCTTTCTTCACGTTTCAGCAGCTAGCACGCTCTCCGTGTGCAGGAGAAGCGGCTGAGGCTTCCTTGCCGGAGAAGCGGCACCTTCGCCGGCAGAGAGCCTCCGGCCGGCCGCGGTGCGCTCCGGAGCGGGGGCTTGTGCCGAAAGAGGCCGGGAACAGGCGCTTACCTTCGGACAGCTCCGGATGCCCGTCTAATGCGTCTCTTGTCGCCTACACGGCAGGGAAAAGCTTTTCCACTCTGTCTAGGAAGGAGAAAGTGTGCCAGCACAGCAAATGCCTCCCGGACTTTCCCTGCAATTCAGCAAGTGCTTTGCAGCTTGAAATTGGAAGGAAAGCCTCAGATTTAGCAGCCAGAGCTTCAGGAGGAGCAGCAGCGAGCACAGCATCGCTTTTGCAGCAGCTCCTTCCATGTGCATGTTTTTGGGAGTGGAAAGGCTTGCAGAGTGTTCAAGTAGCTTTTTCTCTCCGCTGGAAAGCTGCACGCTCAGTGCCAGTGTTCTGCAGCTTCTTTCTTCACGTTTCAGCAGCTAGCACGCTCTCCGTGTGCAGGAGAAGCGGCTGAGGCTTCCTTGCCGGAGACGAGGCACCTTCGCCGGCAGAGAGCCTCCGGCCGGCCGCGGTGCGCTCCGGAGCGGGGGCTTGTGCCGAAAGAGGCCGGGAACAGGCGCTTACCTTCGGACAGCTCCGGATGCCCGTCTAATGCGTCTCTTGTCGCCTACACGGCAGGGAAAAGCTTTTCCACTCTGTCTAGGAAGGAGAAAGTGTGCCAGCACAGCAAATGCCTCCCGGACTTTCCCTGCAATTCAGCAAGTGCTTTGCAGCTTGAAATTGGTAGGAAAGCCTCAGATTTAGCAGCCAGAGCTTCAGGAGGAGCAGCAGCGAGCACAGCATCGCTTTTGCAGCAGCTCCTTCCATGTGCATGTTTTTGGGAGTGGAAAGGCTTGCAGAGTGTTCAAGTAGCTTTTTCTCTCCGCTGGAAAGCTGCACGCTCAGTGCCAGTGTTCTGCAGCTTCTTTCTTCACGTTTCAGCAGCTAGCACGCTCTCCGTGTGCAGGAGAAGCGGCTGAGGCTTCCTTGCCGGAGAAGCGGCACCTTCGCCGGCAGAGAGCCTCCGGCCGGCCGCGGTGCGCTCCGGAGCGGGGGCTTGTGCCGAAAGAGGCCGGGAACAGGCGCTTACCTTCGGACAGCTCCGGATGCCCGTCTAATGCGTCTCTTGTCGCCTACACGGCAGGGAAAAGCTTTTCCACTCTGTCTAGGAAGGAGAAAGTGTGCCAGCAGAGCAAATGCCTCCCGGACTTTCCCTGCAATTCAGCAAGTGCTTTGCAGCTTGAAATTGGAAGGAAAGCCTCAGATTTAGCAGCCAGAGCTTCAGGAGGAGCAGCAGCGAGCACAGCATCGCTTTTGCAGCAGCTCCTTCCATGTGCATGTTTTTGGGAGTGGAAAGGCTTGCAGAGTGTTCAAGTAGCTTTTTCTCTCCGCTGGAAAGCTGCACGCTCAGTGCCAGTGTTCTGCAGCTTCTTTCTTCACGTTTCAGCAGCTAGCACGCTCTCCGTGTGCAGGAGAAGCGGCTGAGGCTTCCTTGCCGGAGAAGCGGCACCTTCGCCGGCAGAGAGCCTCCGGCCGGCCGCGGTGCGCTCCGGAGCGGGGGCTTGTGCCGAAAGAGGCCGGGAACAGGCGCTTACCTTCGGACAGCTCCGGATGCCCGTCTAATGCGTCTCTTGTCGGCTACACGGCAGGGAAAAGCTTTTCCACTCTGTCTAGGAAGGAGAAAGTGTGCCAGCACAGCAAATGCCTCCCGGACTTTCCCTGCAATTCAGCAAGTGCTTTGCAGCTTGAAATTGGAAGGAAAGCCTCAGATTTAGCAGCCAGAGCTTCAGGAGGAGCAGCAGCGAGCACAGCATCGCTTTTGCAGCAGCTCCTTCCATGTGCATGTTTTTGGGAGTGGAAAGGCTTGCAGAGTGTTCAAGTAGCTTTTTCTCTCCGCTGGAAAGCTGCACGCTCAGTGCCAGTGTTCTGCAGCTTCTTTCTTCACGTTTCAGCAGCTAGCACGCTCTCCGTGTGCAGGAGAAGCGGCTGAGGCTTCCTTGCCGGAGACGAGGCACCTTCGCCGGCAGAGAGCCTCCGGCCGGCCGCGGTGCGCTCCGGAGCGGGGGCTTGTGCCGAAAGAGGCCGGGAACAGGCGCTTACCTTCGGACAGCTCCGGATGCCCGTCTAATGCGTCTCTTGTCGCCTACACGGCAGGGAAAAGCTTTTCCACTCTGTCTAGGAAGGAGAAAGTGTGCCAGCACAGCAAATGCCTCCCGGACTTTCCCTGCAATTCAGCAAGTGCTTTGCAGCTTGAAATTGGAAGGAAAGCCTCAGATTTAGCAGCCAGAGCTTCAGGAGGAGCAGCAGCGAGCACAGCATCGCTTTTGCAGCAGCTCCTTCCATGTGCATGTTTTTGGGAGTGGAAAGGCTTGCAGAGTGTTCAAGTAGCTTTTTCTCTCCGCTGGAAAGCTGCACGCTCAGTGCCAGTGTTCTGCAGCTTCTTTCTTCACGTTTCAGCAGCTAGCACGCTCTCCGTGTGCAGGAGAAGCGGCTGAGGCTTCCTTGCCGGAGACGAGGCACCTTCGCCGGCAGAGAGCCTCCGGCCGGCCGCGGTGCGCTCCGGAGCGGGGGCTTGTGCCGAAAGAGGCCGGGAACAGGCGCTTACCTTCGGGCAGCTCCGGATGCCCGTCTAATGCGTCTCTTGTCGCCTACACGGCAGGGAAAAGCTTTTCCACTCTGTCTAGGAAGGAGAAAGTGTGCCAGCACAGCAAATGCCTCCCGGACTTTCCCTGCAATTCAGCAAGTGCTTTGCAGCTTGAAATTGGAAGGAAAGCCTCAGATTTAGCAGCCAGAGCTTCAGGAGGAGCAGCAGCGAGCACAGCATCGCTTTTGCAGCAGCTCCTTCCATGTGCATGTTTTTGGGAGTGGAAAGGCTTGCAGAGTGTTCAAGTAGCTTTTTCTCTCCGCTGGAAAGCTGCACGCTCAGTGCCAGTGTTCTGCAGCTTCTTTCTTCACGTTTCAGCAGCTAGCACGCTCTCCGTGTGCAGGAGAAGCGGCTGAGGCTTCCTTGCCGGAGACGAGGCACCTTCGCCGGCAGAGAGCCTCCGGCCGGCCGCGGTGCGCTCCGGAGCGGGGGCTTGTGCCGAAAGAGGCCGGGAACAGGCGCTTACCTTCGGACAGCTCCGGATCGCCGTCTAATGCGTCTCTTGTCGCCTACACGGCAGGGAAAAGCTTTTCCACTCTGTCTAGGAAGGAGAAAGTGTGCCAGCACAGCAAATGCCTCCCGGACTTTCCCTGCAATTCAGCAAGTGCTTTGCAGCTTGAAATTGGAAGGAAAGCCTCAGATTTAGCAGCCAGAGCTTCAGGAGGAGCAGCAGCGAGCACAGCATCGCTTTTGCAGCAGCTCCTTCCATATGCATGTTTTTGGGAGTGGAAAGGCTTGCAGAGTGTTCAAGTAGCTTTTTCTCTCCGCTGGAAAGCTGCAGGCTCAGTGCCAGTGTTCTGCAGCTTCTTTCTTCACGTTTCAGCAGCTAGCACGCTCTCCGTGTGCAGGAGAAGCGGCTGAGGCTTCCTTGCCGGAGACGAGGCACCTTCGCCGGCAGAGAGCCTCCGGCCGGCCGCGGTGCGCTCCGGAGCGGGGGCTTGTGCCGAAAGAGGCCGGGAACAGGCGCTTACCTTCGGACAGCTCCGGATGCCCGTCTAATGCGTCTCTTGTCGCCTACACGGCAGGGAAAAGCTTTTCCAATCTGTCTAGGAAGGAGAAAGTGTGCCAGCACAGCAAATGCCTCCCGGACTTTCCCTGCAATTCAGCAAGTGCTTTGCAGCTTGAAATTGGAAGGAAAGCCTCAGATTTAGCAGCCAGAGCTTCAGGAGGAGCAGCAGCGAGCACAGCATCGCTTTTGCAGCAGCTCCTTCCATATGCATGTTTTTGGGAGTGGAAAGGCTTGCAGAGTGTTCAAGTAGCTTTTTCTCTCCGCTGGAAAGCTGCACGCTCAGTGCCAGTGTTCTGCAGCTTCTTTCTTCACGTTTCAGCAGCTAGCACGCTCTCCGTGTGCAGGAGAAGCGGCTGAGGCTTCCTTGCCGGAGAAGCGGCACCTTCGCCGGCAGAGAGCCTCCGGCCGGCCGCGGTGCGCTCCGGAGCGGGGGCTTGTGCCGAAAGAGGCCGGGAACAGGCGCTTACCTTCGGACAGCTCCGGATGCCCGTCTAATGCGTCTCTTGTCGCCTACACGGCAGGGAAAAGCTTTTCCACTCTGTCTAGGAAGGAGAAAGTGTGCCAGCAGAGCAAATGCCTCCCGGACTTTCCCTGCAATTCAGCAAGTGCTTTGCAGCTTGAAATTGGAAGGAAAGCCTCAGATTTAGCAGCCAGAGCTTCAGGAGGAGCAGCAGCGAGCACAGCATCGCTTTTGCAGCAGCTCCTTCCATGTGCATGTTTTTGGGAGTGGAAAGGCTTGCAGAGTGTTCAAGTAGCTTTTTCTCTCCGCTGGAAAGCTGCACGCTCAGTGCCAGTGTTCTGCAGCTTCTTTCTTCACGTTTCAGCAGCTAGCACGCTCTCCGTGTGCAGGAGAAGCGGCTGAGGCTTCCTTGCCGGAGACGAGGCACCTTCGCCGGCAGAGAGCCTCCGGCCGGCCGCGGTGCGCTCCCGAGCGGGGGCTTGTGCCGAAAGAGGCCGGGAACAGGCGCTTACCTTCGGACAGCTCCGGATGCCCGTCTAATGCGTCTCTTGTCGCCTACACGGCAGGGAAAAGCTTTTCCACTCTGTCTAGGAAGGAGAAAGTGTGCCAGCAGAGCAAATGCCTCCCGGACTTTCCCTGCAATTCAGCAAGTGCTTTGCAGCTTGAAATTGGAAGGAAAGCCTCAGATTTAGCAGCCAGAGCTTCAGGAGGAGCAGCAGCGAGCACAGCATCGCTTTTGCAGCAGCTCCTTCCATGTGCATGTTTTTGGGAGTGGAAAGGCTTGCAGAGTGTTCAAGTAGCTTTTTCTCTCCGCTGGAAAGCTGCACGCTCAGTGCCAGTGTTCTGCAGCTTCTTTCTTCACGTTTCAGCAGCTAGCACGCTCTCCGTGTGCAGGAGAAGCGGCTGAGGCTTCCTTGCCGGAGACGAGGCACCTTCGCCGGCAGAGAGCCTCTGGCCGGCCGCGGTGCGCTCCGGAGCGGGGGCTTGTGCCGAAAGAGGCCGGCAACAGGCGCTTACCTTCGGACAGCTCCGGATGCCCGTCTAATGCGTCTCTTGTCGCCTACACGGCAGGGAAAAGCTTTTCCACTCTGTCTAGGAAGGAGAAAGTGTGCCAGCACAGCAAATGCCTCCCGGACTTTCCCTGCAATTCAGCAAGTGCTTTGCAGCTTGAAATTGGAAGGAAAGCCTCAGATTTAGCAGCCAGAGCTTCAGGAGGAGCAGCAGCGAGCACAGCATCGCTTTTGCAGCAGCTCCTTCCATGTGCATGTTTTTGGGAGTGGAAAGGCTTGCAGAGTGTTCAAGTAGCTTTTTCTCTCCGCTGGAAAGCTGCACGCTCAGTGCCAGTGTTCTGCAGCTTCTTTCTTCACGTTTCAGCAGCTAGCACGCTCTCCGTGTGCAGGAGAAGCGGCTGAGGCTTCCTTGCCGGAGACGAGGCACCTTCGCCGGCAGAGAGCCTCCGGCCGGCCGCGGTGCGCTCCGGAGCGGGGGCTTGTGCCGAAAGAGGCCGGGAACAGGCGCTTACCTTCGGACAGCTCCGGATCGCCGTCTAATGCGTCTCTTGTCGCCTACACGGCAGGGAAAAGCTTTTCCACTCTGTCTAGGAAGGAGAAAGTGTGCCAGCAGAGCAAATGCCTCCCGGACTTTCCCTGCAATTCAGCAAGTGCTTTGCAGCTTGAAATTGGAAGGAAAGCCTCAGATTTAGCAGCCAGAGCTTCAGGAGGAGCAGCAGCGAGCACAGCATCGCTTTTGCAGCAGCTCCTTCCATGTGCATGTTTTTGGGAGTGGAAAGGCTTGCAGAGTGTTCAAGTAGCTTTTTCTCTCCGCTGGAAAGCTGCACGCTCAGTGCCAGTGTTCTGCAGCTTCTTTCTTCACGTTTCAGCAGCTAGCACGCTCTCCGTGTGCAGGAGAAGCGGCTGAGGCTTCCTTGCCGGAGACGAGGCACCTTCGCCGGCAGAGAGCCTCCGGCCGGCCGCGGTGCGCTCCGGAGCGGGGGCTTGTGCCGAAAGAGGCCGGGAACAGGCGCTTACCTTCGGACAGCTCCGGATGCCCGTCTAATGCGTCTCTTGCGCCTACACGGCAGGGAAAAGCTTTTCCACTCTGTCTAGGAAGGAGAAAGTGTGCCAGCAGAGCAAATTCCTCCCGGACTTTCCCTGCAATTCAGCAAGTGCTTTGCAGCTTGAAATTGGTAGGAAAGCCTCAGATTTAGCAGCCAGAGCTTCAGGAGGAGCAGCAGCGAGCACAGCATCGCTTTTGCAGCAGCTCCTTCCATGTGCATGTTTTTGGGAGTGGAAAGGCTTGCAGAGTGTTCAAGTAGCTTTTTCTCTCCGCTGGAAAGCTGCACGCTCAGTGCCAGTGTTCTGCAGCTTCTTTCTTCACGTTTCAGCAGCTAGCACGCTCTCCGTGTGCAGGAGAAGCGGCTGAGGCTTCCTTGCCGGAGAAGCGGCACCTTCGCCGGCAGAGAGCCTCCGGCCGGCCGCGGTGCGCTCCGGAGCGGGGGCTTGTGCCGAAAGAGGCCGGGAACAGGCGCTTACCTTCGGACAGCTCCGGATGCCCGTCTAATGCGTCTCTTGTCGCCTACACGGCAGGGAAAAGCTTTTCCACTCTGTCTAGGAAGGAGAAAGTGTGCCAGCACAGCAAATGCCTCCCGGACTTTCCCTGCAATTCAGCAAGTGCTTTGCAGCTTGAAATTGGAAGGAAAGCCTCAGATTTAGCAGCCAGAGCTTCAGGAGGAGCAGCAGCGAGCACAGCATCGCTTTTGCAGCAGCTCCTTCCATGTGCATGTTTTTGGGAGTGGAAAGGCTTGCAGAGTGTTCAAGTAGCTTTTTCTCTCCGCTGGAAAGCTGCACGCTCAGTGCCAGTGTTCTGCAGCTTCTTTCTTCACGTTTCAGCAGCTAGCACGCTCTCCGTGTGCAGGAGAAGCGGCTGAGGCTTCCTTGCCGGAGAAGCGGCACCTTCGCCGGCAGAGAGCCTCCGGCCGGCCGCGGTGCGCTCCGGAGCGGGGGCTTGTGCCGAAAGAGGCCGGGAACAGGCGCTTACCTTCGGACAGCTCCGGATGCCCGTCTAATGCGTCTCTTGTCGGCTACACGGCAGGGAAAAGCTTTTCCACTCTGTCTAGGAAGGAGAAAGTGTGCCAGCACAGCAAATGCCTCCCGGACTTTCCCTGCAATTCAGCAAGTGCTTTGCAGCTTGAAATTGGAAGGAAAGCCTCAGATTTAGCAGCCAGAGCTTCAGGAGGAGCAGCAGCGAGCACAGCATCGCTTTTGCAGCAGCTCCTTCCATGTGCATGTTTTTGGGAGTGGAAAGGCTTGCAGAGTGTTCAAGTAGCTTTTTCTCTCCGCTGGAAAGCTGCACGCTCAGTGCCAGTGTTCTGCAGCTTCTTTCTTCACGTTTCAGCAGCTAGCACGCTCTCCGTGTGCAGGAGAAGCGGCTGAGGCTTCCTTGCCGGAGAAGCGGCACCTTCGCCGGCAGAGAGCCTCCGGCCGGCCGCGGTGCGCTCCGGAGCGGGGGCTTGTGCCGAAAGAGGCCGGGAACAGGCGCTTACCTTCGGACAGCTCCGGATGCCCGTCTAATGCGTCTCTTGTCGCCTACACGGCAGGGAAAAGCTTTTCCACTCTGTCTAGGAAGGAGAAAGTGTGCCAGCACAGCAAATGCCTCCCGGACTTTCCCTGCAATTCAGCAAGTGCTTTGCAGCTTGAAATTGGAAGGAAAGCCTCAGATTTAGCAGCCAGAGCTTCAGGAGGAGCAGCAGCGAGCACAGCATCGCTTTTGCAGCAGCTCCTTCCATGTGCATGTTTTTGGGAGTGGAAAGGCTTGCAGAGTGTTCAAGTAGCTTTTTCTCTCCGCTGGAAAGCTGCACGCTCAGTGCCAGTGTTCTGCAGCTTCTTTCTTCACGTTTCAGCAGCTAGCACGCTCTCCGTGTGCAGGAGAAGCGGCTGAGGCTTCCTTGCCGGAGACGAGGCACCTTCGCCGGCAGAGAGCCTCCGGCCGGCCGCGGTGCGCTCCGGAGCGGGGGCTTGTGCCGAAAGAGGCCGGGAACAGGCGCTTACCTTCGGACAGCTCCGGATGCCCGTCTAATGCGTCTCTTGTCGCCTACACGGCAGGGAAAAGCTTTTCCACTCTGTCTAGGAAGGAGAAAGTGTGCCAGCACAGCAAATGCCTCCCGGACTTTCCCTGCAATTCAGCAAGTGCTTTGCAGCTTGAAATTGGTAGGAAAGCCTCAGATTTAGCAGCCAGAGCTTCAGGAGGAGCAGCAGCGAGCACAGCATCGCTTTTGCAGCAGCTCCTTCCATGTGCATGTTTTTGGGAGTGGAAAGGCTTGCAGAGTGTTCAAGTAGCTTTTTCTCTCCGCTGGAAAGCTGCACGCTCAGTGCCAGTGTTCTGCAGCTTCTTTCTTCACGTTTCAGCAGCTAGCACGCTCTCCGTGTGCAGGAGAAGCGGCTGAGGCTTCCTTGCCGGAGAAGCGGCACCTTCGCCGGCAGAGAGCCTCCGGCCGGCCGCGGTGCGCTCCGGAGCGGGGGCTTGTGCCGAAAGAGGCCGGGAACAGGCGCTTACCTTCGGACAGCTCCGGATGCCCGTCTAATGCGTCTCTTGTCGCCTACACGGCAGGGAAAAGCTTTTCCACTCTGTCTAGGAAGGAGAAAGTGTGCCAGCAGAGCAAATGCCTCCCGGACTTTCCCTGCAATTCAGCAAGTGCTTTGCAGCTTGAAATTGGAAGGAAAGCCTCAGATTTAGCAGCCAGAGCTTCAGGAGGAGCAGCAGCGAGCACAGCATCGCTTTTGCAGCAGCTCCTTCCATGTGCATGTTTTTGGGAGTGGAAAGGCTTGCAGAGTGTTCAAGTAGCTTTTTCTCTCCGCTGGAAAGCTGCACGCTCAGTGCCAGTGTTCTGCAGCTTCTTTCTTCACGTTTCAGCAGCTAGCACGCTCTCCGTGTGCAGGAGAAGCGGCTGAGGCTTCCTTGCCGGAGAAGCGGCACCTTCGCCGGCAGAGAGCCTCCGGCCGGCCGCGGTGCGCTCCGGAGCGGGGGCTTGTGCCGAAAGAGGCCGGGAACAGGCGCTTACCTTCGGACAGCTCCGGATGCCCGTCTAATGCGTCTCTTGTCGGCTACACGGCAGGGAAAAGCTTTTCCACTCTGTCTAGGAAGGAGAAAGTGTGCCAGCACAGCAAATGCCTCCCGGACTTTCCCTGCAATTCAGCAAGTGCTTTGCAGCTTGAAATTGGAAGGAAAGCCTCAGATTTAGCAGCCAGAGCTTCAGGAGGAGCAGCAGCGAGCACAGCATCGCTTTTGCAGCAGCTCCTTCCATGTGCATGTTTTTGGGAGTGGAAAGGCTTGCAGAGTGTTCAAGTAGCTTTTTCTCTCCGCTGGAAAGCTGCACGCTCAGTGCCAGTGTTCTGCAGCTTCTTTCTTCACGTTTCAGCAGCTAGCACGCTCTCCGTGTGCAGGAGAAGCGGCTGAGGCTTCCTTGCCGGAGAAGCGGCACCTTCGCCGGCAGAGAGCCTCCGGCCGGCCGCGGTGCGCTCCGGAGCGGGGGCTTGTGCCGAAAGAGGCCGGGAACAGGCGCTTACCTTCGGACAGCTCCGGATGCCCGTCTAATGCGTCTCTTGTCGCCTACACGGCAGGGAAAAGCTTTTCCACTCTGTCTAGGAAGGAGAAAGTGTGCCAGCACAGCAAATGCCTCCCGGACTTTCCCTGCAATTCAGCAAGTGCTTTGCAGCTTGAAATTGGAAGGAAAGCCTCAGATTTAGCAGCCAGAGCTTCAGGAGGAGCAGCAGCGAGCACAGCATCGCTTTTGCAGCAGCTCCTTCCATGTGCATGTTTTTGGGAGTGGAAAGGCTTGCAGAGTGTTCAAGTAGCTTTTTCTCTCCGCTGGAAAGCTGCACGCTCAGTGCCAGTGTTCTGCAGCTTCTTTCTTCACGTTTCAGCAGCTAGCACGCTCTCCGTGTGCAGGAGAAGCGGCTGAGGCTTCCTTGCCGGAGACGAGGCACCTTCGCCGGCAGAGAGCCTCCGGCCGGCCGCGGTGCGCTCCGGAGCGGGGGCTTGTGCCGAAAGAGGCCGGGAACAGGCGCTTACCTTCGGGC
Source organism: Fringilla coelebs (assembly GCF_963513975.1). Lineage (NCBI taxonomy): Eukaryota > Metazoa > Chordata > Aves > Passeriformes > Fringillidae > Fringilla > Fringilla coelebs. The sequence continues at coordinate 367,266 of NW_028167436.1, read as the reverse complement.
AGCTCCGGATGCCCGTCTAATGCGTCTCTTGTCGCCTACACGGCAGGGAAAAGCTTTTCCACTCTGTCTAGGAAGGAGAAAGTGTGCCAGCACAGCAAATGCCTCCCGGACTTTCCCTGCAATTCAGCAAGTGCTTTGCAGCTTGAAATTGGAAGGAAAGCCTCAGATTTAGCAGCCAGAGCTTCAGGAGGAGCAGCAGCGAGCACAGCATCGCTTTTGCAGCAGCTCCTTCCATGTGCATGTTTTTGGGAGTGGAAAGGCTTGCAGAGTGTTCAAGTAGCTTTTTCTCTCCGCTGGAAAGCTGCACGCTCAGTGCCAGTGTTCTGCAGATTCTTTCTTCACGTTTCAGCAGCTAGCACGCTCTCCGTGTGCAGGAGAAGCGGCTGAGGCTTCCTTGCCGGAGACGAGGCACCTTCGCCGGCAGAGAGCCTCCGGCCGGCCGCGGTGCGCTCCGGAGCGGGGGCTTGTGCCGAAAGAGGCCGGGAACAGGCGCTTACCTTCGGACAGCTCCGGATGCCCGTCTAATGCGTCTCTTGTCGCCTACACGGCAGGGAAAAGCTTTTCCACTCTGTCTAGGAAGGAGAAAGTGTGCCAGCAGAGCAAATTCCTCCCGGACTTTCCCTGCAATTCAGCAAGTGCTTTGCAGCTTGAAATTGGTAGGAAAGCCTCAGATTTAGCAGCCAGAGCTTCAGGAGGAGCAGCAGCGAGCACAGCATCGCTTTTGCAGCAGCTCCTTCCATGTGCATGTTTTTGGGAGTGGAAAGGCTTGCAGAGTGTTCAAGTAGCTTTTTCTCTCCGCTGGAAAGCTGCACGCTCAGTGCCAGTGTTCTGCAGCTTCTTTCTTCACGTTTCAGCAGCTAGCACGCTCTCCGTGTGCAGGAGAAGCGGCTGAGGCTTCCTTGCCGGAGAAGCGGCACCTTCGCCGGCAGAGAGCCTCTGGCCGGCCGCGGTGCGCTCCGGAGCGGGGGCTTGTGCCGAAAGAGGCCGGGAACAGGCGCTTACCTTCGGACAGCTCCGGATGCCCGTCTAATGCGTCTCTTGTCGCCTACACGGCAGGGAAAAGCTTTTCCACTCTGTCTAGGAAGGAGAAAGTGTGCCAGCACAGCAAATGCCTCCCGGACTTTCCCTGCAATTCAGCAAGTGCTTTGCAGCTTGAAATTGGAAGGAAAGCCTCAGATTTAGCAGCCAGAGCTTCAGGAGGAGCAGCAGCGAGCACAGCATCGCTTTTGCAGCAGCTCCTTCCATGTGCATGTTTTTGGGAGTGGAAAGGCTTGCAGAGTGTTCAAGTAGCTTTTTCTCTCCGCTGGAAAGCTGCACGCTCAGTGCCAGTGTTCTGCAGCTTCTTTCTTCACGTTTCAGCAGCTAGCACGCTCTCCGTGTGCAGGAGAAGCGGCTGAGGCTTCCTTGCCGGAGAAGCGGCACCTTCGCCGGCAGAGAGCCTCCGGCCGGCCGCGGTGCGCTCCGGAGCGGGGGCTTGTGCCGAAAGAGGCCGGGAACAGGCGCTTACCTTCGGACAGCTCCGGATGCCCGTCTAATGCGTCTCTTGTCGCCTACACGGCAGGGAAAAGCTTTTCCACTCTGTCTAGGAAGGAGAAAGTGTGCCAGCACAGCAAATTCCTCCCGGACTTTCCCTGCAATTCAGCAAGTGCTTTGCAGCTTGAAATTGGAAGGAAAGCCTCAGATTTAGCAGCCAGAGCTTCAGGAGGAGCAGCAGCGAGCACAGCATCGCTTTTGCAGCAGCTCCTTCCATGTGCATGTTTTTGGGAGTGGAAAGGCTTGCAGAGTGTTCAAGTAGCTTTTTCTCTCCGCTGGAAAGCTGCAGGCTCAGTGCCAGTGTTCTGCAGCTTCTTTCTTCACGTTTCAGCAGCTAGCACGCTCTCCGTGTGCAGGAGAAGCGGCTGAGGCTTCCTTGCCGGAGACGAGGCACCTTCGCCGGCAGAGAGCCTCCGGCCGGCCGCGGTGCGCTCCGGAGCGGGGGCTTGTGCCGAAAGAGGCCGGGAACAGGCGCTTACCTTCGGGCAGCTCCGGATGCCCGTCTAATGCGTCTCTTGTCGCCTACACGGCAGGGAAAAGCTTTTCCACTCTGTCTAGGAAGGAGAAAGTGTGCCAGCACAGCAAATGCCTCCCGGACTTTCCCTGCAATTCAGCAAGTGCTTTGCAGCTTGAAATTGGAAGGAAAGCCTCAGATTTAGCAGCCAGAGCTTCAGGAGGAGCAGCAGCGAGCACAGCATCGCTTTTGCAGCAGCTCCTTCCATGTGCATGTTTTTGGGAGTGGAAAGGCTTGCAGAGTGTTCAAGTAGCTTTTTCTCTCCGCTGGAAAGCTGCACGCTCAGTGCCAGTGTTCTGCAGCTTCTTTCTTCACGTTTCAGCAGCTAGCACGCTCTCCGTGTGCAGGAGAAGCGGCTGAGGCTTCCTTGCCGGAGACGAGGCACCTTCGCCGGCAGAGAGCCTCCGGCCGGCCGCGGTGCGCTCCGGAGCGGGGGCTTGTGCCGAAAGAGGCCGGGAACAGGCGCTTACCTTCGGACAGCTCCGGATGCCCGTCTAATGCGTCTCTTGTCGCCTACACGGCAGGGAAAAGCTTTTCCACTCTGTCTAGGAAGGAGAAAGTGTGCCAGCAGAGCAAATGCATCCCGGACTTTCCCTGCAATTCAGCAAGTGCTTTGCAGCTTGAAATTGGAAGGAAAGCCTCAGATTTAGCAGCCAGAGCTTCAGGAGGAGCAGCAGCGAGCACAGCATCGCTTTTGCAGCAGCTCCTTCCATGTGCATGTTTTTGGGAGTGGAAAGGCTTGCAGAGTGTTCAAGTAGCTTTTTCTCTCCGCTGGAAAGCTGCAGGCTCAGTGCCAGTGTTCTGCAGCTTCTTTCTTCACGTTTCAGCAGCTAGCACGCCCTCCGAGTGCAGGAGAAGCGGCTGAGGCTTCCTTGCCGGAGAAGCGGCACCTTCGCCGGCAGAGAGCCTCTGGCCGGCCGCGGTGCGCTCCGGAGCGGGGACTTGTGCCGAAAGAGGCCGGGAACAGGCGCTTACCTTCGGACAGCTCCGGATGCCCGTCTAATGCGTCTCTTGTCGCCTACACGGCAGGGAAAAGCTTTTCCACTCTGTCTAGGAAGGAGAAAGTGTGCCAGCAGAGCAAATGCCTCCCGGACTTTCCCTGCAATTCAGCAAGTGCTTTGCAGCTTGAAATTGGAAGGAAAGCCTCAGATTTAGCAGCCAGAGCTTCAGGAGGAGCAGCAGCGAGCACAGCATCGCTTTTGCAGCAGCTCCTTCCATGTGCATGTTTTTGGGAGTGGAAAGGCTTGCAGAGTGTTCAAGTAGCTTTTTCTCTCCGCTGGAAAGCTGCACGCTCAGTGCCAGTGTTCTGCAGATTCTTTCTTCACGTTTCAGCAGCTAGCACGCTCTCCGTGTGCAGGAGAAGCGGCTGAGGCTTCCTTGCCGGAGACGAGGCACCTTCGCCGGCAGAGAGCCTCCGGCCGGCCGCGGTGCGCTCCGGAGCGGGGGCTTGTGCCGAAAGAGGCCGGCAACAGGCGCTTACCTTCGGACAGCTCCGGATGCCCGTCTAATGCGTCTCTTGTCGCCTACACGGCAGGGAAAAGCTTTTCCACTCTGTCTAGGAAGGAGAAAGTGTGCCAGCAGAGCAAATGCCTCCCGGACTTTCCCTGCAATTCAGCAAGTGCTTTGCAGCTTGAAATTGGAAGGAAAGCCTCAGATTTAGCAGCCAGAGCTTCAGGAGGAGCAGCAGCGAGCACAGCATCGCTTTTGCAGCAGCTCCTTCCATGTGCATGTTTTTGGGAGTGGAAAGGCTTGCAGAGTGTTCAAGTAGCTTTTTCTCTCCGCTGGAAAGCTGCACGCTCAGTGCCAGTGTTCTGCAGCTTCTTTCTTCACGTTTCAGCAGCTAGCACGCTCTCCGTGTGCAGGAGAAGCGGCTGAGGCTTCCTTGCCGGAGACGAGGCACCTTCGCCGGCAGAGAGCCTCCGGCCGGCCGCGGTGCGCTCCGGAGCGGGGGCTTGTGCCGAAAGAGGCCGGCAACAGGCGCTTACCTTCGGACAGCTCCGGATGCCCGTCTAATGCGTCTCTTGTCGCCTACACGGCAGGGAAAAGCTTTTCCACTCTGTCTAGGAAGGAGAAAGTGTGCCAGCACAGCAAATGCATCCCGGACTTTCCCTGCAATTCAGCAAGTGCTTTGCAGCTTGAAATTGGAAGGAAAGCCTCAGATTTAGCAGCCAGAGCTTCAGGAGGAGCAGCAGCGAGCACAGCATCGCTTTTGCAGCAGCTCCTTCCATGTGCATGTTTTTGGGAGTGGAAAGGCTTGCAGAGTGTTCAAGTAGCTTTTTCTCTCCGCTGGAAAGCTGCACGCTCAGTGCCAGTGTTCTGCAGCTTCTTTCTTCACGTTTCAGCAGCTAGCACGCTCTCCGAGTGCAGGAGAAGCGGCTGAGGCTTCCTTGCCGGAGAAGCGGCACCTTCGCCGGCAGAGAGCCTCTGGCCGGCCGCGGTGCGCTCCGGAGCGGGGACTTGTGCCGAAAGAGGCCGGGAACAGGCGCTTACCTTCGGACAGCTCCGGATGCCCGTCTAATGCGTCTCTTGTCGCCTACACGGCAGGGAAAAGCTTTTCCACTCTGTCTAGGAAGGAGAAAGTGTGCCAGCACAGCAAATGCCTCCCGGACTTTCCCTGCAATTCAGCAAGTGCTTTGCAGCTTGAAATTGGAAGGAAAGCCTCAGATTTAGCAGCCAGAGCTTCAGGAGGAGCAGCAGCGAGCACAGCATCGCTTTTGCAGCAGCTCCTTCCATGTGCATGTTTTTGGGAGTGGAAAGGCTTGCAGAGTGTTCAAGTAGCTTTTTCTCTCCGCTGGAAAGCTGCACGCTCAGTGCCAGTGTTCTGCAGCTTCTTTCTTCACGTTTCAGCAGCTAGCACGCTCTCCGTGTGCAGGAGAAGCGGCTGAGGCTTCCTTGCCGGAGACGAGGCACCTTCGCCGGCAGAGAGCCTCCGGCCGGCCGCGGTGCGCTCCGGAGCGGGGGCTTGTGCCGAAAGAGGCCGGGAACAGGCGCTTACCTTCGGACAGCTCCGGATGCCCGTCTAATGCGTCTCTTGTCGCCTACACGGCAGGGAAAAGCTTTTCCACTCTGTCTAGGAAGGAGAAAGTGTGCCAGCACAGCAAATGCCTCCCGGACTTTCCCTGCAATTCAGCAAGTGCTTTGCAGCTTGAAATTGGAAGGAAAGCCTCAGATTTAGCAGCCAGAGCTTCAGGAGGAGCAGCAGCGAGCACAGCATCGCTTTTGCAGCAGCTCCTTCCATGTGCATGTTTTTGGGAGTGGAAAGGCTTGCAGAGTGTTCAAGTAGCTTTTTCTCTCCGCTGGAAAGCTGCACGCTCAGTGCCAGTGTTCTGCAGCTTCTTTCTTCACGTTTCAGCAGCTAGCACGCTCTCCGTGTGCAGGAGAAGCGGCTGAGGCTTCCTTGCCGGAGACGAGGCGCCTTCGCCGGCAGAGAGCCTCCGGCCGGCCGCGGTGCGCTCCGGAGCGGGGGCTTGTGCCGAAAGAGGCCGGGAACAGGCGCTTACCTTCGGACAGCTCCGGATGCCCGTCTAATGCGTCTCTTGTCGCCTACACGGCAGGGAAAAGCTTTTCCACTCTGTCTAGGAAGGAGAAAGTGTGCCAGCACAGCAAATGCCTCCCGGACTTTCCCTGCAATTCAGCAAGTGCTTTGCAGCTTGAAATTGGAAGGAAAGCCTCAGATTTAGCAGCCAGAGCTTCAGGAGGAGCAGCAGCGAGCACAGCATCGCTTTTGCAGCAGCTCCTTCCATGTGCATGTTTTTGGGAGTGGAAAGGCTTGCAGAGTGTTCAAGTAGCTTTTTCTCTCCGCTGGAAAGCTGCACGCTCAGTGCCAGTGTTCTGCAGCTTCTTTCTTCACGTTTCAGCAGCTAGCACGCTCTCCGTGTGCAGGAGAAGCGGCTGAGGCTTCCTTGCCGGAGAAGCGGCACCTTCGCCGGCAGAGAGCCTCCGGCCGGCCGCGGTGCGCTCCGGAGCGGGGGCTTGTGCCGAAAGAGGCCGGGAACAGGCGCTTACCTTCGGACAGCTCCGGATGCCCGTCTAATGCGTCTCTTGTCGCCTACACGGCAGGGAAAAGCTTTTCCACTCTGTCTAGGAAGGAGAAAGTGTGCCAGCACAGCAAATGCCTCCCGGACTTTCCCTGCAATTCAGCAAGTGCTTTGCAGCTTGAAATTGGAAGGAAAGCCTCAGATTTAGCAGCCAGAGCTTCAGGAGGAGCAGCAGCGAGCACAGCATCGCTTTTGCAGCAGCTCCTTCCATGTGCATGTTTTTGGGAGTGGAAAGGCTTGCAGAGTGTTCAAGTAGCTTTTTCTCTCCGCTGGAAAGCTGCACGCTCAGTGCCAGTGTTCTGCAGATTCTTTCTTCACGTTTCAGCAGCTAGCACGCTCTCCGTGTGCAGGAGAAGCGGCTGAGGCTTCCTTGCCGGAGAAGCGGCACCTTCGCCGGCAGAGAGCCTCTGGCCGGCCGCGGTGCGCTCCGGAGCGGGGGCTTGTGCCGAAAGAGGCCGGGAACAGGCGCTTACCTTCGGACAGCTCCGGATGCCCGTCTAATGCGTCTCTTGTCGCCTACACGGCAGGGAAAAGCTTTTCCACTCTGTCTAGGAAGGAGAAAGTGTGCCAGCAGAGCAAATGCCTCCCGGACTTTCCCTGCAATTCAGCAAGTGCTTTGCAGCTTGAAATTGGAAGGAAAGCCTCAGATTTAGCAGCCAGAGCTTCAGGAGGAGCAGCAGCGAGCACAGCATCGCTTTTGCAGCAGCTCCTTCCATGTGCATGTTTTTGGGAGTGGAAAGGCTTGCAGAGTGTTCAAGTAGCTTTTTCTCTCCGCTGGAAAGCTGCACGCTCAGTGCCAGTGTTCTGCAGCTTCTTTCTTCACGTTTCAGCAGCTAGCACGCTCTCCGTGTGCAGGAGAAGCGGCTGAGGCTTCCTTGCCGGAGACGAGGCACCTTCGCCGGCAGAGAGCCTCCGGCCGGCCGCGGTGCGCTCCGGAGCGGGGGCTTGTGCCGAAAGAGGCCGGGAACAGGCGCTTACCTTCGGACAGCTCCGGATGCCCGTCTAATGCGTCTCTTGTCGCCTACACGGCAGGGAAAAGCTTTTCCACTCTGTCTAGGAAGGAGAAAGTGTGCCAGCACAGCAAATGCCTCCCGGACTTTCCCTGCAATTCAGCAAGTGCTTTGCAGCTTGAAATTGGAAGGAAAGCCTCAGATTTAGCAGCCAGAGCTTCAGGAGGAGCAGCAGCGAGCACAGCATCGCTTTTGCAGCAGCTCCTTCCATGTGCATGTTTTTGGGAGTGGAAAGGCTTGCAGAGTGTTCAAGTAGCTTTTTCTCTCCGCTGGAAAGCTGCACGCTCAGTGCCAGTGTTCTGCAGATTCTTTCTTCACGTTTCAGCAGCTAGCACGCTCTCCGTGTGCAGGAGAAGCGGCTGAGGCTTCCTTGCCGGAGACGAGGCACCTTCGCCGGCAGAGAGCCTCCGGCCGGCCGCGGTGCGCTCCGGAGCGGGGGCTTGTGCCGAAAGAGGCCGGCAACAGGCGCTTACCTTCGGACAGCTCCGGATGCCCGTCTAATGCGTCTCTTGTCGCCTACACGGCAGGGAAAAGCTTTTCCACTCTGTCTAGGAAGGAGAAAGTGTGCCAGCACAGCAAATGCCTCCCGGACTTTCCCTGCAATTCAGCAAGTGCTTTGCAGCTTGAAATTGGAAGGAAAGCCTCAGATTTAGCAGCCAGAGCTTCAGGAGGAGCAGCAGCGAGCACAGCATCGCTTTTGCAGCAGCTCCTTCCATGTGCATGTTTTTGGGAGTGGAAAGGCTTGCAGAGTGTTCAAGTAGCTTTTTCTCTCCGCTGGAAAGCTGCACGCTCAGTGCCAGTGTTCTGCAGCTTCTTTCTTCACGTTTCAGCAGCTAGCACGCTCTCCGTGTGCAGGAGAAGCGGCTGAGGCTTCCTTGCCGGAGACGAGGCGCCTTCGCCGGCAGAGAGCCTCCGGCCGGCCGCGGTGCGCTCCGGAGCGGGGGCTTGTGCCGAAAGAGGCCGGGAACAGGCGCTTACCTTCGGACAGCTCCGGATGCCCGTCTAATGCGTCTCTTGTCGCCTACACGGCAGGGAAAAGCTTTTCCACTCTGTCTAGGAAGGAGAAAGTGTGCCAGCACAGCAAATGCATCCCGGACTTTCCCTGCAATTCAGCAAGTGCTTTGCAGCTTGAAATTGGAAGGAAAGCCTCAGATTTAGCAGCCAGAGCTTCAGGAGGAGCAGCAGCGAGCACAGCATCGCTTTTGCAGCAGCTCCTTCCATGTGCATGTTTTTGGGAGTGGAAAGGCTTGCAGAGTGTTCAAGTAGCTTTTTCTCTCCGCTGGAAAGCTGCAGGCTCAGTGCCAGTGTTCTGCAGCTTCTTTCTTCACGTTTCAGCAGCTAGCACGCTCTCCGAGTGCAGGAGAAGCGGCTGAGGCTTCCTTGCCGGAGAAGCGGCACCTTCGCCGGCAGAGAGCCTCTGGCCGGCCGCGGTGCGCTCCGGAGCGGGGACTTGTGCCGAAAGAGGCCGGGAACAGGCGCTTACCTTCGGACAGCTCCGGATGCCCGTCTAATGCGTCTCTTGTCGCCTACACGGCAGGGAAAAGCTTTTCCACTCTGTCTAGGAAGGAGAAAGTGTGCCAGCACAGCAAATGCCTCCCGGACTTTCCCTGCAATTCAGCAAGTGCTTTGCAGCTTGAAATTGGAAGGAAAGCCTCAGATTTAGCAGCCAGAGCTTCAGGAGCAGCAGCAGCGAGCACAGCATCGCTTTTGCAGCAGCTCCTTCCATGTGCATGTTTTTGGGAGTGGAAAGGCTTGCAGAGTGTTCAAGTAGCTTTTTCTCTCCGCTGGAAAGCTGCACGCTCAGTGCCAGTGTTCTGCAGCTTCTTTCTTCACGTTTCAGCAGCTAGCACGCTCTCCGTGTGCAGGAGAAGCGGCAGAGGCTTCCTTGCCGGAGACGAGGCACCTTCGCCGGCAGAGAGCCTCCGGCCGGCCGCGGTGCGCTCCGGAGCGGGGGCTTGTGCCGAAAGAGGCCGGGAACAGGCGCTTACCTTCGGACAGCTCCGGATGCCCGTCTAATGCGTCTCTTGTCGCCTACACGGCAGGGAAAAGCTTTTCCACTCTGTCTAGGAAGGAGAAAGTGTGCCAGCACAGCAAATGCCTCCCGGACTTTCCCTGCAATTCAGCAAGTGCTTTGCAGCTTGAAATTGGAAGGAAAGCCTCAGATTTAGCAGCCAGAGCTTCAGGAGGAGCAGCAGCGAGCACAGCATCGCTTTTGCAGCAGCTCCTTCCATGTGCATGTTTTTGGGAGTGGAAAGGCTTGCAGAGTGTTCAAGTAGCTTTTTCTCTCCGCTGGAAAGCTGCACGCTCAGTGCCAGTGTTCTGCAGCTTCTTTCTTCACGTTTCAGCAGCTAGCACGCTCTCCGTGTGCAGGAGAAGCGGCTGAGGCTTCCTTGCCGGAGACGAGGCGCCTTCGCCGGCAGAGAGCCTCCGGCCGGCCGCGGTGCGCTCCGGAGCGGGGGCTTGTGCCGAAAGAGGCCGGGAACAGGCGCTTACCTTCGGACAGCTCCGGATGCCCGTCTAATGCGTCTCTTGTCGCCTACACGGCAGGGAAAAGCTTTTCCACTCTGTCTAGGAAGGAGAAAGTGTGCCAGCAGAGCAAATGCCTCCCGGACTTTCCCTGCAATTCAGCAAGTGCTTTGCAGCTTGAAATTGGAAGGAAAGCCTCAGATTTAGCAGCCAGAGCTTCAGGAGGAGCAGCAGCGAGCACAGCATCGCTTTTGCAGCAGCTCCTTCCATGTGCATGTTTTTGGGAGTGGAAAGGCTTGCAGAGTGTTCAAGTAGCTTTTTCTCTCCGCTGGAAAGCTGCACGCTCAGTGCCAGTGTTCTGCAGCTTCTTTCTTCACGTTTCAGCAGCTAGCACGCTCTCCGTGTGCAGGAGAAGCGGCTGAGGCTTCCTTGCCGGAGACGAGGCACCTTCGCCGGCAGAGAGCCTCCGGCCGGCCGCGGTGCGCTCCGGAGCGGGGACTTGTGCCGAAAGAGGCCGGCAACAGGCGCTTACCTTCGGACAGCTCCGGATGCCCGTCTAATGCGTCTCTTGTCGCCTACACGGCAGGGAAAAGCTTTTCCACTCTGTCTAGGAAGGAGAAAGTGTGCCAGCACAGCAAATGCCTCCCGGACTTTCCCTGCAATTCAGCAAGTGCTTTGCAGCTTGAAATTGGAAGGAAAGCCTCAGATTTAGCAGCCAGAGCTTCAGGAGGAGCAGCAGCGAGCACAGCATCGCTTTTGCAGCAGCTCCTTCCATGTGCATGTTTTTGGGAGTGGAAAGGCTTGCAGAGTGTTCAAGTAGCTTTTTCTCTCCGCTGGAAAGCTGCACGCTCAGTGCCAGTGTTCTGCAGCTTCTTTCTTCACGTTTCAGCAGCTAGCACGCTCTCCGTGTGCAGGAGAAGCGGCTGAGGCTTCCTTGCCGGAGAAGCGGCACCTTCGCCGGCAGAGAGCCTCTGGCCGGCCGCGGTGCGCTCCGGAGCGGGGGCTTGTGCCGAAAGAGGCCGGGAACAGGCGCTTACCTTCGGACAGCTCCGGATGCCCGTCTAATGCGTCTCTTGTCGCCTACACGGCAGGGAAAAGCTTTTCCACTCTGTCTAGGAAGGAGAAAGTGTGCCAGCAGAGCAAATGCCTCCCGGACTTTCCCTGCAATTCAGCAAGTGCTTTGCAGCTTGAAATTGGAAGGAAAGCCTCAGATTTAGCAGCCAGAGCTTCAGGAGGAGCAGCAGCGAGCACAGCATCGCTTTTGCAGCAGCTCCTTCCATGTGCATGTTTTTGGGAGTGGAAAGGCTTGCAGAGTGTTCAAGTAGCTTTTTCTCTCCGCTGGAAAGCTGCACGCTCAGTGCCAGTGTTCTGCAGCTTCTTTCTTCACGTTTCAGCAGCTAGCACGCTCTCCGTGTGCAGGAGAAGCGGCTGAGGCTTCCTTGCCGGAGACGAGGCACCTTCGCCGGCAGAGAGCCTCCGGCCGGCCGCGGTGCGCTCCGGAGCGGGGGCTTGTGCCGAAAGAGGCCGGGAACAGGCGCTTACCTTCGGGCAGCTCCGGATGCCCGTCTAATGCGTCTCTTGTCGCCTACACGGCAGGGAAAAGCTTTTCCACTCTGTCTAGGAAGGAGAAAGTGTGCCAGCACAGCAAATGCATCCCGGACTTTCCCTGCAATTCAGCAAGTGCTTTGCAGCTTGAAATTGGAAGGAAAGCCTCAGATTTAGCAGCCAGAGCTTCAGGAGGAGCAGCAGCGAGCACAGCATCGCTTTTGCAGCAGCTCCTTCCATGTGCATGTTTTTGGGAGTGGAAAGGCTTGCAGAGTGTTCAAGTAGCTTTTTCTCTCCGCTGGAAAGCTGCACGCTCAGTGCCAGTGTTCTGCAGATTCTTTCTTCACGTTTCAGCAGCTAGCACGCTCTCCGTGTGCAGGAGAAGCGGCTGAGGCTTCCTTGCCGGAGACGAGGCACCTTCGCCGGCAGAGAGCCTCCGGCCGGCCGCGGTGCGCTCCGGAGCGGGGGCTTGTGCCGAAAGAGGCCGGGAACAGGCGCTTACCTTCGGACAGCTCCGGATGCCCGTCTAATGCGTCTCTTGTCGCCTACACGGCAGGGAAAAGCTTTTCCACTCTGTCTAGGAAGGAGAAAGTGTGCCAGCAGAGCAAATGCCTCCCGGACTTTCCCTGCAATTCAGCAAGTGCTTTGCAGCTTGAAATTGGAAGGAAAGCCTCAGATTTAGCAGCCAGAGCTTCAGGAGGAGCAGCAGCGAGCACAGCATCGCTTTTGCAGCAGCTCCTTCCATGTGCATGTTTTTGGGAGTGGAAAGGCTTGCAGAGTGTTCAAGTAGCTTTTTCTCTCCGCTGGAAAGCTGCACGCTCAGTGCCAGTGTTCTGCAGCTTCTTTCTTCACGTTTCAGCAGCTAGCACGCTCTCCGTGTGCAGGAGAAGCGGCTGAGGCTTCCTTGCCGGAGACGAGGCGCCTTCGCCGGCAGAGAGCCTCCGGCCGGCCGCGGTGCGCTCCGGAGCGGGGGCTTGTGCCGAAAGAGGCCGGGAACAGGCGCTTACCTTCGGACAGCTCCGGATGCCCGTCTAATGCGTCTCTTGTCGCCTACACGGCAGGGAAAAGCTTTTCCACTCTGTCTAGGAAGGAGAAAGTGTGCCAGCACAGCAAATGCATCCCGGACTTTCCCTGCAATTCAGCAAGTGCTTTGCAGCTTGAAATTGGAAGGAAAGCCTCAGATTTAGCAGCCAGAGCTTCAGGAGGAGCAGCAGCGAGCACAGCATCGCTTTTGCAGCAGCTCCTTCCATGTGCATGTTTTTGGGAGTGGAAAGGCTTGCAGAGTGTTCAAGTAGCTTTTTCTCTCCGCTGGAAAGCTGCAGGCTCAGTGCCAGTGTTCTGCAGCTTCTTTCTTCACGTTTCAGCAGCTAGCACGCTCTCCGAGTGCAGGAGAAGCGGCTGAGGCTTCCTTGCCGGAGAAGCGGCACCTTCGCCGGCAGAGAGCCTCTGGCCGGCCGCGGTGCGCTCCGGAGCGGGGACTTGTGCCGAAAGAGGCCGGGAACAGGCGCTTACCTTCGGACAGCTCCGGATGCCCGTCTAATGCGTCTCTTGTCGCCTACACGGCAGGGAAAAGCTTTTCCACTCTGTCTAGGAAGGAGAAAGTGTGCCAGCACAGCAAATGCCTCCCGGACTTTCCCTGCAATTCAGCAAGTGCTTTGCAGCTTGAAATTGGAAGGAAAGCCTCAGATTTAGCAGCCAGAGCTTCAGGAGCAGCAGCAGCGAGCACAGCATCGCTTTTGCAGCAGCTCCTTCCATGTGCATGTTTTTGGGAGTGGAAAGGCTTGCAGAGTGTTCAAGTAGCTTTTTCTCTCCGCTGGAAAGCTGCACGCTCAGTGCCAGTGTTCTGCAGCTTCTTTCTTCACGTTTCAGCAGCTAGCACGCTCTCCGTGTGCAGGAGAAGCGGCTGAGGCTTCCTTGCCGGAGACGAGGCACCTTCGCCGGCAGAGAGCCTCCGGCCGGCCGCGGTGCGCTCCGGAGCGGGGGCTTGTGCCGAAAGAGGCCGGGAACAGGCGCTTACCTTCGGACAGCTCCGGATGCCCGTCTAATGCGTCTCTTGTCGCCTACACGGCAGGGAAAAGCTTTTCCACTCTGTCTAGGAAGGAGAAAGTGTGCCAGCACAGCAAATGCCTCCCGGACTTTCCCTGCAATTCAGCAAGTGCTTTGCAGCTTGAAATTGGAAGGAAAGCCTCAGATTTAGCAGCCAGAGCTTCAGGAGGAGCAGCAGCGAGCACAGCATCGCTTTTGCAGCAGCTCCTTCCATGTGCATGTTTTTGGGAGTGGAAAGGCTTGCAGAGTGTTCAAGTAGCTTTTTCTCTCCGCTGGAAAGCTGCACGCTCAGTGCCAGTGTTCTGCAGCTTCTTTCTTCACGTTTCAGCAGCTAGCACGCTCTCCGTGTGCAGGAGAAGCGGCTGAGGCTTCCTTGCCGGAGACGAGGCGCCTTCGCCGGCAGAGAGCCTCCGGCCGGCCGCGGTGCGCTCCGGAGCGGGGTCTTGTGCCGAAAGAGGCCGGGAACAGGCGCTTACCTTCGGACAGCTCCGGATGCCCGTCTAATGCGTCTCTTGTCGCCTACACGGCAGGGAAAAGCTTTTCCACTCTGTCTAGGAAGGAGAAAGTGTGCCAGCAGAGCAAATGCCTCCCGGACTTTCCCTGCAATTCAGCAAGTGCTTTGCAGCTTGAAATTGGAAGGAAAGCCTCAGATTTAGCAGCCAGAGCTTCAGGAGGAGCAGCAGCGAGCACAGCATCGCTTTTGCAGCAGCTCCTTCCATGTGCATGTTTTTGGGAGTGGAAAGGCTTGCAGAGTGTTCAAGTAGCTTTTTCTCTCCGCTGGAAAGCTGCAGGCTCAGTGCCAGTGTTCTGCAGCTTCTTTCTTCACGTTTCAGCAGCTAGCACGCTCTCCGTGTGCAGGAGAAGCGGCTGAGGCTTCCTTGCCGGAGACGAGGCACCTTCGCCGGCAGAGAGCCTCTGGCCGGCCGCGGTGCGCTCCGGAGCGGGGACTTGTGCCGAAAGAGGCCGGGAACAGGCGCTTACCTTCGGACAGCTCCGGATGCCCGTCTAATGCGTCTCTTGTCGCCTACACGGCAGGGAAAAGCTTTTCCACTCTGTCTAGGAAGGAGAAAGTGTGCCAGCACAGCAAATGCCTCCCGGACTTTCCCTGCAATTCAGCAAGTGCTTTGCAGCTTGAAATTGGAAGGAAAGCCTCAGATTTAGCAGCCAGAGCTTCAGGAGGAGCAGCAGCGAGCACAGCATCGCTTTTGCAGCAGCTCCTTCCATGTGCATGTTTTTGGGAGTGGAAAGGCTTGCAGAGTGTTCAAGTAGCTTTTTCTCTCCGCTGGAAAGCTGCACGCTCAGTGCCAGTGTTCTGCAGCTTCTTTCTTCACGTTTCAGCAGCTAGCACGCTCTCCGTGTGCAGGAGAAGCGGCTGAGGCTTCCTTGCCGGAGAAGCGGCACCTTCGCCGGCAGAGAGCCTCTGGCCGGCCGCGGTGCGCTCCGGAGCGGGGGCTTGTGCCGAAAGAGGCCGGGAACAGGCGCTTACCTTCGGACAGCTCCGGATGCCCGTCTAATGCGTCTCTTGTCGCCTACACGGCAGGGAAAAGCTTTTCCACTCTGTCTAGGAAGGAGAAAGTGTGCCAGCAGAGCAAATGCCTCCCGGACTTTCCCTGCAATTCAGCAAGTGCTTTGCAGCTTGAAATTGGAAGGAAAGCCTCAGATTTAGCAGCCAGAGCTCCAGGAGGAGCAGCAGCGAGCACAGCATCGCTTTTGCAGCACCTCCTTCCATGTGCATGTTTTTGGGAGTGGAAAGGCTTGCAGAGTGTTCAAGTAGCTTTTTCTCTCCGCTGGAAAGCTGCACGCTCAGTGCCAGTGTTCTGCAGATTCTTTCTTCACGTTTCAGCAGCTAGCACGCTCTCCGTGTGCAGGAGAAGCGGCTGAGGCTTCCTTGCCGGAGACGAGGCACCTTCGCCGGCAGAGAGCCTCCGGCCGGCCGCGGTGCGCTCCGGAGCGGGGGCTTGTGCCGAAAGAGGCCGGCAACAGGCGCTTACCTTCGGACAGCTCCGGATGCCCGTCTAATGCGTCTCTTGTCGCCTACACGGCAGGGAAAAGCTTTTCCACTCTGTCTAGGAAGGAGAAAGTGTGCCAGCAGAGCAAATGCATCCCGGACTTTCCCTGCAATTCAGCAAGTGCTTTGCAGCTTGAAATTGGAAGGAAAGCCTCAGATTTAGCAGCCAGAGCTTCAGGAGGAGCAGCAGCGAGCACAGCATCGCTTTTGCAGCAGCTCCTTCCATGTGCATGTTTTTGGGAGTGGAAAGGCTTGCAGAGTGTTCAAGTAGCTTTTTCTCTCCGCTGGAAAGCTGCACGCTCAGTGCCAGTGTTCTGCAGCTTCTTTCTTCACGTTTCAGCAGCTAGCACGCTCTCCGTGTGCAGGAGAAGCGGCTGAGGCTTCCTTGCCGGAGACGAGGCACCTTCGCCGGCAGAGAGCCTCCGGCCGGCCGCGGTGCGCTCCGGAGCGGGGGCTTGTGCCGAAAGAGGCCGGGAACAGGCGCTTACCTTCGGACAGCTCCGGATGCCCGTCTAATGCGTCTCTTGTCGCCTACACGGCAGGGAAAAGCTTTTCCACTCTGTCTAGGAAGGAGAAAGTGTGCCAGCACAGCAAATGCCTCCCGGACTTTCCCTGCAATTCAGCAAGTGCTTTGCAGCTTGAAATTGGAAGGAAAGCCTCAGATTTAGCAGCCAGAGCTTCAGGAGGAGCAGCAGCGAGCACAGCATCGCTTTTGCAGCAGCTCCTTCCATGTGCATGTTTTTGGGAGTGGAAAGGCTTGCAGAGTGTTCAAGTAGCTTTTTCTCTCCGCTGGAAAGCTGCACGCTCAGTGCCAGTGTTCTGCAGCTTCTTTCTTCACGTTTCAGCAGCTAGCACGCTCTCCGAGTGCAGGAGAAGCGGCTGAGGCTTCCTTGCCGGAGAAGCGGCACCTTCGCCGGCAGAGAGCCTCTGGCCGGCCGCGGTGCGCTCCGGAGCGGGGACTTGTGCCGAAAGAGGCCGGGAACAGGCGCTTACCTTCGGACAGCTCCGGATGCCCGTCTAATGCGTCTCTTGTCGCCTACACGGCAGGGAAAAGCTTTTCCACTCTGTCTAGGAAGGAGAAAGTGTGCCAGCAGAGCAAATGCCTCCCGGACTTTCCCTGCAATTCAGCAAGTGCTTTGCAGCTTGAAATTGGAAGGAAAGCCTCAGATTTAGCAGCCAGAGCTTCAGGAGGAGCAGCAGCGAGCACAGCATCGCTTTTGCAGCAGCTCCTTCCATGTGCATGTTTTTGGGAGTGGAAAGGCTTGCAGAGTGTTCAAGTAGCTTTTTCTCTCCGCTGGAAAGCTGCACGCTCAGTGCCAGTCTTCTGCAGCTTCTTTC
The DNA here is from genome assembly GCF_963513975.1 of Fringilla coelebs. Taxonomy (NCBI): domain Eukaryota; kingdom Metazoa; phylum Chordata; class Aves; order Passeriformes; family Fringillidae; genus Fringilla; species Fringilla coelebs. The sequence continues at coordinate 350,769 of NW_028167436.1, read as the reverse complement.
TTCACGTTTCAGCAGCTAGCACGCTCTCCGTGTGCAGGAGAAGCGGCTGAGGCTTCCTTGCCGGAGACGAGGCACCTTCGCCGGCAGAGAGCCTCTGGCCGGCCGCGGTGCGCTCCGGAGCGGGGACTTGTGCCGAAAGAGGCCGGCAACAGGCGCTTACCTTCGGACAGCTCCGGATGCCCGTCTAATGCGTCTCTTGTCGCCTACACGGCAGGGAAAAGCTTTTCCACTCTGTCTAGGAAGGAGAAAGTGTGCCAGCAGAGCAAATGCCTCCCGGACTTTCCCTGCAATTCAGCAAGTGCTTTGCAGCTTGAAATTGGAAGGAAAGCCTCAGATTTAGCAGCCAGAGCTTCAGGAGGAGCAGCAGCGAGCACAGCATCGCTTTTGCAGCAGCTCCTTCCATGTGCATGTTTTTGGGAGTGGAAAGGCTTGCAGAGTGTTCAAGTAGCTTTTTCTCTCCGCTGGAAAGCTGCACGCTCAGTGCCAGTGTTCTGCAGCTTCTTTCTTCACGTTTCAGCAGCTAGCACGCTCTCCGTGTGCAGGAGAAGCGGCTGAGGCTTCCTTGCCGGAGAAGCGGCACCTTCGCCGGCAGAGAGCCTCTGGCCGGCCGCGGTGCGCTCCGGAGCGGGGGCTTGTGCCGAAAGAGGCCGGGAACAGGCGCTTACCTTCGGACAGCTCCGGATGCCCGTCTAATGCGTCTCTTGTCGCCTACACGGCAGGGAAAAGCTTTTCCACTCTGTCTAGGAAGGAGAAAGTGTGCCAGCAGAGCAAATGCCTCCCGGACTTTCCCTGCAATTCAGCAAGTGCTTTGCAGCTTGAAATTGGAAGGAAAGCCTCAGATTTAGCAGCCAGAGCTTCAGGAGGAGCAGCAGCGAGCACAGCATCGCTTTTGCAGCAGCTCCTTCCATGTGCATGTTTTTGGGAGTGGAAAGGCTTGCAGAGTGTTCAAGTAGCTTTTTCTCTCCGCTGGAAAGCTGCACGCTCAGTGCCAGTGTTCTGCAGCTTCTTTCTTCACGTTTCAGCAGCTAGCACGCTCTCCGTGTGCAGGAGAAGCGGCTGAGGCTTCCTTGCCGGAGACGAGGCACCTTCGCCGGCAGAGAGCCTCCGGCCGGCCGCGGTGCGCTCCGGAGCGGGGGCTTGTGCCGAAAGAGGCCGGGAACAGGCGCTTACCTTCGGGCAGCTCCGGATGCCCGTCTAATGCGTCTCTTGTCGCCTACACGGCAGGGAAAAGCTTTTCCACTCTGTCTAGGAAGGAGAAAGTGTGCCAGCACAGCAAATGCCTCCCGGACTTTCCCTGCAATTCAGCAAGTGCTTTGCAGCTTGAAATTGGAAGGAAAGCCTCAGATTTAGCAGCCAGAGCTTCAGGAGGAGCAGCAGCGAGCACAGCATCGCTTTTGCAGCAGCTCCTTCCATGTGCATGTTTTTGGGAGTGGAAAGGCTTGCAGAGTGTTCAAGTAGCTTTTTCTCTCCGCTGGAAAGCTGCACGCTCAGTGCCAGTGTTCTGCAGATTCTTTCTTCACGTTTCAGCAGCTAGCACGCTCTCCGTGTGCAGGAGAAGCGGCTGAGGCTTCCTTGCCGGAGACGAGGCACCTTCGCCGGCAGAGAGCCTCCGGCCGGCCGCGGTGCGCTCCGGAGCGGGGGCTTGTGCCGAAAGAGGCCGGCAACAGGCGCTTACCTTCGGACAGCTCCGGATGCCCGTCTAATGCGTCTCTTGTCGCCTACACGGCAGGGAAAAGCTTTTCCACTCTGTCTAGGAAGGAGAAAGTGTGCCAGCAGAGCAAATGCATCCCGGACTTTCCCTGCAATTCAGCAAGTGCTTTGCAGCTTGAAATTGGAAGGAAAGCCTCAGATTTAGCAGCCAGAGCTTCAGGAGGAGCAGCAGCGAGCACAGCATCGCTTTTGCAGCAGCTCCTTCCATGTGCATGTTTTTGGGAGTGGAAAGGCTTGCAGAGTGTTCAAGTAGCTTTTTCTCTCCGCTGGAAAGCTGCACGCTCAGTGCCAGTGTTCTGCAGCTTCTTTCTTCACGTTTCAGCAGCTAGCACGCTCTCCGTGTGCAGGAGAAGCGGCTGAGGCTTCCTTGCCGGAGACGAGGCACCTTCGCCGGCAGAGAGCCTCCGGCCGGCCGCGGTGCGCTCCGGAGCGGGGGCTTGTGCCGAAAGAGGCCGGGAACAGGCGCTTACCTTCGGACAGCTCCGGATGCCCGTCTAATGCGTCTCTTGTCGCCTACACGGCAGGGAAAAGCTTTTCCACTCTGTCTAGGAAGGAGAAAGTGTGCCAGCAGAGCAAATGCCTCCCGGACTTTCCCTGCAATTCAGCAAGTGCTTTGCAGCTTGAAATTGGAAGGAAAGCCTCAGATTTAGCAGCCAGAGCTTCAGGAGGAGCAGCAGCGAGCACAGCATCGCTTTTGCAGCAGCTCCTTCCATGTGCATGTTTTTGGGAGTGGAAAGGCTTGCAGAGTGTTCAAGTAGCTTTTTCTCTCCGCTGGAAAGCTGCACGCTCAGTGCCAGTGTTCTGCAGCTTCTTTCTTCACGTTTCAGCAGCTAGCACGCTCTCCGTGTGCAGGAGAAGCGGCTGAGGCTTCCTTGCCGGAGAAGCGGCACCTTCGCCGGCAGAGAGCCTCCGGCCGGCCGCGGTGCGCTCCGGAGCGGGGGCTTGTGCCGAAAGAGGCCGGGAAGAGGCGCTTACCTTCGGACAGCTCCGGATGCCCGTCTAATGCGTCTCTTGTCGGCTACACGGCAGGGAAAAGCTTTTCCACTCTGTCTAGGAAGGAGAAAGTGTGCCAGCACAGCAAATGCCTCCCGGACTTTCCCTGCAATTCAGCAAGTGCTTTGCAGCTTGAAATTGGAAGGAAAGCCTCAGATTTAGCAGCCAGAGCTTCAGGAGGAGCAGCAGCGAGCACAGCATCGCTTTTGCAGCAGCTCCTTCCATGTGCATGTTTTTGGGAGTGGGAAGGCTTGCAGAGTGTTCAAGTAGCTTTTTCTCTCCGCTGGAAAGCTGCACGCTCAGTGCCAGTGTTCTGCAGCTTCTTTCTTCACGTTTCAGCAGCTAGCACGCTCTCCGTGTGCAGGAGAAGCGGCTGAGGCTTCCTTGCCGGAGAAGCGGCACCTTCGCCGGCAGAGAGCCTCCGGCCGGCCGCGGTGCGCTCCGGAGCGGGGGCTTGTGCCGAAAGAGGCCGGGAACAGGCGCTTACCTTCGGACAGCTCCGGATGCCCGTCTAATGCGTCTCTTGTCGCCTACACGGCAGGGAAAAGCTTTTCCACTCTGTCTAGGAAGGAGAAAGTGTGCCAGCAGAGCAAATGCCTCCCGGACTTTCCCTGCAATTCAGCAAGTGCTTTGCAGCTTGAAATTGGAAGGAAAGCCTCAGATTTAGCAGCCAGAGCTTCAGGAGGAGCAGCAGCGAGCACAGCATCGCTTTTGCAGCAGCTCCTTCCATGTGCATGTTTTTGGGAGTGGAAAGGCTTGCAGAGTGTTCAAGTAGCTTTTTCTCTCCGCTGGAAAGCTGCACGCTCAGTGCCAGTGTTCTGCAGCTTCTTTCTTCACGTTTCAGCAGCTAGCACGCTCTCCGTGTGCAGGAGAAGCGGCTGAGGCTTCCTTGCCGGAGACGAGGCACCTTCGCCGGCAGAGAGCCTCCGGCCGGCCGCGGTGCGCTCCGGAGCGGGGGCTTGTGCCGAAAGAGGCCGGGAACAGGCGCTTACCTTCGGGCAGCTCCGGATGCCCGTCTAATGCGTCTCTTGTCGCCTACACGGCAGGGAAAAGCTTTTCCACTCTGTCTAGGAAGGAGAAAGTGTGCCAGCACAGCAAATGCCTCCCGGACTTTCCCTGCAATTCAGCAAGTGCTTTGCAGCTTGAAATTGGAAGGAAAGCCTCAGATTTAGCAGCCAGAGCTTCAGGAGGAGCAGCAGCGAGCACAGCATCGCTTTTGCAGCAGCTCCTTCCATGTGCATGTTTTTGGGAGTGGAAAGGCTTGCAGAGTGTTCAAGTAGCTTTTTCTCTCCGCTGGAAAGCTGCACGCTCAGTGCCAGTGTTCTGCAGCTTCTTTCTTCACGTTTCAGCAGCTAGCACGCTCTCCGTGTGCAGGAGAAGCGGCTGAGGCTTCCTTGCCGGAGACGAGGCACCTTCGCCGGCAGAGAGCCTCCGGCCGGCCGCGGTGCGCTCCGGAGCGGGGGCTTGTGCCGAAAGAGGCCGGGAACAGGCGCTTACCTTCGGACAGCTCCGGATGCCCGTCTAATGCGTCTCTTGTCGCCTACACGGCAGGGAAAAGCTTTTCCACTCTGTCTAGGAAGGAGAAAGTGTGCCAGCAGAGCAAATTCCTCCCGGACTTTCCCTGCAATTCAGCAAGTGCTTTGCAGCTTGAAATTGGTAGGAAAGCCTCAGATTTAGCAGCCAGAGCTTCAGGAGGAGCAGCAGCGAGCACAGCATCGCTTTTGCAGCAGCTCCTTCCATGTGCATGTTTTTGGGAGTGGAAAGGCTTGCAGAGTGTTCAAGTAGCTTTTTCTCTCCGCTGGAAAGCTGCACGCTCAGTGCCAGTGTTCTGCAGCTTCTTTCTTCACGTTTCAGCAGCTAGCACGCTCTCCGTGTGCAGGAGAAGCGGCTGAGGCTTCCTTGCCGGAGAAGCGGCACCTTCGCCGGCAGAGAGCCTCTGGCCGGCCGCGGTGCGCTCCGGAGCGGGGGCTTGTGCCGAAAGAGGCCGGGAACAGGCGCTTACCTTCGGACAGCTCCGGATGCCCGTCTAATGCGTCTCTTGTCGCCTACACGGCAGGGAAAAGCTTTTCCACTCTGTCTAGGAAGGAGAAAGTGTGCCAGCACAGCAAATGCCTCCCGGACTTTCCCTGCAATTCAGCAAGTGCTTTGCAGCTTGAAATTGGAAGGAAAGCCTCAGATTTAGCAGCCAGAGCTTCAGGAGGAGCAGCAGCGAGCACAGCATCGCTTTTGCAGCAGCTCCTTCCATGTGCATGTTTTTGGGAGTGGAAAGGCTTGCAGAGTGTTCAAGTAGCTTTTTCTCTCCGCTGGAAAGCTGCACGCTCAGTGCCAGTGTTCTGCAGCTTCTTTCTTCACGTTTCAGCAGCTAGCACGCTCTCCGTGTGCAGGAGAAGCGGCTGAGGCTTCCTTGCCGGAGAAGCGGCACCTTCGCCGGCAGAGAGCCTCCGGCCGGCCGCGGTGCGCTCCGGAGCGGGGGCTTGTGCCGAAAGAGGCCGGGAACAGGCGCTTACCTTCGGACAGCTCCGGATGCCCGTCTAATGCGTCTCTTGTCGCCTACACGGCAGGGAAAAGCTTTTCCACTCTGTCTAGGAAGGAGAAAGTGTGCCAGCACAGCAAATTCCTCCCGGACTTTCCCTGCAATTCAGCAAGTGCTTTGCAGCTTGAAATTGGAAGGAAAGCCTCAGATTTAGCAGCCAGAGCTTCAGGAGGAGCAGCAGCGAGCACAGCATCGCTTTTGCAGCAGCTCCTTCCATGTGCATGTTTTTGGGAGTGGAAAGGCTTGCAGAGTGTTCAAGTAGCTTTTTCTCTCCGCTGGAAAGCTGCAGGCTCAGTGCCAGTGTTCTGCAGCTTCTTTCTTCACGTTTCAGCAGCTAGCACGCTCTCCGTGTGCAGGAGAAGCGGCTGAGGCTTCCTTGCCGGAGACGAGGCACCTTCGCCGGCAGAGAGCCTCCGGCCGGCCGCGGTGCGCTCCGGAGCGGGGGCTTGTGCCGAAAGAGGCCGGGAACAGGCGCTTACCTTCGGGCAGCTCCGGATGCCCGTCTAATGCGTCTCTTGTCGCCTACACGGCAGGGAAAAGCTTTTCCACTCTGTCTAGGAAGGAGAAAGTGTGCCAGCACAGCAAATGCCTCCCGGACTTTCCCTGCAATTCAGCAAGTGCTTTGCAGCTTGAAATTGGAAGGAAAGCCTCAGATTTAGCAGCCAGAGCTTCAGGAGGAGCAGCAGCGAGCACAGCATCGCTTTTGCAGCAGCTCCTTCCATGTGCATGTTTTTGGGAGTGGAAAGGCTTGCAGAGTGTTCAAGTAGCTTTTTCTCTCCGCTGGAAAGCTGCACGCTCAGTGCCAGTGTTCTGCAGCTTCTTTCTTCACGTTTCAGCAGCTAGCACGCTCTCCGTGTGCAGGAGAAGCGGCTGAGGCTTCCTTGCCGGAGACGAGGCACCTTCGCCGGCAGAGAGCCTCCGGCCGGCCGCGGTGCGCTCCGGAGCGGGGGCTTGTGCCGAAAGAGGCCGGCAACAGGCGCTTACCTTCGGACAGCTCCGGATGCCCGTCTAATGCGTCTCTTGTCGCCTACACGGCAGGGAAAAGCTTTTCCACTCTGTCTAGGAAGGAGAAAGTGTGCCAGCAGAGCAAATGCATCCCGGACTTTCCCTGCAATTCAGCAAGTGCTTTGCAGCTTGAAATTGGAAGGAAAGCCTCAGATTTAGCAGCCAGAGCTTCAGGAGGAGCAGCAGCGAGCACAGCATCGCTTTTGCAGCAGCTCCTTCCATGTGCATGTTTTTGGGAGTGGAAAGGCTTGCAGAGTGTTCAAGTAGCTTTTTCTCTCCGCTGGAAAGCTGCAGGCTCAGTGCCAGTGTTCTGCAGCTTCTTTCTTCACGTTTCAGCAGCTAGCACGCCCTCCGAGTGCAGGAGAAGCGGCTGAGGCTTCCTTGCCGGAGAAGCGGCACCTTCGCCGGCAGAGAGCCTCTGGCCGGCCGCGGTGCGCTCCGGAGCGGGGACTTGTGCCGAAAGAGGCCGGGAACAGGCGCTTACCTTCGGACAGCTCCGGATGCCCGTCTAATGCGTCTCTTGTCGCCTACACGGCAGGGAAAAGCTTTTCCACTCTGTCTAGGAAGGAGAAAGTGTGCCAGCAGAGCAAATGCCTCCCGGACTTTCCCTGCAATTCAGCAAGTGCTTTGCAGCTTGAAATTGGAAGGAAAGCCTCAGATTTAGCAGCCAGAGCTTCAGGAGGAGCAGCAGCGAGCACAGCATCGCTTTTGCAGCAGCTCCTTCCATGTGCATGTTTTTGGGAGTGGAAAGGCTTGCAGAGTGTTCAAGTAGCTTTTTCTCTCCGCTGGAAAGCTGCACGCTCAGTGCCAGTGTTCTGCAGATTCTTTCTTCACGTTTCAGCAGCTAGCACGCTCTCCGTGTGCAGGAGAAGCGGCTGAGGCTTCCTTGCCGGAGACGAGGCACCTTCGCCGGCAGAGAGCCTCCGGCCGGCCGCGGTGCGCTCCGGAGCGGGGGCTTGTGCCGAAAGAGGCCGGCAACAGGCGCTTACCTTCGGACAGCTCCGGATGCCCGTCTAATGCGTCTCTTGTCGCCTACACGGCAGGGAAAAGCTTTTCCACTCTGTCTAGGAAGGAGAAAGTGTGCCAGCACAGCAAATGCCTCCCGGACTTTCCCTGCAATTCAGCAAGTGCTTTGCAGCTTGAAATTGGAAGGAAAGCCTCAGATTTAGCAGCCAGAGCTTCAGGAGGAGCAGCAGCGAGCACAGCATCGCTTTTGCAGCAGCTCCTTCCATGTGCATGTTTTTGGGAGTGGAAAGGCTTGCAGAGTGTTCAAGTAGCTTTTTCTCTCCGCTGGAAAGCTGCACGCTCAGTGCCAGTCTTCTGCAGCTTCTTTCTTCACGTTTCAGCAGCTAGCACGCTCTCCGTGTGCAGGAGAAGCGGCTGAGGCTTCCTTGCCGGAGACGAGGCACCTTCGCCGGCAGAGAGCCTCCGGCCGGCCGCGGTGCGCTCCGGAGCGGGGGCTTGTGCCGAAAGAGGCCGGCAACAGGCGCTTACCTTCGGACAGCTCCGGATGCCCGTCTAATGCGTCTCTTGTCGCCTACACGGCAGGGAAAAGCTTTTCCACTCTGTCTAGGAAGGAGAAAGTGTGCCAGCAGAGCAAATGCATCCCGGACTTTCCCTGCAATTCAGCAAGTGCTTTGCAGCTTGAAATTGGAAGGAAAGCCTCAGATTTAGCAGCCAGAGCTTCAGGAGGAGCAGCAGCGAGCACAGCATCGCTTTTGCAGCAGCTCCTTCCATGTGCATGTTTTTGGGAGTGGAAAGGCTTGCAGAGTGTTCAAGTAGCTTTTTCTCTCCGCTGGAAAGCTGCAGGCTCAGTGCCAGTGTTCTGCAGCTTCTTTCTTCACGTTTCAGCAGCTAGCACGCCCTCCGAGTGCAGGAGAAGCGGCTGAGGCTTCCTTGCCGGAGAAGCGGCACCTTCGCCGGCAGAGAGCCTCTGGCCGGCCGCGGTGCGCTCCGGAGCGGGGACTTGTGCCGAAAGAGGCCGGGAACAGGCGCTTACCTTCGGACAGCTCCGGATGCCCGTCTAATGCGTCTCTTGTCGCCTACACGGCAGGGAAAAGCTTTTCCACTCTGTCTAGGAAGGAGAAAGTGTGCCAGCAGAGCAAATGCCTCCCGGACTTTCCCTGCAATTCAGCAAGTGCTTTGCAGCTTGAAATTGGAAGGAAAGCCTCAGATTTAGCAGCCAGAGCTTCAGGAGGAGCAGCAGCGAGCACAGCATCGCTTTTGCAGCAGCTCCTTCCATGTGCATGTTTTTGGGAGTGGAAAGGCTTGCAGAGTGTTCAAGTAGCTTTTTCTCTCCGCTGGAAAGCTGCACGCTCAGTGCCAGTGTTCTGCAGATTCTTTCTTCACGTTTCAGCAGCTAGCACGCTCTCCGTGTGCAGGAGAAGCGGCTGAGGCTTCCTTGCCGGAGACGAGGCACCTTCGCCGGCAGAGAGCCTCCGGCCGGCCGCGGTGCGCTCCGGAGCGGGGGCTTGTGCCGAAAGAGGCCGGCAACAGGCGCTTACCTTCGGACAGCTCCGGATGCCCGTCTAATGCGTCTCTTGTCGCCTACACGGCAGGGAAAAGCTTTTCCACTCTGTCTAGGAAGGAGAAAGTGTGCCAGCAGAGCAAATGCCTCCCGGACTTTCCCTGCAATTCAGCATGTGCTTTGCAGCTTGAAATTGGAAGGAAAGCCTCAGATTTAGCAGCCAGAGCTTCAGGAGGAGCAGCAGCGAGCACAGCATCGCTTTTGCAGCAGCTCCTTCCATGTGCATGTTTTTGGGAGTGGAAAGGCTTGCAGAGTGTTCAAGTAGCTTTTTCTCTCCGCTGGAAAGCTGCACGCTCAGTGCCAGTCTTCTGCAGCTTCTTTCTTCACGTTTCAGCAGCTAGCACGCTCTCCGTGTGCAGGAGAAGCGGCTGAGGCTTCCTTGCCGGAGACGAGGCACCTTCGCCGGCAGAGAGCCTCCGGCCGGCCGCGGTGCGCTCCGGAGCGGGGGCTTGTGCCGAAAGAGGCCGGCAACAGGCGCTTACCTTCGGACAGCTCCGGATGCCCGTCTAATGCGTCTCTTGTCGCCTACACGGCAGGGAAAAGCTTTTCCACTCTGTCTAGGAAGGAGAAAGTGTGCCAGCACAGCAAATGCATCCCGGACTTTCCCTGCAATTCAGCAAGTGCTTTGCAGCTTGAAATTGGAAGGAAAGCCTCAGATTTAGCAGCCAGAGCTTCAGGAGGAGCAGCAGCGAGCACAGCATCGCTTTTGCAGCAGCTCCTTCCATGTGCATGTTTTTGGGAGTGGAAAGGCTTGCAGAGTGTTCAAGTAGCTTTTTCTCTCCGCTGGAAAGCTGCACGCTCAGTGCCAGTGTTCTGCAGCTTCTTTCTTCACGTTTCAGCAGCTAGCACGCTCTCCGAGTGCAGGAGAAGCGGCTGAGGCTTCCTTGCCGGAGAAGCGGCACCTTCGCCGGCAGAGAGCCTCTGGCCGGCCGCGGTGCGCTCCGGAGCGGGGACTTGTGCCGAAAGAGGCCGGGAACAGGCGCTTACCTTCGGACAGCTCCGGATGCCCGTCTAATGCGTCTCTTGTCGCCTACACGGCAGGGAAAAGCTTTTCCACTCTGTCTAGGAAGGAGAAAGTGTGCCAGCACAGCAAATGCCTCCCGGACTTTCCCTGCAATTCAGCAAGTGCTTTGCAGCTTGAAATTGGAAGGAAAGCCTCAGATTTAGCAGCCAGAGCTTCAGGAGGAGCAGCAGCGAGCACAGCATCGCTTTTGCAGCAGCTCCTTCCATGTGCATGTTTTTGGGAGTGGAAAGGCTTGCAGAGTGTTCAAGTAGCTTTTTCTCTCCGCTGGAAAGCTGCACGCTCAGTGCCAGTGTTCTGCAGCTTCTTTCTTCACGTTTCAGCAGCTAGCACGCTCTCCGTGTGCAGGAGAAGCGGCTGAGGCTTCCTTGCCGGAGACGAGGCACCTTCGCCGGCAGAGAGCCTCCGGCCGGCCGCGGTGCGCTCCGGAGCGGGGGCTTGTGCCGAAAGAGGCCGGGAACAGGCGCTTACCTTCGGACAGCTCCGGATGCCCGTCTAATGCGTCTCTTGTCGCCTACACGGCAGGGAAAAGCTTTTCCACTCTGTCTAGGAAGGAGAAAGTGTGCCAGCACAGCAAATGCCTCCCGGACTTTCCCTGCAATTCAGCAAGTGCTTTGCAGCTTGAAATTGGAAGGAAAGCCTCAGATTTAGCAGCCAGAGCTTCAGGAGGAGCAGCAGCGAGCACAGCATCGCTTTTGCAGCAGCTCCTTCCATGTGCATGTTTTTGGGAGTGGAAAGGCTTGCAGAGTGTTCAAGTAGCTTTTTCTCTCCGCTGGAAAGCTGCACGCTCAGTGCCAGTGTTCTGCAGCTTCTTTCTTCACGTTTCAGCAGCTAGCACGCTCTCCGTGTGCAGGAGAAGCGGCTGAGGCTTCCTTGCCGGAGACGAGGCGCCTTCGCCGGCAGAGAGCCTCCGGCCGGCCGCGGTGCGCTCCGGAGCGGGGGCTTGTGCCGAAAGAGGCCGGGAACAGGCGCTTACCTTCGGACAGCTCCGGATGCCCGTCTAATGCGTCTCTTGTCGCCTACACGGCAGCGAAAAGCTTTTCCACTCTGTCTAGGAAGGAGAAAGTGTGCCAGCAGAGCAAATGCCTCCCGGACTTTCCCTGCAATTCAGCAAGTGCTTTGCAGCTTGAAATTGGAAGGAAAGCCTCAGATTTAGCAGCCAGAGCTTCAGGAGGAGCAGCAGCGAGCACAGCATCGCTTTTGCAGCAGCTCCTTCCATGTGCATGTTTTTGGGAGTGGAAAGGCTTGCAGAGTGTTCAAGTAGATTTTTCTCTCCGCTGGAAAGCTGCACGCTCAGTGCCAGTGTTCTGCAGCTTCTTTCTTCACGTTTCAGCAGCTAGCACGCTCTCCGTGTGCAGGAGAAGCGGCTGAGGCTTCCTTGCCGGAGACGAGGCACCTTCGCCGGCAGAGAGCCTCTGGCCGGCCGCGGTGCGCTCCGGAGCGGGGGCTTGTGCCGAAAGAGGCCGGGAACAGGCGCTTACCTTCGGACAGCTCCGGATGCCCGTCTAATGCGTCTCTTGTCGCCTACACGGCAGGGAAAAGCTTTTCCACTCTGTCTAGGAAGGAGAAAGTGTGCCAGCACAGCAAATGCCTCCCGGACTTTCCCTGCAATTCAGCAAGTGCTTTGCAGCTTGAAATTGGAAGGAAAGCCTCAGATTTAGCAGCCAGAGCTTCAGGAGGAGCAGCAGCGAGCACAGCATCGCTTTTGCAGCAGCTCCTTCCATGTGCATGTTTTTGGGAGTGGAAAGGCTTGCAGAGTGTTCAAGTAGCTTTTTCTCTCCGCTGGAAAGCTGCACGCTCAGTGCCAGTGTTCTGCAGCTTCTTTCTTCACGTTTCAGCAGCTAGCACGCTCTCCGTGTGCAGGAGAAGCGGCTGAGGCTTCCTTGCCGGAGAAGCGGCACCTTCGCCGGCAGAGAGCCTCCGGCCGGCCGCGGTGCGCTCCGGAGCGGGGGCTTGTGCCGAAAGAGGCCGGGAACAGGCGCTTACCTTCGGACAGCTCCGGATGCCCGTCTAATGCGTCTCTTGTCGCCTACACGGCAGGGAAAAGCTTTTCCACTCTGTCTAGGAAGGAGAAAGTGTGCCAGCACAGCAAATGCCTCCCGGACTTTCCCTGCAATTCAGCAAGTGCTTTGCAGCTTGCAATTGGAAGGAAAGCCTCAGATTTAGCAGCCAGAGCTTCAGGAGGAGCAGCAGCGAGCACAGCATCGCTTTTGCAGCAGCTCCTTCCATGTGCATGTTTTTGGGAGTGGAAAGGCTTGCAGAGTGTTCAAGTAGCTTTTTCTCTCCGCTGGAAAGCTGCACGCTCAGTGCCAGTGTTCTGCAGCTTCTTTCTTCACGTTTCAGCAGCTAGCACGCTCTCCGTGTGCAGGAGAAGCGGCTGAGGCTTCCTTGCCGGAGACGAGGCGCCTTCGCCGGCAGAGAGCCTCCGGCCGGCCGCGGTGCGCTCCGGAGCGGGGGCTTGTGCCGAAAGAGGCCGGGAACAGGCGCTTACCTTCGGACAGCTCCGGATGCCCGTCTAATGCGTCTCTTGTCGCCTACACGGCAGGGAAAAGCTTTTCCACTCTGTCTAGGAAGGAGAAAGTGTGCCAGCACAGCAAATGCCTCCCGGACTTTCCCTGCAATTCAGCAAGTGCTTTGCAGCTTGAAATTGGAAGGAAAGCCTCAGATTTAGCAGCCAGAGCTTCAGGAGGAGCAGCAGCGAGCACAGCATCGCTTTTGCAGCAGCTCCTTCCATGTGCATGTTTTTGGGAGTGGAAAGGCTTGCAGAGTGTTCAAGTAGCTTTTTCTCTCCGCTGGAAAGCTGCACGCTCAGTGCCAGTGTTCTGCAGCTTCTTTCTTCACGTTTCAGCAGCTAGCACGCTCTCCGTGTGCAGGAGAAGCGGCTGAGGCTTCCTTGCCGGAGACGAGGCACCTTCGCCGGCAGAGAGCCTCCGGCCGGCCGCGGTGCGCTCCGGAGCGGGGGCTTGTGCCGAAAGAGGCCGGGAACAGGCGCTTACCTTCGGACAGCTCCGGATGCCCGTCTAATGCGTCTCTTGTCGCCTACACGGCAGGGAAAAGCTTTTCCACTCTGTCTAGGAAGGAGAAAGTTTGCCAGCACAGCAAATGCCTCCCGGACTTTCCCTGCAATTCAGCAAGTGCTTTGCAGCTTGAAATTGGAAGGAAAGCCTCAGATTTAGCAGCCAGAGCTTCAGGAGCAGCAGCAGCGAGCACAGCATCGCTTTTGCAGCAGCTCCTTCCATGTGCATGTTTTTGGGAGTGGAAAGGCTTGCAGAGTGTTCAAGTAGCTTTTTCTCTCCGCTGGAAAGCTGCACGCTCAGTGCCAGTGTTCTGCAGCTTCTTTCTTCACGTTTCAGCAGCTAGCACGCTCTCCGTGTGCAGGAGAAGCGGCTGAGGCTTCCTTGCCGGAGAAGCGGCACCTTCGCCGGCAGAGAGCCTCCGGCCGGCCGCGGTGCGCTCCGGAGCGGGGGCTTGTGCCGAAAGAGGCCGGGAACAGGCGCTTACCTTCGGACAGCTCCGGATGCCCGTCTAATGCGTCTCTTGTCGCCTACACGGCAGGGAAAAGCTTTTCCACTCTGTCTAGGAAGGAGAAAGTGTGCCAGCAGAGCAAATGCCTCCCGGACTTTCCCTGCAATTCAGCAAGTGCTTTGCAGCTTGAAATTGGAAGGAAAGCCTCAGATTTAGCAGCCAGAGCTTCAGGAGGAGCAGCAGCGAGCACAGCATCGCTTTTGCAGCAGCTCCTTCCATGTGCATGTTTTTGGGAGTGGAAAGGCTTGCAGAGTGTTCAAGTAGCTTTTTCTCTCCGCTGGAAAGCTGCACGCTCAGTGCCAGTGTTCTGCAGCTTCTTTCTTCACGTTTCAGCAGCTAGCACGCTCTCCGTGTGCAGGAGAAGCGGCTGAGGCTTCCTTGCCGGAGACGAGGCGCCTTCGCCGGCAGAGAGCCTCCGGCCGGCCGCGGTGCGCTCCGGAGCGGGGGCTTGTGCCGAAAGAGGCCGGGAACAGGCGCTTACCTTCGGACAGCTCCGGATGCCCGTCTAATGCGTCTCTTGTCGCCTACACGGCAGGGAAAAGCTTTTCCACTCTGTCTAGGAAGGAGAAAGTGTGCCAGCAGAGCAAATGCCTCCCGGACTTTCCCTGCAATTCAGCAAGTGCTTTGCAGCTTGAAATTGGAAGGAAAGCCTCAGATTTAGCAGCCAGAGCTTCAGGAGGAGCAGCAGCGAGCACAGCATCGCTTTTGCAGCAGCTCCTTCCATGTGCATGTTTTTGGGAGTGGAAAGGCTTGCAGAGTGTTCAAGTAGCTTTTTCTCTCCGCTGGAAAGCTGCACGCTCAGTGCCAGTGTTCTGCAGCTTCTTTCTTCACGTTTCAGCAGCTAGCACGCTCTCCGTGTGCAGGAGAAGCGGCTGAGGCTTCCTTGCCGGAGACGAGGCACCTTCGCCGGCAGAGAGCCTCCGGCCGGCCGCGGTGCGCTCCGGAGCGGGGGCTTGTGCCGAAAGAGGCCGGGAACAGGCGCTTACCTTCGGACAGCTCCGGATCGCCGTCTAATGCGTCTCTTGTCGCCTACACGGCAGGGAAAAGCTTTTCCACTCTGTCTAGGAAGGAGAAAGTGTGCCAGCACAGCAAATGCCTCCCGGACTTTCCCTGCAATTCAGCAAGTGCTTTGCAGCTTGAAATTGGAAGGAAAGCCTCAGATTTAGCAGCCAGAGCTTCAGGAGGAGCAGCAGCGAGCACAGCATCGCTTTTGCAGCAGCTCCTTCCATGTGCATGTTTTTGGGAGTGGAAAGGCTTGCAGAGTGTTCAAGTAGCTTTTTCTCTCCGCTGGAAAGCTGCACGCTCAGTGCCAGTGTTCTGCAGCTTCTTTCTTCACGTTTCAGCAGCTAGCACGCTCTCCGTGTGCAGGAGAAGCGGCTGAGGCTTCCTTGCCGGAGACGAGGCACCTTCGCCGGCAGAGAGCCTCCGGCCGGCCGCGGTGCGCTCCGGAGCGGGGGCTTGTGCCGAAAGAGGCCGGGAACAGGCGCTTACCTTCGGACAGCTCCGGATGCCCGTCTAATGCGTCTCTTGTCGCCTACACGGCAGGGAAAAGCTTTTCCACTCTGTCTAGGAAGGAGAAAGTGTGCCAGCAGAGCAAATGCCTCCCGGACTTTCCCTGCAATTCAGCAAGTGCTTTGCAGCTTGAAATTGGAAGGAAAGCCTCAGATTTAGCAGCCAGAGCTTCAGGAGGAGCAGCAGCGAGCACAGCATCGCTTTTGCAGCAGCTCCTTCCATGTGCATGTTTTTGGGAGTGGAAAGGCTTGCAGAGTGTTCAAGTAGCTTTTTCTCTCCGCTGGAAAGCTGCACGCTCAGTGCCAGTGTTCTGCAGCTTCTTTCTTCACGTTTCAGCAGCTAGCACGCTCTCCGTGTGCAGGAGAAGCGGCTGAGGCTTCCTTGCCGGAGACGAGGCACCTTCGCCGGCAGAGAGCCTCCGGCCGGCCGCGGTGCGCTCCGGAGCGGGGGCTTGTGCCGAAAGAGGCCGGCAACAGGCGCTTACCTTCGGACAGCTCCGGATGCCCGTCTAATGCGTCTCTTGTCGCCTACACGGCAGGGAAAAGCTTTTCCACTCTGTCTAGGAAGGAGAAAGTGTGCCAGCAGAGCAAATGCCTCCCGGACTTTCCCTGCAATTCAGCAAGTGCTTTGCAGCTTGAAATTGGAAGGAAAGCCTCAGATTTAGCAGCCAGAGCTTCAGGAGGAGCAGCAGCGAGCACAGCATCGCTTTTGCAGCAGCTCCTTCCATGTGCATGTTTTTGGGAGTGGAAAGGCTTGCAGAGTGTTCAAGTAGCTTTTTCTCTCCGCTGGAAAGCTGCACGCTCAGTGCCAGTGTTCTGCAGCTTCTTTCTTCACGTTTCAGCAGCTAGCACGCTCTCCGTGTGCAGGAGAAGCGGCTGAGGCTTCCTTGCCGGAGAAGCGGCACCTTCGCCGGCAGAGAGCCTCCGGCCGGCCGCGGTGCGCTCCGGAGCGGGGGCTTGTGCCGAAAGAGGCCGGGAACAGGCGCTTACCTTCGGACAGCTCCGGATGCCCGTCTAATGCGTCTCTTGTCGCCTACACGGCAGGGAAAAGCTTTTCCACTCTGTCTAGGAAGGAGAAAGTGTGCCAGCACAGCAAATGCCTCCCGGACTTTCCCTGCAATTCAGCAAGTGCTTTGCAGCTTGAAATTGGAAGGAAAGCCTCAGATTTAGCAGCCAGAGCTTCAGGAGGAGCAGCAGCGAGCACAGCATCGCTTTTGCAGCAGCTCCTTCCATGTGCATGTTTTTGGGAGTGGAAAGGCTTGCAGAGTGTTCAAGTAGCTTTTTCTCTCCGCTGGAAAGCTGCACGCTCAGTGCCAGTGTTCTGCAGCTTCTTTCTTCACGTTTCAGCAGCTAGCACGCTCTCCGTGTGCAGGAGAAGCGGCTGAGGCTTCCTTGCCGGAGAAGCGGCACCTTCGCCGGCAGAGAGCCTCTGGCCGGCCGCGGTGCGCTCCGGAGCGGGGGCTTGTGCCGAAAGAGGCCGGGAACAGGCGCTTACCTTCGGACAGCTCCGGATGCCCGTCTAATGCGTCTCTTGTCGCCTACACGGCAGGGAAAAGCTTTTCCACTCTGTCTAGGAAGGAGAAAGTGTGCCAGCAGAGCAAATGCCTCCCGGACTTTCCCTGCAATTCAGCAAGTGCTTTGCAGCTTGAAATTGGAAGGAAAGCCTCAGATTTAGCAGCCAGAGCTTCAGGAGGAGCAGCAGCGAGCACAGCATCGCTTTTGCAGCAGCTCCTTCCATGTGCATGTTTTTGGGAGTGGAAAGGCTTGCAGAGTGTTCAAGTAGCTTTTTCTCTCCGCTGGAAAGCTGCACGCTCAGTGCCAGTGTTCTGCAGCTTCTTTCTTCACGTTTCAGCAGCTAGCACGCTCTCCGTGTGCAGGAGAAGCGGCTGAGGCTTCCTTGCCGGAGACGAGGCACCTTCGCCGGCAGAGAGCCTCCGGCCGGCCGCGGTGCGCTCCGGAGCGGGGGCTTGTGCCGAAAGAGGCCGGGAACAGGCGCTTACCTTCGGGCAGCTCCGGATGCCCGTCTAATGCGTCTCTTGTCGCCTACACGGCAGGGAAAAGCTTTTCCACTCTGTCTAGGAAGGAGAAAGTGTGCCAGCACAGCAAATGCCTCCCGGACTTTCCCTGCAATTCAGCAAGTGCTTTGCAGCTTGAAATTGGAAGGAAAGCCTCAGATTTAGCAGCCAGAGCTTCAGGAGGAGCAGCAGCGAGCACAGCATCGCTTTTGCAGCAGCTCCTTCCATGTGCATGTTTTTGGGAGTGGAAAGGCTTGCAGAGTGTTCAAGTAGCTTTTTCTCTCCGCTGGAAAGCTGCACGCTCAGTGCCAGTGTTCTGCAGCTTCTTTCTTCACGTTTCAGCAGCTAGCACGCTCTCCGTGTGCAGGAGAAGCGGCTGAGGCTTCCTTGCCGGAGACGAGGCACCTTCGCCGGCAGAGAGCCTCCGGCCGGCCGCGGTGCGCTCCGGAGCGGGGGCTTGTGCCGAAAGAGGCCGGCAACAGGCGCTTACCTTCGGACAGCTCCGGATGCCCGTCTAATGCGTCTCTTGTCGCCTACACGGCAGGGAAAAGCTTTTCCACTCTGTCTAGGAAGGAGAAAGTGTGCCAGCACAGCAAATGCCTCCCGGACTTTCCCTGCAATTCAGCAAGTGCTTTGCAGCTTGAAATTGGAAGGAAAGCCTCAGATTTAGCAGCCAGAGCTTCAGGAGGAGCAGCAGCGAGCACAGCATCGCTTTTGCAGCAGCTCCTTCCATGTGCATGTTTTTGGGAGTGGAAAGGCTTGCAGAGTGTTCAAGTAGCTTTTTCTCTCCGCTGGAAAGCTGCAGGCTCAGTGCCAGTGTTCTGCAGCTTCTTTCTTCACGTTTCAGCAGCTAGCACGCTCTCCGAGTGCAGGAGAAGCGGCTGAGGCTTCCTTGCCGGAGAAGCGGCACCTTCGCCGGCAGAGAGCCTCTGGCCGGCCGCGGTGCGCTCCGGAGCGGGGGCTTGTGCCGAAAGAGGCCGGCAACAGGCGCTTACCTTCGGACAGCTCCGGATGCCCGTCTAATGCGTCTCTTGTCGCCTACACGGCAGGGAAAAGCTTTTCCACTCTGTCTAGGAAGGAGAAAGTGTGCCAGCAGAGCAAATGCCTCCCGGACTTTCCCTGCAATTCAGCAAGTGCTTTGCAGCTTGAAATTGGAAGGAAAGCCTCAGATTTAGCAGCCAGAGCTTCAGGAGGAGCAGCAGCGAGCACAGCATCGCTTTTGCAGCAGCTCCTTCCATGTGCATGTTTTTGGGAGTGGAAAGGCTTGCAGAGTGTTCAAGTAGCTTTTTCTCTCCGCTGGAAAGCTGCAGGCTCAGTGCCAGTGTTCTGCAGCTTCTTTCTTCACGTTTCAGCAGCTAGCACGCTCTCCGTGTGCAGGAGAAGCGGCTGAGGCTTCCTTGCCGGAGACGAGGCACCTTCGCCGGCAGAGAGCCTCCGGCCGGCCGCGGTGCGCTCCGGAGCGGGGGCTTGTGCCGAAAGAGGCCGGGAACAGGCGCTTACCTTCGGACAGCTCCGGATGCCCGTCTAATGCGTCTCTTGTCGCCTACACGGCAGGGAAAAGCTTTTCCACTCTGTCTAGGAAGGAGAAAGTGTGCCAGCAGAGCAAATGCCTCCCGGACTTTCCCTGCAATTCAGCAAGTGCTTTGCAGCTTGAAATTGGAAGGAAAGCCTCAGATTTAGCAGCCAGAGCTTCAGGAGGAGCAGCAGCGAGCACAGCATCGCTTTTGCAGCAGCTCCTTCCATGTGCATGTTTTTGGGAGTGGAAAGGCTTGCAGAGTGTTCAAGTAGCTTTTTCTCTCCGCTGGAAAGCTGCAGGCTCAGTGCCAGTGTTCTGCAGCTTCTTTCTTCACGTTTCAGCAGCTAGCACGCTCTCCGTGTGCAGGAGAAGCGGCTGAGGCTTCCTTGCCGGAGAAGCGGCACCTTCGCCGGCAGAAAGCCTCTGGCCGGCCGCGGTGCGCTCCGGAGCGGGGGCTTGTGCCGAAAGAGGCCGGGAAGAGGCGCTTACCTTCAGACAGCTCCGGATGCCCGTCTAATGCGTCTCTTGTCGCCTACACGGCAGGGAAAAGCTTTTCCACTCTGTCTAGGAAGGAGAAAGTGTGCCAGCACAGCAAATGCCTCCCGGACTTTCCCTGCAATTCAGCAAGTGCTTTGCAGCTTTAAATTGGAAGGAAAGCCTCAGATTTAGCAGCCAGATCTTCAGGAGCAGCAGCAGCGAGCACAGCATCGCTTTTGCAGCAGCTCCTTCCATGTGCATGTTTTTGGGAGTGGAAAGGCTTGCAGAGTGTTCAAGTAGCTTTTTCTCTCCGCTGGAAAGCTGCACGCTCAGTGCCAGTGTTCTGCAGCTTCTTTCTTCACGTTTCAGCAGCTAGCACGCTCTCCGTGTGCAGGAGAAGCGGCTGAGGCTTCCTTGCCGGAGAAGCGGCACCTTCGCCGGCAGAGAGCCTCTGGCCGGCCGCGGTGCGCTCCGGAGCGGGGGCTTGTGCCGAAAGAGGCCGGGAACAGGCGCTTACCTTCGGACAGCTCCGGATGCCCGTCTAATGCGTCTCTTGTCGCCTACACGGCAGGGAAAAGCTTTTCCACTCTGTCTAGGAAGGAGAAAGTGTGCCAGCACAGCAAATGCCTCCCGGACTTTCCCTGCAATTCAGCAAGTGCTTTGCAGCTTGAAATTGGAAGGAAAGCCTCAGATTTAGCAGCCAGAGCTTCAGGAGCAGCAGCAGCGAGCACAGCATCGCTTTTGCAGCAGCTCCTTCCATGTGCATGTTTTTGGGAGTGGAAAGGCTTGCAGAGTGTTCAAGTAGCTTTTTCTCTCCGCTGGAAAGCTGCACGCTCAGTGCCAGTGTTCTGCAGCTTCTTTCTTCACGTTTCAGCAGCTAGCACGCTCTCCGTGTGCAGGAGAAGCGGCTGAGGCTTCCTTGCCGGAGACGAGGCACCTTCGCCGGCAGAGAGCCTCCGGCCGGCCGCGGTGCGCTCCGGAGCGGGGGCTTGTGCCGAAAGAGGCCGGGAACAGGCGCTTACCTTCGGACAGCTCCGGATGCCCGTCTAATGCGTCTCTTGTCGCCTACACGGCAGGGAAAAGCTTTTCCACTCTGTCTAGGAAGGAGAAAGTGTGCCAGCAGAGCAAATGCCTCCCGGACTTTCCCTGCAATTCAGCAAGTGCTTTGCAGCTTGAAATTGGAAGGAAAGCCTCAGATTTAGCAGCCAGAGCTTCAGGAGGAGCAGCAGCGAGCACAGCATCGCTTTTGCAGCAGCTCCTTCCATGTGCATGTTTTTGGGAGTGGAAAGGCTTGCAGAGTGTTCAAGTAGCTTTTTCTCTCCGCTGGAAAGCTGCAGGCTCAGTGCCAGTGTTCTGCAGCTTCTTTCTTCACGTTTCAGCAGCTAGCACGCTCTCCGTGTGCAGGAGAAGCGGCTGAGGCTTCCTTGCCGGAGAAGCGGCACCTTCGCCGGCAGAGAGCCTCCTGCCGGCCGCGGTGCGCTCCGGAGCGGGGGCTTGTGCCGAAAGAGGCCGGGAACAGGCGCTTACCTTCGGACAGCTCCGGATGCCCGTCTAATGCGTCTCTTGTCGCCTACACGGCAGGGAAAAGCTTTTCCACTCTGTCTAGGAAGGAGAAAGTGTGCCAGCACAGCAAATGCCTCCCGGACTTTCCCTGCAATTCAGCAAGCGCTTTGCAGCTTGAAATTGGAAGGAAAGCCTCAGATTTAGCAGCCAGAGCTTCAGGAGGAGCAGCAGCGAGCACAGCATCGCTTTTGCAGCAGCTCCTTCCATGTGCATGTTTTTGGGAGTGGAAAGGCTTGCAGAGTGTTCAAGTAGCTTTTTCTCTCCGCTGGAAAGCTGCACGCTCAGTGCCAGTGTTCTGCAGCTTCTTTCTTCACGTTTCAGCAGCTAGCACGCTCTCCGTGTGCAGGAGAAGCGGCTGAGGCTTCCTTGCCGGAGAAGCGGCACCTTCGCCGGCAGAGAGCCTCTGGCCGGCCGCGGTGCGCTCCGGAGCGGGGGCTTGTGCCGAAAGAGGCCGGGAACAGGCGCTTACCTTCGGACAGCTCCGGATGCCCGTCTAATGCGTCTCTTGTCGCCTACACGGCAGGGAAAAGCTTTTCCACTCTGTCTAGGAAGGAGAAAGTGTGCCAGCACAGCAAATGCCTCCCGGACTTTCCCTGCAATTCAGCAAGTGCTTTGCAGCTTGAAATTGGAATGAAAGCCTCAGATTTAGCAGCCAGAGCTTCAGGAGCAGCAGCAGCGAGCACAGCATCGCTTTTGCAGCAGCTCCTTCCATGTGCATGTTTTTGGGAGTGGAAAGGCTTGCAGAGTGTTCAAGTAGCTTTTTCTCTCCGCTGGAAAGCTGCAGGCTCATTGCCAGTGTTCTGCAGCTTCTTTCTTCACGTTTCAGCAGCTAGCACGCTCTCCGTGTGCAGGAGAAGCGTCTGAGGCTTCCTTGCCGGAGAAGCGGCACCTTCGCCGGCAGAGAGCCTCCGGCCGGCCGCGGTGCGCTCCGGAGCGGGGGCTTGTGCCGAAAGAGGCCGGGAACAGGCGCTTACCTTCGGACAGCTCCGGATGCCCGTCTAATGCGTCTCTTGTCGCCTACACGGCAGGGAAAAGCTTTTCCACTCTGTCTAGGAAGGAGAAAGTGTGCCAGCAGAGCAAATGCCTCTCGGACTTTCCCTGCAATTCAGCAAGTGCTTTGCAGCTTGAAATTGGAAGGAAAGCCTCAGATTTAGCAGCCAGAGCTTCAGGAGGAGCAGCAGCGAGCACAGCATCGCTTTTGCAGCAGCTCCTTCCATGTGCATGTTTTTGGGAGTGGAAAGGCTTGCAGAGTGTTCAAGTAGCTTTTTCTCTCCGCTGGAAAGCTGCAGGCTCAGTGCCAGTGTTCTGCAGCTTCTTTCTTCACGTTTCAGCAGCTAGCACGCTCTCCGTGTGCAGGAGAAGCGGCTGAGGCTTCCTTGCCGGAGAAGCGGCACCTTCGCCGGCAGAGAGCCTCCGGCCGGCCGCGGTGCGCTCCGGAGCGGGGGCTTGTGCCGAAAGAGGCCGGGAACAGGCGCTTACCTTCGGACAGCTCCGGATGCCCGTCTAATGCGTCTCTTGTCGCCTACACGGCAGGGAAAAGCTTTTCCACTCTGTCTAGGAAGGAGAAAGTGTGCCAGCACAGCAAACGCCTCCCGGACTTTCCCTGCAATTCAGCAAGTGCTTTGCAGCTTGAAATTGGAAGGAAAGCCTCAGATTTAGCAGCCAGAGCTTCAGGAGGAGCAGCAGCGAGCACAGCATCGCTTTTGCAGCAGCTCCTTCCATGTGCATGTTTTTGGGAGTGGAAAGGCTTGCAGAGTGTTCAAGTAGCTTTTTCTCTCCGCTGGAAAGCTGCACGCTCAGTGCCAGTGTTCTGCAGCTTCTTTCTTCACGTTTCAGCAGCTAGCACGCTCTCCGTGTGCAGGAGAAGCGGCTGAGGCTTCCTTGCCGGAGACGAGGCACCTTCGCCGGCAGAGAGCCTCCGGCCGGCCGCGGTGCGCTCCGGAGCGGGGACTTGTGCCGAAAGAGGCCGGGAACAGGCGCTTACCTTCGGACAGCTCCGGATGCCCGTCTAATGCGTCTCTTGTCGCCTACACGGCAGGGAAAAGCTTTTCCACTCTGTCTAGGAAGGAGAAAGTGTGCCAGCAGAGCAAATGCCTCCCGGACTTTCCCTGCAATTCAGCAAGTGCTTTGCAGCTTGAAATTGGAAGGAAAGCCTCAGATTTAGCAGCCAGAGCTTCAGGAGCAGCAGCAGCGAGCACAGCATCGCTTTTGCAGCAGCTCCTTCCATGTGCATGTTTTTGGGAGTGGGAAGGCTTGCAGAGTGTTCAAGTAGCTTTTTCTCTCCGCTGGAAAGCTGCACGCTCAGTGCCAGTGTTCTGCAGCTTCTTTCTTCACGTTTCAGCAGCTAGCACGCTCTCCGTGTGCAGGAGAAGCGGCTGAGGCTTCCTTGCCGGAGAAGCGGCACCTTCGCCGGCAGAGAGCCTCCGGCCGGCCGCGGTGCGCTCCGGAGCGGGGGCTTGTGCCGAAAGAGGCCGGCAACAGGCGCTTACCTTCGGACAGCTCCGGATGCCCGTCTAATGCGTCTCTTGTCGCCTACACGGCAGGGAAAAGCTTTTCCACTCTGTCTAGGAAGGAGAAAGTGTGCCAGCACAGCAAATGCCTCCCGGACTTTCCCTGCAATTCAGCAAGCGCTTTGCAGCTTGAAATTGGAAGGAAAGCCTCAGATTTAGCAGCCAGAGCTTCAGGAGGAGCAGCAGCGAGCACAGCATCGCTTTTGCAGCGGCTCCTTCCATGTGCATGTTTTTGGGAGTGGGAAGGCTTGCAGAGTGTTCAAGTAGCTTTTTCTCTCCGCTGGAAAGCTGCACGCTCAGTGCCAGTGTTCTGCAGCTTCTTTCTTCACGTTTCAGCAGCTAGCACGCTCTCCGTGTGCAGGAGAAGCGGCTGAGGCTTCCTTGCCGGAGACGAGGCACCTTCGCCGGCAGAGAGCCTCCGGCCGGCCGCGGTGCGCTCCGGAGCGGGGGCTTGTGCCGAAAGAGGCCGGGAACAGGCGCTTACCTTCGGACAGCTCCGGATGCCCGTCTAATGCGTCTCTTGTCGCCTACACGGCAGGGAAAAGCTTTTCCACTCTGTCTAGGAAGGAGAAAGTGTGCCAACACAGCAAATGCCTCCCGGACTTTCCCTGCAATTCAGCAAGCGCTTTGCAGCTTGAAATTGGAAGGAAAGCCTCAGATTTAGCAGCCAGAGCTTCAGGAGGAGCAGCAGCGAGCACAGCATCGCTTTTGCAGTGGCTCCTTCCATGTGCATGTTTTTGGGAGTGGAAAGGCTTGCAGAGTGTTCAAGTAGCTTTTTCTCTCCGCTGGAAAGCTGCAGGCTCATTGCCAGTGTTCTGCAGCTTCTTTCTTCACGTTTCAGCAGCTAGCACGCTCTCCGTGTGCAGGAGAAGCGGCTGAGGCTTCCTTGCCGGAGAAGCGGCACCTTCGCCGGCAGAGAGCCTCCGGCCGGCCGCGGTGCGCTCCGGAGCGGGGGCTTGTGCCGAAAGAGGCCGGGAACAGGCGCTTACCTTCGGACAGCTCCGGATGCCCGTCTAATGCGTCTCTTGTCGCCTACACGGCAGGGAAAAGCTTTTCCACTCTGTCTAGGAAGGAGAAAGTGTGCCAGCACAGCAAATGCCTCCCGGACTTTCCCTGCAATTCAGCAAGTGCTTTGCAGCTTGAAATTGGAAGGAAAGCCTCAGATTTAGCAGCCAGAGCTTCAGGAGGAGCAGCAGCGAGCACAGCATCGCTTTTGCAGCAGCTCCTTCCATGTGCATGTTTTTGGGAGTGGAAAGGCTTGCAGAGTGTTCAAGTAGCTTTTTCTCTCCGCTGGAAAGCTGCAGGCTCAGTGCCAGTGTTCTGCAGCTTCTTTCTTACCGTTTCAGCAGCTAGCACGCTCTCCGTGTGCAGGAGAAGCGGCTGAGGCTTCCTTGCCGGAGACGAGGCACCTTCGCCGGCAGAGAGCCTCCGGCCGGCCGCGGTGCGCTCCGGAGCGGGGGCTTGTGCCGAAAGAGGCCGGGAACAGGCGCTTACCTTCGGACAGCTCCGGATGCCCGTCTAATGCGTCTCTTGTCGCCTACACGGCAGGGAAAAGCTTTTCCACTCTGTCTAGGAAGGAGAAAGTGTGCCAGCACAGCAAATGCCTCCCGGACTTTCCCTGCAATTCAGCAAGCGCTTTGCAGCTTGAAATTGGAAGGAAAGCCTCAGATTTAGCAGCCAGAGCTTCAGGAGCAGCAGCAGCGAGCACAGCATCGCTTTTGCAGCAGCTCCTTCCATGTGCATGTTTTTGGGAGTGGGAAGGCTTGCAGAGTGTTCAAGTAGCTTTTTCTCTCCGCTGGAAAGCTGCACGCTCAGTGCCAGTGTTCTGCAGCTTCTTTCTTCACGTTTCAGCAGCTAGCACGCTCTCCGTGTGCAGGAGAAGCGGCTGAGGCTTCCTTGCCGGAGAAGCGGCACCTTCGCCGGCAGAGAGCCTCCGGCCGGCCGCGGTGCGCTCCGGAGCGGGGGCTTGTGCCGAAAGAGGCCGGGAACAGGCGCTTACCTTCGGACAGCTCCGGATGCCCGTCTAATGCGTCTCTTGTCGCCTACACGGCAGGGAAAAGCTTTTCCACTCTGTCTAGGAAGGAGAAAGTGTGCCAGCACAGCAAACGCCTCCCAGACATTCCCTGCAATTCAGCAAGTGCTTTGCAGCTTGAAATTGGAAGGAAAGCCTCAGATTTAGCAGCCAGAGCTTCAGGAGGAGCAGCAGCGAGCACAGCATCGCTTTTGCAGCAGCTCCTTCCATGTGCATGTTTTTGGGAGTGGAAAGGCTTGCAGAGTGTTCAAGTAGCTTTTTCTCTCCGCTGGAAAGCTGCACGCTCAGTGCCAGTGTTCTGCAGCTTCTTTCTTCACGTTTCAGCAGCTAGCACGCTCTCCGTGTGCAGGAGAAGCGGCTGAGGCTTCCTTGCCGGAGAAGCGGCACCTTCGCCGGCAGAGAGCCTCCGGCCGGCCGCGGTGCGCTCCGGAGCGGGGGCTTGTGCCGAAAGAGGCCGGCAACAGGCGCTTACCTTCGGGCAGCTCCGGATGCCCGTCTAATGCGTCTCTTGTCGCCTACACGGCAGGGAAAAGCTTTTCCACTCTGTCTAGGAAGGAGAAAGTGTGCCAGCACAGCAAATGCCTCCCGGACTTTCCCTGCAATTCAGCAAGTGCTTTGCAGCTTGAAATTGGAAGGAAAGCCTCAGATTTAGCAGCCAGAGCTTCAGGAGGAGCAGCAGCGAGCACAGCATCGCTTTTGCAGCAGCTCCTTCCATGTGCATGTTTTTGGGAGTGGAAAGGCTTGCAGAGTGTTCAAGTAGCTTTTTCTCTCCGCTGGAAAGCTGCACGCTCAGTGCCAGTGTTCTGCAGCTTCTTTCTTCACGTTTCAGCAGCTAGCACGCTCTCCGTGTGCAGGAGAAGCGGCTGAGGCTTCCTTGCCGGAGACGAGGCACCTTCGCCGGCAGAGAGCCTCCGGCCGGCCGCGGTGCGCTCCGGAGCGGGGGCTTGTGCCGAAAGAGGCCGGGAACAGGCGCTTACCTTCGGACAGCTCCGGACGCCCGTCTAATGCGTCTCTTGTCGCCTACACGGCAGGGAAAAGCTTTTCCACTCTGTCTAGGAAGGAGAAAGTGTGCCAGCACAGCAAATGCCTCCCGGACATTCCCTGCAATTCAGCAAGCGCTTTGCAGCTTGAAATTGGAAGGAAAGCCTCAGATTTAGCAGCCAGAGCTTCAGGAGGAGCAGCAGCGAGCACAGCATCGCTTTTGCAGCAGCTCCTTCCATGTGCATGTTTTTGGGAGTGGAAAGGCTTGCAGAGTGTTCAAGTAGCTTTTTCTCTCCGCTGGAAAGCTGCAGGCTCAGTGCCAGTGTTCTGCAGCTTCTTTCTTCACGTTTCAGCAGCTAGCACGCTCTCCGTGTGCAGGAGAAGCGGCTGAGGCTTCCTTGCCGGAGAAGCGGCACCTTCGCCGGCAGAGAGCCTCCGGCCGGCCGCGGTGCGCTCCGGAGCGGGGGCTTGTGCCGAAAGAGGCCGGGAACAGGCGCTTACCTTCGGACAGCTCCGGATGCCCGTCTAATGCGTCTCTTGTCGCCTACACGGCAGGGAAAAGCTTTTCCACTCTGTCTAGGAAGGAGAAAGTGTGCCAGCACAGCAAATGCCTCCCGGACTTTCCCTGCAATTCAGCAAGCGCTTTGCAGCTTGAAATTGGAAGGAAAGCCTCAGATTTAGCAGCCAGAGCTTCAGGAGGAGCAGCAGCGAGCACAGCATCGCTTTTGCAGCGGCTCCTTCCATGTGCATGTTTTTGGGAGTGGAAAGGCTTGCAGAGTGTTCAAGTAGCTTTTTCTCTCCGCTGGAAAGCTGCAGGCTCAGTGCCAGTGTTCTGCAGCTTCTTTCTTCACGTTTCAGCAGCTAGCACGCTCTCCGTGTGCAGGAGAAGCGGCTGAGGCTTCCTTGCCGGAGAAGCGGCACCTTCGCCGGCAGAGAGCCTCCGGCCGGCCGCGGTGCGCTCCGGAGCGGGGGCTTGTGCCGAAAGAGGCCGGGAACAGGCGCTTACCTTCGGACAGCTCCGGATGCCCGTCTAATGCGTCTCTTGTCGCCTACACGGCAGGGAAAAGCTTTTCCACTCTGTCTAGGAAGGAGAAAGTGTGCCAGCACAGCAAATGCCTCCCGGACTTTCCCTGCAATTCAGCAAGCGCTTTGCAGCTTGAAATTGGAAGGAAAGCCTCAGATTTAGCAGCCAGAGCTTCAGGAGGAGCAGCAGCGAGCACAGCATCGCTTTTGCAGCAGCTCCTTCCATGTGCATGTTTTTGGGAGTGGAAAGGCTTGCAGAGTGTTCAAGTAGCTTTTTCTCTCCGCTGGAAAGCTGCACGCTCAGTGCCAGTGTTCTGCAGCTTCTTTCTTCACGTTTCAGCAGCTAGCACGCTCTCCGTGTGCAGGAGAAGCGGCTGAGGCTTCCTTGCTGGAGAAGCGGCACCTTCGCCGGCAGAGAGCCTCCGGCCGGCCGCGGTGCGCTCCGGAGCGGGGGCTTGTGCCGAAAGAGGCCGGCAACAGGCGCTTACCTTCGGACAGCTCCGGATGCCCGTCTAATGCGTCTCTTGTCGCCTACACGGCAGGGAAAAGCTTTTCCACTCTGTCTAGGAAGGAGAAAGTGTGCCAGCACAGCAAATGCCTCCCGGACTTTCCCTGCAATTCAGCAAGCGCTTTGCAGCTTGAAATTGGAAGGAAAGCCTCAGATTTAGCAGCCAGAGCTTCAGGAGGAGCAGCAGCGAGCACAGCATCGCTTTTGCAGCAGCTCCTTCCATGTGCATGTTTTTGGGAGTGGGAAGGCTTGCAGAGTGTTCAACTAGCTTTTTCTCTCCGCTGGAAAGCTGCACGCTCAGTGCCAGTGTTCTGCAGCTTCTTTCTTCACGTTTCAGCAGCTAGCACGCTCTCCGTGTGCAGGAGAAGCGGCTGAGGCTTCCTTGCCGGAGAAGCGGCACCTTCGCCGGCAGAGAGCCTCCGGCCGGCCGCGGTGCGCTCCGGAGCGGGGGCTTGTGCCGAAAGAGGCCGGGAACAGGCGCTTACCTTCGGACAGCTCCGGATGCCCGTCTAATGCGTCTCTTGTCGCCTACACGGCAGGGAAAAGCTTTTCCACTCTGTCTAGGAAGGAGAAAGTGTGCCAGCACAGCAAATGCCTCCCGGACTTTCCCTGCAATTCAGCAAGCGCTTTGCAGCTTGAAATTGGAAGGAAAGCCTCAGATTTAGCAGCCAGAGCTTCAGGAGGAGCAGCAGCGAGCACAGCATCGCTTTTGCAGCGGCTCCTTCCATGTGCATGTTTTTGGGAGTGGAAAGGCTTGCAGAGTGTTCAAGTAGCTTTTTCTCTCCGCTGGAAAGCTGCAGGCTCAGTGCCAGTGTTCTGCAGCTTCTTTCTTCACGTTTCAGCAGCTAGCACGCTCTCCGTGTGCAGGAGAAGCGGCTGAGGCTTCCTTGCCGGAGAAGCGGCACCTTCGCCGGCAGAGAGCCTCCGGCCGGCCGCGCTGCGCTCCGGAGCGGGGGCTTGTGCCGAAAGAGGCCGGGAACAGGCGCTTACCTTCGGACAGCTCCGGATGCCCGTCTAATGCGTCTCTTGTCGCCTACACGGCAGGGAAAAGCTTTTCCACTCTGTCTAGGAAGGAGAAAGTGTGCCAGCACAGCAAATGCCTCCCGGACTTTCCCTGCAATTCAGCAAGCGCTTTGCAGCTTGAAATTGGAAGGAAAGCCTCAGATTTAGCAGCCAGAGCTTCAAAAGGAGCAGCAGCGAGCACAGCATCGCTTTTGCAGCAGCTCCTTCCATGTGCATGTTTTTGGGAGTGGAAAGGCTTGCAGAGTGTTCAAGTAGCTTTTTCTCTCCGCTGGAAAGCTGCACGCTCAGTGCCAGTGTTCTGCAGCTTCTTTCTTCACGTTTCAGCAGCTAGCACGCTCTCCGTGTGCAGGAGAAGCGGCTGAGGCTTCCTTGCCGGAGAAGCGGCACCTTCGCCGGCAGAGAGCCTCCGGCCGGCCGCGGTGCGCTCCGGAGCGGGGGCTTGTGCCGAAAGAGGCCGGGAACAGGCGCTTACCTTCGGACAGCTCCGGATGCCCGTCTAATGCGTCTCTTGTCGCCTACACGGCAGGGAAAAGCTTTTCCACTCTGTCTAGGAAGGAGAAAGTGTGCCAGCACAGCAAATGCCTCCCGGACTTTCCCTGCAATTCAGCAAGCGCTTTGCAGCTTGAAATTGGAAGGAAAGCCTCAGATTTAGCAGCCAGAGCTTCAGGAGGAGCAGCAGCGAGCACAGCATCGCTTTTGCAGCAGCTCCTTCCATGTGCATGTTTTTGGGAGTGGAAAGGCTTGCAGAGTGTTCAAGTAGCTTTTTCTCTCCGCTGGAAAGCTGCACGCTCAGTGCCAGTGTTCTGCAGCTTCTTTCTTCACGTTTCAGCAGCTAGCACGCTCTCCGTGTGCAGGAGAAGCGGCTGAGGCTTCCTTGCCGGAGAAGCGGCACCTTCGCCGGCAGAGAGCCTCCGGCCGGCCGCGGTGCGCTCCGGAGCGGGGGCTTGTGCCGAAAGAGGCCGGCAACAGGCGCTTACCTTCGGACAGCTCCGGATGCCCGTCTAATGCGTCTCTTGTCGCCTACACGGCAGGGAAAAGCTTTTCCACTCTGTCTAGGAAGGAGAAAGTGTGCCAGCACAGCAAACGCCTCCCGGACTTTCCCTGCAATTCAGCAAGTGCTTTGCAGCTTGAAATTGGAAGGAAAGCCTCAGATTTAGCAGCCAGAGCTTCAGGAGGAGCAGCAGCGAGCACAGCATCGCTTTTGCAGCAGCTCCTTCCATGTGCATGTTTTTGGGAGTGGAAAGGCTTGCAGAGTGTTCAAGTAGCTTTTTCTCTCCGCTGGAAAGCTGCACGCTCAATGCCAGTGTTCTGCAGCTTCTTTCTTCACGTTTCAGCAGCTAGCACGCTCTCCGTGTGCAGGAGAAGCGGCTGAGGCTTCCTTGCCGGAGAAGCGGCACCTTCGCCGGCAGAGAGCCTCCGGCCGGCCGCGGTGCGCTCCGGAGCGGGGGCTTGTGCCGAAAGAGGCCGGGAACAGGCGCTTACCTTCGGACAGCTCCGGATGCCCGTCTAATGCGTCTCTTGTCGCCTACACGGCAGGGAAAAGCTTTTCCACTCTGTCTAGGAAGGAGAAAGTGTGCCAGCACAGCAAATGCCTCCCGGACTTTCCCTGCAATTCAGCAAGCGCTTTGCAGCTTGAAATTGGAAGGAAAGCCTCAGATTTAGCAGCCAGAGCTTCAGGAGGAGCAGCAGCGAGCACAGCATCGCTTTTGCAGCAGCTCCTTCCATGTGCATGTTTTTGGGAGTGGGAAGGCTTGCAGAGTGTTCAAGTAGCTTTTTCTCTCCGCTGGAAAGCTGCACGCTCAGTGCCAGTGTTCTGCAGCTTCTTTCTTCACGTTTCAGCAGCTAGCACGCTCTCCGTGTGCAGGAGAAGCGGCTGAGGCTTCCTTGCCGGAGAAGCGGCACCTTCGCCGGCAGAGAGCCTCCGGCCGGCCGCGGTGCGCTCCGGAGCGGGGGCTTGTGCCGAAAGAGGCCGGGAACAGGCGCTTACCTTCGGACAGCTCCGGATGCCCGTCTAATGCGTCTCTTGTCGCCTACACGGCAGGGAAAAGCTTTTCCACTCTGTCTAGGAAGGAGAAAGTGTGCCAGCACAGCAAATGCCTCCCGGACTTTCCCTGCAATTCAGCAAGCGCTTTGCAGCTTGAAATTGGAAGGAAAGCCTCAGATTTAGCAGCCAGAGCTTCAGGAGGAGCAGCAGCGAGCACAGCATCGCTTTTGCAGCAGCTCCTTCCATGTGCATGTTTTTGGGAGTGGGAAGGCTTGCAGAGTGTTCAAGTAGCTTTTTCTCTCCGCTGGAAAGCTGCAGGCTCAGTGCCAGTGTTCTGCAGCTTCTTTCTTCACGTTTCAGCAGCTAGCACGCTCTCCGTGTGCAGGAGAAGCGGCTGAGGCTTCCTTGCCGGAGAAGCGGCACCTTCGCCGGCAGAGAGCCTCCGGCCGGCCGCGGTGCGCTCCGGAGCGGGGGCTTGTGCCGAAAGAGGCCGGCAACAGGCGCTTACCTTCGGACAGCTCCGGATGCCCGTCTAATGCGTCTCTTGTCGCCTACACGGCAGGGAAAAGCTTTTCCACTCTGTCTAGGAAGGAGAAAGTGTGCCAGCACAGCAAATGCCTCCCGGACTTTCCCTGCAATTCAGCAAGTGCTTTGCAGCTTGAAATTGGAAGGAAAGCCTCAGATTTAGCAGCCAGAGCTTCAGGAGGAGCAGCAGCGAGCACAGCATCGCTTTTGCAGCAGCTCCTTCCATGTGCATGTTTTTGGGAGTGGGAAGGCTTGCAGAGTGTTCAAGTAGCTTTTTCTCTCCGCTGGAAAGCTGCAGGCTCAGTGCCAGTGTTCTGCAGCTTCTTTCTTCACGTTTCAGCAGCTAGCACGCTCTCCGTGTGCAGGAGAAGCGGCTGAGGCTTCCTTGCCGGAGAAGCGGCACCTTCGCCGGCAGAGAGCCTCCGGCCGGCCGCGGTGCGCTCCGGAGCGGGGGCTTGTGCCGAAAGAGGCCGGGAACAGGCGCTTACCTTCGGACAGCTCCGGACGCCCGTCTAATGCGTCTCTTGTCGCCTACACGGCAGGGAAAAGCTTTTCCACTCTGTCTAGGAAGGAGAAAGTGTGCCAGCACAGCAAATGCCTCCCGGACTTTCCCTGCAATTCAGCAAGTGCTTTGCAGCTTGAAATTGGAAGGAAAGCCTCAGATTTAGCAGCCAGAGCTTCAGGAGGAGCAGCAGCGAGCACAGCATCGCTTTTGCAGCGGCTCCTTCCATGTGCATGTTTTTGGGAGTGGAAAGGCTTGCAGAGTGTTCAAGTAGCTTTTTCTCTCCGCTGGAAAGCTGCACGCTCAGTGCCAGTGTTCTGCAGCTTCTTTCTTCACGTTTCAGCAGCTAGCACGCTCTCCGTGTGCAGGAGAAGCGGCTGAGGCTTCCTTGCCGGAGACGAGGCACCTTCGCCGGCAGAGAGCCTCCGGCCGGCCGCGGTGCGCTCCGGAGCGGGGGCTTGTGCCGAAAGAGGCCGGGAACAGGCGCTTACCTTCGGACAGCTCCGGATGCCCGTCTAATGCGTCTCTTGTCGCCTACACGGCAGGGAAAAGCTTTTCCACTCTGTCTAGGAAGGAGAAAGTGTGCCAGCACAGCAAATGCCTCCCGGACTTTCCCTGCAATTCAGCAAGCGCTTTGCAGCTTGAAATTGGAAGGAAAGCCTCAGATTTAGCAGCCAGAGCTTCAGGAGGAGCAGCAGCGAGCACAGCATCGCTTTTGCAGCAGCTCCTTCCATGTGCATGTTTTTGGGAGTGGAAAGGCTTGCAGAGTGTTCAAGTAGCTTTTTCTCTCCGCTGGAAAGCTGCAGGCTCAGTGCCAGTGTTCTGCAGCTTCTTTCTTCACGTTTCAGCAGCTAGCACGCTCTCCGTGTGCAGGAGAAGCGGCTGAGGCTTCCTTGCCGGAGACGAGGCACCTTCGCCGGCAGAGAGCCTCCGGCCGGCCGCGGTGCGCTCCGGAGCGGGGGCTTGTGCCGAAAGAGGCCGGCAACAGGCGCTTACCTTCGGGCAGCTCCGGATGCCCGTCTAATGCGTCTCTTGTCGCCTACACGGCAGGGAAAAGCTTTTCCACTCTGTCTAGGAAGGAGAAAGTGTGCCAGCACAGCAAATGCCTCCCGGACTTTCCCTGCAATTCAGCAAGTGCTTTGCAGCTTGAAATTGGAAGGAAAGCCTCAGATTTAGCAGCCAGAGCTTCAGGAGGAGCAGCAGCGAGCACAGCATCGCTTTTGCAGCAGCTCCTTCCATGTG
Source organism: Fringilla coelebs (assembly GCF_963513975.1). NCBI lineage: Eukaryota > Metazoa > Chordata > Aves > Passeriformes > Fringillidae > Fringilla > Fringilla coelebs. Next base: position 318,043 of record NW_028167436.1, on the reverse strand, counting down.
CATGTTTTTGGGAGTGGAAAGGCTTGCAGAGTGTTCAAGTAGCTTTTTCTCTCCGCTGGAAAGCTGCAGGCTCAGTGCCAGTGTTCTGCAGCTTCTTTCTTCACGTTTCAGCAGCTAGCACGCTCTCCGTGTGCAGGAGAAGCGGCTGAGGCTTCCTTGCCGGAGACGAGGCACCTTCGCCGGCAGAGAGCCTCCGGCCGGCCGCGGTGCGCTCCGGAGCGGGGGCTTGTGCCGAAAGAGGCCGGGAACAGGCGCTTACCTTCGGACAGCTCCGGACGCCCGTCTAATGCGTCTCTTGTCGCCTACACGGCAGGGAAAAGCTTTTCCACTCTGTCTAGGAAGGAGAAAGTGTGCCAGCACAGCAAATGCCTCCCGGACTTTCCCTGCAATTCAGCAAGTGCTTTGCAGCTTGAAATTGGAAGGAAAGCCTCAGATTTAGCAGCCAGAGCTTCAGGAGGAGCAGCAGCGAGCACAGCATCGCTTTTGCAGCAGCTCCTTCCATGTGCATGTTTTTGGGAGTGGAAAGGCTTGCAGAGTGTTCAAGTAGCTTTTTCTCTCTGCTGGAAAGCTGCAGGCTCAGTGCCAGTGTTCTGCAGCTTCTTTCTTCACGTTTCAGCAGCTAGCACGCTCTCCGTGTGCAGGAGAAGCAGCTGAGGCTTCCTTGTCGGAGACGAGGCACCTTCGCCGGCAGAGAGCCTCCGGCCGGCCGCGGTGCGCTCCGGAGCGGGGGCTTGTGCCGAAAGAGGCCGGGAACAGGCGCTTACCTTCGGACAGCTCCGGATGCCCGTCTAATGCGTCTCTTGTCGCCTACACGGCAGGGAAAAGCTTTTCCACTCTGTCTAGGAAGGAGAAAGTGTGCCAGCACAGCAAATGCCTCCCGGACTTTCCCTGCAATTCAGCAAGCGCTTTGCAGCTTGAAATTGGAAGGAAAGCCTCAGATTTAGCAGCCAGAGCTTCAGGAGGAGCAGCAGCGAGCACAGCATCGCTTTTGCAGCAGCTCCTTCCATGTGCATGTTTTTGGGAGTGGAAAGGCTTGCAGAGTGTTCAAGTAGCTTTTTCTCTCCGCTGGAAAGCTGCACGCTCAGTGCCAGTGTTCTGCAGCTTCTTTCTTCACGTTTCAGCAGCTAGCACGCTCTCCGTGTGCAGGAGAAGCGGCTGAGGCTTCCTTGCCGGAGAAGCGGCACCTTCGCCGGCAGAGAGCCTCCGGCCGGCCGCGGTGCGCTCCGGAGCGGGGGCTTGTGCCGAAAGAGGCCGGGAACAGGCGCTTACCTTCGGACAGCTCCGGATGCCCGTCTAATGCGTCTCTTGTCGCCTACACGGCAGGGAAAAGCTTTTCCACTCTGTCTAGGAAGGAGAAAGTGTGCCAGCACAGCAAATGCCCCCCGGACATTCCCTGCAATTCAGCAAGCGCTTTGCAGCTTGAAATTGGAAGGAAAGCCTCAGATTTAGCAGCCAGAGCTTCAGGAGGAGCAGCAGCGAGCACAGCATCGCTTTTGCAGCAGCTCCTTCCATGTGCATGTTTTTGGGAGTGGAAAGGCTTGCAGAGTGTTCAAGTAGCTTTTTCTCTCCGCTGGAAAGCTGCACGCTCAGTGCCAGTGTTCTGCAGCTTCTTTCTTCACGTTTCAGCAGCTAGCACGCTCTCCGTGCGCAGGAGAAGCGGCTGAGGCTTCCTTGCCGGAGAAGCGGCACCTTCGCCGGCAGAGAGCCTCCGGCCGGCCGCGGTGCGCTCCGGAGCGGGGGCTTGTGCCGAAAGAGGCCGGGAACAGGCGCTTACCTTCGGACAGCTCCGGACGCCCGTCTAATGCGTCTCTTGTCGCCTACACGGCAGGGAAAAGCTTTTCCACTCTGTCTAGGAAGGAGAAAGTGTGCCAGCACAGCAAATGCCTCCCGGACTTTCCCTGCAATTCAGCAAGCGCTTTGCAGCTTGAAATTGGAAGGAAAGCCTCAGATTTAGCAGCCAGAGCTTCAGGAGGAGCAGCAGCGAGCACAGCATCGCTTTTGCAGCGGCTCCTTCCATGTGCATGTTTTTGGGAGTGGGAAGGCTTGCAGAGTGTTCAAGTAGCTTTTTCTCTCCGCTGGAAAGCTGCAGGCTCAGTGCCAGTGTTCTGCAGCTTCTTTCTTCACGTTTCAGCAGCTAGCACGCTCTCCGTGTGCAGGAGAAGCGGCTGAGGCTTCCTTGCCGGAGAAGCGGCACCTTCGCCGGCAGAGAGCCTCCGGCCGGCCGCGGTGCGCTCCGGAGCGGGGGCTTGTGCCGAAAGAGGCCGGGAACAGGCGCTTACCTTCGGACAGCTCCGGACGCCCGTCTAATGCGTCTCTTGTCGCCTACACGGCAGGGAAAAGCTTTTCCACTCTGTCTAGGAAGGAGAAAGTGTGCCAGCACAGCAAATGCCTCCCGGACTTTCCCTGCAATTCAGCAAGCGCTTTGCAGCTTGAAATTGGAAGGAAAGCCTCAGATTTAGCAGCCAGAGCTTCAGGAGGAGCAGCAGCGAGCACAGCATCGCTTTTGCAGCAGCTCCTTCCATGTGCATGTTTTTGGGAGTGGAAAGGCTTGCAGAGTGTTCAAGTAGCTTTTTCTCTCCGCTGGAAAGCTGCAGGCTCAGTGCCAGTGTTCTGCAGCTTCTTTCTTCACGTTTCAGCAGCTAGCACGCTCTCCGTGTGCAGGAGAAGCGGCTGAGGCTTCCTTGCCGGAGACGAGGCACCTTCGCCGGCAGAGAGCCTCCGGCCGGCCGCGGTGCGCTCCGGAGCGGGGGCTTGTGCCGAAAGAGGCCGGCAACAGGCGCTTACCTTCGGACAGCTCCGGATGCCCGTCTAATGCGTCTCTTGTCGCCTACACGGCAGGGAAAAGCTTTTCCACTCTGTCTAGGAAGGAGAAAGTGTGCCAGCACAGGAAATGCCTCCCGGACTTTCCCTGCAATTCAGCAAGCGCTTTGCAGCTTGAAATTGGAAGGAAAGCCTCAGATTTAGCAGCCAGAGCATCAGGAGGAGCAGCAGCGAGCACAGCATCGCTTTTGCAGCAGCTCCTTCCATGTGCATGTTTTTGGGAGTGGAAAGGCTTGCAGAGTGTTCAAGTAGCTTTTTCTCTCCGCTGGAAAGCTGCAGGCTCAGTGCCAGTGTTCTGCAGCTTCTTTCTTCACGTTTCAGCAGCTAGCACGCTCTCCGTGTGCAGGAGAAGCGGCTGAGGCTTCCTTGCCGGAGAAGCGGCACCTTCGCCGGCAGAGAGCATCCTGCCGGCCGCGGTGCGCTCCGGAGCGGGGGCTTGTGCCGAAAGAGGCCGGGAACAGGCGCTTACCTTCGGACAGCTCCGGATGCCCGTCTAATGCGTCTCTTGTCGCCTACACGGCAGGGAAAAGCTTTTCCACTCTGTCTAGGAAGGAGAAAGTGTGCCAGCACAGCAAATGCCTCCCGGACTTTCCCTGCAATTCAGCAAGCGCTTTGCAGCTTGAAATTGGAAGGAAAGCCTCAGATTTAGCAGCCAGAGCTTCAGGAGGAGCAGCAGCGAGCACAGCATCGCTTTTGCAGCGGCTCCTTCCATGTGCATGTTTTTGGGAGTGGGAAGGCTTGCAGAGTGTTCAAGTAGCTTTTTCTCTCCGCTGGAAAGCTGCAGGCTCAGTGCCAGTGTTCTGCAGCTTCTTTCTTCACGTTTCAGCAGCTAGCACGCTCTCCGTGTGCAGGAGAAGCGGCTGAGGCTTCCTTGCCGGAGAAGCGGCACCTTCGCCGGCAGAGAGCCTCCGGCCGGCCGCGGTGCGCTCCGGAGCGGGGGCTTGTGCCGAAAGAGGCCGGGAACAGGCGCTTACCTTCGGACAGCTCCGGACGCCCGTCTAATGCGTCTCTTGTCGCCTACACGGCAGGGAAAAGCTTTTCCACTCTGTCTAGGAAGGAGAAAGTGTGCCAGCACAGCAAATGCCTCCCGGACTTTCCCTGCAATTCAGCAAGCGCTTTGCAGCTTGAAATTGGAAGGAAAGCCTCAGATTTAGCAGCCAGAGCTTCAGGAGGAGCAGCAGCGAGCACAGCATCGCTTTTGCAGCAGCTCCTTCCATGTGCATGTTTTTGGGAGTGGAAAGGCTTGCAGAGTGTTCAAGTAGCTTTTTCTCTCCGCTGGAAAGCTGCAGGCTCAGTGCCAGTGTTCTGCAGCTTCTTTCTTCACGTTTCAGCAGCTAGCACGCTCTCCGTGTGCAGGAGAAGCGGCTGAGGCTTCCTTGCCGGAGACGAGGCACCTTCGCCGGCAGAGAGCCTCCGGCCGGCCGCGGTGCGCTCCGGAGCGGGGGCTTGTGCCGAAAGAGGCCGGGAACAGGCGCTTACCTTCGGGCAGCTCCGGATGCCCGTCTAATGCGTCTCTTGTCGCCTACACGGCAGGGAAAAGCTTTTCCACTCTGTCTAGGAAGGAGAAAGTGTGCCAGCACAGCAAATGCCTCCCGGACATTCCCTGCAATTCAGCAAGCGCTTTGCAGCTTGAAATTGGAAGGAAAGCCTCAGATTTAGCAGCCAGAGCTTCAGGAGGAGCAGCAGCGAGCACAGCATCGCTTTTGCAGCGGCTCCTTCCATGTGCATGTTTTTGGGAGTGGAAAGGCTTGCAGAGTGTTCAAGTAGCTTTTTCTCTCCGCTGGAAAGCTGCACGCTCAGTGCCAGTGTTCTGCAGCTTCTTTCTTCACGTTTCAGCAGCTAGCACGCTCTCCGTGTGCAGGAGAAGCGGCTGAGGCTTCCTTGCCGGAGAAGCGGCACCTTCGCCGGCAGAGAGCCTCCGGCCGGCCGCGGTGCGCTCCGGAGCGGGGGCTTGTGCCGAAAGAGGCTGGGAACAGGCGCTTACCTTCGGACAGCTCCGGATGCCCGTCTAATGCGTCTCTTGTCGCCTACACGGCAGGGAAAAGCTTTTCCACTCTGTCTAGGAAGGAGAAAGTGTGCCAGCACAGCAAATGCCTCCCGGACTTTCCCTGCAATTCAGCAAGCGCTTTGCAGCTTGAAATTGGAAGGAAAGCCTCAGATTTAGCAGCCAGAGCTTCAGGAGGAGCAGCAGCGAGCACAGCATCGCTTTTGCAGCAACTCCTTCCATGTGCATGTTTTTGGGAGTGGAAAGGCTTGCAGAGTGTTCAAGTAGCTTTTTCTCTCCGCTGGAAAGCTGCAGGCTCAGTGCCAGTGTTCTGCAGCTTCTTTCTTCACGTTTCAGCAGCTAGCACGCTCTCCGTGTGCAGGAGAAGCGGCTGAGGCTTCCTTGCCGGAGAAGCGGCACCTTCGCCGGCAGAGAGCCTCCGGCCGGCCGCGGTGCGCTCCGGAGCGGGGGCTTGTGCCGAAAGAGGCCGGCAACAGGCGCTTACCTTCGGACAGCTCCGGACGCCCGTCTAATGCGTCTCTTGTCGCCTACACGGCAGGGAAAAGCTTTTCCACTCTGTCTAGGAAGGAGAAAGTGTGCCAGCACAGCAAATGCCTCCCGGACTTTCCCTGCAATTCAGCAAGCGCTTTGCAGCTTGAAATTGGAAGGAAAGCCTCAGATTTAGCAGCCAGAGCTTCAGGAGGAGCAGCAGCGAGCACAGCATCGCTTTTGCAGCAGCTCCTTCCATGTGCATGTTTTTGGGAGTGGAAAGGCTTGCAGAGTGTTCAAGTAGCTTTTTCTCTCCGCTGGAAAGCTGCACGCTCAGTGCCAGTGTTCTGCAGCTTCTTTCTTCACGTTTCAGCAGCTAGCACGCTCTCCGTGTGCAGGAGAAGCGGCTGAGGCTTCCTTGCCGGAGAAGCGGCACCTTCGCCGGCAGAGAGCATCCTGCCGGCCGCGGTGCGCTCCGGAGCGGGGGCTTGTGCCGAAAGAGGCCGGGAACAGGCGCTTACCTTCGGACAGCTCCGGATGCCCGTCTAATGCGTCTCTTGTCGCCTACACGGCAGGGAAAAGCTTTTCCACTCTGTCTAGGAAGGAGAAAGTGTGCCAGCACAGCAAATGCCTCCCGGACTTTCCCTGTATTCAGCAAGCGCTTTGCAGCTTGAAATTGGAAGGAAAGCCTCAGATTTAGCAGCCAGAGCTTCAGGAGGAGCAGCAGCGAGCACAGCATCGCTTTTGCAGCAGCTCCTTCCATGTGCATGTTTTTGGGAGTGGAAAGGCTTGCAGAGTGTTCAAGTAGCTTTTTCTCTCCGCTGGAAAGCTGCAGGCTCAGTGCCAGTGTTCTGCAGCTTCTTTCTTCACGTTTCAGCAGCTAGCACGCTCTCCGTGTGCAGGAGAAGCGGCTGAGGCTTCCTTGCCGGAGAAGCGGCACCTTCGCCGGCAGAGAGCATCCTGCCGGCCGCGGTGCGCTCCGGAGCGGGGGCTTGTGCCGAAAGAGGCCGGGAACAGGCGCTTACCTTCGGACAGCTCCGGATGCCCGTCTAATGCGTCTCTTGTCGCCTACACGGCAGGGAAAAGCTTTTCCACTCTGTCTAGGAAGGAGAAAGTGTGCCAGCACAGCAAATGCCTCCCGGACTTTCCCTGCAATTCAGCAAGCGCTTTGCAGCTTGAAATTGGAAGGAAAGCCTCAGATTTAGCAGCCAGAGCTTCAGGAGGAGCAGCAGCGAGCACAGCATCGCTTTTGCAGCAGCTCCTTCCATGTGCATGTTTTTGGGAGTGGAAAGGCTTGCAGAGTGTTCAAGTAGCTTTTTCTCTCCGCTGGAAAGCTGCACGCTCAGTGCCAGTGTTCTGCAGATTCTTTCTTCACGTTTCAGCAGCTAGCACGCTCTCCGTGTGCAGGAGAAGCGGCTGAGGCTTCCTTGCCGGAGAAGCGGCACCTTCGCCGGCAGAGAGCCTCCTGCCGGCCGCGGTGCGCTCCGGAGCGGGGGCTTGTGCCGAAAGAGGCCGGGAACAGGCGCTTACCTTCGGACAGCTCCGGATGCCCGTCTAATGCGTCTCTTGTCGCCTACACGGCAGGGAAAAGCTTTTCCACTCTGTCTAGGAAGGAGAAAGTGTGCCAGCACAGCAAATGCCTCCCGGACATTCCCTGCAATTCAGCAAGCGCTTTGCAGCTTGAAATTGGAAGGAAAGCCTCAGATTTAGCAGCCAGAGCTTCAGGAGGAGCAGCAGCGAGCACAGCATCGCTTTTGCAGCGGCTCCTTCCATGTGCATGTTTTTGGGAGTGGGAAGGCTTGCAGAGTGTTCAAGTAGCTTTTTCTCTCCGCTGGAAAGCTGCACGCTCAGTGCCAGTGTTCTGCAGCTTCTTTCTTCACGTTTCAGCAGCTAGCACGCTCTCCGTGTGCAGGAGAAGCGGCTGAGGCTTCCTTGCCGGAGACGAGGCACCTTCGCCGGCAGAGAGCCTCCGGCCGGCCGCAGTGCGCTCCGGAGCGGGGGCTTGTGCCGAAAGAGGCCGGGAACAGGCGCTTACCTTCGGACAGCTCCGGATGCCCGTCTAATGCGTCTCTTGTCGCCTACACGGCAGGGAAAAGCTTTTCCACTCTGTCTAGGAAGGAGAAAGTGTGCCAGCACAGCAAATGCCTCCCGGACTTTCCCTGCAATTCAGCAAGCGCTTTGCAGCTTGAAATTGGAAGGAAAGCCTCAGATTTAGCAGCCAGAGCTTCAGGAGGAGCAGCAGCGAGCACAGCATCGCTTTTGCAGTGGCTCCTTCCATGTGCATGTTTTTGGGAGTGGAAAGGCTTGCAGAGTGTTCAAGTAGCTTTTTCTCTCCGCTGGAAAGCTGCAGGCTCATTGCCAGTGTTCTGCAGCTTCTTTCTTCACGTTTCAGCAGCTAGCACGCTCTCCGTGTGCAGGAGAAGCGGCTGAGGCTTCCTTGCCGGAGAAGCGGCACCTTCGCCGGCAGAGAGCCTCCGGCCGGCCGCGGTGCGCTCCGGAGCGGGGGCTTGTGCCGAAAGAGGCCGGGAACAGGCGCTTACCTTCGGACAGCTCCGGATGCCCGTCTAATGCGTCTCTTGTCGCCTACACGGCAGGGAAAAGCTTTTCCACTCTGTCTAGGAAGGAGAAAGTGTGCCAGCACAGCAAATGCCTCCCGGACTTTCCCTGCAATTCAGCAAGTGCTTTGCAGCTTGAAATTGGAAGGAAAGCCTCAGATTTAGCAGCCAGAGCTTCAGGAGGAGCAGCAGCGAGCACAGCATCGCTTTTGCAGCAGCTCCTTCCATGTGCATGTTTTTGGGAGTGGAAAGGCTTGCAGAGTGTTCAAGTAGCTTTTTCTCTCCGCTGGAAAGCTGCAGGCTCAGTGCCAGTGTTCTGCAGCTTCTTTCTTCACGTTTCAGCAGCTAGCACGCTCTCCGTGTGCAGGAGAAGCGGCTGAGGCTTCCTTGCCGGAGAAGCGGCACCTTCGCCGGCAGAGAGCCTCCGGCCGGCCGCGGTGCGCTCCGGAGCGGGGGCTTGTGCCGAAAGAGGCCGGGAACAGGCGCTTACCTTCGGACAGCTCCGGATGCCCGTCTAATGCGTCTCTTGTCGCCTACACGGCAGGGAAAAGCTTTTCCACTCTGTCTAGGAAGGAGAAAGTGTGCCAGCACAGCAAATGCCTCCCGGACTTTCCCTGCAATTCAGCAAGCGCTTTGCAGCTTGAAATTGGAAGGAAAGCCTCAGATTTAGCAGCCAGAGCTTCAGGAGCAGCAGCAGCGAGCACAGCATCGCTTTTGCAGCAGCTCCTTCCATGTGCATGTTTTTGGGAGTGGGAAGGCTTGCAGAGTGTTCAAGTAGCTTTTTCTCTCCGCTGGAAAGCTGCACGCTCAGTGCCAGTGTTCTGCAGCTTCTTTCTTCACGTTTCAGCAGCTAGCACGCTCTCCGTGTGCAGGAGAAGCGGCTGAGGCTTCCTTGCCGGAGAAGCGGCACCTTCGCCGGCAGAGAGCCTCCGGCCGGCCGCGGTGCGCTCCGGAGCGGGGGCTTGTGCCGAAAGAGGCCGGGAACAGGCGCTTACCTTCGGACAGCTCCGGATGCCCGTCTAATGCGTCTCTTGTCGCCTACACGGCAGGGAAAAGCTTTTCCACTCTGTCTAGGAAGGAGAAAGTGTGCCAGCACAGCAAACGCCTCCCAGACATTCCCTGCAATTCAGCAAGTGCTTTGCAGCTTGAAATTGGAAGGAAAGCCTCAGATTTAGCAGCCAGAGCTTCAGGAGGAGCAGCAGCGAGCACAGCATCGCTTTTGCAGCAGCTCCTTCCATGTGCATGTTTTTGGGAGTGGAAAGGCTTGCAGAGTGTTCAAGTAGCTTTTTCTCTCCGCTGGAAAGCTGCACGCTCAGTGCCAGTGTTCTGCAGCTTCTTTCTTCACGTTTCAGCAGCTAGCACGCTCTCCGTGTGCAGGAGAAGCGGCTGAGGCTTCCTTGCCGGAGAAGCGGCACCTTCGCCGGCAGAGAGCCTCCGGCCGGCCGCGGTGCGCTCCGGAGCGGGGGCTTGTGCCGAAAGAGGCCGGCAACAGGCGCTTACCTTCGGGCAGCTCCGGATGCCCGTCTAATGCGTCTCTTGTCGCCTACACGGCAGGGAAAAGCTTTTCCACTCTGTCTAGGAAGGAGAAAGTGTGCCAGCACAGCAAATGCCTCCCGGACTTTCCCTGCAATTCAGCAAGTGCTTTGCAGCTTGAAATTGGAAGGAAAGCCTCAGATTTAGCAGCCAGAGCTTCAGGAGGAGCAGCAGCGAGCACAGCATCGCTTTTGCAGCAGCTCCTTCCATGTGCATGTTTTTGGGAGTGGAAAGGCTTGCAGAGTGTTCAAGTAGCTTTTTCTCTCCGCTGGAAAGCTGCAGGCTCAGTGCCAGTGTTCTGCAGCTTCTTTCTTCACGTTTCAGCAGCTAGCACGCTCTCCGTGTGCAGGAGAAGCGGCTGAGGCTTCCTTGCCGGAGACGAGGCACCTTCGCCGGCAGAGAGCCTCCGGCCGGCCGCGGTGCGCTCCGGAGCGGGGGCTTGTGCCGAAAGAGGCCGGGAACAGGCGCTTACCTTCGGACAGCTCCGGACGCCCGTCTAATGCGTCTCTTGTCGCCTACACGGCAGGGAAAAGCTTTTCCACTCTGTCTAGGAAGGAGAAAGTGTGCCAGCACAGCAAATGCCTCCCGGACATTCCCTGCAATTCAGCAAGCGCTTTGCAGCTTGAAATTGGAAGGAAAGCCTCAGATTTAGCAGCCAGAGCTTCAGGAGGAGCAGCAGCGAGCACAGCATCGCTTTTGCAGCGGCTCCTTCCATGTGCATGTTTTTGGGAGTGGAAAGGCTTGCAGAGTGTTCAAGTAGCTTTTTCTCTCCGCTGGAAAGCTGCAGGCTCAGTGCCAGTGTTCTGCAGCTTCTTTCTTCACGTTTCAGCAGCTAGCACGCTCTCCGTGTGCAGGAGAAGCGGCTGAGGCTTCCTTGCCGGAGAAGCGGCACCTTCGCCGGCAGAGAGCCTCCGGCCGGCCGCGGTGCGCTCCGGAGCGGGGGCTTGTGCCGAAAGAGGCCGGGAACAGGCGCTTACCTTCGGACAGCTCCGGATGCCCGTCTAATGCGTCTCTTGTCGCCTACACGGCAGGGAAAAGCTTTTCCACTCTGTCTAGGAAGGAGAAAGTGTGCCAGCACAGCAAATGCCTCCCGGACTTTCCCTGCAATTCAGCAAGCGCTTTGCAGCTTGAAATTGGAAGGAAAGCCTCAGATTTAGCAGCCAGAGCTTCAGGAGGAGCAGCAGCGAGCACAGCATCGCTTTTGCAGCGGCTCCTTCCATGTGCATGTTTTTGGGAGTGGAAAGGCTTGCAGAGTGTTCAAGTAGCTTTTTCTCTCCGCTGGAAAGCTGCAGGCTCAGTGCCAGTGTTCTGCAGCTTCTTTCTTCACGTTTCAGCAGCTAGCACGCTCTCCGAGTGCAGGAGAAGCGGCTGAGGCTTCCTTGCCGGAGAAGCGGCACCTTCGCCGGCAGAGAGCCTCCGGCCGGCCGCGGTGCGCTCCGGAGCGGGGGCTTGTGCCGAAAGAGGCCGGGAACAGGCGCTTACCTTCGGACAGCTCCGGATGCCCGTCTAATGCGTCTCTTGTCGCCTACACGGCAGGGAAAAGCTTTTCCACTCTGTCTAGGAAGGAGAAAGTGTGCCAGCACAGCAAATGCCTCCCGGACTTTCCCTGCAATTCAGCAAGCGCTTTGCAGCTTGAAATTGGAAGGAAAGCCTCAGATTTAGCAGCCAGAGCTTCAGGAGGAGCAGCAGCGAGCACAGCATCGCTTTTGCAGCGGCTCCTTCCATGTGCATGTTTTTGGGAGTGGAAAGGCTTGCAGAGTGTTCAAGTAGCTTTTTCTCTCCGCTGGAAAGCTGCACGCTCAGTGCCAGTGTTCTGCAGCTTCTTTCTTCACGTTTCAGCAGCTAGCACGCTCTCCGTGTGCAGGAGAAGCGGCTGAGGCTTCCTTGCCGGAGAAGCGGCACCTTCGCCGGCAGAGAGCCTCCGGCCGGCCGCGCTGCGCTCCGGAGCGGGGGCTTGTGCCGAAAGAGGCCGGGAACAGGCGCTTACCTTCGGACAGCTCCGGATGCCCGTCTAATGCGTCTCTTGTCGCCTACACGGCAGGGAAAAGCTTTTCCACTCTGTCTAGGAAGGAGAAAGTGTGCCAGCACAGCAAATGCCTCCCGGACTTTCCCTGCAATTCAGCAAGCGCTTTGCAGCTTGAAATTGGAAGGAAAGCCTCAGATTTAGCAGCCAGAGCTTCAGGAGGAGCAGCAGCGAGCACAGCATCGCTTTTGCAGTGGCTCCTTCCATGTGCATGTTTTTGGGAGTGGAAAGGCTTGCAGAGTGTTCAAGTAGCTTTTTCTCTCCGCTGGAAAGCTGCAGGCTCATTGCCAGTGTTCTGCAGCTTCTTTCTTCACGTTTCAGCAGCTAGCACGCTCTCCGTGTGCAGGAGAAGCGGCTGAGGCTTCCTTGCCGGAGAAGCGGCACCTTCGCCGGCAGAGAGCCTCCGGCCGGCCGCGGTGCGCTCCGGAGCGGGGGCTTGTGCCGAAAGAGGCCGGGAACAGGCGCTTACCTTCGGACAGCTCCGGATGCCCGTCTAATGCGTCTCTTGTCGCCTACACGGCAGGGAAAAGCTTTTCCACTCTGTCTAGGAAGGAGAAAGTGTGCCAGCACAGCAAATGCCTCCCGGACTTTCCCTGCAATTCAGCAAGTGCTTTGCAGCTTGAAATTGGAAGGAAAGCCTCAGATTTAGCAGCCAGAGCTTCAGGAGGAGCAGCAGCGAGCACAGCATCGCTTTTGCAGCAGCTCCTTCCATGTGCATGTTTTTGGGAGTGGAAAGGCTTGCAGAGTGTTCAAGTAGCTTTTTCTCTCCGCTGGAAAGCTGCAGGCTCAGTGCCAGTGTTCTGCAGCTTCTTTCTTCACGTTTCAGCAGCTAGCACGCTCTCCGTGTGCAGGAGAAGCGGCTGAGGCTTCCTTGCCGGAGAAGCGGCACCTTCGCCGGCAGAGAGCCTCCGGCCGGCCGCGGTGCGCTCCGGAGCGGGGGCTTGTGCCGAAAGAGGCCGGGAACAGGCGCTTACCTTCGGACAGCTCCGGATGCCCGTCTAATGCGTCTCTTGTCGCCTACACGGCAGGGAAAAGCTTTTCCACTCTGTCTAGGAAGGAGAAAGTGTGCCAGCACAGCAAATGCCTCCCGGACTTTCCCTGCAATTCAGCAAGCGCTTTGCAGCTTGAAATTGGAAGGAAAGCCTCAGATTTAGCAGCCAGAGCTTCAGGAGCAGCAGCAGCGAGCACAGCATCGCTTTTGCAGCAGCTCCTTCCATGTGCATGTTTTTGGGAGTGGGAAGGCTTGCAGAGTGTTCAAGTAGCTTTTTCTCTCCGCTGGAAAGCTGCACGCTCAGTGCCAGTGTTCTGCAGCTTCTTTCTTCACGTTTCAGCAGCTAGCACGCTCTCCGTGTGCAGGAGAAGCGGCTGAGGCTTCCTTGCCGGAGAAGCGGCACCTTCGCCGGCAGAGAGCCTCCGGCCGGCCGCGGTGCGCTCCGGAGCGGGGGCTTGTGCCGAAAGAGGCCGGGAACAGGCGCTTACCTTCGGACAGCTCCGGATGCCCGTCTAATGCGTCTCTTGTCGCCTACACGGCAGGGAAAAGCTTTTCCACTCTGTCTAGGAAGGAGAAAGTGTGCCAGCACAGCAAACGCCTCCCAGACATTCCCTGCAATTCAGCAAGTGCTTTGCAGCTTGAAATTGGAAGGAAAGCCTCAGATTTAGCAGCCAGAGCTTCAGGAGGAGCAGCAGCGAGCACAGCATCGCTTTTGCAGCAGCTCCTTCCATGTGCATGTTTTTGGGAGTGGAAAGGCTTGCAGAGTGTTCAAGTAGCTTTTTCTCTCCGCTGGAAAGCTGCAGGCTCAGTGCCAGTGTTCTGCAGCTTCTTTCTTCACGTTTCAGCAGCTAGCACGCTCTCCGTGTGCAGGAGAAGCGGCTGAGGCTTCCTTGCCGGAGAAGCGGCACCTTCGCCGGCAGAGAGCCTCCGGCCGGCCGCGGTGCGCTCCGGAGCGGGGGCTTGTGCCGAAAGAGGCCGGCAACAGGCGCTTACCTTCGGGCAGCTCCGGATGCCCGTCTAATGCGTCTCTTGTCGCCTACACGGCAGGGAAAAGCTTTTCCACTCTGTCTAGGAAGGAGAAAGTGTGCCAGCACAGCAAATGCCTCCCGGACTTTCCCTGCAATTCAGCAAGTGCTTTGCAGCTTGAAATTGGAAGGAAAGCCTCAGATTTAGCAGCCAGAGCTTCAGGAGGAGCAGCAGCGAGCACAGCATCGCTTTTGCAGCAGCTCCTTCCATGTGCATGTTTTTGGGAGTGGAAAGGCTTGCAGAGTGTTCAAGTAGCTTTTTCTCTCCGCTGGAAAGCTGCAGGCTCAGTGCCAGTGTTCTGCAGCTTCTTTCTTCACGTTTCAGCAGCTAGCACGCTCTCCGTGTGCAGGAGAAGCGGCTGAGGCTTCCTTGCCGGAGACGAGGCACCTTCGCCGGCGGAGAGCCTCCGGCCGGCCGCGGTGCGCTCCGGAGCGGGGGCTTGTGCCGAAAGAGGCCGGGAACAGGCGCTTACCTTCGGACAGCTCCGGACGCCCGTCTAATGCGTCTCTTGTCGCCTACACGGCAGGGAAAAGCTTTTCCACTCTGTCTAGGAAGGAGAAAGTGTGCCAGCACAGCAAATGCCTCCCGGACATTCCCTGCAATTCAGCAAGCGCTTTGCAGCTTGAAATTGGAAGGAAAGCCTCAGATTTAGCAGCCAGAGCTTCAGGAGGAGCAGCAGCGAGCACAGCATCGCTTTTGCAGCAGCTCCTTCCATGTGCATGTTTTTGGGAGTGGAAAGGCTTGCAGAGTGTTCAAGTAGCTTTTTCTCTCCGCTGGAAAGCTGCAGGCTCAGTGCCAGTGTTCTGCAGCTTCTTTCTTCACGTTTCAGCAGCTAGCACGCTCTCCGTGTGCAGGAGAAGCGGCTGAGGCTTCCTTGCCGGAGAAGCGGCACCTTCGCCGGCAGAGAGCCTCCGGCCGGCCGCGGTGCGCTCCGGAGCGGGGGCTTGTGCCGAAAGAGGCCGGGAACAGGCGCTTACCTTCGGACAGCTCCGGATGCCCGTCTAATGCGTCTCTTGTCGCCTACACGGCAGGGAAAAGCTTTTCCACTCTGTCTAGGAAGGAGAAAGTGTGCCAGCACAGCAAATGCCTCCCGGACTTTCCCTGCAATTCAGCAAGCGCTTTGCAGCTTGAAATTGGAAGGAAAGCCTCAGATTTAGCAGCCAGAGCTTCAGGAGGAGCAGCAGCGAGCACAGCATCGCTTTTGCAGCGGCTCCTTCCATGTGCATGTTTTTGGGAGTGGAAAGGCTTGCAGAGTGTTCAAGTAGCTTTTTCTCTCCGCTGGAAAGCTGCAGGCTCAGTGCCAGTGTTCTGCAGCTTCTTTCTTCACGTTTCAGCAGCTAGCACGCTCTCCGTGTGCAGGAGAAGCGGCTGAGGCTTCCTTGCCGGAGAAGCGGCACCTTCGCCGGCAGAGAGCCTCCGGCCGGCCGCGCTGCGCTCCGGAGCGGGGGCTTGTGCCGAAAGAGGCCGGGAACAGGCGCTTACCTTCGGACAGCTCCGGATGCCCGTCTAATGCGTCTCTTGTCGCCTACACGGCAGGGAAAAGCTTTTCCACTCTGTCTAGGAAGGAGAAAGTGTGCCAGCACAGCAAATGCCTCCCGGACTTTCCCTGCAATTCAGCAAGCGCTTTGCAGCTTGAAATTGGAAGGAAAGCCTCAGATTTAGCAGCCAGAGCTTCAGGAGGAGCAGCAGCGAGCACAGCATCGCTTTTGCAGCAGCTCCTTCCATGTGCATGTTTTTGGGAGTGGAAAGGCTTGCAGAGTGTTCAAGTAGCTTTTTCTCTCCGCTGGAAAGCTGCAGGCTCAGTGCCAGTGTTCTGCAGCTTCTTTCTTCACGTTTCAGCAGCTAGCACGCTCTCCGAGTGCAGGAGAAGCGGCTGAGGCTTCCTTGCCGGAGAAGCGGCACCTTCGCCGGCAGAGAGCCTCCGGCCGGCCGCGGTGCGCTCCGGAGCGGGGGCTTGTGCCGAAAGAGGCCGGGAACAGGCGCTTACCTTCGGACAGCTCCGGATGCCCGTCTAATGCGTCTCTTGTCGCCTACACGGCAGGGAAAAGCTTTTCCACTCTGTCTAGGAAGGAGAAAGTGTGCCAGCACAGCAAATGCCTCCCGGACTTTCCCTGCAATTCAGCAAGCGCTTTGCAGCTTGAAATTGGAAGGAAAGCCTCAGATTTAGCAGCCAGAGCTTCAGGAGGAGCAGCAGCGAGCACAGCATCGCTTTTGCAGCAGCTCCTTCCATGTGCATGTTTTTGGGAGTGGGAAGGCTTGCAGAGTGTTCAACTAGCTTTTTCTCTCCGCTGGAAAGCTGCACGCTCAGTGCCAGTGTTCTGCAGCTTCTTTCTTCACGTTTCAGCAGCTAGCACGCTCTCCGTGTGCAGGAGAAGCGGCTGAGGCTTCCTTGCCGGAGAAGCGGCACCTTCGCCGGCAGAGAGCCTCCGGCCGGCCGCGGTGCGCTCCGGAGCGGGGGCTTGTGCCGAAAGAGGCCGGGAACAGGCGCTTACCTTCGGACAGCTCCGGATGCCCGTCTAATGCGTCTCTTGTCGCCTACACGGCAGGGAAAAGCTTTTCCACTCTGTCTAGGAAGGAGAAAGTGTGCCAGCACAGCAAATGCCTCCCGGACTTTCCCTGCAATTCAGCAAGCGCTTTGCAGCTTGAAATTGGAAGGAAAGCCTCAGATTTAGCAGCCAGAGCTTCAGGAGGAGCAGCAGCGAGCACAGCATCGCTTTTGCAGCGGCTCCTTCCATGTGCATGTTTTTGGGAGTGGAAAGGCTTGCAGAGTGTTCAAGTAGCTTTTTCTCTCCGCTGGAAAGCTGCACGCTCAGTGCCAGTGTTCTGCAGCTTCTTTCTTCACGTTTCAGCAGCTAGCACGCTCTCCGTGTGCAGGAGAAGCGGCTGAGGCTTCCTTGCCGGAGAAGCGGCACCTTCGCCGGCAGAGAGCCTCCGGCCGGCCGCGCTGCGCTCCGGAGCGGGGGCTTGTGCCGAAAGAGGCCGGGAACAGGCGCTTACCTTCGGACAGCTCCGGATGCCCGTCTAATGCGTCTCTTGTCGCCTACACGGCAGGGAAAAGCTTTTCCACTCTGTCTAGGAAGGAGAAAGTGTGCCAGCACAGCAAATGCATCCCGGACTTTCCCTGCAATTCAGCAAGCGCTTTGCAGCTTGAAATTGGAAGGAAAGCCTCAGATTTAGCAGCCAGAGCTTCAAAAGGAGCAGCAGCGAGCACAGCATCGCTTTTGCAGCAGCTCCTTCCATGTGCATGTTTTTGGGAGTGGAAAGGCTTGCAGAGTGTTCAAGTAGCTTTTTCTCTCCGCTGGAAAGCTGCACGCTCAGTGCCAGTGTTCTGCAGCTTCTTTCTTCACGTTTCAGCAGCTAGCACGCTCTCCGTGTGCAGGAGAAGCGGCTGAGGCTTCCTTGCCGGAGAAGCGGCACCTTCGCCGGCAGAGAGCCTCCGGCCGGCCGCGGTGCGCTCCGGAGCGGGGGCTTGTGCCGAAAGAGGCCGGGAACAGGCGCTTACCTTCGGACAGCTCCGGATGCCCGTCTAATGCGTCTCTTGTCGCCTACACGGCAGGGAAAAGCTTTTCCACTCTGTCTAGGAAGGAGAAAGTGTGCCAGCACAGCAAATGCCTCCCGGACTTTCCCTGCAATTCAGCAAGCGCTTTGCAGCTTGAAATTGGAAGGAAAGCCTCAGATTTAGCAGCCAGAGCTTCAGGACAGCAGCAGCGAGCACAGCATCGCTTTTGCAGCAGCTCCTTCCATGTGCATGTTTTTGGGAGTGGAAAGGCTTGCAGAGTGTTCAAGTAGCTTTTTCTCTCCGCTGGAAAGCTGCACGCTCAGTGCCAGTGTTCTGCAGCTTCTTTCTTCACGTTTCAGCAGCTAGCACGCTCTCCGTGTGCAGGAGAAGCGGCTGAGGCTTCCTTGCCGGAGAAGCGGCACCTTCGCCGGCAGAGAGCCTCCGGCCGGCCGCGGTGCGCTCCGGAGCGGGGGCTTGTGCCGAAAGAGGCCGGGAACAGGCGCTTACCTTCGGACAGCTCCGGATGCCCGTCTAATGCGTCTCTTGTCGCCTACACGGCAGGGAAAAGCTTTTCCACTCTGTCTAGGAAGGAGAAAGTGTGCCAGCACAGCAAACGCCTCCCGGACTTTCCCTGCAATTCAGCAAGTGCTTTGCAGCTTGAAATTGGAAGGAAAGCCTCAGATTTAGCAGCCAGAGCTTCAGGAGGAGCAGCAGCGAGCACAGCATCGCTTTTGCAGCAGCTCCTTCCATGTGCATGTTTTTGGGAGTGGAAAGGCTTGCAGAGTGTTCAAGTAGCTTTTTCTCTCCGCTGGAAAGCTGCACGCTCAATGCCAGTGTTCTGCAGCTTCTTTCTTCACGTTTCAGCAGCTAGCACGCTCTCCGTGTGCAGGAGAAGCGGCTGAGGCTTCCTTGCCGGAGAAGCGGCACCTTCGCCGGCAGAGAGCCTCCGGCCGGCCGCGGTGCGCTCCGGAGCGGGGGCTTGTGCCGAAAGAGGCCGGGAACAGGCGCTTACCTTCGGACAGCTCCGGATGCCCGTCTAATGCGTCTCTTGTCGCCTACACGGCAGGGAAAAGCTTTTCCACTCTGTCTAGGAAGGAGAAAGTGTGCCAGCACAGCAAATGCCTCCCGGACTTTCCCTGCAATTCAGCAAGCGCTTTGCAGCTTGAAATTGGAAGGAAAGCCTCAGATTTAGCAGCCAGAGCTTCAGGAGGAGCAGCAGCGAGCACAGCATCGCTTTTGCAGCAGCTCCTTCCATGTGCATGTTTTTGGGAGTGGGAAGGCTTGCAGAGTGTTCAAGTAGCTTTTTCTCTCCGCTGGAAAGCTGCACGCTCAATGCCAGTGTTCTGCAGCTTCTTTCTTCACGTTTCAGCAGCTAGCACGCTCTCCGTGTGCAGGAGAAGCGGCTGAGGCTTCCTTGCCGGAGAAGCGGCACCTTCGCCGGCAGAGAGCCTCCGGCCGGCCGCGGTGCGCTCCGGAGAGGGGGCTTGTGCCGAAAGAGGCCGGGAACAGGCGCTTACCTTCGGACAGCTCCGGATGCCCGTCTAATGCGTCTCTTGTCGCCTACACGGCAGGGAAAAGCTTTTCCACTCTGTCTAGGAAGGAGAAAGTGTGCCAGCACAGCAAATGCCTCCCGGACTTTCCCTGCAATTCAGCAAGCGCTTTGCAGCTTGAAATTGGAAGGAAAGCCTCAGATTTAGCAGCCAGAGCTTCAGGAGGAGCAGCAGCGAGCACAGCATCGCTTTTGCAGCAGCTCCTTCCATGTGCATGTTTTTGGGAGTGGGAAGGCTTGCAGAGTGTTCAAGTAGCTTTTTCTCTCCGCTGGAAAGCTGCACGCTCAGTGCCAGTGTTCTGCAGCTTCTTTCTTCACGTTTCAGCAGCTAGCACGCTCTCCGTGTGCAGGAGAAGCGGCTGAGGCTTCCTTGCCGGAGAAGCGGCACCTTCGCCGGCAGAGAGCCTCCGGCCGGCCGCGGTGCGCTCCGGAGCGGGGGCTTGTGCCGAAAGAGGCCGGCAACAGGCGCTTACCTTCGGACAGCTCCGGATGCCCGTCTAATGCGTCTCTTGTCGCCTACACGGCAGGGAAAAGCTTTTCCACTCTGTCTAGGAAGGAGAAAGTGTGCCAGCACAGCAAATGCCTCCCGGACTTTCCCTGCAATTCAGCAAGTGCTTTGCAGCTTGAAATTGGAAGGAAAGCCTCAGATTTAGCAGCCAGAGCTTCAGGAGGAGCAGCAGCGAGCACAGCATCGCTTTTGCAGCAGCTCCTTCCATGTGCATGTTTTTGGGAGTGGGAAGGCTTGCAGAGTGTTCAAGTAGCTTTTTCTCTCCGCTGGAAAGCTGCAGGCTCAGTGCCAGTGTTCTGCAGCTTCTTTCTTCACGTTTCAGCAGCTAGCACGCTCTCCGTGTGCAGGAGAAGCGGCTGAGGCTTCCTTGCCGGAGAAGCGGCACCTTCGCCGGCAGAGAGCCTCCGGCCGGCCGCGGTGCGCTCCGGAGCGGGGGCTTGTGCCGAAAGAGGCCGGGAACAGGCGCTTACCTTCGGACAGCTCCGGATGCCCGTCTAATGCGTCTCTTGTCGCCTACACGGCAGGGAAAAGCTTTTCCACTCTGTCTAGGAAGGAGAAAGTGTGCCAGCACAGCAAATGCCTCCCGGACTTTCCCTGCAATTCAGCAAGTGCTTTGCAGCTTGAAATTGGAAGGAAAGCCTCAGATTTAGCAGCCAGAGCTTCAGGAGGAGCAGCAGCGAGCACAGCATCGCTTTTGCAGCGGCTCCTTCCATGTGCATGTTTTTGGGAGTGGAAAGGCTTGCAGAGTGTTCAAGTAGCTTTTTCTCTCCGCTGGAAAGCTGCACGCTCAGTGCCAGTGTTCTGCAGCTTCTTTCTTCACGTTTCAGCAGCTAGCACGCTCTCCGTGTGCAGGAGAAGCGGCTGAGGCTTCCTTGCCGGAGACGAGGCACCTTCGCCGGCAGAGAGCCTCCGGCCGGCCGCGGTGCGCTCCGGAGCGGGGGCTTGTGCCGAAAGAGGCCGGGAACAGGCGCTTACCTTCGGACAGCTCCGGATGCCCGTCTAATGCGTCTCTTGTCGCCTACACGGCAGGGAAAAGCTTTTCCACTCTGTCTAGGAAGGAGAAAGTGTGCCAGCACAGCAAATGCCTCCCGGACTTTCCCTGCAATTCAGCAAGCGCTTTGCAGCTTGAAATTGGAAGGAAAGCCTCAGATTTAGCAGCCAGAGCTTCAGGAGGAGCAGCAGCGAGCACAGCATCGCTTTTGCAGCGGCTCCTTCCATGTGCATGTTTTTGGGAGTGGAAAGGCTTGCAGAGTGTTCAAGTAGCTTTTTCTCTCCGCTGGAAAGCTGCACGCTCAGTGCCAGTGTTCTGCAGCTTCTTTCTTCACGTTTCAGCAGCTAGCACGCTCTCCGTGTGCAGGAGAAGCGGCTGAGGCTTCCTTGCCGGAGAAGCGGCACCTTCGCCGGCAGAGAGCCTCCGGCCGGCCGCGCTGCGCTCCGGAGCGGGGGCTTGTGCCGAAAGAGGCCGGGAACAGGCGCTTACCTTCGGACAGCTCCGGATGCCCGTCTAATGCGTCTCTTGTCGCCTACACGGCAGGGAAAAGCTTTTCCACTCTGTCTAGGAAGGAGAAAGTGTGCCAGCACAGCAAATGCCTCCCGGACTTTCCCTGCAATTCAGCAAGCGCTTTGCAGCTTGAAATTGGAAGGAAAGCCTCAGATTTAGCAGCCAGAGCTTCAGGAGGAGCAGCAGCGAGCACAGCATCGCTTTTGCAGCAGCTCCTTCCATGTGCATGTTTTTGGGAGTGGAAAGGCTTGCAGAGTGTTCAAGTAGCTTTTTCTCTCCGCTGGAAAGCTGCAGGCTCAGTGCCAGTGTTCTGCAGCTTCTTTCTTCACGTTTCAGCAGCTAGCACGCTCTCCGTGTGCAGGAGAAGCGGCTGAGGCTTCCTTGCCGGAGAAGCGGCACCTTCGCCGGCAGAGAGCCTCCGGCCGGCCGCGGTGCGCTCCGGAGCGGGGGCTTGTGCCGAAAGAGGCCGGGAACAGGCGCTTACCTTCGGACAGCTCCGGATGCCCGTCTAATGCGTCTCTTGTCGCCTACACGGCAGGGAAAAGCTTTTCCACTCTGTCTAGGAAGGAGAAAGTGTGCCAGCACAGCAAATGCCTCCCGGACTTTCCCTGCAATTCAGCAAGCGCTTTGCAGCTTGAAATTGGAAGGAAAGCCTCAGATTTAGCAGCCAGAGCTTCAGGAGGAGCAGCAGCGAGCACAGCATCGCTTTTGCAGCAGCTCCTTCCATGTGCATGTTTTTGGGAGTGGGAAGGCTTGCAGAGTGTTCAACTAGCTTTTTCTCTCCGCTGGAAAGCTGCACGCTCAGTGCCAGTGTTCTGCAGCTTCTTTCTTCACGTTTCAGCAGCTAGCACGCTCTCCGTGTGCAGGAGAAGCGGCTGAGGCTTCCTTGCCGGAGAAGCGGCACCTTCGCCGGCAGAGAGCCTCCGGCCGGCCGCGGTGCGCTCCGGAGCGGGGGCTTGTGCCGAAAGAGGCCGGGAACAGGCGCTTACCTTCGGACAGCTCCGGATGCCCGTCTAATGCGTCTCTTGTCGCCTACACGGCAGGGAAAAGCTTTTCCACTCTGTCTAGGAAGGAGAAAGTGTGCCAGCACAGCAAATGCCTCCCGGACTTTCCCTGCAATTCAGCAAGCGCTTTGCAGCTTGAAATTGGAAGGAAAGCCTCAGATTTAGCAGCCAGAGCTTCAGGAGGAGCAGCAGCGAGCACAGCATCGCTTTTGCAGCGGCTCCTTCCATGTGCATGTTTTTGGGAGTGGAAAGGCTTGCAGAGTGTTCAAGTAGCTTTTTCTCTCCGCTGGAAAGCTGCAGGCTCAGTGCCAGTGTTCTGCAGCTTCTTTCTTCACGTTTCAGCAGCTAGCACGCTCTCCGTGTGCAGGAGAAGCGGCTGAGGCTTCCTTGCCGGAGAAGCGGCACCTTCGCCGGCAGAGAGCCTCCGGCCGGCCGCGCTGCGCTCCGGAGCGGGGGCTTGTGCCGAAAGAGGCCGGGAACAGGCGCTTACCTTCGGACAGCTCCGGATGCCCGTCTAATGCGTCTCTTGTCGCCTACACGGCAGGGAAAAGCTTTTCCACTCTGTCTAGGAAGGAGAAAGTGTGCCAGCACAGCAAATGCCTCCCGGACTTTCCCTGCAATTCAGCAAGCGCTTTGCAGCTTGAAATTGGAAGGAAAGCCTCAGATTTAGCAGCCAGAGCTTCAAAAGGAGCAGCAGCGAGCACAGCATCGCTTTTGCAGCAGCTCCTTCCATGTGCATGTTTTTGGGAGTGGAAAGGCTTGCAGAGTGTTCAAGTAGCTTTTTCTCTCCGCTGGAAAGCTGCACGCTCAGTGCCAGTGTTCTGCAGCTTCTTTCTTCACGTTTCAGCAGCTAGCACGCTCTCCGTGTGCAGGAGAAGCGGCTGAGGCTTCCTTGCCGGAGAAGCGGCACCTTCGCCGGCAGAGAGCCTCCGGCCGGCCGCGGTGCGCTCCGGAGCGGGGGCTTGTGCCGAAAGAGGCCGGGAACAGGCGCTTACCTTCGGACAGCTCCGGATGCCCGTCTAATGCGTCTCTTGTCGCCTACACGGCAGGGAAAAGCTTTTCCACTCTGTCTAGGAAGGAGAAAGTGTGCCAGCACAGCAAATGCCTCCCGGACTTTCCCTGCAATTCAGCAAGCGCTTTGCAGCTTGAAATTGGAAGGAAAGCCTCAGATTTAGCAGCCAGAGCTTCAGGAGGAGCAGCAGCGAGCACAGCATCGCTTTTGCAGCAGCTCCTTCCATGTGCATGTTTTTGGGAGTGGAAAGGCTTGCAGAGTGTTCAAGTAGCTTTTTCTCTCCGCTGGAAAGCTGCACGCTCAGTGCCAGTGTTCTGCAGCTTCTTTCTTCACGTTTCAGCAGCTAGCACGCTCTCCGTGTGCAGGAGAAGCGGCTGAGGCTTCCTTGCCGGAGAAGCGGCACCTTCGCCGGCAGAGAGCCTCCGGCCGGCCGCGGTGCGCTCCGGAGCGGGGGCTTGTGCCGAAAGAGGCCGGGAACAGGCGCTTACCTTCGGACAGCTCCGGACGCCCGTCTAATGCGTCTCTTGTCGCCTACACGGCAGGGAAAAGCTTTTCCACTCTGTCTAGGAAGGAGAAAGTGTGCCAGCACAGCAAACGCCTCCCGGACTTTCCCTGCAATTCAGCAAGTGCTTTGCAGCTTGAAATTGGAAGGAAAGCCTCAGATTTAGCAGCCAGAGCTTCAGGAGGAGCAGCAGCGAGCACAGCATCGCTTTTGCAGCAGCTCCTTCCATGTGCATGTTTTTGGGAGTGGGAAGGCTTGCAGAGTGTTCAAGTAGCTTTTTCTCTCCGCTGGAAAGCTGCACGCTCAATGCCAGTGTTCTGCAGCTTCTTTCTTCACGTTTCAGCAGCTAGCACGCTCTCCGTGTGCAGGAGAAGCGGCTGAGGCTTCCTTGCCGGAGAAGCGGCACCTTCGCCGGCAGAGAGCCTCCGGCCGGCCGCGGTGCGCTCCGGAGCGGGGGCTTGTGCCGAAAGAGGCCGGGAACAGGCGCTTACCTTCGGACAGCTCCGGATGCCCGTCTAATGCGTCTCTTGTCGCCTACACGGCAGGGAAAAGCTTTTCCACTCTGTCTAGGAAGGAGAAAGTGTGCCAGCACAGCAAATGCCTCCCGGACTTTCCCTGCAATTCAGCAAGCGCTTTGCAGCTTGAAATTGGAAGGAAAGCCTCAGATTTAGCAGCCAGAGCTTCAGGAGGAGCAGCAGCGAGCACAGCATCGCTTTTGCAGCAGCTCCTTCCATGTGCATGTTTTTGGGAGTGGGAAGGCTTGCAGAGTGTTCAAGTAGCTTTTTCTCTCCGCTGGAAAGCTGCACGCTCAATGCCAGTGTTCTGCAGCTTCTTTCTTCACGTTTCAGCAGCTAGCACGCTCTCCGTGTGCAGGAGAAGCGGCTGAGGCTTCCTTGCCGGAGAAGCGGCACCTTCGCCGGCAGAGAGCCTCCGGCCGGCCGCGGTGCGCTCCGGAGCGGGGGCTTGTGCCGAAAGAGGCCGGGAACAGGCGCTTACCTTCGGACAGCTCCGGATGCCCGTCTAATGCGTCTCTTGTCGCCTACACGGCAGGGAAAAGCTTTTCCACTCTGTCTAGGAAGGAGAAAGTGTGCCAGCACAGCAAATGCCTCCCGGACTTTCCCTGCAATTCAGCAAGCGCTTTGCAGCTTGAAATTGGAAGGAAAGCCTCAGATTTAGCAGCCAGAGCTTCAGGAGGAGCAGCAGCGAGCACAGCATCGCTTTTGCAGCAGCTCCTTCCATGTGCATGTTTTTGGGAGTGGGAAGGCTTGCAGAGTGTTCAAGTAGCTTTTTCTCTCCGCTGGAAAGCTGCACGCTCAGTGCCAGTGTTCTGCAGCTTCTTTCTTCACGTTTCAGCAGCTAGCACGCTCTCCGTGTGCAGGAGAAGCGGCTGAGGCTTCCTTGCCGGAGAAGCGGCACCTTCGCCGGCAGAGAGCCTCCGGCCGGCCGCGGTGCGCTCCGGAGCGGGGGCTTGTGCCGAAAGAGGCCGGCAACAGGCGCTTACCTTCGGACAGCTCCGGATGCCCGTCTAATGCGTCTCTTGTCGCCTACACGGCAGGGAAAAGCTTTTCCACTCTGTCTAGGAAGGAGAAAGTGTGCCAGCACAGCAAATGCCTCCCGGACTTTCCCTGCAATTCAGCAAGTGCTTTGCAGCTTGAAATTGGAAGGAAAGCCTCAGATTTAGCAGCCAGAGCTTCAGGAGGAGCAGCAGCGAGCACAGCATCGCTTTTGCAGCAGCTCCTTCCATGTGCATGTTTTTGGGAGTGGGAAGGCTTGCAGAGTGTTCAAGTAGCTTTTTCTCTCCGCTGGAAAGCTGCAGGCTCAGTGCCAGTGTTCTGCAGCTTCTTTCTTCACGTTTCAGCAGCTAGCACGCTCTCCGTGTGCAGGAGAAGCGGCTGAGGCTTCCTTGCCGGAGAAGCGGCACCTTCGCCGGCAGAGAGCCTCCGGCCGGCCGCGGTGCGCTCCGGAGCGGGGGCTTGTGCCGAAAGAGGCCGGGAACAGGCGCTTACCTTCGGACAGCTCCGGACGCCCGTCTAATGCGTCTCTTGTCGCCTACACGGCAGGGAAAAGCTTTTCCACTCTGTCTAGGAAGGAGAAAGTGTGCCAGCACAGCAAATGCCTCCCGGACTTTCCCTGCAATTCAGCAAGTGCTTTGCAGCTTGAAATTGGAAGGAAAGCCTCAGATTTAGCAGCCAGAGCTTCAGGAGGAGCAGCAGCGAGCACAGCATCGCTTTTGCAGCGGCTCCTTCCATGTGCATGTTTTTGGGAGTGGAAAGGCTTGCAGAGTGTTCAAGTAGCTTTTTCTCTCCGCTGGAAAGCTGCACGCTCAGTGCCAGTGTTCTGCAGCTTCTTTCTTCACGTTTCAGCAGCTAGCACGCTCTCCGTGTGCAGGAGAAGCGGCTGAGGCTTCCTTGCCGGAGACGAGGCACCTTCGCCGGCAGAGAGCCTCCGGCCGGCCGCGGTGCGCTCCGGAGCGGGGGCTTGTGCCGAAAGAGGCCGGGAACAGGCGCTTACCTTCGGACAGCTCCGGATGCCCGTCTAATGCGTCTCTTGTCGCCTACACGGCAGGGAAAAGCTTTTCCACTCTGTCTAGGAAGGAGAAAGTGTGCCAGCACAGCAAATGCCTCCCGGACTTTCCCTGCAATTCAGCAAGCGCTTTGCAGCTTGAAATTGGAAGGAAAGCCTCAGATTTAGCAGCCAGAGCTTCAGGAGGAGCAGCAGCGAGCACAGCATCGCTTTTGCAGCAGCTCCTTCCATGTGCATGTTTTTGGGAGTGGAAAGGCTTGCAGAGTGTTCAAGTAGCTTTTTCTCTCCGCTGGAAAGCTGCAGGCTCAGTGCCAGTGTTCTGCAGCTTCTTTCTTCACGTTTCAGCAGCTAGCACGCTCTCCGTGTGCAGGAGAAGCGGCTGAGGCTTCCTTGCCGGAGACGAGGCACCTTCGCCGGCAGAGAGCCTCCGGCCGGCCGCGGTGCGCTCCGGAGCGGGGGCTTGTGCCGAAAGAGGCCGGCAACAGGCGCTTACCTTCGGGCAGCTCCGGATGCCCGTCTAATGCGTCTCTTGTCGCCTACACGGCAGGGAAAAGCTTTTCCACTCTGTCTAGGAAGGAGAAAGTGTGCCAGCACAGCAAATGCCTCCCGGACTTTCCCTGCAATTCAGCAAGTGCTTTGCAGCTTGAAATTGGAAGGAAAGCCTCAGATTTAGCAGCCAGAGCTTCAGGAGGAGCAGCAGCGAGCACAGCATCGCTTTTGCAGCAGCTCCTTCCATGTGCATGTTTTTGGGAGTGGAAAGGCTTGCAGAGTGTTCAAGTAGCTTTTTCTCTCCGCTGGAAAGCTGCACGCTCAGTGCCAGTGTTCTGCAGCTTCTTTCTTCACGTTTCAGCAGCTAGCACGCTCTCCGTGTGCAGGAGAAGCTGCTGAGGCTTCCTTGCCGGAGACGAGGCACCTTCGCCGGCAGAGAGCCTCCGGCCGGCCGCGGTGCGCTCCGGAGCGGGGGCTTGTGCCGAAAGAGGCCGGGAACAGGCGCTTACCTTCGGACAGCTCCGGACGCCCGTCTAATGCGTCTCTTGTCGCCTACACGGCAGGGAAAAGCTTTTCCACTCTGTCTAGGAAGGAGAAAGTGTGCCAGCACAGCAAATGCCTCCCGGACTTTCCCTGCAATTCAGCAAGTGCTTTGCAGCTTGAAATTGGAAGGAAAGCCTCAGATTTAGCAGCCAGAGCTTCAGGAGGAGCAGCAGCGAGCACAGCATCGCTTTTGCAGCAGCTCCTTCCATGTGCATGTTTTTGGGAGTGGAAAGGCTTGCAGAGTGTTCAAGTAGCTTTTTCTCTCTGCTGGAAAGCTGCAGGCTCAGTGCCAGTGTTCTGCAGCTTCTTTCTTCACGTTTCAGCAGCTAGCACGCTCTCCGTGTGCAGGAGAAGCAGCTGAGGCTTCCTTGCCGGAGACGAGGCACCTTCGCCGGCAGAGAGCCTCCGGCCGGCCGCGGTGCGCTCCGGAGCGGGGGCTTGTGCCGAAAGAGGCCGGGAACAGGCGCTTACCTTCGGACAGCTCCGGATGCCCGTCTAATGCGTCTCTTGTCGCCTACACGGCAGGGAAAAGCTTTTCCACTCTGTCTAGGAAGGAGAAAGTGTGCCAGCACAGCAAATGCCTCCCGGACTTTCCCTGCAATTCAGCAAGCGCTTTGCAGCTTGAAATTGGAAGGAAAGCCTCAGATTTAGCAGCCAGAGCTTCAGGAGGAGCAGCAGCGAGCACAGCATCGCTTTTGCAGCAGCTCCTTCCATGTGCATGTTTTTGGGAGTGGAAAGGCTTGCAGAGTGTTCAAGTAGCTTTTTCTCTCCGCTGGAAAGCTGCACGCTCAGTGCCAGTGTTCTGCAGCTTCTTTCTTCACGTTTCAGCAGCTAGCACGCTCTCCGTGTGCAGGAGAAGCGGCTGAGGCTTCCTTGCCGGAGAAGCGGCACCTTCGCCGGCAGAGAGCCTCCGGCCGGCCGCGGTGCGCTCCGGAGCGGGGGCTTGTGCCGAAAGAGGCCGGGAACAGGCGCTTACCTTCGGACAGCTCCGGATGCCCGTCTAATGCGTCTCTTGTCGCCTACACGGCAGGGAAAAGCTTTTCCACTCTGTCTAGGAAGGAGAAAGTGTGCCAGCACAGCAAATGCCCCCCGGACATTCCCTGCAATTCAGCAAGCGCTTTGCAGCTTGAAATTGGAAGGAAAGCCTCAGATTTAGCAGCCAGAGCTTCAGGAGGAGCAGCAGCGAGCACAGCATCGCTTTTGCAGCAGCTCCTTCCATGTGCATGTTTTTGGGAGTGGAAAGGCTTGCAGAGTGTTCAAGTAGCTTTTTCTCTCCGCTGGAAAGCTGCACGCTCAGTGCCAGTGTTCTGCAGCTTCTTTCTTCACGTTTCAGCAGCTAGCACGCTCTCCGTGCGCAGGAGAAGCGGCTGAGGCTTCCTTGCCGGAGACGAGGCACCTTCGCCGGCAGAGAGCCTCCGGCCGGCCGCGGTGCGCTCCGGAGCGGGGGCTTGTGCCGAAAGAGGCCGGGAACAGGCGCTTACCTTCGGACAGCTCCGGACGCCCGTCTAATGCGTCTCTTGTCGCCTACACGGCAGGGAAAAGCTTTTCCACTCTGTCTAGGAAGGAGAAAGTGTGCCAGCACAGCAAATGCCTCCCGGACTTTCCCTGCAATTCAGCAAGCGCTTTGCAGCTTGAAATTGGAAGGAAAGCCTCAGATTTAGCAGCCAGAGCTTCAGGAGGAGCAGCAGCGAGCACAGCATCGCTTTTGCAGCGGCTCCTTCCATGTGCATGTTTTTGGGAGTGGGAAGGCTTGCAGAGTGTTCAAGTAGCTTTTTCTCTCCGCTGGAAAGCTGCAGGCTCAGTGCCAGTGTTCTGCAGCTTCTTTCTTCACGTTTCAGCAGCTAGCACGCTCTCCGTGTGCAGGAGAAGCGGCTGAGGCTTCCTTGCCGGAGAAGCGGCACCTTCGCCGGCAGAGAGCCTCCGGCCGGCCGCGGTGCGCTCCGGAGCGGGGGCTTGTGCCGAAAGAGGCCGGGAACAGGCGCTTACCTTCGGACAGCTCCGGACGCCCGTCTAATGCGTCTCTTGTCGCCTACACGGCAGGGAAAAGCTTTTCCACTCTGTCTAGGAAGGAGAAAGTGTGCCAGCACAGCAAATGCCTCCCGGACTTTCCCTGCAATTCAGCAAGCGCTTTGCAGCTTGAAATTGGAAGGAAAGCCTCAGATTTAGCAGCCAGAGCTTCAGGAGGAGCAGCAGCGAGCACAGCATCGCTTTTGCAGCAGCTCCTTCCATGTGCATGTTTTTGGGAGTGGAAAGGCTTGCAGAGTGTTCAAGTAGCTTTTTCTCTCCGCTGGAAAGCTGCAGGCTCAGTGCCAGTGTTCTGCAGCTTCTTTCTTCACGTTTCAGCAGCTAGCACGCTCTCCGTGTGCAGGAGAAGCGGCTGAGGCTTCCTTGCCGGAGACGAGGCACCTTCGCCGGCAGAGAGCCTCCGGCCGGCCGCGGTGCGCTCCGGAGCGGGGGCTTGTGCCGAAAGAGGCCGGCAACAGGCGCTTACCTTCGGACAGCTCCGGATGCCCGTCTAATGCGTCTCTTGTCGCCTACACGGCAGGGAAAAGCTTTTCCACTCTGTCTAGGAAGGAGAAAGTGTGCCAGCACAGCAAATGCCTCCCGGACTTTCCCTGCAATTCAGCAAGCGCTTTGCAGCTTGAAATTGGAAGGAAAGCCTCAGATTTAGCAGCCAGAGCTTCAGGAGGAGCAGCAGCGAGCACAGCATCGCTTTTGCAGCGGCTCCTTCCATGTGCATGTTTTTGGGAGTGGAAAGGCTTGCAGAGTGTTCAAGTAGCTTTTTCTCTCCGCTGGAAAGCTGCACGCTCAGTGCCAGTGTTCTGCAGCTTCTTTCTTCACGTTTCAGCAGCTAGCACGCTCTCCGTGTGCAGGAGAAGCGGCTGAGGCTTCCTTGCCGGAGAAGCGGCACCTTCGCCGGCAGAGAGCCTCCGGCCGGCCGCGGTGCGCTCCGGAGCGGGGGCTTGTGCCGAAAGAGGCCGGCAACAGGCGCTTACCTTCGGACAGCTCCGGACGCCCGTCTAATGCGTCTCTTGTCGCCTACACGGCAGGGAAAAGCTTTTCCACTCTGTCTAGGAAGGAGAAAGTGTGCCAGCACAGCAAATGCCTCCCGGACTTTCCCTGCAATTCAGCAAGCGCTTTGCAGCTTGAAATTGGAAGGAAAGCCTCAGATTTAGCAGCCAGAGCTTCAGGAGGAGCAGCAGCGAGCACAGCATCGCTTTTGCAGCAGCTCCTTCCATGTGCATGTTTTTGGGAGTGGAAAGGCTTGCAGAGTGTTCAAGTAGCTTTTTCTCTCCGCTGGAAAGCTGCAGGCTCAGTGCCAGTGTTCTGCAGCTTCTTTCTTCACGTTTCAGCAGCTAGCACGCTCTCCGTGTGCAGGAGAAGCGGCTGAGGCTTCCTTGCCGGAGAAGCGGCACTTTCGCCGGCAGAGAGCATCCTGCCGGCCGCGGTGCGCTCCGGAGCGGGGGCTTGTGCCGAAAGAGGCCGGGAACAGGCGCTTACCTTCGGACAGCTCCGGACGCCCGTCTAATGCGTCTCTTGTCGCCTACACGGCAGGGAAAAGCTTTTCCACTCTGTCTAGGAAGGAGAAAGTGTGCCAGCACAGCAAATGCCTCCCGGACTTTCCCTGCAATTCAGCAAGCGCTTTGCAGCTTGAAATTGGAAGGAAAGCCTCAGATTTAGCAGCCAGAGCTTCAGGAGGAGCAGCAGCGAGCACAGCATCGCTTTTGCAGCAGCTCCTTCCATGTGCATGTTTTTGGGAGTGGAAAGGCTTGCAGAGTGTTCAAGTAGCTTTTTCTCTCCGCTGGAAAGCTGCAGGCTCAGTGCCAGTGTTCTGCAGCTTCTTTCTTCACGTTTCAGCAGCTAGCACGCTCTCCGTGTGCAGGAGAAGCGGCTGAGGCTTCCTTGCCGGAGACGAGGCACCTTCGCCGGCAGAGAGCCTCCGGCCGGCCGCGGTGCGCTCCGGAGCGGGGGCTTGTGCCGAAAGAGGCCGGGAACAGGCGCTTACCTTCGGACAGCTCCGGATGCCCGTCTAATGCGTCTCTTGTCGCCTACACGGCAGGGAAAAGCTTTTCCACTCTGTCTAGGAAGGAGAAAGTGTGCCAGCACAGCAAATGCCTCCCGGACTTTCCCTGCAATTCAGCAAGCGCTTTGCAGCTTGAAATTGGAAGGAAAGCCTCAGATTTAGCAGCCAGAGCTTCAGGAGGAGCAGCAGCGAGCACAGCATCGCTTTTGCAGCAGCTCCTTCCATGTGCATGTTTTTGGGAGTGGAAAGGCTTGCAGAGTGTTCAAGTAGCTTTTTCTCTCCGCTGGAAAGCTGCAGGCTCAGTGCCAGTGTTCTGCAGCTTCTTTCTTCACGTTTCAGCAGCTAGCACGCTCTCCGTGTGCAGGAGAAGCGGCTGAGGCTTCCTTGCCGGAGAAGCGGCACCTTCGCCGGCAGAGAGCATCCTGCCGGCCGCGGTGCGCTCCGGAGCGGGGGCTTGTGCCGAAAGAGGCCGGGAACAGGCGCTTACCTTCGGACAGCTCCGGATGCCCGTCTAATGCGTCTCTTGTCGCCTACACGGCAGGGAAAAGCTTTTCCACTCTGTCTAGGAAGGAGAAAGTGTGCCAGCACAGCAAATGCCTCCCGGACTTTCCCTGCAATTCAGCAAGCGCTTTGCAGCTTGAAATTGGAAGGAAAGCCTCAGATTTAGCAGCCAGAGCTTCAGGAGGAGCAGCAGCGAGCACAGCATCGCTTTTGCAGCGGCTCCTTCCATGTGCATGTTTTTGGGAGTGGGAAGGCTTGCAGAGTGTTCAAGTAGCTTTTTCTCTCCGCTGGAAAGCTGCAGGCTCAGTGCCAGTGTTCTGCAGCTTCTTTCTTCACGTTTCAGCAGCTAGCACGCTCTCCGTGTGCAGGAGAAGCGGCTGAGGCTTCCTTGCCGGAGAAGCGGCACCTTCGCCGGCAGAGAGCCTCTGGCCGGCCGCGGTGCGCTCCGGAGCGGGGGCTTGTGCCGAAAGAGGCCGGCAACAGGCGCTTACCTTCGGACAGCTCCGGACGCCCGTCTAATGCGTCTCTTGTCGCCTACACGGCAGGGAAAAGCTTTTCCACTCTGTCTAGGAAGGAGAAAGTGTGCCAGCACAGCAAATGCCTCCCGGACTTTCCCTGCAATTCAGCAAGCGCTTTGCAGCTTGAAATTGGAAGGAAAGCCTCAGATTTAGCAGCCAGAGCTTCAGGAGGAGCAGCAGCGAGCACAGCATCGCTTTTGCAGCAGCTCCTTCCATGTGCATGTTTTTGGGAGTGGGAAGGCTTGCAGAGTGTTCAAGTAGCTTTTTCTCTCCGCTGGAAAGCTGCAGGCTCAGTGCCAGTGTTCTGCAGCTTCTTTCTTCACGTTTCAGCAGCTAGCACGCTCTCCGTGTGCAGGAGAAGCGGCTGAGGCTTCCTTGCCGGAGACGAGGCACCTTCGCCGGCAGAGAGCCTCCGGCCGGCCGCGGTGCGCTCCGGAGCGGGGGCTTGTGCCGAAAGAGGCCGGGAACAGGCGCTTACCTTCGGGCAGCTCCGGGTGCCCGTCTAATGCGTCTCTTGTCGCCTACACGGCAGGGAAAAGCTTTTCCACTCTGTCTAGGAAGGAGAAAGTGTGCCAGCACAGCAAATGCCTCCCGGACATTCCCTGCAATTCAGCAAGCGCTTTGCAGCTTGAAATTGGAAGGAAAGCCTCAGATTTAGCAGCCAGAGCTTCAGGAGGAGCAGCAGCGAGCACAGCATCGCTTTTGCAGCGGCTCCTTCCATGTGCATGTTTTTGGGAGTGGAAAGGCTTGCAGAGTGTTCAAGTAGCTTTTTCTCTCCGCTGGAAAGCTGCACGCTCAGTGCCAGTGTTCTGCAGCTTCTTTCTTCACGTTTCAGCAGCTAGCACGCTCTCCGTGTGCAGGAGAAGCGGCTGAGGCTTCCTTGCCGGAGAAGCGGCACCTTCGCCGGCAGAGAGCCTCCGGCCGGCCGCGGTGCGCTCCGGAGCGGGGGCTTGTGCCGAAAGAGGCTGGGAACAGGCGCTTACCTTCGGACAGCTCCGGATGCCCGTCTAATGCGTCTCTTGTCGCCTACACGGCAGGGAAAAGCTTTTCCACTCTGTCTAGGAAGGAGAAAGTGTGCCAGCACAGCAAATGCCTCCCGGACTTTCCCTGCAATTCAGCAAGCGCTTTGCAGCTTGAAATTGGAAGGAAAGCCTCAGATTTAGCAGCCAGAGCTTCAGGAGGAGCAGCAGCGAGCACAGCATCGCTTTTGCAGCAACTCCTTCCATGTGCATGTTTTTGGGAGTGGAAAGGCTTGCAGAGTGTTCAAGTAGCTTTTTCTCTCCGCTGGAAAGCTGCAGGCTCAGTGCCAGTGTTCTGCAGCTTCTTTCTTCACGTTTCAGCAGCTAGCACGCTCTCCGTGTGCAGGAGAAGCGGCTGAGGCTTCCTTGCCGGAGAAGCGGCACCTTCGCCGGCAGAGAGCATCCTGCCGGCCGCGGTGCGCTCCGGAGCGGGGGCTTGTGCCGAAAGAGGCCGGCAACAGGCGCTTACCTTCGGACAGCTCCGGACGCCCGTCTAATGCGTCTCTTGTCGCCTACACGGCAGGGAAAAGCTTTTCCACTCTGTCTAGGAAGGAGAAAGTGTGCCAGCACAGCAAATGCCTCCCGGACTTTCCCTGCAATTCAGCAAGCGCTTTGCAGCTTGAAATTGGAAGGAAAGCCTCAGATTTAGCAGCCAGAGCTTCAGGAGGAGCAGCAGCGAGCACAGCATCGCTTTTGCAGCAGCTCCTTCCATGTGCATGTTTTTGGGAGTGGAAAGGCTTGCAGAGTGTTCAAGTAGCTTTTTCTCTCCGCTGGAAAGCTGCAGGCTCAGTGCCAGTGTTCTGCAGCTTCTTTCTTCACGTTTCAGCAGCTAGCACGCTCTCCGTGTGCAGGAGAAGCGGCTGAGGCTTCCTTGCCGGAGAAGCGGCACCTTCGCCGGCAGAGAGCATCCTGCCGGCCGCGGTGCGCTCCGGAGCGGGGGCTTGTGCCGAAAGAGGCCGGGAACAGGCGCTTACCTTCGGACAGCTCCGGATGCCCGTCTAATGCGTCTCTTGTCGCCTACACGGCAGGGAAAAGCTTTTCCACTCTGTCTAGGAAGGAGAAAGTGTGCCAGCACAGCAAATGCCTCCCGGACTTTCCCTGTATTCAGCAAGCGCTTTGCAGCTTGAAATTGGAAGGAAAGCCTCAGATTTAGCAGCCAGAGCTTCAGGAGGAGCAGCAGCGAGCACAGCATCGCTTTTGCAGCAGCTCCTTCCATGTGCATGTTTTTGGGAGTGGAAAGGCTTGCAGAGTGTTCAAGTAGCTTTTTCTCTCCGCTGGAAAGCTGCAGGCTCAGTGCCAGTGTTCTGCAGCTTCTTTCTTCACGTTTCAGCAGCTAGCACGCTCTCCGTGTGCAGGAGAAGCGGCTGAGGCTTCCTTGCCGGAGAAGCGGCACCTTCGCCGGCAGAGAGCATCCTGCCGGCCGCGGTGCGCTCCGGAGCGGGGGCTTGTGCCGAAAGAGGCCGGGAACAGGCGCTTACCTTCGGACAGCTCCGGATGCCCGTCTAATGCGTCTCTTGTCGCCTACACGGCAGGGAAAAGCTTTTCCACTCTGTCTAGGAAGGAGAAAGTGTGCCAGCACAGCAAATGCCTCCCGGACTTTCCCTGCAATTCAGCAAGCGCTTTGCAGCTTGAAATTGGAAGGAAAGCCTCAGATTTAGCAGCCAGAGCTTCAGGAGGAGCAGCAGCGAGCACAGCATCGCTTTTGCAGCAGCTCCTTCCATGTGCATGTTTTTGGGAGTGGAAAGGCTTGCAGAGTGTTCAAGTAGCTTTTTCTCTCCGCTGGAAAGCTGCAGGCTCAGTGCCAGTGTTCTGCAGCTTCTTTCTTCACGTTTCAGCAGCTAGCACGCTCTCCGTGTGCAGGAGAAGCGGCTGAGGCTTCCTTGCCGGAGAAGCGGCACCTTCGCCGGCAGAGAGCCTCCGGCCGGCCGCGGTGCGCTCCGGAGCGGGGGCTTGTGCCGAAAGAGGCCGGGAACAGGCGCTTACCTTCGGACAGCTCCGGACGCCCGTCTAATGCGTCTCTTGTCGCCTACACGGCAGGGAAAAGCTTTTCCACTCTGTCTAGGAAGGAGAAAGTGTGCCAGCACAGCAAATGCCTCCCGGACTTTCCCTGCAATTCAGCTAGCGCTTTGCAGCTTGAAATTGGAAGGAAAGCCTCAGATTTAGCAGCCAGAGCTTCAGGAGGAGCAGCAGCGAGCACAGCATCGCTTTTGCAGCAGCTCCTTCCATGTGCATGTTTTTGGGAGTGGGAAGGCTTGCAGAGTGTTCAAGTAGCTTTTTCTCTCCGCTGGAAAGCTGCAGGCTCAGTGCCAGTGTTCTGCAGCTTCTTTCTTCACGTTTCAGCAGCTAGCACGCTCTCCGTGTGCAGGAGAAGCGGCTGAGGCTTCCTTGCCGGAGAAGCGGCACCTTCGCCGGCAGAGAGCCTCCGGCCGGCCGCGGTGCGCTCCGGAGCGGGGGCTTGTGCCGAAAGAGGCCGGGAACAGGCGCTTACCTTCGGACAGCTCCGGACGCCCGTCTAATGCGTCTCTTGTCGCCTACACGGCAGGGAAAAGCTTTTCCACTCTGTCTAGGAAGGAGAAAGTGTGCCAGCACAGCAAATGCCTCCCGGACTTTCCCTGCAATTCAGCTAGCGCTTTGCAGCTTGAAATTGGAAGGAAAGCCTCAGATTTAGCAGCCAGAGCTTCAGGAGGAGCAGCAGCGAGCACAGCATCGCTTTTGCAGCGGCTCCTTCCATGTGCATGTTTTTGGGAGTGGAAAGGCTTGCAGAGTGTTCAAGTAGCTTTTTCTCTCCGCTGGAAAGCTGCAGGCTCAGTGCCAGTGTTCTGCAGCTTCTTTCTTCACGTTTCAGCAGCTAGCACGCTCTCCGTGTGCAGGAGAAGCGGCTGAGGCTTCCTTGCCGGAGAAGCGGCACCTTCGCCGGCAGAGAGCCTCCGGCCGGCCGCGGTGCGCTCCGGAGCGGGGGCTTGTGCCGAAAGAGGCCGGGAACAGGCGCTTACCTTCGGACAGCTCCGGATGCCCGTCTAATGCGTCTCTTGTCGCCTACACGGCAGGGAAAAGCTTTTCCACTCTGTCTAGGAAGGAGAAAGTGTGCCAGCACAGCAAATGCCTCCCGGACTTTCCCTGCAATTCAGCAAGCGCTTTGCAGCTTGAAATTGGAAGGAAAGCCTCAGATTTAGCAGCCAGAGCTTCAGGAGGAGCAGCAGCGAGCACAGCATCGCTTTTGCAGCAGCTCCTTCCATGTGCATGTTTTTGGGAGTGGGAAGGCTTGCAGAGTGTTCAAGTAGCTTTTTCTCTCCGCTGGAAAGCTGCACGCTCAGTGCCAGTGTTCTGCAGCTTCTTTCTTCACGTTTCAGCAGCTAGCACGCTCTCCGTGTGCAGGAGAAGCGGCTGAGGCTTCCTTGCCGGAGAAGCGGCACCTTCGCCGGCAGAGAGCCTCCGGCCGGCCGCGGTGCGCTCCGGAGCGGGGGCTTGTGCCGAAAGAGGCCGGGAACAGGCGCTTACCTTCGGACAGCTCCGGATGCCCGTCTAATGCGTCTCTTGTCGCCTACACGGCAGGGAAAAGCTTTTCCACTCTGTCTAGGAAGGAGAAAGTGTGCCAGCACAGCAAATGCCTCCCGGACTTTCCCTGCAATTCAGCAAGCGCTTTGCAGCTTGAAATTGGAAGGAAAGCCTCAGATTTAGCAGCCAGAGCTTCAGGAGGAGCAGCAGCGAGCACAGCATCGCTTTTGCAGCAGCTCCTTCCATGTGCATGTTTTTGGGAGTGGGAAGGCTTGCAGAGTGTTCAAGTAGCTTTTTCTCTCCGCTGGAAAGCTGCAGGCTCAGTGCCAGTGTTCTGCAGCTTCTTTCTTCACGTTTCAGCAGCTAGCACGCTCTCCGTGTGCAGGAGAAGCGGCTGAGGCTTCCTTGCCGGAGAAGCGGCACCTTCGCCGGCAGAGAGCCTCCGGCCGGCCGCGGTGCGCTCCGGAGCGGGGGCTTGTGCCGAAAGAGGCCGGGAACAGGCGCTTACCTTCGGACAGCTCCGGATGCCCGTCTAATGCGTCTCTTGTCGCCTACACGGCAGGGAAAAGCTTTTCCACTCTGTCTAGGAAGGAGAAAGTGTGCCAGCACAGCAAATGCCTCCCGGACTTTCCCTGCAATTCAGCAAGTGCTTTGCAGCTTGAAATTGGAAGGAAAGCCTCAGATTTAGCAGCCAGAGCTTCAGGAGGAGCAGCAGCGAGCACAGCATCGCTTTTGCAGCAGCTCCTTCCATGTGCATGTTTTTGGGAGTGGGAAGGCTTGCAGAGTGTTCAAGTAGCTTTTTCTCTCCGCTGGAAAGCTGCAGGCTCAGTGCCAGTGTTCTGCAGCTTCTTTCTTCACGTTTCAGCAGCTAGCACGCTCTCCGTGTGCAGGAGAAGCGGCTGAGGCTTCCTTGCCGGAGAAGCGGCACCTTCGCCGGCAGAGAGCCTCCGGCCGGCCGCGGTGCGCTCCGGAGCGGGGGCTTGTGCCGAAAGAGGCCGGGAACAGGCGCTTACCTTCGGACAGCTCCGGATGCCCGTCTAATGCGTCTCTTGTTGCCTACACGGCAGGGAAATGCTTTTCCACTCTGTCTAGAAAGGAGAAAGTGTGCCAGCACAGCAAATGCCTCCCGGACTTTCCCTGCAATTCAGCAAGTGCTTTGCAGCTTGAAATTGGAAGGAAAGCCTCAGATTTAGCAGCCAGAGCTTCAGGAGGAGCAGCAGCGAGCACAGCATCGCTTTTGCAGCGGCTCCTTCCATGTGCATGTTTTTGGGAGTGGAAAGGCTTGCAGAGTGTTCAAGTAGCTTTTTCTCTCCGCTGGAAAGCTGCAGGCTCAGTGCCAGTGTTCTGCAGCTTCTTTCTTCACGTTTCAGCAGCTAGCACGCTCTCCGTGTGCAGGAGAAGCGGCTGAGGCTTCCTTGCCGGAGAAGCGGCACCTTCGCCGGCAGAGAGCCTCCGGCCGGCCGCGGTGCGCTCCGGAGCGGGGGCTTGTGCCGAAAGAGGCCGGGAACAGGCGCTTACCTTCGGACAGCTCCGGACGCCCGTCTAATGCGTCTCTTGTCGCCTACACGGCAGGGAAAAGCTTTTCCACTCTGTCTAGGAAGGAGAAAGTGTGCCAGCACAGCAAATGCCTCCCGGACTTTCCCTGCAATTCAGCTAGCGCTTTGCAGCTTGAAATTGGAAGGAAAGCCTCAGATTTAGCAGCCAGAGCTTCAGGAGGAGCAGCAGCGAGCACAGCATCGCTTTTGCAGCGGCTCCTTCCATGTGCATGTTTTTGGGAGTGGAAAGGCTTGCAGAGTGTTCAAGTAGCTTTTTCTCTCCGCTGGAAAGCTGCAGGCTCAGTGCCAGTGTTCTGCAGCTTCTTTCTTCACGTTTCAGCAGCTAGCACGCTCTCCGTGTGCAGGAGAAGCGGCTGAGGCTTCCTTGCCGGAGAAGCGGCACCTTCGCCGGCAGAGAGCCTCCGGCCGGCCGCGGTGCGCTCCGGAGCGGGGGCTTGTGCCGAAAGAGGCCGGGAACAGGCGCTTACCTTCGGACAGCTCCGGATGCCCGTCTAATGCGTCTCTTGTCGCCTACACGGCAGGGAAAAGCTTTTCCACTCTGTCTAGGAAGGAGAAAGTGTGCCAGCACAGCAAATGCCTCCCGGACTTTCCCTGCAATTCAGCAAGCGCTTTGCAGCTTGAAATTGGAAGGAAAGCCTCAGATTTAGCAGCCAGAGCTTCAGGAGGAGCAGCAGCGAGCACAGCATCGCTTTTGCAGCAGCTCCTTCCATGTGCATGTTTTTGGGAGTGGGAAGGCTTGCAGAGTGTTCAAGTAGCTTTTTCTCTCCGCTGGAAAGCTGCAGGCTCAGTGCCAGTGTTCTGCAGCTTCTTTCTTCACGTTTCAGCAGCTAGCACGCTCTCCGTGTGCAGGAGAAGCGGCTGAGGCTTCCTTGCCGGAGAAGCGGCACCTTCGCCGGCAGAGAGCCTCCGGCCGGCCGCGGTGCGCTCCGGAGCGGGGGCTTGTGCCGAAAGAGGCCGGCAACAGGCGCTTACCTTCGGACAGCTCCGGATGCCCGTCTAATGCGTCTCTTGTCGCCTACACGGCAGGGAAAAGCTTTTCCACTCTGTCTAGGAAGGAGAAAGTGTGCCAGCACAGCAAATGCCTCCCGGACTTTCCCTGCAATTCAGCAAGTGCTTTGCAGCTTGAAATTGGAAGGAAAGCCTCAGATTTAGCAGCCAGAGCTTCAGGAGGAGCAGCAGCGAGCACAGCATCGCTTTTGCAGCAGCTCCTTCCATGTGCATGTTTTTGGGAGTGGGAAGGCTTGCAGAGTGTTCAAGTAGCTTTTTCTCTCCGCTGGAAAGCTGCAGGCTCAGTGCCAGTGTTCTGCAGCTTCTTTCTTCACGTTTCAGCAGCTAGCACGCTCTCCGTGTGCAGGAGAAGCGGCTGAGGCTTCCTTGCCGGAGAAGCGGCACCTTCGCCGGCAGAGAGCCTCCGGCCGGCCGCGGTGCGCTCCGGAGCGGGGGCTTGTGCCGAAAGAGGCCGGGAACAGGCGCTTACCTTCGGACAGCTCCGGATGCCCGTCTAATGCGTCTCTTGTTGCCTACACGGCAGGGAAATGCTTTTCCACTCTGTCTAGAAAGGAGAAAGTGTGCCAGCACAGCAAATGCCTCCCGGACTTTCCCTGCAATTCAGCAAGTGCTTTGCAGCTTGAAATTGGAAGGAAAGCCTCAGATTTAGCAGCCAGAGCTTCAGGAGGAGCAGCAGCGAGCACAGCATCGCTTTTGCAGCGGCTCCTTCCATGTGCATGTTTTTGGGAGTGGAAAGGCTTGCAGAGTGTTCAAGTAGCTTTTTCTCTCCGCTGGAAAGCTGCAGGCTCAGTGCCAGTGTTCTGCAGCTTCTTTCTTCACGTTTCAGCAGCTAGCACGCTCTCCGTGTGCAGGAGAAGCGGCTGAGGCTTCCTTGCCGGAGAAGCGGCACCTTCGCCGGCAGAGAGCCTCCGGCCGGCCGCGGTGCGCTCCGGAGCGGGGGCTTGTGCCGAAAGAGGCCGGGAACAGGCGCTTACCTTCGGACAGCTCCGGACGCCCGTCTAATGCGTCTCTTGTCGCCTACACGGCAGGGAAAAGCTTTTCCACTCTGTCTAGGAAGGAGAAAGTGTGCCAGCACAGCAAATGCCTCCCGGACTTTCCCTGCAATTCAGCAAGTGCTTTGCAGCTTGAAATTGGAAGGAAAGCCTCAGATTTAGCAGCCAGAGCTTCAGGAGGAGCAGCAGCGAGCACAGCATCGCTTTTGCAGCAGCTCCTTCCATGTGCATGTTTTTGGGAGTGGAAAGGCTTGCAGAGTGTTCAAGTAGCTTTTTCTCTCCGCTGGAAAGCTGCACGCTCAGTGCCAGTGTTCTGCAGCTTCTTTCTTCACGTTTCAGCAGCTAGCACGCTCTCCGTGTGCAGGAGAAGCGGCTGAGGCTTCCTTGCCGGAGACGAGGCACCTTCGCCGGCAGAGAGCCTCCGGCCGGCCGCGGTGCGCTCCGGAGCGGGGGCTTGTGCCGAAAGAGGCCGGGAACAGGCGCTTACCTTCGGACAGCTCCGGATGCCCGTCTAATGCGTCTCTTGTCGCCTACACGGCAGGGAAAAGCTTTTCCACTCTGTCTAGGAAGGAGAAAGTGTGCCAGCACAGCAAATGCCTCCCGGACTTTCCCTGCAATTCAGCAAGCGCTTTGCAGCTTGAAATTGGAAGGAAAGCCTCAGATTTAGCAGCCAGAGCTTCAGGAGGAGCAGCAGCGAGCACAGCATCGCTTTTGCAGCAGCTCCTTCCATGTGCATGTTTTTGGGAGTGGAAAGGCTTGCAGAGTGTTCAAGTAGCTTTTTCTCTCCGCTGGAAAGCTGCAGGCTCAGTGCCAGTGTTCTGCAGCTTCTTTCTTCACGTTTCAGCAGCTAGCACGCTCTCCGTGTGCAGGAGAAGCGGCTGAGGCTTCCTTGCCGGAGACGAGGCACCTTCGCCGGCAGAGAGCCTCCGGCCGGCCGCGGTGCGCTCCGGAGCGGGGGCTTGTGCCGAAAGAGGCCGGCAACAGGCGCTTACCTTCGGGCAGCTCCGGATGCCCGTCTAATGCGTCTCTTGTCGCCTACACGGCAGGGAAAAGCTTTTCCACTCTGTCTAGGAAGGAGAAAGTGTGCCAGCACAGCAAATGCCTCCCGGACTTTCCCTGCAATTCAGCAAGTGCTTTGCAGCTTGAAATTGGAAGGAAA
Organism: Fringilla coelebs; assembly: GCF_963513975.1. Classification (NCBI taxonomy): domain Eukaryota; kingdom Metazoa; phylum Chordata; class Aves; order Passeriformes; family Fringillidae; genus Fringilla; species Fringilla coelebs. Next base: position 277,220 of record NW_028167436.1, on the reverse strand, counting down.
GCCTCAGATTTAGCAGCCAGAGCTTCAGGAGGAGCAGCAGCGAGCACAGCATCGCTTTTGCAGCAGCTCCTTCCATGTGCATGTTTTTGGGAGTGGAAAGGCTTGCAGAGTGTTCAAGTAGCTTTTTCTCTCCGCTGGAAAGCTGCAGGCTCAGTGCCAGTGTTCTGCAGCTTCTTTCTTCACGTTTCAGCAGCTAGCACGCTCTCCGTGTGCAGGAGAAGCGGCTGAGGCTTCCTTGCCGGAGACGAGGCACCTTCGCCGGCAGAGAGCCTCCGGCCGGCCGCGGTGCGCTCCGGAGCGGGGGCTTGTGCCGAAAGAGGCCGGGAACAGGCGCTTACCTTCGGACAGCTCCGGACGCCCGTCTAATGCGTCTCTTGTCGCCTACACGGCAGGGAAAAGCTTTTCCACTCTGTCTAGGAAGGAGAAAGTGTGCCAGCACAGCAAATGCCTCCCGGACTTTCCCTGCAATTCAGCAAGCGCTTTGCAGCTTGAAATTGGAAGGAAAGCCTCAGATTTAGCAGCCAGAGCTTCAGGAGGAGCAGCAGCGAGCACAGCATCGCTTTTGCAGCAGCTCCTTCCATGTGCATGTTTTTGGGAGTGGAAAGGCTTGCAGAGTGTTCAAGTAGCTTTTTCTCTCCGCTGGAAAGCTGCAGGCTCAGTGCCAGTGTTCTGCAGCTTCTTTCTTCACGTTTCAGCAGCTAGCACGCTCTCCGTGTGCAGGAGAAGCGGCTGAGGCTTCCTTGCCGGAGAAGCGGCACCTTCGCCGGCAGAGAGCATCCTGCCGGCCGCGGTGCGCTCCGGAGCGGGGGCTTGTGCCGAAAGAGGCCGGGAACAGGCGCTTACCTTCGGACAGCTCCGGACGCCCGTCTAATGCGTCTCTTGTCGCCTACACGGCAGGGAAAAGCTTTTCCACTCTGTCTAGGAAGGAGAAAGTGTGCCAGCACAGCAAATGCCTCCCGGACTTTCCCTGCAATTCAGCAAGCGCTTTGCAGCTTGAAATTGGAAGGAAAGCCTCAGATTTAGCAGCCAGAGCTTCAGGAGGAGCAGCAGCGAGCACAGCATCGCTTTTGCAGCAGCTCCTTCCATGTGCATGTTTTTGGGAGTGGAAAGGCTTGCAGAGTGTTCAAGTAGCTTTTTCTCTCCGCTGGAAAGCTGCACGCTCAGTGCCAGTGTTCTGCAGCTTCTTTCTTCACGTTTCAGCAGCTAGCACGCTCTCCGTGTGCAGGAGAAGCGGCTGAGGCTTCCTTGCCGGAGAAGCGGCACCTTCGCCGGCAGAGAGCATCCTGCCGGCCGCGGTGCGCTCCGGAGCGGGGGCTTGTGCCGAAAGAGGCCGGGAACAGGCGCTTACCTTCGGACAGCTCCGGATGCCCGTCTAATGCGTCTCTTGTCGCCTACACGGCAGGGAAAAGCTTTTCCACTCTGTCTAGGAAGGAGAAAGTGTGCCAGCACAGCAAATGCCTCCCGGACTTTCCCTGCAATTCAGCAAGCGCTTTGCAGCTTGAAATTGGAAGGAAAGCCTCAGATTTAGCAGCCAGAGCTTCAGGAGGAGCAGCAGCGAGCACAGCATCGCTTTTGCAGCAGCTCCTTCCATGTGCATGTTTTTGGGAGTGGAAAGGCTTGCAGAGTGTTCAAGTAGCTTTTTCTCTCCGCTGGAAAGCTGCAGGCTCAGTGCCAGTGTTCTGCAGCTTCTTTCTTCACGTTTCAGCAGCTAGCACGCTCTCCGTGTGCAGGAGAAGCGGCTGAGGCTTCCTTGCCGGAGACGAGGCACCTTCGCCGGCAGAGAGCCTCCGGCCGGCCGCGGTGCGCTCCGGAGCGGGGGCTTGTGCCGAAAGAGGCCGGGAACAGGCGCTTACCTTCGGGCAGCTCCGGATGCCCGTCTAATGCGTCTCTTGTCGCCTACACGGCAGGGAAAAGCTTTTCCACTCTGTCTAGGAAGGAGAAAGTGTGCCAGCACAGCAAATGCCTCCCGGACATTCCCTGCAATTCAGCAAGCGCTTTGCAGCTTGAAATTGGAAGGAAAGCCTCAGATTTAGCAGCCAGAGCTTCAGGAGGAGCAGCAGCGAGCACAGCATCGCTTTTGCAGCGGCTCCTTCCATGTGCATGTTTTTGGGAGTGGAAAGGCTTGCAGAGTGTTCAAGTAGCTTTTTCTCTCCGCTGGAAAGCTGCACGCTCAGTGCCAGTGTTCTGCAGCTTCTTTCTTCACGTTTCAGCAGCTAGCACGCTCTCCGTGTGCAGGAGAAGCGGCTGAGGCTTCCTTGCCGGAGAAGCGGCACCTTCGCCGGCAGAGAGCCTCCGGCCGGCCGCGGTGCGCTCCGGAGCGGGGGCTTGTGCCGAAAGAGGCTGGGAACAGGCGCTTACCTTCGGACAGCTCCGGATGCCCGTCTAATGCGTCTCTTGTCGCCTACACGGCAGGGAAAAGCTTTTCCACTCTGTCTAGGAAGGAGAAAGTGTGCCAGCACAGCAAATGCCTCCCGGACTTTCCCTGCAATTCAGCAAGCGCTTTGCAGCTTGAAATTGGAAGGAAAGCCTCAGATTTAGCAGCCAGAGCTTCAGGAGGAGCAGCAGCGAGCACAGCATCGCTTTTGCAGCAGCTCCTTCCATGTGCATGTTTTTGGGAGTGGAAAGGCTTGCAGAGTGTTCAAGTAGCTTTTTCTCTCCGCTGGAAAGCTGCAGGCTCAGTGCCAGTGTTCTGCAGCTTCTTTCTTCACGTTTCAGCAGCTAGCACGCTCTCCGTGTGCAGGAGAAGCGGCTGAGGCTTCCTTGCCGGAGAAGCGGCACCTTCGCCGGCAGAGAGCATCCTGCCGGCCGCGGTGCGCTCCGGAGCGGGGGCTTGTGCCGAAAGAGGCCGGGAACAGGCGCTTACCTTCGGACAGCTCCGGATGCCCGTCTAATGCGTCTCTTGTCGCCTACACGGCAGGGAAAAGCTTTTCCACTCTGTCTAGGAAGGAGAAAGTGTGCCAGCACAGCAAATGCCTCCCGGACTTTCCCTGTATTCAGCAAGCGCTTTGCAGCTTGAAATTGGAAGGAAAGCCTCAGATTTAGCAGCCAGACCTTCAGGAGGAGCAGCAGCGAGCACAGCATCGCTTTTGCAGCAGCTCCTTCCATGTGCATGTTTTTGGGAGTGGAAAGGCTTGCAGAGTGTTCAAGTAGCTTTTTCTCTCCGCTGGAAAGCTGCAGGCTCAGTGCCAGTGTTCTGCAGCTTCTTTCTTCACGTTTCAGCAGCTAGCACGCTCTCCGTGTGCAGGAGAAGCGGCTGAGGCTTCCTTGCCGGAGAAGCGGCACCTTCGCCGGCAGAGAGCATCCTGCCGGCCGCGGTGCGCTCCGGAGCGGGGGCTTGTGCCGAAAGAGGCCGGGAACAGGCGCTTACCTTCGGACAGCTCCGGATGCCCGTCTAATGCGTCTCTTGTCGCCTACACGGCAGGGAAAAGCTTTTCCACTCTGTCTAGGAAGGAGAAAGTGTGCCAGCACAGCAAATGCCTCCCGGACTTTCCCTGCAATTCAGCAAGCGCTTTGCAGCTTGAAATTGGAAGGAAAGCCTCAGATTTAGCAGCCAGAGCTTCAGGAGGAGCAGCAGCGAGCACAGCATCGCTTTTGCAGCAGCTCCTTCCATGTGCATGTTTTTGGGAGTGGAAAGGCTTGCAGAGTGTTCAAGTAGCTTTTTCTCTCCGCTGGAAAGCTGCAGGCTCAGTGCCAGTGTTCTGCAGCTTCTTTCTTCACGTTTCAGCAGCTAGCACGCTCTCCGTGTGCAGGAGAAGCGGCTGAGGCTTCCTTGCCGGAGAAGCGGCACCTTCGCCGGCAGAGAGCATCCTGCCGGCCGCGGTGCGCTCCGGAGCGGGGGCTTGTGCCGAAAGAGGCCGGGAACAGGCGCTTACCTTCGGACAGCTCCGGATGCCCGTCTAATGCGTCTCTTGTCGCCTACACGGCAGGGAAAAGCTTTTCCACTCTGTCTAGGAAGGAGAAAGTGTGCCAGCACAGCAAATGCCTCCCGGACTTTCCCTGCAATTCAGCAAGCGCTTTGCAGCTTGAAATTGGAAGGAAAGCCTCAGATTTAGCAGCCAGAGCTTCAGGAGGAGCAGCAGCGAGCACAGCATCGCTTTTGCAGCAGCTCCTTCCATGTGCATGTTTTTGGGAGTGGAAAGGCTTGCAGAGTGTTCAAGTAGCTTTTTCTCTCCGCTGGAAAGCTGCACGCTCAGTGCCAGTGTTCTGCAGATTCTTTCTTCACGTTTCAGCAGCTAGCACGCTCTCCGTGTGCAGGAGAAGCGGCTGAGGCTTCCTTGCCGGAGAAGCGGCACCTTCGCCGGCAGAGAGCCTCCGGCCGGCCGCGGTGCGCTCCGGAGCGGGGGCTTGTGCCGAAAGAGGCCGGGAACAGGCGCTTACCTTCGGACAGCTCCGGACGCCCGTCTAATGCGTCTCTTGTCGCCTACACGGCAGGGAAAAGCTTTTCCACTCTGTCTAGGAAGGAGAAAGTGTGCCAGCACAGCAAATGCCTCCCGGACTTTCCCTGCAATTCAGCTAGCGCTTTGCAGCTTGAAATTGGAAGGAAAGCCTCAGATTTAGCAGCCAGAGCTTCAGGAGGAGCAGCAGCGAGCACAGCATCGCTTTTGCAGCAGCTCCTTCCATGTGCATGTTTTTGGGAGTGGAAAGGCTTGCAGAGTGTTCAAGTAGCTTTTTCTCTCCGCTGGAAAGCTGCAGGCTCAGTGCCAGTGTTCTGCAGCTTCTTTCTTCACGTTTCAGCAGCTAGCACGCTCTCCGTGTGCAGGAGAAGCGGCTGAGGCTTCCTTGCCGGAGAAGCGGCACCTTCGCCGGCAGAGAGCCTCCGGCCGGCCGCGGTGCGCTCCGGAGCGGGGGCTTGTGCCGAAAGAGGCCGGGAACAGGCGCTTACCTTCGGACAGCTCCGGACGCCCGTCTAATGCGTCTCTTGTCGCCTACACGGCAGGGAAAAGCTTTTCCACTCTGTCTAGGAAGGAGAAAGTGTGCCAGCACAGCAAATGCCTCCCGGACTTTCCCTGCAATTCAGCTAGCGCTTTGCAGCTTGAAATTGGAAGGAAAGCCTCAGATTTAGCAGCCAGAGCTTCAGGAGGAGCAGCAGCGAGCACAGCATCGCTTTTGCAGCGGCTCCTTCCATGTGCATGTTTTTGGGAGTGGAAAGGCTTGCAGAGTGTTCAAGTAGCTTTTTCTCTCCGCTGGAAAGCTGCAGGCTCAGTGCCAGTGTTCTGCAGCTTCTTTCTTCACGTTTCAGCAGCTAGCACGCTCTCCGTGTGCAGGAGAAGCGGCTGAGGCTTCCTTGCCGGAGACGAGGCACCTTCGCCGGCAGAGAGCCTCCGGCCGGCCGCGGTGCGCTCCGGAGCGGGGGCTTGTGCCGAAAGAGGCCGGCAACAGGCGCTTACCTTCGGACAGCTCCGGATGCCCGTCTAATGCGTCTCTTGTCGCCTACACGGCAGGGAAAAGCTTTTCCACTCTGTCTAGGAAGGAGAAAGTGTGCCAGCACAGCAAATGCCTCCCGGACATTCCCTGCAATTCAGCAAGCGCTTTGCAGCTTGAAATTGGAAGGAAAGCCTCAGATTTAGCAGCCAGAGCTTCAGGAGGAGCAGCAGCGAGCACAGCATCGCTTTTGCAGCGGCTCCTTCCATGTGCATGTTTTTGGGAGTGGGAAGGCTTGCAGAGTGTTCAAGTAGCTTTTTCTCTCCGCTGGAAAGCTGCACGCTCAGTGCCAGTGTTCTGCAGCTTCTTTCTTCACGTTTCAGCAGCTAGCACGCTCTCCGTGTGCAGGAGAAGCGGCTGAGGCTTCCTTGCCGGAGAAGCGGCACCTTCGCCGGCAGAGAGCCTCCGGCCGGCCGCGGTGCGCTCCGGAGCGGGGGCTTGTGCCGAAAGAGGCCGGCAACAGGCGCTTACCTTCGGACAGCTCCGGACGCCCGTCTAATGCGTCTCTTGTCGCCTACACGGCAGGGAAAAGCTTTTCCACTCTGTCTAGGAAGGAGAAAGTGTGCCAGCACAGCAAATGCCTCCCGGACTTTCCCTGCAATTCAGCAAGCGCTTTGCAGCTTGAAATTGGAAGGAAAGCCTCAGATTTAGCAGCCAGAGCTTCAGGAGGAGCAGCAGCGAGCACAGCATCGCTTTTGCAGCAGCTCCTTCCATGTGCATGTTTTTGGGAGTGGAAAGGCTTGCAGAGTGTTCAAGTAGCTTTTTCTCTCCGCTGGAAAGCTGCACGCTCAGTGCCAGTGTTCTGCAGCTTCTTTCTTCACGTTTCAGCAGCTAGCACGCTCTCCGTGTGCAGGAGAAGCGGCTGAGGCTTCCTTGCCGGAGAAGCGGCACCTTCGGCGGCAGAGAGCATCCTGCCGGCCGCGGTGCGCTCCGGAGCGGGGGCTTGTGCCGAAAGAGGCCGGCAACAGGCGCTTACCTTCGGACAGCTCCGGACGCCCGTCTAATGCGTCTCTTGTCGCCTACACGGCAGGGAAAAGCTTTTCCACTCTGTCTAGGAAGGAGAAAGTGTGCCAGCACAGCAAATGCCTCCCGGACTTTCCCTGCAATTCAGCAAGCGCTTTGCAGCTTGAAATTGGAAGGAAAGCCTCAGATTTAGCAGCCAGAGCTTCAGGAGGAGCAGCAGCGAGCACAGCATCGCTTTTGCAGCAGCTCCTTCCATGTGCATGTTTTTGGGAGTGGAAAGGCTTGCAGAGTGTTCAAGTAGCTTTTTCTCTCCGCTGGAAAGCTGCACGCTCAGTGCCAGTGTTCTGCAGCTTCTTTCTTCACGTTTCAGCAGCTAGCACGCTCTCCGTGTGCAGGCGAAGCGGCTGAGGCTTCCTTGCCGGAGAAGCGGCACCTTCGCCGGCAGAGAGCATCCTGCCGGCCGCGGTGCGCTCCGGAGCGGGGACTTGTGCCGAAAGAGGCCGGGAACAGGCGCTTACCTTCGGACAGCTCCGGATGCCCGTCTAATGCGTCTCTTGTCGCCTACACGGCAGGGAAAAGCTTTTCCACTCTGTCTAGGAAGGAGAAAGTGTGCCAGCACAGCAAATGCCTCCCGGACTTTCCCTGCAATTCAGCAAGCGCTTTGCAGCTTGAAATTGGAAGGAAAGCCTCAGATTTAGCAGCCAGAGCTTCAGGAGGAGCAGCAGCGAGCACAGCATCGCTTTTGCAGCAGCTCCTTCCATGTGCATGTTTTTGGGAGTGGAAAGGCTTGCAGAGTGTTCAAGTAGCTTTTTCTCTCCGCTGGAAAGCTGCAGGCTCAGTGCCAGTGTTCTGCAGCTTCTTTCTTCACGTTTCAGCAGCTAGCACGCTCTCCGTGTGCAGGAGAAGCGGCTGAGGCTTCCTTGCCGGAGAAGCGGCACCTTCGCCGGCAGAGAGCATCCTGCCGGCCGCGGTGCGCTCCGGAGCGGGGGCTTGTGCCGAAAGAGGCCGGGAACAGGCGCTTACCTTCGGACAGCTCCGGATGCCCGTCTAATGCGTCTCTTGTCGCCTACACGGCAGGGAAAAGCTTTTCCACTCTGTCTAGGAAGGAGAAAGTGTGCCAGCACAGCAAATGCCTCCCGGACTTTCCCTGCAATTCAGCAAGCGCTTTGCAGCTTGAAATTGGAAGGAAAGCCTCAGATTTAGCAGCCAGAGCTTCAGGAGGAGCAGCAGCGAGCACAGCATCGCTTTTGCAGCGGCTCCTTCCATGTGCATGTTTTTGGGAGTGGGAAGGCTTGCAGAGTGTTCAAGTAGCTTTTTCTCTCCGCTGGAAAGCTGCAGGCTCAGTGCCAGTGTTCTGCAGCTTCTTTCTTCACGTTTCAGCAGCTAGCACGCTCTCCGTGTGCAGGAGAAGCGGCTGAGGCTTCCTTGCCGGAGAAGCGGCACCTTCGCCGGCAGAGAGCCTCTGGCCGGCCGCGGTGCGCTCCGGAGCGGGGGCTTGTGCCGAAAGAGGCCGGGAACAGGCGCTTACCTTCGGACAGCTCCGGACGCCCGTCTAATGCGTCTCTTGTCGCCTACACGGCAGCGAAAAGCTTTTCCACTCTGTCTAGGAAGGAGAAAGTGTGCCAGCACAGCAAATGCCTCCCGGACTTTCCCTGCAATTCAGCAAGCGCTTTGCAGCTTGAAAATGGAAGGAAAGCCTCAGATTTAGCAGCCAGAGCTTCAGGAGGAGCAGCAGCGAGCACAGCATCGCTTTTGCAGCAGCTCCTTCCATGTGCATGTTTTTGGGAGTGGGAAGGCTTGCAGAGTGTTCAAGTAGCTTTTTCTCTCCGCTGGAAAGCTGCAGGCTCAGTGCCAGTGTTCTGCAGCTTCTTTCTTCACGTTTCAGCAGCTAGCACGCTCTCCGTGTGCAGGAGAAGCGGCTGAGGCTTCCTTGCCGGAGACGAGGCACCTTCGCCGGCAGAGAGCCTCCGGCCGGCCGCGGTGCGCTCCGGAGCGGGGGCTTGTGCCGAAAGAGGCCGGCAACAGGCGCTTACCTTCGGACAGCTCCGGATGCCCGTCTAATGCGTCTCTTGTCGCCTACACGGCAGGGAAAAGCTTTTCCACTCTGTCTAGGAAGGAGAAAGTGTGCCAGCACAGCAAATGCCTCCCGGACTTTCCCTGCAATTCAGCAAGCGCTTTGCAGCTTGAAATTGGAAGGAAAGCCTCAGATTTAGCAGCCAGAGCTTCAGGAGGAGCAGCAGCGAGCACAGCATCGCTTTTGCAGCGGCTCCTTCCATGTGCATGTTTTTGGGAGTGGAAAGGCTTGCAGAGTGTTCAAGTAGCTTTTTCTCTCCGCTGGAAAGCTGCACGCTCAGTGCCAGTGTTCTGCAGCTTCTTTCTTCACGTTTCAGCAGCTAGCACGCTCTCCGTGTGCAGGAGAAGCGGCTGAGGCTTCCTTGCCGGAGAAGCGGCACCTTCGCCGGCAGAGAGCATCCTGCCGGCCGCGGTGCGCTCCGGAGCGGGGGCTTGTGCCGAAAGAGGCCGGGAACAGGCGCTTACCTTCGGACAGCTCCGGATGCCCGTCTAATGCGTCTCTTGTCGCCTACACGGCAGGGAAAAGCTTTTCCACTCTGTCTAGGAAGGAGAAAGTGTGCCAGCACAGCAAATGCCTCCCGGACTTTCCCTGCAATTCAGCAAGCGCTTTGCAGCTTGAAATTGGAAGGAAAGCCTCAGATTTAGCAGCCAGACCTTCAGGAGGAGCAGCAGCGAGCACAGCATCGCTTTTGCAGCAGCTCCTTCCATGTGCATGTTTTTGGGAGTGGAAAGGCTTGCAGAGTGTTCAAGTAGCTTTTTCTCTCCGCTGGAAAGCTGCAGGCTCAGTGCCAGTGTTCTGCAGCTTCTTTCTTCACGTTTCAGCAGCTAGCACGCTCTCCGTGTGCAGGAGAAGCGGCTGAGGCTTCCTTGCCGGAGAAGCGGCACCTTCGCCGGCAGAGAGCCTCCGGCCGGCCGCGGTGCGCTCCGGAGCGGGGGCTTGTGCCGAAAGAGGCCGGGAACAGGCGCTTACCTTCGGACAGCTCCGGATGCCCGTCTAATGCGTCTCTTGTCGCCTACACGGCAGGGAAAAGCTTTTCCACTCTGTCTAGGAAGGAGAAAGTGTGCCAGCACAGCAAATGCCTCCCGGACTTTCCCTGCAATTCAGCAAGCGCTTTGCAGCTTGAAATTGGAAGGAAAGCCTCAGATTTAGCAGCCAGAGCTTCAGGAGGAGCAGCAGCGAGCACAGCATCGCTTTTGCAGCAGCTCCTTCCATGTGCATGTTTTTGGGAGTGGAAAGGCTTGCAGAGTGTTCAAGTAGCTTTTTCTCTCCGCTGGAAAGCTGCAGGCTCAGTGCCAGTGTTCTGCAGCTTCTTTCTTCACGTTTCAGCAGCTAGCACGCTCTCCGTGTGCAGGAGAAGCGGCTGAGGCTTCCTTGCCGGAGAAGCGGCACCTTCGCCGGCAGAGAGCCTCCGGCCGGCCGCGGTGCGCTCCGGAGCGGGGGCTTGTGCCGAAAGAGGCCGGGAACAGGCGCTTACCTTCGGACAGCTCCGGATGCCCGTCTAATGCGTCTCTTGTCGCCTACACGGCAGGGAAAAGCTTTTCCACTCTGTCTAGGAAGGAGAAAGTGTGCCAGCACAGCAAATGCCTCCCGGACTTTCCCTGCAATTCAGCAAGCGCTTTGCAGCTTGAAATTGGAAGGAAAGCCTCAGATTTAGCAGCCAGACCTTCAGGAGGAGCAGCAGCGAGCACAGCATCGCTTTTGCAGCAGCTCCTTCCATGTGCATGTTTTTGGGAGTGGAAAGGCTTGCAGAGTGTTCAAGTAGCTTTTTCTCTCCGCTGGAAAGCTGCAGGCTCAGTGCCAGTGTTCTGCAGCTTCTTTCTTCACGTTTCAGCAGCTAGCACGCTCTCCGTGTGCAGGCGAAGCGGCTGAGGCTTCCTTGCCGGAGAAGCGGCACCTTCGCCGGCAGAGAGCATCCTGCCGGCCGCGGTGCGCTCCGGAGCGGGGACTTGTGCCGAAAGAGGCCGGGAACAGGCGCTTACCTTCGGACAGCTCCGGATGCCCGTCTAATGCGTCTCTTGTCGCCTACACGGCAGGGAAAAGCTTTTCCACTCTGTCTAGGAAGGAGAAAGTGTGCCAGCACAGCAAATGCCTCCCGGACTTTCCCTGCAATTCAGCAAGCGCTTTGCAGCTTGAAATTGGAAGGAAAGCCTCAGATTTAGCAGCCAGAGCTTCAGGAGGAGCAGCAGCGAGCACAGCATCGCTTTTGCAGCAGCTCCTTCCATGTGCATGTTTTTGGGAGTGGAAAGGCTTGCAGAGTGTTCAAGTAGCTTTTTCTCTCCGCTGGAAAGCTGCAGGCTCAGTGCCAGTGTTCTGCAGCTTCTTTCTTCACGTTTCAGCAGCTAGCACGCTCTCCGTGTGCAGGAGAAGCGGCTGAGGCTTCCTTGCCGGAGAAGCGGCACCTTCGCCGGCAGAGAGCATCCTGCCGGCCGCGGTGCGCTCCGGAGCGGGGGCTTGTGCCGAAAGAGGCCGGGAACAGGCGCTTACCTTCGGACAGCTCCGGATGCCCGTCTAATGCGTCTCTTGTCGCCTACACGGCAGGGAAAAGCTTTTCCACTCTGTCTAGGAAGGAGAAAGTGTGCCAGCACAGCAAATGCCTCCCGGACTTTCCCTGCAATTCAGCAAGCGCTTTGCAGCTTGAAATTGGAAGGAAAGCCTCAGATTTAGCAGCCAGAGCTTCAGGAGGAGCAGCAGCGAGCACAGCATCGCTTTTGCAGCGGCTCCTTCCATGTGCATGTTTTTGGGAGTGGGAAGGCTTGCAGAGTGTTCAAGTAGCTTTTTCTCTCCGCTGGAAAGCTGCAGGCTCAGTGCCAGTGTTCTGCAGCTTCTTTCTTCACGTTTCAGCAGCTAGCACGCTCTCCGTGTGCAGGAGAAGCGGCTGAGGCTTCCTTGCCGGAGAAGCGGCACCTTCGCCGGCAGAGAGCCTCTGGCCGGCCGCGGTGCGCTCCGGAGCGGGGGCTTGTGCCGAAAGAGGCCGGGAACAGGCGCTTACCTTCGGACAGCTCCGGACGCCCGTCTAATGCGTCTCTTGTCGCCTACACGGCAGCGAAAAGCTTTTCCACTCTGTCTAGGAAGGAGAAAGTGTGCCAGCACAGCAAATGCCTCCCGGACTTTCCCTGCAATTCAGCAAGCGCTTTGCAGCTTGAAAATGGAAGGAAAGCCTCAGATTTAGCAGCCAGAGCTTCAGGAGGAGCAGCAGCGAGCACAGCATCGCTTTTGCAGCAGCTCCTTCCATGTGCATGTTTTTGGGAGTGGGAAGGCTTGCAGAGTGTTCAAGTAGCTTTTTCTCTCCGCTGGAAAGCTGCAGGCTCAGTGCCAGTGTTCTGCAGCTTCTTTCTTCACGTTTCAGCAGCTAGCACGCTCTCCGTGTGCAGGAGAAGCGGCTGAGGCTTCCTTGCCGGAGACGAGGCACCTTCGCCGGCAGAGAGCCTCCGGCCGGCCGCGGTGCGCTCCGGAGCGGGGGCTTGTGCCGAAAGAGGCCGGCAACAGGCGCTTACCTTCGGACAGCTCCGGATGCCCGTCTAATGCGTCTCTTGTCGCCTACACGGCAGGGAAAAGCTTTTCCACTCTGTCTAGGAAGGAGAAAGTGTGCCAGCACAGCAAATGCCTCCCGGACTTTCCCTGCAATTCAGCAAGCGCTTTGCAGCTTGAAATTGGAAGGAAAGCCTCAGATTTAGCAGCCAGAGCTTCAGGAGGAGCAGCAGCGAGCACAGCATCGCTTTTGCAGCGGCTCCTTCCATGTGCATGTTTTTGGGAGTGGAAAGGCTTGCAGAGTGTTCAAGTAGCTTTTTCTCTCCGCTGGAAAGCTGCACGCTCAGTGCCAGTGTTCTGCAGCTTCTTTCTTCACGTTTCAGCAGCTAGCACGCTCTCCGTGTGCAGGAGAAGCGGCTGAGGCTTCCTTGCCGGAGAAGCGGCACCTTCGCCGGCAGAGAGCCTCCGGCCGGCCGCGGTGCGCTCCGGAGCGGGGGCTTGTGCCGAAAGAGGCTGGGAACAGGCGCTTACCTTCGGACAGCTCCGGATGCCCGTCTAATGCGTCTCTTGTCGCCTACACGGCAGGGAAAAGCTTTTCCACTCTGTCTAGGAAGGAGAAAGTGTGCCAGCACAGCAAATGCCTCCCGGACTTTCCCTGCAATTCAGCAAGCGCTTTGCAGCTTGAAATTGGAAGGAAAGCCTCAGATTTAGCAGCCAGAGCTTCAAAAGGAGCAGCAGCGAGCACAGCATCGCTTTTGCAGCAGCTCCTTCCATGTGCATGTTTTTGGGAGTGGAAAGGCTTGCAGAGTGTTCAAGTAGCTTTTTCTCTCCGCTGGAAAGCTGCACGCTCAGTGCCAGTGTTCTGCAGCTTCTTTCTTCACGTTTCAGCAGCTAGCACGCTCTCCGTGTGCAGGAGAAGCGGCTGAGGCTTCCTTGCCGGAGAAGCGGCACCTTCGCCGGCAGAGAGCCTCCGGCCGGCCGCGGTGCGCTCCGGAGCGGGGGCTTGTGCCGAAAGAGGCCGGGAACAGGCGCTTACCTTCGGACAGCTCCGGATGCCCGTCTAATGCGTCTCTTGTCGCCTACACGGCAGGGAAAAGCTTTTCCACTCTGTCTAGGAAGGAGAAAGTGTGCCAGCACAGCAAATGCCTCCCGGACTTTCCCTGCAATTCAGCAAGCGCTTTGCAGCTTGAAATTGGAAGGAAAGCCTCAGATTTAGCAGCCAGAGCTTCAGGAGGAGCAGCAGCGAGCACAGCATCGCTTTTGCAGCAGCTCCTTCCATGTGCATGTTTTTGGGAGTGGAAAGGCTTGCAGAGTGTTCAAGTAGCTTTTTCTCTCCGCTGGAAAGCTGCACGCTCAGTGCCAGTGTTCTGCAGCTTCTTTCTTCACGTTTCAGCAGCTAGCACGCTCTCCGTGTGCAGGAGAAGCGGCTGAGGCTTCCTTGCCGGAGAAGCGGCACCTTCGCCGGCAGAGAGCCTCCGGCCGGCCGCGGTGCGCTCCGGAGCGGGGGCTTGTGCCGAAAGAGGCCGGGAACAGGCGCTTACCTTCGGACAGCTCCGGATGCCCGTCTAATGCGTCTCTTGTCGCCTACACGGCAGGGAAAAGCTTTTCCACTCTGTCTAGGAAGGAGAAAGTGTGCCAGCACAGCAAACGCCTCCCGGACTTTCCCTGCAATTCAGCAAGTGCTTTGCAGCTTGAAATTGGAAGGAAAGCCTCAGATTTAGCAGCCAGAGCTTCAGGAGGAGCAGCAGCGAGCACAGCATCGCTTTTGCAGCAGCTCCTTCCATGTGCATGTTTTTGGGAGTGGAAAGGCTTGCAGAGTGTTCAAGTAGCTTTTTCTCTCCGCTGGAAAGCTGCACGCTCAATGCCAGTGTTCTGCAGCTTCTTTCTTCACGTTTCAGCAGCTAGCACGCTCTCCGTGTGCAGGAGAAGCGGCTGAGGCTTCCTTGCCGGAGAAGCGGCACCTTCGCCGGCAGAGAGCCTCCGGCCGGCCGCGGTGCGCTCCGGAGCGGGGGCTTGTGCCGAAAGAGGCCGGGAACAGGCGCTTACCTTCGGACAGCTCCGGATGCCCGTCTAATGCGTCTCTTGTCGCCTACACGGCAGGGAAAAGCTTTTCCACTCTGTCTAGCAAGGAGAAAGTGTGCCAGCACAGCAAATGCCTCCCGGACTTTCCCTGCAATTCAGCAAGCGCTTTGCAGCTTGAAATTGGAAGGAAAGCCTCAGATTTAGCAGCCAGAGCTTCAGGAGGAGCAGCAGCGAGCACAGCATCGCTTTTGCAGCAGCTCCTTCCATGTGCATGTTTTTGGGAGTGGAAAGGCTTGCAGAGTGTTCAAGTAGCTTTTTCTCTCCGCTGGAAAGCTGCAGGCTCAGTGCCAGTGTTCTGCAGCTTCTTTCTTCACGTTTCAGCAGCTAGCACGCTCTCCGTGTGCAGGAGAAGCGGCTGAGGCTTCCTTGCCGGAGAAGCGGCACCTTCGCCGGCAGAGAGCCTCCGGCCGGCCGCGGTGCGCTCCGGAGCGGGGGCTTGTGCCGAAAGAGGCCGGGAACAGGCGCTTACCTTCGGACAGCTCCGGATGCCCGTCTAATGCGTCTCTTGTCGCCTACACGGCAGGGAAAAGCTTTTCCACTCTGTCTAGGAAGGAGAAAGTGTGCCAGCACAGCAAATGCCTCCCGGACTTTCCCTGCAATTCAGCAAGCGCTTTGCAGCTTGAAATTGGAAGGAAAGCCTCAGATTTAGCAGCCAGAGCTTCAGGAGGAGCAGCAGCGAGCACAGCATCGCTTTTGCAGCAGCTCCTTCCATGTGCATGTTTTTGGGAGTGGAAAGGCTTGCAGAGTGTTCAAGTAGCTTTTTCTCTCCGCTGGAAAGCTGCAGGCTCAGTGCCAGTGTTCTGCAGCTTCTTTCTTCACGTTTCAGCAGCTAGCACGCTCTCCGTGTGCAGGAGAAGCGGCTGAGGCTTCCTTGCCGGAGAAGCGGCACCTTGGCCGGCAGAGAGCATCCTGCCGGCCGCGGTGCGCTCCGGAGCGGGGGCTTGTGCCGAAAGAGGCCGGGAACAGGCGCTTACCTTCGGACAGCTCCGGATGCCCGTCTAATGCGTCTCTTGTCGCCTACACGGCAGGGAAAAGCTTTTCCACTCTGTCTAGGAAGGAGAAAGTGTGCCAGCACAGCAAATGCCTCCCGGACTTTCCCTGCAATTCAGCAAGCGCTTTGCAGCTTGAAATTGGAAGGAAAGCCTCAGATTTAGCAGCCAGAGCTTCAGGAGGAGCAGCAGCGAGCACAGCATCGCTTTTGCAGCAGCTCCTTCCATGTGCATGTTTTTGGGAGTGGAAAGGCTTGCAGAGTGTTCAAGTAGCTTTTTCTCTCCGCTGGAAAGCTGCAGGCTCAGTGCCAGTGTTCTGCAGCTTCTTTCTTCACGTTTCAGCAGCTAGCACGCTCTCCGTGTGCAGGAGAAGCGGCTGAGGCTTCCTTGCCGGAGAAGCGGCACCTTCGCCGGCAGAGAGCCTCCGGCCGGCCGCGGTGCGCTCCGGAGCGGGGGCTTGTGCCGAAAGAGGCCGGGAACAGGCGCTTACCTTCGGACAGCTCCGGATGCCCGTCTAATGCGTCTCTTGTCGCCTACACGGCAGGGAAAAGCTTTTCCACTCTGTCTAGGAAGGAGAAAGTGTGCCAGCACAGCAAATGCCTCCCGGACTTTCCCTGCAATTCAGCAAGCGCTTTGCAGCTTGAAATTGGAAGGAAAGCCTCAGATTTAGCAGCCAGAGCTTCAGGAGGAGCAGCAGCGAGCACAGCATCGCTTTTGCAGCAGCTCCTTCCATGTGCATGTTTTTGGGAGTGGAAAGGCTTGCAGAGTGTTCAAGTAGCTTTTTCTCTCCGCTGGAAAGCTGCACGCTCAGTGCCAGTGTTCTGCAGCTTCTTTCTTCACGTTTCAGCAGCTAGCACGCTCTCCGTGTGCAGGAGAAGCGGGAGAGGCTTCCTTGCCGGAGAAGCGGCACCTTCGCCGGCAGAGAGCCTCCGGCCGGCCGCGGTGCGCTCCGGAGCGGGGGCTTGTGCCGAAAGAGGCCGGGAACAGGCGCTTACCTTCGGACAGCTCCGGATGCCCGTCTAATGCGTCTCTTGTCGCCTACACGGCAGGGAAAAGCTTTTCCACTCTGTCTAGGAAGGAGAAAGTGTGCCAGCACAGCAAATGCCTCCCGGACTTTCCCTGCAATTCAGCAAGTGCTTTGCAGCTTGAAATTGGAAGGAAAGCCTCAGATTTAGCAGCCAGAGCTTCAGGAGGAGCAGCAGCGAGCACAGCATCGCTTTTGCAGCAGCTCCTTCCATGTGCATGTTTTTGGCAGTGGAAAGGCTTGCAGAGTGTTCAAGTAGCTTTTTCTCTCCGCTGGAAAGCTGCAGGCTCAGTGCCAGTGTTCTGCAGCTTCTTTCTTCACGTTTCAGCAGCTAGCACGCTCTCCGTGTGCAGGAGAAGCGGCTGAGGCTTCCTTGCCGGAGAAGCGGCACCTTCGCCGGCAGAGAGCCTCCGGCCGGCCGCGGTGCGCTCCGGAGCGGGGGCTTGTGCCGAAAGAGGCCGGGAACAGGCGCTTACCTTCGGACAGCTCCGGATGCCCGTCTAATGCGTCTCTTGTCGCCTACACGGCAGGGAAAAGCTTTTCCACTCTGTCTAGGAAGGAGAAAGTGTGCCAGCACAGCAAATGCTTCCCGGACTTTCCCTGCAATTCAGCAAGTGCTTTGCAGCTTGAAATTGGAAGGAAAGCCTCAGATTTAGCAGCCAGAGCTTCAGGAGGAGCAGCAGCGAGCACAGCATCGCTTTTGCAGCAGCTCCTTCCATGTGCATGTTTTTGGGAGTGGAAAGGCTTGCAGAGTGTTCAAGTAGCTTTTTCTCTCCGCTGGAAAGCTGCAGGCTCAGTGCCAGTGTTCTGCAGCTTCTTTCTTCACGTTTCAGCAGCTAGCACGCTCTCCGTGTGCAGGAGAAGCGGCTGAGGCTTCCTTGCCGGAGAAGCGGCACCTTCGCCGGCAGAGAGCCTCCGGCCGGCCGCGGTGCGCTCCGGAGCGGGGGCTTGTGCCGAAAGAGGCCGGGAACAGGCGCTTACCTTCGGACAGCTCCGGATGCCCGTCTAATGCGTCTCTTGTCGCCTACACGGCAGGGAAAAGCTTTTCCACTCTGTCTAGGAAGGAGAAAGTGTGCCAGCACAGCAAATGCCTCCCGGACTTTCCCTGCAATTCAGCAAGTGCTTTGCAGCTTGAAATTGGAAGGAAAGCCTCAGATTTAGCAGCCAGAGCTTCAGGAGGAGCAGCAGCCAGCACAGCATCGCTTTTGCAGCAGCTCCTTCCATGTGCATGTTTTTGGGAGTGGAAAGGCTTGCAGAGTGTTCAAGTAGCTTTTTCTCTCCGCTGGAAAGCTGCAGGCTCAGTGCCAGTGTTCTGCAGCTTCTTTCTTCACGTTTCAGCTGCTAGCACGCTCTCCGTGTGCAGGAGAAGCGGCTGAGGCTTCCTTGCCGGAGAAGCGGCACCTTCGCCGGCAGAGAGCATCCTGCCGGCCGCGGTGCGCTCCGGAGCGGGGGCTTGTGCCGAAAGAGGCCGGGAACAGGCGCTTACCTTCGGACAGCTCCGGATGCCCGTCTAATGCGTCTCTTGTCGCCTACACGGCAGGGAAAAGCTTTTCCACTCTGTCTAGCAAGGAGAAAGTGTGCCAGCACAGCAAATGCCTCCCGGACTTTCCCTGCAATTCAGCAAGCGCTTTGCAGCTTCAAATTGGAAGGAAAGCCTCAGATTTAGCAGCCAGAGCTTCAGGAGGAGCAGCAGCGAGCACAGCATCGCTTTTGCAGCAGCTCCTTCCATGTGCATGTTTTTGGGAGTGGAAAGGCTTGCAGAGTGTTCAAGTAGCTTTTTCTCTCCGCTGGAAAGCTGCAGGCTCAGTGCCAGTGTTCTGCAGCTTCTTTCTTCACGTTTCAGCAGCTAGCACGCTCTCCGTGTGCAGGAGAAGCGGCTGAGGCTTCCTTGCCGGAGAAGCGGCACCTTCGCCGGCAGAGAGCCTCCGGCCGGCCGCGGTGCGCTCCGGAGCGGGGGCTTGTGCCGAAAGAGGCCGGGAACAGGCGCTTACCTTCGGACAGCTCCGGATGCCCGTCTAATGCGTCTCTTGTCGCCTACACGGCAGGGAAAAGCTTTTCCACTCTGTCTAGGAAGGAGAAAGTGTGCCAGCACAGCAAATGCCTCCCGGACTTTCCCTGCAATTCAGCAAGTGCTTTGCAGCTTGAAATTGGAAGGAAAGCCTCAGATTTAGCAGCCAGAGCTTCAGGAGGAGCAGCAGCCAGCACAGCATCGCTTTTGCAGCAGCTCCTTCCATGTGCATGTTTTTGGGAGTGGAAAGGCTTGCAGAGTGTTCAAGTAGCTTTTTCTCTCCGCTGGAAAGCTGCAGGCTCAGTGCCAGTGTTCTGCAGCTTCTTTCTTCACGTTTCAGCAGCTAGCACGCTCTCCGTGTGCAGGAGAAGCGGCTGAGGCTTCCTTGCCGGAGAAGCGGCACCTTCGCCGGCAGAGAGCCTCCGGCCGGCCGCGGTGCGCTCCGGAGCGGGGGCTTGTGCCGAAAGAGGCCGGGAACAGGCGCTTACCTTCGGACAGCTCCGGATGCCCGTCTAATGCGTCTCTTGTCGCCTACACGGCAGGGAAAAGCTTTTCCACTCTGTCTAGGAAGGAGAAAGTGTGCCAGCACAGCAAATGCCTCCCGGACTTTCCCTGCAATTCAGCAAGCGCTTTGCAGCTTGAAATTGGAAGGAAAGCCTCAGATTTAGCAGCCAGAGCTTCAGGAGGAGCAGCAGCGAGCACAGCATCGCTTTTGCAGCAGCTCCTTCCATGTGCATGTTTTTGGGAGTGGAAAGGCTTGCAGAGTGTTCAAGTAGCTTTTTCTCTCCGCTGGAAAGCTGCAGGCTCAGTGTCAGTGTTCTGCAGCTTCTTTCTTCACGTTTCAGCAGCTAGCACGCTCTCCGTGTGCAGGAGAAGCGGCTGAGGCTTCCTTGCCGGAGAAGCGGCACCTTCGCCGGCAGAGAGCCTCCGGCCGGCCGCGGTGCGCTCCGGAGCGGGGGCTTGTGCCGAAAGAGGCCGGGAACAGGCGCTTACCTTCGGACAGCTCCGGATGCCCGTCTAATGCGTCTCTTGTCGCCTACACGGCAGGGAAAAGCTTTTCCACTCTGTCTAGGAAGGAGAAAGTGTGCCAGCACAGCAAATGCCTCCCGGACTTTCCCTGCAATTCAGCAAGTGCTTTGCAGCTTGAAATTGGAAGGAAAGCCTCAGATTTAGCAGCCAGAGCTTCAGGAGGAGCAGCAGCGAGCACAGCATCGCTTTTGCAGCAGCTCCTTCCATGTGCATGTTTTTGGGAGTGGAAAGGCTTGCAGAGTGTTCAAGTAGCTTTTTCTCTCCGCTGGAAAGCTGCACGCTCAGTGCCAGTGTTCTGCAGCTTCTTTCTTCACGTTTCAGCAGCTAGCACGCTCTCCGTGTGCAGGAGAAGCGGCTGAGGCTTCCTTGCCGGAGAAGCGGCACCTTCGCCGGCAGAGAGCCTCCGGCCGGCCGCGGTGCGCTCCGGAGCGGGGGCTTGTGCCGAAAGAGGCCGGGAACAGGCGCTTACCTTCGGACAGCTCCGGATGCCCGTCTAATGCGTCTCTTGTCGCCTACACGGCAGGGAAAAGCTTTTCCACTCTGTCTAGGAAGGAGAAAGTGTGCCAGCACAGCAAATGCCTCCCGGACTTTCCCTGCAATTCAGCAAGTGCTTTGCAGCTTGAAATTGGAAGGAAAGCCTCAGATTTAGCAGCCAGAGCTTCAGGAGGAGCAGCAGCGAGCACAGCATCGCTTTTGCAGCAGCTCCTTCCATGTGCATGTTTTTGGGAGTGGAAAGGCTTGCAGAGTGTTCAAGTAGCTTTTTCTCTCCGCTGGAAAGCTGCAGGCTCAGTGCCAGTGTTCTGCAGCTTCTTTCTTCACGTTTCAGCAGCTAGCACGCTCTCCGTGTGCAGGAGAAGCGGCTGAGGCTTCCTTGCCGGAGAAGCGGCACCTTCGCCGGCAGAGAGCATCCGGCCGGCCGCGGTGCGCTCCGGAGCGGGGGCTTGTGCCGAAAGAGGCCGGGAACAGGCGCTTACCTTCGGACAGCTCCGGATGCCCGTCTAATGCGTCTCTTGTCGCCTACACGGCAGGGAAAAGCTTTTCCACTCTGTCTAGCAAGGAGAAAGTGTGCCAGCACAGCAAATGCCCCCCGGACTTTCCCTGCAATTCAGCAAGTGCTTTGCAGCTTGAAATTGGAAGGAAAGCCTCAGATTTAGCAGCCAGAGCTTCAGGAGGAGCAGCAGCGAGCACAGCATCGCTTTTGCAGCAGCTCCTTCCATGTGCATGTTTTTGGGAGTGGAAAGGCTTGCAGAGTGTTCAAGTAGCTTTTTCTCTCCGCTGGAAAGCTGCAGGCTCAGTGCCAGTGTTCTGCAGCTTCTTTCTTCACGTTTCAGCAGCTAGCACGCTCTCCGTGTGCAGGAGAAGCGGCTGAGGCTTCCTTGCCGGAGAAGCGGCACCTTCGCCGGCAGAGAGCCTCCGGCCGGCCGCGGTGCGCTCCGGAGCGGGGGCTTGTGCCGAAAGAGGCCGGCAACAGGCGCTTACCTTCGGACAGCTCCGGATGCCCGTCTAATGCGTCTCTTGTCGCCTACACGGCAGGGAAAAGCTTTTCCACTCTGTCTAGCAAGGAGAAAGTGTGCCAGCACAGCAAATGCCTCCCGGACTTTCCCTGCAATTCAGCAAGCGCTTTGCAGCTTGAAATTGGAAGGAAAGCCTCAGATTTAGCAGCCAGAGCTTCAGGAGGAGCAGCAGCGAGCACAGCATCGCTTTTGCAGCAGCTCCTTCCATGTGCATGTTTTTGGGAGTGGAAAGGCTTGCAGAGTGTTCAAGTAGCTTTTTCTCTCCGCTGGAAAGCTGCAGGCTCAGTGCCAGTGTTCTGCAGCTTCTTTCTTCACGTTTCAGCAGCTAGCACGCTCTCCGT
Source organism: Fringilla coelebs (assembly GCF_963513975.1). Taxonomy (NCBI): domain Eukaryota; kingdom Metazoa; phylum Chordata; class Aves; order Passeriformes; family Fringillidae; genus Fringilla; species Fringilla coelebs. The sequence goes on along the minus strand of NW_028167436.1, from coordinate 256,307 downwards.
GTGCAGGAGAAGCGGCTGAGGCTTCCTTGCCGGAGAAGCGGCACCTTCGCCGGCAGAGAGCCTCCGGCCGGCCGCGGTGCGCTCCGGAGCGGGGGCTTGTGCCGAAAGAGGCCGGGAACAGGCGCTTACCTTCGGACAGCTCCGGATGCCCGTCTAATGCGTCTCTTGTCGCCTACACGGCAGGGAAAAGCTTTTCCACTCTGTCTAGGAAGGAGAAAGTGTGCCAGCACAGCAAATGCCTCCCGGACTTTCCCTGCAATTCAGCAAGTGCTTTGCAGCTTGAAATTGGAAGGAAAGCCTCAGATTTAGCAGCCAGAGCTTCAGGAGGAGCAGCAGCGAGCACAGCATCGCTTTTGCAGCAGCTCCTTCCATGTGCATGTTTTTGGGAGTGGAAAGGCTTGCAGAGTGTTCAAGTAGCTTTTTCTCTCCGCTGGAAAGCTGCAGGCTCAGTGCCAGTGTTCTGCAGCTTCTTTCTTCACGTTTCAGCAGCTAGCACGCTCTCCGTGTGCAGGAGAAGCGGCTGAGGCTTCCTTGCCGGAGAAGCGGCACCTTCGCCGGCAGAGAGCCTCCGGCCGGCCGCGGTGCGCTCCGGAGCGGGGGCTTGTGCCGAAAGAGGCCGGGAACAGGCGCTTACCTTCGGACAGCTCCGGATGCCCGTCTAATGCGTCTCTTGTCGCCTACACGGCAGGGAAAAGCTTTTCCACTCTGTCTAGGAAGGAGAAAGTGTGCCAGCACAGCAAATGCCTCCCGGACTTTCCCTGCAATTCAGCAAGTGCTTTGCAGCTTGAAATTGGAAGGAAAGCCTCAGATTTAGCAGCCAGAGCTTCAGGAGGAGCAGCAGCGAGCACAGCATCGCTTTTGCAGCAGCTCCTTCCATGTGCATGTTTTTGGGAGTGGAAAGGCTTGCAGAGTGTTCAAGTAGCTTTTTCTCTCCGCTGGAAAGCTGCAGGCTCAGTGCCAGTGTTCTGCAGCTTCTTTCTTCACGTTTCAGCAGCTAGCACGCTCTCCGTGTGCAGGAGAAGCGGCTGAGGCTTCCTTGCCGGAGAAGCGGCACCTTCGCCGGCAGAGAGCATCCTGCCGGCCGCGGTGCGCTCCGGAGCGGGGGCTTGTGCCGAAAGAGGCCGGGAACAGGCGCTTACCTTCGGACAGCTCCGGATGCCCGTCTAATGCGTCTCTTGTCGCCTACACGGCAGGGAAAAGCTTTTCCACTCTGTCTAGGAAGGAGAAAGTGTGCCAGCACAGCAAATGCCTCCCGGACTTTCCCTGCAATTCAGCAAGTGCTTTGCAGCTTGAAATTGGAAGGAAAGCCTCAGATTTAGCAGCCAGAGCTTCAGGAGGAGCAGCAGCGAGCACAGCATCGCTTTTGCAGCAGCTCCTTCCATGTGCATGTTTTTGGGAGTGGAAAGGCTTGCAGAGTGTTCAAGTAGCTTTTTCTCTCCGCTGGAAAGCTGCAGGCTCAGTGCCAGTGTTCTGCAGCTTCTTTCTTCACGTTTCAGCAGCTAGCACGCTCTCCGTGTGCAGGAGAAGCGGCTGAGGCTTCCTTGCCAGAGAAGCGGCACCTTCGCCGGCAGAGAGCCTCCGGCCGGCCGCGGTGCGCTCCGGAGCGGGGGCTTGTGCCGAAAGAGGCCGGGAACAGGCGCTTACCTTCGGACAGCTCCGGATGCCCGTCTAATGCGTCTCTTGTCGCCTACACGGCAGGGAAAAGCTTTTCCACTCTGTCTAGGAAGGAGAAAGTGTGCCAGCACAGCAAATGCCTCCCGGACTTTCCCTGCAATTCAGCAAGCGCTTTGCAGCTTGAAATTGGAAGGAAAGCCTCAGATTTAGCAGCCAGAGCTTCAGGAGGAGCAGCAGCGAGCACAGCATCGCTTTTGCAGCAGCTCCTTCCATGTGCATGTTTTTGGGAGTGGAAAGGCTTGCAGAGTGTTCAAGTAGCTTTTTCTCTCCGCTGGAAAGCTGCAGGCTCAGTGTCAGTGTTCTGCAGCTTCTTTCTTCACGTTTCAGCAGCTAGCACGCTCTCCGTGTGCAGGAGAAGCGGCTGAGGCTTCCTTGCCGGAGAAGCGGCACCTTCGCCGGCAGAGAGCCTCCGGCCGGCCGCGGTGCGCTCCGGAGCGGGGGCTTGTGCCGAAAGAGGCCGGGAACAGGCGCTTACCTTCGGACAGCTCCGGATGCCCGTCTAATGCGTCTCTTGTCGCCTACACGGCAGGGAAAAGCTTTTCCACTCTGTCTAGGAAGGAGAAAGTGTGCCAGCACAGCAAATGCCTCCCGGACTTTCCCTGCAATTCAGCAAGTGCTTTGCAGCTTGAAATTGGAAGGAAAGCCTCAGATTTAGCAGCCAGAGCTTCAGGAGGAGCAGCAGCGAGCACAGCATCGCTTTTGCAGCAGCTCCTTCCATGTGCATGTTTTTGGGAGTGGAAAGGCTTGCAGAGTGTTCAAGTAGCTTTTTCTCTCCGCTGGAAAGCTGCACGCTCAGTGCCAGTGTTCTGCAGCTTCTTTCTTCACGTTTCAGCAGCTAGCACGCTCTCCGTGTGCAGGAGAAGCGGCTGAGGCTTCCTTGCCGGAGAAGCGGCACCTTCGCCGGCAGAGAGCCTCCGGCCGGCCGCGGTGCGCTCCGGAGCGGGGGCTTGTGCCGAAAGAGGCCGGGAACAGGCGCTTACCTTCGGACAGCTCCGGATGCCCGTCTAATGCGTCTCTTGTCGCCTACACGGCAGGGAAAAGCTTTTCCACTCTGTCTAGGAAGGAGAAAGTGTGCCAGCACAGCAAATGCCTCCCGGACTTTCCCTGCAATTCAGCAAGTGCTTTGCAGCTTGAAATTGGAAGGAAAGCCTCAGATTTAGCAGCCAGAGCTTCAGGAGGAGCAGCAGCGAGCACAGCATCGCTTTTGCAGCAGCTCCTTCCATGTGCATGTTTTTGGGAGTGGAAAGGCTTGCAGAGTGTTCAAGTAGCTTTTTCTCTCCGCTGGAAAGCTGCAGGCTCAGTGCCAGTGTTCTGCAGCTTCTTTCTTCACGTTTCAGCAGCTAGCACGCTCTCCGTGTGCAGGAGAAGCGGCTGAGGCTTCCTTGCCGGAGAAGCGGCACCTTCGCCGGCAGAGAGCATCCGGCCGGCCGCGGTGCGCTCCGGAGCGGGGGCTTGTGCCGAAAGAGGCCGGGAACAGGCGCTTACCTTCGGACAGCTCCGGATGCCCGTCTAATGCGTCTCTTGTCGCCTACACGGCAGGGAAAAGCTTTTCCACTCTGTCTAGCAAGGAGAAAGTGTGCCAGCACAGCAAATGCCCCCCGGACTTTCCCTGCAATTCAGCAAGTGCTTTGCAGCTTGAAATTGGAAGGAAAGCCTCAGATTTAGCAGCCAGAGCTTCAGGAGGAGCAGCAGCGAGCACAGCATCGCTTTTGCAGCAGCTCCTTCCATGTGCATGTTTTTGGGAGTGGAAAGGCTTGCAGAGTGTTCAAGTAGCTTTTTCTCTCCGCTGGAAAGCTGCAGGCTCAGTGCCAGTGTTCTGCAGCTTCTTTCTTCACGTTTCAGCAGCTAGCACGCTCTCCGTGTGCAGGAGAAGCGGCTGAGGCTTCCTTGCCGGAGAAGCGGCACCTTCGCCGGCAGAGAGCCTCCGGCCGGCCGCGGTGCGCTCCGGAGCGGGGGCTTGTGCCGAAAGAGGCCGGCAACAGGCGCTTACCTTCGGACAGCTCCGGATGCCCGTCTAATGCGTCTCTTGTCGCCTACACGGCAGGGAAAAGCTTTTCCACTCTGTCTAGCAAGGAGAAAGTGTGCCAGCACAGCAAATGCCTCCCGGACTTTCCCTGCAATTCAGCAAGCGCTTTGCAGCTTGAAATTGGAAGGAAAGCCTCAGATTTAGCAGCCAGAGCTTCAGGAGGAGCAGCAGCGAGCACAGCATCGCTTTTGCAGCAGCTCCTTCCATGTGCATGTTTTTGGGAGTGGAAAGGCTTGCAGAGTGTTCAAGTAGCTTTTTCTCTCCGCTGGAAAGCTGCAGGCTCAGTGCCAGTGTTCTGCAGCTTCTTTCTTCACGTTTCAGCAGCTAGCACGCTCTCCGTGTGCAGGAGAAGCGGCTGAGGCTTCCTTGCCGGAGAAGCGGCACCTTCGCCGGCAGAGAGCCTCCGGCCGGCCGCGGTGCGCTCCGGAGCGGGGGCTTGTGCCGAAAGAGGCCGGGAACAGGCGCTTACCTTCGGACAGCTCCGGATGCCCGTCTAATGCGTCTCTTGTCGCCTACACGGCAGGGAAAAGCTTTTCCACTCTGTCTAGGAAGGAGAAAGTGTGCCAGCACAGCAAATGCCTCCCGGACTTTCCCTGCAATTCAGCAAGTGCTTTGCAGCTTGAAATTGGAAGGAAAGCCTCAGATTTAGCAGCCAGAGCTTCAGGAGGAGCAGCAGCGAGCACAGCATCGCTTTTGCAGCAGCTCCTTCCATGTGCATGTTTTTGGGAGTGGAAAGGCTTGCAGAGTGTTCAAGTAGCTTTTTCTCTCCGCTGGAAAGCTGCAGGCTCAGTGCCAGTGTTCTGCAGCTTCTTTCTTCACGTTTCAGCAGCTAGCACGCTCTCCGTGTGCAGGAGAAGCGGCTGAGGCTTCCTTGCCGGAGAAGCGGCACCTTCGCCGGCAGAGAGCCTCCGGCCGGCCGCGGTGCGCTCCGGAGCGGGGGCTTGTGCCGAAAGAGGCCGGGAACAGGCGCTTACCTTCGGACAGCTCCGGATGCCCGTCTAATGCGTCTCTTGTCGCCTACACGGCAGGGAAAAGCTTTTCCACTCTGTCTAGGAAGGAGAAAGTGTGCCAGCACAGCAAATGCCTCCCGGACTTTCCCTGCAATTCAGCAAGTGCTTTGCAGCTTGAAATTGGAAGGAAAGCCTCAGATTTAGCAGCCAGAGCTTCAGGAGGAGCAGCAGCGAGCACAGCATCGCTTTTGCAGCAGCTCCTTCCATGTGCATGTTTTTGGGAGTGGAAAGGCTTGCAGAGTGTTCAAGTAGCTTTTTCTCTCCGCTGGAAAGCTGCAGGCTCAGTGCCAGTGTTCTGCAGCTTCTTTCTTCACGTTTCAGCAGCTAGCACGCTCTCCGTGTGCAGGAGAAGCGGCTGAGGCTTCCTTGCCGGAGAAGCGGCACCTTCGCCGGCAGAGAGCATCCTGCCGGCCGCGGTGCGCTCCGGAGCGGGGGCTTGTGCCGAAAGAGGCCGGGAACAGGCGCTTACCTTCGGACAGCTCCGGATGCCCGTCTAATGCGTCTCTTGTCGCCTACACGGCAGGGAAAAGCTTTTCCACTCTGTCTAGGAAGGAGAAAGTGTGCCAGCACAGCAAATGCCTCCCGGACTTTCCCTGCAATTCAGCAAGTGCTTTGCAGCTTGAAATTGGAAGGAAAGCCTCAGATTTAGCAGCCAGAGCTTCAGGAGGAGCAGCAGCGAGCACAGCATCGCTTTTGCAGCAGCTCCTTCCATGTGCATGTTTTTGGGAGTGGAAAGGCTTGCAGAGTGTTCAAGTAGCTTTTTCTCTCCGCTGGAAAGCTGCAGGCTCAGTGCCAGTGTTCTGCAGCTTCTTTCTTCACGTTTCAGCAGCTAGCACGCTCTCCGTGTGCAGGAGAAGCGGCTGAGGCTTCCTTGCCAGAGAAGCGGCACCTTCGCCGGCAGAGAGCCTCCGGCCGGCCGCGGTGCGCTCCGGAGCGGGGGCTTGTGCCGAAAGAGGCCGGGAACAGGCGCTTACCTTCGGACAGCTCCGGATGCCCGTCTAATGCGTCTCTTGTCGCCTACACGGCAGGGAAAAGCTTTTCCACTCTGTCTAGGAAGGAGAAAGTGTGCCAGCACAGCAAATGCCTCCCGGACTTTCCCTGCAATTCAGCAAGCGCTTTGCAGCTTGAAATTGGAAGGAAAGCCTCAGATTTAGCAGCCAGAGCTTCAGGAGGAGCAGCAGCGAGCACAGCATCGCTTTTGCAGCAGCTCCTTCCATGTGCATGTTTTTGGGAGTGGAAAGGCTTGCAGAGTGTTCAAGTAGCTTTTTCTCTCCGCTGGAAAGCTGCAGGCTCAGTGCCAGTGTTCTGCAGCTTCTTTCTTCACGTTTCAGCAGCTAGCACGCTCTCCGTGTGCAGGAGAAGCGGCTGAGGCTTCCTTGCCGGAGAAGCGGCACCTTCGCCGGCAGAGAGCCTCCGGCCGGCCGCGGTGCGCTCCGGAGCGGGGGCTTGTGCCGAAAGAGGCCGGGAACAGGCGCTTACCTTCGGACAGCTCCGGATGCCCGTCTAATGCGTCTCTTGTCGCCTACACGGCAGGGAAAAGCTTTTCCACTCTGTCTAGGAAGGAGAAAGTGTGCCAGCACAGCAAATGCCTCCCGGACTTTCCCTGCAATTCAGCAAGTGCTTTGCAGCTTGAAATTGGAAGGAAAGCCTCAGATTTAGCAGCCAGAGCTTCAGGAGGAGCAGCAGCCAGCACAGCATCGCTTTTGCAGCAGCTCCTTCCATGTGCATGTTTTTGGGAGTGGAAAGGCTTGCAGAGTGTTCAAGTAGCTTTTTCTCTCCGCTGGAAAGCTGCAGGCTCAGTGCCAGTGTTCTGCAGCTTCTTTCTTCACGTTTCAGCTGCTAGCACGCTCTCCGTGTGCAGGAGAAGCGGCTGAGGCTTCCTTGCCGGAGAAGCGGCACCTTCGCCGGCAGAGAGCCTCCGGCCGGCCGCGGTGCGCTCCGGAGCGGGGGCTTGTGCCGAAAGAGGCCGGGAACAGGCGCTTACCTTCGGACAGCTCCGGATGCCCGTCTAATGCGTCTCTTGTCGCCTACACGGCAGGGAAAAGCTTTTCCACTCTGTCTAGGAAGGAGAAAGTGTGCCAGCACAGCAAATGCCCCCCGGACTTTCCCTGCAATTCAGCAAGTGCTTTGCAGCTTGAAATTGGAAGGAAAGCCTCAGATTTAGCAGCCAGAGCTTCAGGAGGAGCAGCAGCGAGCACAGCATCGCTTTTGCAGCAGCTCCTTCCATGTGCATGTTTTTGGGAGTGGAAAGGCTTGCAGAGTGTTCAAGTAGCTTTTTCTCTCCGCTGGAAAGCTGCAGGCTCAGTGCCAGTGTTCTGCAGCTTCTTTCTTCACGTTTCAGCAGCTAGCACGCTCTCCGTGTGCAGGAGAAGCGGCTGAGGCTTCCTTGCCGGAGAAGCGGCACCTTCGCCGGCAGAGAGCCTCCGGCCGGCCGCGGTGCGCTCCGGAGCGGGGGCTTGTGCCGAAAGAGGCCGGGAACAGGCGCTTACCTTCGGACAGCTCCGGATGCCCGTCTAATGCGTCTCTTGTCGCCTACACGGCAGGGAAAAGCTTTTCCACTCTGTCTAGGAAGGAGAAAGTGTGCCAGCACAGCAAATGCCCCCCGGACTTTCCCTGCAATTCAGCAAGTGCTTTGCAGCTTGAAATTGGAAGGAAAGCCTCAGATTTAGCAGCCAGAGCTTCAGGAGGAGCAGCAGCGAGCACAGCATCGCTTTTGCAGCAGCTCCTTCCATGTGCATGTTTTTGGGAGTGGAAAGGCTTGCAGAGTGTTCAAGTAGCTTTTTCTCTCCGCTGGAAAGCTGCAGGCTCAGTGCCAGTGTTCTGCAGCTTCTTTCTTCACGTTTCAGCAGCTAGCACGCTCTCCGTGTGCAGGAGAAGCGGCTGAGGCTTCCTTGCCGGAGAAGCGGCACCTTCGCCGGCAGAGAGCCTCCGGCCGGCCGCGGTGCGCTCCGGAGCGGGGGCTTGTGCCGAAAGAGGCCGGGAACAGGCGCTTACCTTCGGACAGCTCCGGATGCCCGTCTAATGCGTCTCTTGTCGCCTACACGGCAGGGAAAAGCTTTTCCACTCTGTCTAGGAAGGAGAAAGTGTGCCAGCACAGCAAATGCCTCCCGGACTTTCCCTGCAATTCAGCAAGTGCTTTGCAGCTTGAAATTGGAAGGAAAGCCTCAGATTTAGCAGCCAGAGCTTCAGGAGGAGCAGCAGCGAGCACAGCATCGCTTTTGCAGCAGCTCCTTCCATGTGCATGTTTTTGGGAGTGGAAAGGCTTGCAGAGTGTTCAAGTAGCTTTTTCTCTCCGCTGGAAAGCTGCACGCTCAGTGCCAGTGTTCTGCAGCTTCTTTCTTCACGTTTCAGCAGCTAGCACGCTCTCCGTGTGCAGGAGAAGCGGCTGAGGCTTCCTTGCCGGAGAAGCGGCACCTTCGCCGGCAGAGAGCCTCCGGCCGGCCGCGGTGCGCTCCGGAGCGGGGGCTTGTGCCGAAAGAGGCCGGGAACAGGCGCTTACCTTCGGACAGCTCCGGATGCCCGTCTAATGCGTCTCTTGTCGCCTACACGGCAGGGAAAAGCTTTTCCACTCTGTCTAGGAAGGAGAAAGTGTGCCAGCACAGCAAATGCCTCCCGGACTTTCCCTGCAATTCAGCAAGTGCTTTGCAGCTTGAAATTGGAAGGAAAGCCTCAGATTTAGCAGCCAGAGCTTCAGGAGGAGCAGCAGCGAGCACAGCATCGCTTTTGCAGCAGCTCCTTCCATGTGCATGTTTTTGGGAGTGGAAAGGCTTGCAGAGTGTTCAAGTAGCTTTTTCTCTCCGCTGGAAAGCTGCAGGCTCAGTGCCAGTGTTCTGCAGCTTCTTTCTTCACGTTTCAGCAGCTAGCACGCTCTCCGTGTGCAGGAGAAGCGGCTGAGGCTTCCTTGCCGGAGAAGCGGCACCTTCGCCGGCAGAGAGCCTCCGGCCGGCCGCGGTGCGCTCCGGAGCGGGGGCTTGTGCCGAAAGAGGCCGGGAACAGGCGCTTACCTTCGGACAGCTCCGGATGCCCGTCTAATGCGTCTCTTGTCGCCTACACGGCAGGGAAAAGCTTTTCCACTCTGTCTAGCAAGGAGAAAGTGTGCCAGCACAGCAAATGCCCCCCGGACTTTCCCTGCAATTCAGCAAGTGCTTTGCAGCTTGAAATTGGAAGGAAAGCCTCAGATTTAGCAGCCAGAGCTTCAGGAGGAGCAGCAGCGAGCACAGCATCGCTTTTGCAGCAGCTCCTTCCATGTGCATGTTTTTGGGAGTGGAAAGGCTTGCAGAGTGTTCAAGTAGCTTTTTCTCTCCGCTGGAAAGCTGCAGGCTCAGTGCCAGTGTTCTGCAGCTTCTTTCTTCACGTTTCAGCAGCTAGCACGCTCTCCGTGTGCAGGAGAAGCGGCTGAGGCTTCCTTGCCGGAGAAGCGGCACCTTCGCCGGCAGAGAGCCTCCGGCCGGCCGCGGTGCGCTCCGGAGCGGGGGCTTGTGCCGAAAGAGGCCGGGAACAGGCGCTTACCTTCGGACAGCTCCGGATGCCCGTCTAATGCGTCTCTTGTCGCCTACACGGCAGGGAAAAGCTTTTCCACTCTGTCTAGGAAGGAGAAAGTGTGCCAGCACAGCAAATGCCTCCCGGACTTTCCCTGCAATTCAGCAAGTGCTTTGCAGCTTGAAATTGGAAGGAAAGCCTCAGATTTAGCAGCCAGAGCTTCAGGAGGAGCAGCAGCGAGCACAGCATCGCTTTTGCAGCAGCTCCTTCCATGTGCATGTTTTTGGGAGTGGAAAGGCTTGCAGAGTGTTCAAGTAGCTTTTTCTCTCCGCTGGAAAGCTGCAGGCTCAGTGCCAGTGTTCTGCAGCTTCTTTCTTCACGTTTCAGCAGCTAGCACGCTCTCCGTGTGCAGGAGAAGCGGCTGAGGCTTCCTTGCCGGAGAAGCGGCACCTTCGCCGGCAGAGAGCCTCCGGCCGGCCGCGGTGCGCTCCGGAGCGGGGGCTTGTGCCGAAAGAGGCCGGGAACAGGCGCTTACCTTCGGACAGCTCCGGATGCCCGTCTAATGCGTCTCTTGTCGCCTACACGGCAGGGAAAAGCTTTTCCACTCTGTCTAGGAAGGAGAAAGTGTGCCAGCACAGCAAATGCCCCCCGGACTTTCCCTGCAATTCAGCAAGTGCTTTGCAGCTTGAAATTGGAAGGAAAGCCTCAGATTTAGCAGCCAGAGCTTCAGGAGGAGCAGCAGCGAGCACAGCATCGCTTTTGCAGCAGCTCCTTCCATGTGCATGTTTTTGGGAGTGGAAAGGCTTGCAGAGTGTTCAAGTAGCTTTTTCTCTCCGCTGGAAAGCTGCAGGCTCAGTGCCAGTGTTCTGCAGCTTCTTTCTTCACGTTTCAGCAGCTAGCACGCTCTCCGTGTGCAGGAGAAGCGGCTGAGGCTTCCTTGCCGGAGAAGCGGCACCTTCGCCGGCAGAGAGCCTCCGGCCGGCCGCGGTGCGCTCCGGAGCGGGGGCTTGTGCCGAAAGAGGCCGGGAACAGGCGCTTACCTTCGGACAGCTCCGGATGCCCGTCTAATGCGTCTCTTGTCGCCTACACGGCAGGGAAAAGCTTTTCCACTCTGTCTAGGAAGGAGAAAGTGTGCCAGCACAGCAAATGCCCCCCGGACTTTCCCTGCAATTCAGCAAGTGCTTTGCAGCTTGAAATTGGAAGGAAAGCCTCAGATTTAGCAGCCAGAGCTTCAGGAGGATCAGCAGCGAGCACAGCATCGCTTTTGCAGCAGCTTCTTCCATGTGCATGTTTTTGGGAGTGGAAAGGCTTGCAGAGTGTTCAAGTAGCTTTTTCTCTCCGCTGGAAAGCTGCAGGCTCAGTGCCAGTGTTCTGCAGCTTCTTTCTTCACGTTTCAGCAGCTAGCACGCTCTCCGTGTGCAGGAGAAGCGGCTGAGGCTTCCTTGCCGGAGAAGCGGCACCTTCGCCGGCAGAGAGCCTCCGGCCGGCCGCGGTGCGCTCCGGAGCGGGGGCTTGTGCCGAAAGAGGCCGGGAACAGGCGCTTACCTTCGGACAGCTCCGGATGCCCGTCTAATGCGTCTCTTGTCGCCTACACGGCAGGGAAAAGCTTTTCCACTCTGTCTAGGAAGGAGAAAGTGTGCCAGCACAGCAAATGCCTCCCGGACTTTCCCTGCAATTCAGCAAGTGCTTTGCAGCTTGAAATTGGAAGGAAAGCCTCAGATTTAGCAGCCAGAGCTACAGGAGGAGCAGCAGCGAGCACAGCATCGCTTTTGCAGCAGCTCCTTCCATGTGCATGTTTTTGGGAGTGGAAAGGCTTGCAGAGTGTTCAAGTAGCTTTTTCTCTCCGCTGGAAAGCTGCAGGCTCAGTGCCAGTGTTCTGCAGCTTCTTTCTTCACGTTTCAGCAGCTAGCACGCTCTCCGTGTGCAGGAGAAGCGGCTGAGGCTTCCTTGCCGGAGAAGCGGCACCTTCGCCGGCAGAGAGCCTCCGGCCGGCCGCGGTGCGCTCCGGAGCGGGGGCTTGTGCCGAAAGAGGCCGGGAACAGGCGCTTACCTTCGGACAGCTCCGGATGCCCGTCTAATGCGTCTCTTGTCGCCTACACGGCAGGGAAAAGCTTTTCCACTCTGTCTAGGAAGGAGAAAGTGTGCCAGCACAGCAAATGCCTCCCGGACTTTCCCTGCAATTCAGCAAGTGCTTTGCAGCTTGAAATTGGAAGGAAAGCCTCAGATTTAGCAGCCAGAGCTTCAGGAGGAGCAGCAGCGAGCACAGCATCGCTTTTGCAGCAGCTCCTTCCATGTGCATGTTTTTGGGAGTGGAAAGGCTTGCAGAGTGTTCAAGTAGCTTTTTCTCTCCGCTGGAAAGCTGCAGGCTCAGTGCCAGTGTTCTGCAGCTTCTTTCTTCACGTTTCAGCAGCTAGCACGCTCTCCGTGTGCAGGAGAAGCGGCTGAGGCTTCCTTGCCGGAGAAGCGGCACCTTCGCCGGCAGAGAGCCTCCGGCCGGCCGCGGTGCGCTCCGGAGCGGGGGCTTGTGCCGAAAGAGGCCGGGAACAGGCGCTTACCTTCGGACAGCTCCGGATGCCCGTCTAATGCGTCTCTTGTCGCCTACACGGCAGGGAAAAGCTTTTCCACTCTGTCTAGGAAGGAGAAAGTGTGCCAGCACAGCAAATGCCTCCCGGACTTTCCCTGCAATTCAGCAAGTGCTTTGCAGCTTGAAATTGGAAGGAAAGCCTCAGATTTAGCAGCCAGAGCTTCAGGAGGAGCAGCAGCGAGCACAGCATCGCTTTTGCAGCAGCTCCTTCCATGTGCATGTTTTTGGGAGTGGAAAGGCTTGCAGAGTGTTCAAGTAGCTTTTTCTCTCCGCTGGAAAGCTGCAGGCTCAGTGCCAGTGTTCTGCAGCTTCTTTCTTCACGTTTCAGCAGCTAGCACGCTCTCCGTGTGCAGGAGAAGCGGCTGAGGCTTCCTTGCCGGAGAAGCGGCACCTTCGCCGGCAGAGAGCCTCCGGCCGGCCGCGGTGCGCTCCGGAGCGGGGGCTTGTGCCGAAAGAGGCCGGGAACAGGCGCTTACCTTCGGACAGCTCCGGATGCCCGTCTAATGCGTCTCTTGTCGCCTACACGGCAGGGAAAAGCTTTTCCACTCTGTCTAGGAAGGAGAAAGTGTGCCAGCACAGCAAATGCCCCCCGGACTTTCCCTGCAATTCAGCAAGTGCTTTGCAGCTTGAAATTGGAAGGAAAGCCTCAGATTTAGCAGCCAGAGCTTCAGGAGGAGCAGCAGCGAGCACAGCATCGCTTTTGCAGCAGCTCCTTCCATGTGCATGTTTTTGGGAGTGGAAAGGCTTGCAGAGTGTTCAAGTAGCTTTTTCTCTCCGCTGGAAAGCTGCAGGCTCAGTGCCAGTGTTCTGCAGCTTCTTTCTTCACGTTTCAGCAGCTAGCACGCTCTCCGTGTGCAGGAGAAGCGGCTGAGGCTTCCTTGCCGGAGAAGCGGCACCTTCGCCGGCAGAGAGCCTCCGGCCGGCCGCGGTGCGCTCCGGAGCGGGGGCTTGTGCCGAAAGAGGCCGGCAACAGGCGCTTACCTTCGGACAGCTCCGGATGCCCGTCTAATGCGTCTCTTGTCGCCTACACGGCAGGGAAAAGCTTTTCCACTCTGTCTAGCAAGGAGAAAGTGTGCCAGCACAGCAAATGCCCCCCGGACTTTCCCTGCAATTCAGCAAGTGCTTTGCAGCTTGAAATTGGAAGGAAAGCCTCAGATTTAGCAGCCAGAGCTTCAGGAGGAGCAGCAGCGAGCACAGCATCGCTTTTGCAGCAGCTCCTTCCATGTGCATGTTTTTGGGAGTGGAAAGGCTTGCAGAGTGTTCAAGTAGCTTTTTCTCTCCGCTGGAAAGCTGCAGGCTCAGTGCCAGTGTTCTGCAGCTTCTTTCTTCACGTTTCAGCAGCTAGCACGCTCTCCGTGTGCAGGAGAAGCGGCTGAGGCTTCCTTGCCGGAGAAGCGGCACCTTCGCCGGCAGAGAGCCTCCGGCCGGCCGCGGTGCGCTCCGGAGCGGGGGCTTGTGCCGAAAGAGGCCGGGAACAGGCGCTTACCTTCGGACAGCTCCGGATGCCCGTCTAATGCGTCTCTTGTCGCCTACACGGCAGGGAAAAGCTTTTCCACTCTGTCTAGGAAGGAGAAAGTGTGCCAGCACAGCAAATGCCTCCCGGACTTTCCCTGCAATTCAGCAAGTGCTTTGCAGCTTGAAATTGGAAGGAAAGCCTCAGATTTAGCAGCCAGAGCTTCAGGAGGAGCAGCAGCGAGCACAGCATCGCTTTTGCAGCAGCTCCTTCCATGTGCATGTTTTTGGGAGTGGAAAGGCTTGCAGAGTGTTCAAGTAGCTTTTTCTCTCCGCTGGAAAGCTGCAGGCTCAGTGCCAGTGTTCTGCAGCTTCTTTCTTCACGTTTCAGCAGCTAGCACGCTCTCCGTGTGCAGGAGAAGCGGCTGAGGCTTCCTTGCCGGAGAAGCGGCACCTTCGCCGGCAGAGAGCCTCCGGCCGGCCGCGGTGCGCTCCGGAGCGGGGGCTTGTGCCGAAAGAGGCCGGGAACAGGCGCTTACCTTCGGACAGCTCCGGATGCCCGTCTAATGCGTCTCTTGTCGCCTACACGGCAGGGAAAAGCTTTTCCACTCTGTCTAGGAAGGAGAAAGTGTGCCAGCACAGCAAATGCCTCCCGGACTTTCCCTGCAATTCAGCAAGTGCTTTGCAGCTTGAAATTGGAAGGAAAGCCTCAGATTTAGCAGCCAGAGCTTCAGGAGGAGCAGCAGCGAGCACAGCATCGCTTTTGCAGCAGCTCCTTCCATGTGCATGTTTTTGGGAGTGGAAAGGCTTGCAGAGTGTTCAAGTAGCTTTTTCTCTCCGCTGGAAAGCTGCAGGCTCAGTGCCAGTGTTCTGCAGCTTCTTTCTTCACGTTTCAGCAGCTAGCACGCTCTCCGTGTGCAGGAGAAGCGGCTGAGGCTTCCTTGCCGGAGAAGCGGCACCTTCGCCGGCAGAGAGTCTCCGGCCGGCCGCGGTGCGCTCCGGAGCGGGGGCTTGTGCCGAAAGAGGCCGGGAACAGGCGCTTACCTTCGGACAGCTCCGGATGCCCGTCTAATGCGTCTCTTGTCGCCTACACGGCAGGGAAAAGCTTTTCCACTCTGTCTAGGAAGGAGAAAGTGTGCCAGCACAGCAAATGCCTCCCGGACTTTCCCTGCAATTCAGCAAGTGCTTTGCAGCTTGAAATTGGAAGGAAAGCCTCAGATTTAGCAGCCAGAGCTTCAGGAGGAGCAGCAGCGAGCACAGCATCGCTTTTGCAGCAGCTCCTTCCATGTGCATGTTTTTGGGAGTGGAAAGGCTTGCAGAGTGTTCAAGTAGCTTTTTCTCTCCGCTGGAAAGCTGCAGGCTCAGTGCCAGTGTTCTGCAGCTTCTTTCTTCACGTTTCAGCAGCTAGCACGCTCTCCGTGTGCAGGAGAAGCGGCTGAGGCTTCCTTGCCGGAGAAGCGGCACCTTCGCCGGCAGAGAGCCTCCGGCCGGCCGCGGTGCGCTCCGGAGCGGGGGCTTGTGCCGAAAGAGGCCGGGAACAGGCGCTTACCTTCGGACAGCTCCGGATGCCCGTCTAATGCGTCTCTTGTCGCCTACACGGCAGGGAAAAGCTTTTCCACTCTGTCTAGCAAGGAGAAAGTGTGCCAGCACAGCAAATGCCTCCCGGACTTTCCCTGCAATTCAGCAAGCGCTTTGCAGCTTGAAATTGGAAGGAAAGCCTCAGATTTAGCAGCCAGAGCTTCAGGAGGAGCAGCAGCGAGCACAGCATCGCTTTTGCAGCAGCTCCTTCCATGTGCATGTTTTTGGGAGTGGAAAGGCTTGCAGAGTGTTCAAGTAGCTTTTTCTCTCCGCTGGAAAGCTGCAGGCTCAGTGCCAGTGTTCTGCAGCTTCTTTCTTCACGTTTCAGCAGCTAGCACGCTCTCCGTGTGCAGGAGAAGCGGCTGAGGCTTCCTTGCCGGAGAAGCGGCACCTTCGCCGGCAGAGAGCCTCCGGCCGGCCGCGGTGCGCTCCGGAGCGGGGGCTTGTGCCGAAAGAGGCCGGGAACAGGCGCTTACCTTCGGACAGCTCCGGATGCCCGTCTAATGCGTCTCTTGTCGCCTACACGGCAGGGAAAAGCTTTTCCACTCTGTCTAGCAAGGAGAAAGTGTGCCAGCACAGCAAATGCCCCCCGGACTTTCCCTGCAATTCAGCAAGTGCTTTGCAGCTTGAAATTGGAAGGAAAGCCTCAGATTTAGCAGCCAGAGCTTCAGGAGGAGCAGCAGCGAGCACAGCATCGCTTTTGCAGCAGCTCCTTCCATGTGCATGTTTTTGGGAGTGGAAAGGCTTGCAGAGTGTTCAAGTAGCTTTTTCTCTCCGCTGGAAAGCTGCAGGCTCAGTGCCAGTGTTCTGCAGCTTCTTTCTTCACGTTTCAGCAGCTAGCACGCTCTCCGTGTGCAGGAGAAGCGGCTGAGGCTTCCTTGCCGGAGAAGCGGCACCTTCGCCGGCAGAGAGCCTCCGGCCGGCCGCGGTGCGCTCCGGAGCGGGGGCTTGTGCCGAAAGAGGCCGGGAACAGGCGCTTACCTTCGGACAGCTCCGGATGCCCGTCTAATGCGTCTCTTGTCGCCTACACGGCAGGGAAAAGCTTTTCCACTCTGTCTAGGAAGGAGAAAGTGTGCCAGCACAGCAAATGCCCCCCGGACTTTCCCTGCAATTCAGCAAGTGCTTTGCAGCTTGAAATTGGAAGGAAAGCCTCAGATTTAGCAGCCAGAGCTTCAGGAGGAGCAGCAGCGAGCACAGCATCGCTTTTGCAGCAGCTCCTTCCATGTGCATGTTTTTGGGAGTGGAAAGGCTTGCAGAGTGTTCAAGTAGCTTTTTCTCTCCGCTGGAAAGCTGCAGGCTCAGTGCCAGTGTTCTGCAGCTTCTTTCTTCACGTTTCAGCAGCTAGCACGCTCTCCGTGTGCAGGAGAAGCGGCTGAGGCTTCCTTGCCGGAGAAGCGGCACCTTCGCCGGCAGAGAGCCTCCGGCCGGCCGCGGTGCGCTCCGGAGCGGGGGCTTGTGCCGAAAGAGGCCGGGAACAGGCGCTTACCTTCGGACAGCTCCGGATGCCCGTCTAATGCGTCTCTTGTCGCCTACACGGCAGGGAAAAGCTTTTCCACTCTGTCTAGCAAGGAGAAAGTGTGCCAGCACAGCAAATGCCCCCCGGACTTTCCCTGCAATTCAGCAAGTGCTTTGCAGCTTGAAATTGGAAGGAAAGCCTCAGATTTAGCAGCCAGAGCTTCAGGAGGAGCAGCAGCGAGCACAGCATCGCTTTTGCAGCAGCTCCTTCCATGTGCATGTTTTTGGGAGTGGAAAGGCTTGCAGAGTGTTCAAGTAGCTTTTTCTCTCCGCTGGAAAGCTGCAGGCTCAGTGCCAGTGTTCTGCAGCTTCTTTCTTCACGTTTCAGCAGCTAGCACGCTCTCCGTGTGCAGGAGAAGCGGCTGAGGCTTCCTTGCCGGAGAAGCGGCACCTTCGCCGGCAGAGAGCCTCCGGCCGGCCGCGGTGCGCTCCGGAGCGGGGGCTTGTGCCGAAAGAGGCCGGGAACAGGCGCTTACCTTCGGACAGCTCCGGATGCCCGTCTAATGCGTCTCTTGTCGCCTACACGGCAGGGAAAAGCTTTTCCACTCTGTCTAGGAAGGAGAAAGTGTGCCAGCACAGCAAATGCCTCCCGGACTTTCCCTGCAATTCAGCAAGTGCTTTGCAGCTTGAAATTGGAAGGAAAGCCTCAGATTTAGCAGCCAGAGCTTCAGGAGGAGCAGCAGCGAGCACAGCATCGCTTTTGCAGCAGCTCCTTCCATGTGCATGTTTTTGGGAGTGGAAAGGCTTGCAGAGTGTTCAAGTAGCTTTTTCTCTCCGCTGGAAAGCTGCACGCTCAGTGCCAGTGTTCTGCAGCTTCTTTCTTCACGTTTCAGCAGCTAGCACGCTCTCCGTGTGCAGGAGAAGCGGCTGAGGCTTCCTTGCCGGAGAAGCGGCACCTTCGCCGGCAGAGAGCCTCCGGCCGGCCGCGGTGCGCTCCGGAGCGGGGGCTTGTGCCGAAAGAGGCCGGGAACAGGCGCTTACCTTCGGACAGCTCCGGATGCCCGTCTAATGCGTCTCTTGTCGCCTACACGGCAGGGAAAAGCTTTTCCACTCTGTCTAGCAAGGAGAAAGTGTGCCAGCACAGCAAATGCCCCCCGGACTTTCCCTGCAATTCAGCAAGTGCTTTGCAGCTTGAAATTGGAAGGAAAGCCTCAGATTTAGCAGCCAGAGCTTCAGGAGGAGCAGCAGCGAGCACAGCATCGCTTTTGCAGCAGCTCCTTCCATGTGCATGTTTTTGGGAGTGGAAAGGCTTGCAGAGTGTTCAAGTAGCTTTTTCTCTCCGCTGGAAAGCTGCAGGCTCAGTGCCAGTGTTCTGCAGCTTCTTTCTTCACGTTTCAGCAGCTAGCACGCTCTCCGTGTGCAGGAGAAGCGGCTGAGGCTTCCTTGCCGGAGAAGCGGCACCTTCGCCGGCAGAGAGCCTCCGGCCGGCCGCGGTGCGCTCCGGAGCGGGGGCTTGTGCCGAAAGAGGCCGGGAACAGGCGCTTACCTTCGGACAGCTCCGGATGCCCGTCTAATGCGTCTCTTGTCGCCTACACGGCAGGGAAAAGCTTTTCCACTCTGTCTAGGAAGGAGAAAGTGTGCCAGCACAGCAAATGCCTCCCGGACTTTCCCTGCAATTCAGCAAGTGCTTTGCAGCTTGAAATTGGAAGGAAAGCCTCAGATTTAGCAGCCAGAGCTTCAGGAGGAGCAGCAGCGAGCACAGCATCGCTTTTGCAGCAGCTCCTTCCATGTGCATGTTTTTGGGAGTGGAAAGGCTTGCAGAGTGTTCAAGTAGCTTTTTCTCTCCGCTGGAAAGCTGCAGGCTCAGTGCCAGTGTTCTGCAGCTTCTTTCTTCACGTTTCAGCAGCTAGCACGCTCTCCGTGTGCAGGAGAAGCGGCTGAGGCTTCCTTGCCGGAGAAGCGGCACCTTCGCCGGCAGAGAGCCTCCGGCCGGCCGCGGTGCGCTCCGGAGCGGGGGCTTGTGCCGAAAGAGGCCGGGAACAGGCGCTTACCTTCGGACAGCTCCGGATGCCCGTCTAATGCGTCTCTTGTCGCCTACACGGCAGGGAAAAGCTTTTCCACTCTGTCTAGGAAGGAGAAAGTGTGCCAGCACAGCAAATGCCTCCCGGACTTTCCCTGCAATTCAGCAAGTGCTTTGCAGCTTGAAATTGGAAGGAAAGCCTCAGATTTAGCAGCCAGAGCTTCAGGAGGAGCAGCAGCGAGCACAGCATCGCTTTTGCAGCAGCTCCTTCCATGTGCATGTTTTTGGGAGTGGAAAGGCTTGCAGAGTGTTCAAGTAGCTTTTTCTCTCCGCTGGAAAGCTGCAGGCTCAGTGCCAGTGTTCTGCAGCTTCTTTCTTCACGTTTCAGCAGCTAGCACGCTCTCCGTGTGCAGGAGAAGCGGCTGAGGCTTCCTTGCCGGAGAAGCGGCACCTTCGCCGGCAGAGAGTCTCCGGCCGGCCGCGGTGCGCTCCGGAGCGGGGGCTTGTGCCGAAAGAGGCCGGGAACAGGCGCTTACCTTCGGACAGCTCCGGATGCCCGTCTAATGCGTCTCTTGTCGCCTACACGGCAGGGAAAAGCTTTTCCACTCTGTCTAGGAAGGAGAAAGTGTGCCAGCACAGCAAATGCCTCCCGGACTTTCCCTGCAATTCAGCAAGTGCTTTGCAGCTTGAAATTGGAAGGAAAGCCTCAGATTTAGCAGCCAGAGCTTCAGGAGGAGCAGCAGCGAGCACAGCATCGCTTTTGCAGCAGCTCCTTCCATGTGCATGTTTTTGGGAGTGGAAAGGCTTGCAGAGTGTTCAAGTAGCTTTTTCTCTCCGCTGGAAAGCTGCAGGCTCAGTGCCAGTGTTCTGCAGCTTCTTTCTTCACGTTTCAGCAGCTAGCACGCTCTCCGTGTGCAGGAGAAGCGGCTGAGGCTTCCTTGCCGGAGAAGCGGCACCTTCGCCGGCAGAGAGCCTCCGGCCGGCCGCGGTGCGCTCCGGAGCGGGGGCTTGTGCCGAAAGAGGCCGGGAACAGGCGCTTACCTTCGGACAGCTCCGGATGCCCGTCTAATGCGTCTCTTGTCGCCTACACGGCAGGGAAAAGCTTTTCCACTCTGTCTAGCAAGGAGAAAGTGTGCCAGCACAGCAAATGCCTCCCGGACTTTCCCTGCAATTCAGCAAGTGCTTTGCAGCTTGAAATTGGAAGGAAAGCCTCAGATTTAGCAGCCAGAGCTTCAGGAGGAGCAGCAGCGAGCACAGCATCGCTTTTGCAGCAGCTCCTTCCATGTGCATGTTTTTGGGAGTGGAAAGGCTTGCAGAGTGTTCAAGTAGCTTTTTCTCTCCGCTGGAAAGCTGCAGGCTCAGTGCCAGTGTTCTGCAGCTTCTTTCTTCACGTTTCAGCAGCTAGCACGCTCTCCGTGTGCAGGAGAAGCGGCTGAGGCTTCCTTGCCGGAGAAGCGGCACCTTCGCCGGCAGAGAGCCTCCGGCCGGCCGCGGTGCGCTCCGGAGCGGGGGCTTGTGCCGAAAGAGGCCGGGAACAGGCGCTTACCTTCGGACAGCTCCGGATGCCCGTCTAATGCGTCTCTTGTCGCCTACACGGCAGGGAAAAGCTTTTCCACTCTGTCTAGCAAGGAGAAAGTGTGCCAGCACAGCAAATGCCCCCCGGACTTTCCCTGCAATTCAGCAAGTGCTTTGCAGCTTGAAATTGGAAGGAAAGCCTCAGATTTAGCAGCCAGAGCTTCAGGAGGAGCAGCAGCGAGCACAGCATCGCTTTTGCAGCAGCTCCTTCCATGTGCATGTTTTTGGGAGTGGAAAGGCTTGCAGAGTGTTCAAGTAGCTTTTTCTCTCCGCTGGAAAGCTGCAGGCTCAGTGCCAGTGTTCTGCAGCTTCTTTCTTCACGTTTCAGCAGCTAGCACGCTCTCCGTGTGCAGGAGAAGCGGCTGAGGCTTCCTTGCCGGAGAAGCGGCACCTTCGCCGGCAGAGAGCCTCCGGCCGGCCGCGGTGCGCTCCGGAGCGGGGGCTTGTGCCGAAAGAGGCCGGGAACAGGCGCTTACCTTCGGACAGCTCCGGATGCCCGTCTAATGCGTCTCTTGTCGCCTACACGGCAGGGAAAAGCTTTTCCACTCTGTCTAGGAAGGAGAAAGTGTGCCAGCACAGCAAATGCCCCCCGGACTTTCCCTGCAATTCAGCAAGTGCTTTGCAGCTTGAAATTGGAAGGAAAGCCTCAGATTTAGCAGCCAGAGCTTCAGGAGGAGCAGCAGCGAGCACAGCATCGCTTTTGCAGCAGCTCCTTCCATGTGCATGTTTTTGGGAGTGGAAAGGCTTGCAGAGTGTTCAAGTAGCTTTTTCTCTCCGCTGGAAAGCTGCAGGCTCAGTGCCAGTGTTCTGCAGCTTCTTTCTTCACGTTTCAGCAGCTAGCACGCTCTCCGTGTGCAGGAGAAGCGGCTGAGGCTTCCTTGCCGGAGAAGCGGCACCTTCGCCGGCAGAGAGCCTCCGGCCGGCCGCGGTGCGCTCCGGAGCGGGGGCTTGTGCCGAAAGAGGCCGGGAACAGGCGCTTACCTTCGGACAGCTCCGGATGCCCGTCTAATGCGTCTCTTGTCGCCTACACGGCAGGGAAAAGCTTTTCCACTCTGTCTAGCAAGGAGAAAGTGTGCCAGCACAGCAAATGCCCCCCGGACTTTCCCTGCAATTCAGCAAGTGCTTTGCAGCTTGAAATTGGAAGGAAAGCCTCAGATTTAGCAGCCAGAGCTTCAGGAGGAGCAGCAGCGAGCACAGCATCGCTTTTGCAGCAGCTCCTTCCATGTGCATGTTTTTGGGAGTGGAAAGGCTTGCAGAGTGTTCAAGTAGCTTTTTCTCTCCGCTGGAAAGCTGCAGGCTCAGTGCCAGTGTTCTGCAGCTTCTTTCTTCACGTTTCAGCAGCTAGCACGCTCTCCGTGTGCAGGAGAAGCGGCTGAGGCTTCCTTGCCGGAGAAGCGGCACCTTCGCCGGCAGAGAGCCTCCGGCCGGCCGCGGTGCGCTCCGGAGCGGGGGCTTGTGCCGAAAGAGGCCGGGAACAGGCGCTTACCTTCGGACAGCTCCGGATGCCCGTCTAATGCGTCTCTTGTCGCCTACACGGCAGGGAAAAGCTTTTCCACTCTGTCTAGGAAGGAGAAAGTGTGCCAGCACAGCAAATGCCTCCCGGACTTTCCCTGCAATTCAGCAAGTGCTTTGCAGCTTGAAATTGGAAGGAAAGCCTCAGATTTAGCAGCCAGAGCTTCAGGAGGAGCAGCAGCGAGCACAGCATCGCTTTTGCAGCAGCTCCTTCCATGTGCATGTTTTTGGGAGTGGAAAGGCTTGCAGAGTGTTCAAGTAGCTTTTTCTCTCCGCTGGAAAGCTGCACGCTCAGTGCCAGTGTTCTGCAGCTTCTTTCTTCACGTTTCAGCAGCTAGCACGCTCTCCGTGTGCAGGAGAAGCGGCTGAGGCTTCCTTGCCGGAGAAGCGGCACCTTCGCCGGCAGAGAGCCTCCGGCCGGCCGCGGTGCGCTCCGGAGCGGGGGCTTGTGCCGAAAGAGGCCGGGAACAGGCGCTTACCTTCGGACAGCTCCGGATGCCCGTCTAATGCGTCTCTTGTCGCCTACACGGCAGGGAAAAGCTTTTCCACTCTGTCTAGCAAGGAGAAAGTGTGCCAGCACAGCAAATGCCCCCCGGACTTTCCCTGCAATTCAGCAAGTGCTTTGCAGCTTGAAATTGGAAGGAAAGCCTCAGATTTAGCAGCCAGAGCTTCAGGAGGAGCAGCAGCGAGCACAGCATCGCTTTTGCAGCAGCTCCTTCCATGTGCATGTTTTTGGGAGTGGAAAGGCTTGCAGAGTGTTCAAGTAGCTTTTTCTCTCCGCTGGAAAGCTGCAGGCTCAGTGCCAGTGTTCTGCAGCTTCTTTCTTCACGTTTCAGCAGCTAGCACGCTCTCCGTGTGCAGGAGAAGCGGCTGAGGCTTCCTTGCCGGAGAAGCGGCACCTTCGCCGGCAGAGAGCCTCCGGCCGGCCGCGGTGCGCTCCGGAGCGGGGGCTTGTGCCGAAAGAGGCCGGGAACAGGCGCTTACCTTCGGACAGCTCCGGATGCCCGTCTAATGCGTCTCTTGTCGCCTACACGGCAGGGAAAAGCTTTTCCACTCTGTCTAGCAAGGAGAAAGTGTGCCAGCACCGCAAATGCCCCCCGGACTTTCCCTGCAATTCAGCAAGTGCTTTGCAGCTTGAAATTGGAAGGAAAGCCTCAGATTTAGCAGCCAGAGCTTCAGGAGGAGCAGCAGCGAGCACAGCATCGCTTTTGCAGCAGCTCCTTCCATGTGCATGTTTTTGGGAGTGGAAAGGCTTGCAGAGTGTTCAAGTAGCTTTTTCTCTCCGCTGGAAAGCTGCAGGCTCAGTGCCAGTGTTCTGCAGCTTCTTTCTTCACGTTTCAGCAGCTAGCACGCTCTCCGTGTGCAGGAGAAGCGGCTGAGGCTTCCTTGCCGGAGAAGCGGCACCTTCGCCGGCAGAGAGCCTCCGGCCGGCCGCGGTGCGCTCCGGAGCGGGGGCTTGTGCCGAAAGAGGCCGGGAACAGGCGCTTACCTTCGGACAGCTCCGGATGCCCGTCTAATGCGTCTCTTGTCGCCTACACGGCAGGGAAAAGCTTTTCCACTCTGTCTAGGAAGGAGAAAGTGTGCCAGCACAGCAAATGCCTCCCGGACTTTCCCTGCAATTCAGCAAGTGCTTTGCAGCTTGAAATTGGAAGGAAAGCCTCAGATTTAGCAGCCAGAGCTTCAGGAGGAGCAGCAGCGAGCACAGCATCGCTTTTGCAGCAGCTCCTTCCATGTGCATGTTTTTGGGAGTGGAAAGGCTTGCAGAGTGTTCAAGTAGCTTTTTCTCTCCGCTGGAAAGCTGCAGGCTCAGTGCCAGTGTTCTGCAGCTTCTTTCTTCACGTTTCAGCAGCTAGCACGCTCTCCGTGTGCAGGAGAAGCGGCTGAGGCTTCCTTGCCGGAGAAGCGGCACCTTCGCCGGCAGAGAGCCTCCGGCCGGCCGCGGTGCGCTCCGGAGCGGGGGCTTGTGCCGAAAGAGGCCGGGAACAGGCGCTTACCTTCGGACAGCTCCGGATGCCCGTCTAATGCGTCTCTTGTCGCCTACACGGCAGGGAAAAGCTTTTCCACTCTGTCTAGGAAGGAGAAAGTGTGCCAGCACAGCAAATGCCCCCCGGACTTTCCCTGCAATTCAGCAAGTGCTTTGCAGCTTGAAATTGGAAGGAAAGCCTCAGATTTAGCAGCCAGAGCTTCAGGAGGAGCAGCAGCGAGCACAGCATCGCTTTTGCAGCAGCTCCTTCCATGTGCATGTTTTTGGGAGTGGAAAGGCTTGCAGAGTGTTCAAGTAGCTTTTTCTCTCCGCTGGAAAGCTGCAGGCTCAGTGCCAGTGTTCTGCAGCTTCTTTCTTCACGTTTCAGCAGCTAGCACGCTCTCCGTGTGCAGGAGAAGCGGCTGAGGCTTCCTTGCCGGAGAAGCGGCACCTTCGCCGGCAGAGAGCCTCCGGCCGGCCGCGGTGCGCTCCGGAGCGGGGGCTTGTGCCGAAAGAGGCCGGGAACAGGCGCTTACCTTCGGACAGCTCCGGATGCCCGTCTAATGCGTCTCTTGTCGCCTACACGGCAGGGAAAAGCTTTTCCACTCTGTCTAGGAAGGAGAAAGTGTGCCAGCACAGCAAATGCCTCCCGGACTTTCCCTGCAATTCAGCAAGTGCTTTGCAGCTTGAAATTGGAAGGAAAGCCTCAGATTTAGCAGCCAGAGCTTCAGGAGGAGCAGCAGCGAGCACAGCATCGCTTTTGCAGCAGCTCCTTCCATGTGCATGTTTTTGGGAGTGGAAAGGCTTGCAGAGTGTTCAAGTAGCTTTTTCTCTCCGCTGGAAAGCTGCAGGCTCAGTGCCAGTGTTCTGCAGCTTCTTTCTTCACGTTTCAGCAGCTAGCACGCTCTCCGTGTGCAGGAGAAGCGGCTGAGGCTTCCTTGCCGGAGAAGCGGCACCTTCGCCGGCAGAGAGCCTCCGGCCGGCCGCGGTGCGCTCCGGAGCGGGGGCTTGTGCCGAAAGAGGCCGGGAACAGGCGCTTACCTTCGGACAGCTCCGGATGCCCGTCTAATGCGTCTCTTGTCGCCTACACGGCAGGGAAAAGCTTTTCCACTCTGTCTAGGAAGGAGAAAGTGTGCCAGCACAGCAAATGCCTCCCGGACTTTCCCTGCAATTCAGCAAGTGCTTTGCAGCTTGAAATTGGAAGGAAAGCCTCAGATTTAGCAGCCAGAGCTTCAGGAGGAGCAGCAGCGAGCACAGCATCGCTTTTGCAGCAGCTCCTTCCATGTGCATGTTTTTGGGAGTGGAAAGGCTTGCAGAGTGTTCAAGTAGCTTTTTCTCTCCGCTGGAAAGCTGCAGGCTCAGTGCCAGTGTTCTGCAGCTTCTTTCTTCACGTTTCAGCAGCTAGCACGCTCTCCGTGTGCAGGAGAAGCGGCTGAGGCTTCCTTGCCGGAGAAGCGGCACCTTCGCCGGCAGAGAGCCTCCGGCCGGCCGCGGTGCGCTCCGGAGCGGGGGCTTGTGCCGAAAGAGGCCGGCAACAGGCGCTTACCTTCGGACAGCTCCGGATGCCCGTCTAATGCGTCTCTTGTCGCCTACACGGCAGGGAAAAGCTTTTCCACTCTGTCTAGGAAGGAGAAAGTGTGCCAGCACAGCAAATGCCCCCCGGACTTTCCCTGCAATTCAGCAAGTGCTTTGCAGCTTGAAATTGGAAGGAAAGCCTCAGATTTAGCAGCCAGAGCTTCAGGAGGAGCAGCAGCGAGCACAGCATCGCTTTTGCAGCAGCTCCTTCCATGTGCATGTTTTTGGGAGTGGAAAGGCTTGCAGAGTGTTCAAGTAGCTTTTTCTCTCCGCTGGAAAGCTGCAGGCTCAGTGCCAGTGTTCTGCAGCTTCTTTCTTCACGTTTCAGCAGCTAGCACGCTCTCCGTGTGCAGGAGAAGCGGCTGAGGCTTCCTTGCCGGAGAAGCGGCACCTTCGCCGGCAGAGAGCCTCCGGCCGGCCGCGGTGCGCTCCGGAGCGGGGGCTTGTGCCGAAAGAGGCCGGGAACAGGCGCTTACCTTCGGACAGCTCCGGATGCCCGTCTAATGCGTCTCTTGTCGCCTACACGGCAGGGAAAAGCTTTTCCACTCTGTCTAGCAAGGAGAAAGTGTGCCAGCACAGCAAATGCCCCCCGGACTTTCCCTGCAATTCAGCAAGTGCTTTGCAGCTTGAAATTGGAAGGAAAGCCTCAGATTTAGCAGCCAGAGCTTCAGGAGGAGCAGCAGCGAGCACAGCATCGCTTTTGCAGCAGCTCCTTCCATGTGCATGTTTTTGGGAGTGGAAAGGCTTGCAGAGTGTTCAAGTAGCTTTTTCTCTCCGCTGGAAAGCTGCAGGCTCAGTGCCAGTGTTCTGCAGCTTCTTTCTTCACGTTTCAGCAGCTAGCACGCTCTCCGTGTGCAGGAGAAGCGGCTGAGGCTTCCTTGCCGGAGAAGCGGCACCTTCGCCGGCAGAGAGCCTCCGGCCGGCCGCGGTGCGCTCCGGAGCGGGGGCTTGTGCCGAAAGAGGCCGGGAACAGGCGCTTACCTTCGGACAGCTCCGGATGCCCGTCTAATGCGTCTCTTGTCGCCTACACGGCAGGGAAAAGCTTTTCCACTCTGTCTAGGAAGGAGAAAGTGTGCCAGCACAGCAAATGCCTCCCGGACTTTCCCTGCAATTCAGCAAGTGCTTTGCAGCTTGAAATTGGAAGGAAAGCCTCAGATTTAGCAGCCAGAGCTTCAGGAGGAGCAGCAGCGAGCACAGCATCGCTTTTGCAGCAGCTCCTTCCATGTGCATGTTTTTGGGAGTGGAAAGGCTTGCAGAGTGTTCAAGTAGCTTTTTCTCTCCGCTGGAAAGCTGCACGCTCAGTGCCAGTGTTCTGCAGCTTCTTTCTTCACGTTTCAGCAGCTAGCACGCTCTCCGTGTGCAGGAGAAGCGGCTGAGGCTTCCTTGCCGGAGAAGCGGCACCTTCGCCGGCAGAGAGCCTCCGGCCGGCCGCGGTGCGCTCCGGAGCGGGGGCTTGTGCCGAAAGAGGCCGGGAACAGGCGCTTACCTTCGGACAGCTCCGGATGCCCGTCTAATGCGTCTCTTGTCGCCTACACGGCAGGGAAAAGCTTTTCCACTCTGTCTAGGAAGGAGAAAGTGTGCCAGCACAGCAAATGCCCCCCGGACTTTCCCTGCAATTCAGCAAGTGCTTTGCAGCTTGAAATTGGAAGGAAAGCCTCAGATTTAGCAGCCAGAGCTTCAGGAGGAGCAGCAGCGAGCACAGCATCGCTTTTGCAGCAGCTCCTTCCATGTGCATGTTTTTGGGAGTGGAAAGGCTTGCAGAGTGTTCAAGTAGCTTTTTCTCTCCGCTGGAAAGCTGCAGGCTCAGTGCCAGTGTTCTGCAGCTTCTTTCTTCACGTTTCAGCAGCTAGCACGCTCTCCGTGTGCAGGAGAAGCGGCTGAGGCTTCCTTGCCGGAGAAGCGGCACCTTCGCCGGCAGAGAGCCTCCGGCCGGCCGCGGTGCGCTCCGGAGCGGGGGCTTGTGCCGAAAGAGGCCGGGAACAGGCGCTTACCTTCGGACAGCTCCGGATGCCCGTCTAATGCGTCTCTTGTCGCCTACACGGCAGGGAAAAGCTTTTCCACTCTGTCTAGGAAGGAGAAAGTGTGCCAGCACAGCAAATGCCTCCCGGACTTTCCCTGCAATTCAGCAAGTGCTTTGCAGCTTGAAATTGGAAGGAAAGCCTCAGATTTAGCAGCCAGAGCTTCAGGAGGAGCAGCAGCGAGCACAGCATCGCTTTTGCAGCAGCTCCTTCCATGTGCATGTTTTTGGGAGTGGAAAGGCTTGCAGAGTGTTCAAGTAGCTTTTTCTCTCCGCTGGAAAGCTGCAGGCTCAGTGCCAGTGTTCTGCAGCTTCTTTCTTCACGTTTCAGCAGCTAGCACGCTCTCCGTGTGCAGGAGAAGCGGCTGAGGCTTCCTTGCCGGAGAAGCGGCACCTTCGCCGGCAGAGAGCCTCCGGCCGGCCGCGGTGCGCTCCGGAGCGGGGGCTTGTGCCGAAAGAGGCCGGGAACAGGCGCTTACCTTCGGACAGCTCCGGATGCCCGTCTAATGCGTCTCTTGTCGCCTACACGGCAGGGAAAAGCTTTTCCACTCTGTCTAGGAAGGAGAAAATGTGCCAGCACAGCAAATGCCTCCCGGACTTTCCCTGCAATTCAGCAAGTGCTTTGCAGCTTGAAATTGGAAGGAAAGCCTCAGATTTAGCAGCCAGAGCTTCAGGAGGAGCAGCAGCGAGCACAGCATCGCTTTTGCAGCAGCTCCTTCCATGTGCATGTTTTTGGGAGTGGAAAGGCTTGCAGAGTGTTCAAGTAGCTTTTTCTCTCCGCTGGAAAGCTGCAGGCTCAGTGCCAGTGTTCTGCAGCTTCTTTCTTCACGTTTCAGCAGCTAGCACGCTCTCCGTGTGCAGGAGAAGCGGCTGAGGCTTCCTTGCCGGAGAAGCGGCACCTTCGCCGGCAGAGAGCCTCCGGCCGGCCGCGGTGCGCTCCGGAGCGGGGGCTTGTGCCGAAAGAGGCCGGGAACAGGCGCTTACCTTCGGACAGCTCCGGATGCCCGTCTAATGCGTCTCTTGTCGCCTACACGGCAGGGAAAAGCTTTTCCACTCTGTCTAGGAAGGAGAAAGTGTGCCAGCACAGCAAATGCCTCCCGGACTTTCCCTGCAATTCAGCAAGTGCTTTGCAGCTTGAAATTGGAAGGAAAGCCTCAGATTTAGCAGCCAGAGCTTCAGGAGGAGCAGCAGCGAGCACAGCATCGCTTTTGCAGCAGCTCCTTCCATGTGCATGTTTTTGGGAGTGGAAAGGCTTGCAGAGTGTTCAAGTAGCTTTTTCTCTCCGCTGGAAAGCTGCAGGCTCAGTGCCAGTGTTCTGCAGCTTCTTTCTTCACGTTTCAGCAGCTAGCACGCTCTCCGTGTGCAGGAGAAGCGGCTGAGGCTTCCTTGCCGGAGAAGCGGCACCTTCGCCGGCAGAGAGCCTCCGGCCGGTCGCGGTGCGCTCCGGAGCGGGGGCTTGTGCCGAAAGAGGCCGGGAACAGGCGCTTACCTTCGGACAGCTCCGGATGCCCGTCTAATGCGTCTCTTGTCGCCTACACGGCAGGGAAAAGCTTTTCCACTCTGTCTAGGAAGGAGAAAGTGTGCCAGCACAGCAAATG
Organism: Fringilla coelebs; assembly: GCF_963513975.1. Classification (NCBI taxonomy): domain Eukaryota; kingdom Metazoa; phylum Chordata; class Aves; order Passeriformes; family Fringillidae; genus Fringilla; species Fringilla coelebs. The sequence continues at coordinate 227,789 of NW_028167436.1, read as the reverse complement.
CCTCCCGGACTTTCCCTGCAATTCAGCAAGTGCTTTGCAGCTTGAAATTGGAAGGAAAGCCTCAGATTTAGCAGCCAGAGCTTCAGGAGGAGCAGCAGCGAGCACAGCATCGCTTTTGCAGCAGCTCCTTCCATGTGCATGTTTTTGGGAGTGGAAAGGCTTGCAGAGTGTTCAAGTAGCTTTTTCTCTCCGCTGGAAAGCTGCAGGCTCAGTGCCAGTGTTCTGCAGCTTCTTTCTTCACGTTTCAGCAGCTAGCACGCTCTCCGTGTGCAGGAGAAGCGGCTGAGGCTTCCTTGCCGGAGAAGCGGCACCTTCGCCGGCAGAGAGCCTCCGGCCGGCCGCGGTGCGCTCCGGAGCGGGGGCTTGTGCCGAAAGAGGCCGGGAACAGGCGCTTACCTTCGGACAGCTCCGGATGCCCGTCTAATGCGTCTCTTGTCGCCTACACGGCAGGGAAAAGCTTTTCCACTCTGTCTAGGAAGGAGAAAGTGTGCCAGCACAGCAAATGCCCCCCGGACTTTCCCTGCAATTCAGCAAGTGCTTTGCAGCTTGAAATTGGAAGGAAAGCCTCAGATTTAGCAGCCAGAGCTTCAGGAGGAGCAGCAGCGAGCACAGCATCGCTTTTGCAGCAGCTCCTTCCATGTGCATGTTTTTGGGAGTGGAAAGGCTTGCAGAGTGTTCAAGTAGCTTTTTCTCTCCGCTGGAAAGCTGCAGGCTCAGTGCCAGTGTTCTGCAGCTTCTTTCTTCACGTTTCAGCAGCTAGCACGCTCTCCGTGTGCAGGAGAAGCGGCTGAGGCTTCCTTGCCGGAGAAGCGGCACCTTCGCCGGCAGAGAGCCTCCGGCCGGCCGCGGTGCGCTCCGGAGCGGGGGCTTGTGCCGAAAGAGGCCGGGAACAGGCGCTTACCTTCGGACAGCTCCGGATGCCCGTCTAATGCGTCTCTTGTCGCCTACACGGCAGGGAAAAGCTTTTCCACTCTGTCTAGCAAGGAGAAAGTGTGCCAGCACAGCAAATGCCCCCCGGACTTTCCCTGCAATTCAGCAAGTGCTTTGCAGCTTGAAATTGGAAGGAAAGCCTCAGATTTAGCAGCCAGAGCTTCAGGAGGAGCAGCAGCGAGCACAGCATCGCTTTTGCAGCAGCTCCTTCCATGTGCATGTTTTTGGGAGTGGAAAGGCTTGCAGAGTGTTCAAGTAGCTTTTTCTCTCCGCTGGAAAGCTGCAGGCTCAGTGCCAGTGTTCTGCAGCTTCTTTCTTCACGTTTCAGCAGCTAGCACGCTCTCCGTGTGCAGGAGAAGCGGCTGAGGCTTCCTTGCCGGAGAAGCGGCACCTTCGCCGGCAGAGAGCCTCCGGCCGGCCGCGGTGCGCTCCGGAGCGGGGGCTTGTGCCGAAAGAGGCCGGGAACAGGCGCTTACCTTCGGACAGCTCCGGATGCCCGTCTAATGCGTCTCTTGTCGCCTACACGGCAGGGAAAAGCTTTTCCACTCTGTCTAGGAAGGAGAAAGTGTGCCAGCACAGCAAATGCCTCCCGGACTTTCCCTGCAATTCAGCAAGTGCTTTGCAGCTTGAAATTGGAAGGAAAGCCTCAGATTTAGCAGCCAGAGCTTCAGGAGGAGCAGCAGCGAGCACAGCATCGCTTTTGCAGCAGCTCCTTCCATGTGCATGTTTTTGGGAGTGGAAAGGCTTGCAGAGTGTTCAAGTAGCTTTTTCTCTCCGCTGGAAAGCTGCAGGCTCAGTGCCAGTGTTCTGCAGCTTCTTTCTTCACGTTTCAGCAGCTAGCACGCTCTCCGTGTGCAGGAGAAGCGGCTGAGGCTTCCTTGCCGGAGAAGCGGCACCTTCGCCGGCAGAGAGCCTCCGGCCGGCCGCGGTGCGCTCCGGAGCGGGGGCTTGTGCCGAAAGAGGCCGGGAACAGGCGCTTACCTTCGGACAGCTCCGGATGCCCGTCTAATGCGTCTCTTGTCGCCTACACGGCAGGGAAAAGCTTTTCCACTCTGTCTAGGAAGGAGAAAGTGTGCCAGCACAGCAAATGCCTCCCGGACTTTCCCTGCAATTCAGCAAGTGCTTTGCAGCTTGAAATTGGAAGGAAAGCCTCAGATTTAGCAGCCAGAGCTTCAGGAGGAGCAGCAGCGAGCACAGCATCGCTTTTGCAGCAGCTCCTTCCATGTGCATGTTTTTGGGAGTGGAAAGGCTTGCAGAGTGTTCAAGTAGCTTTTTCTCTCCGCTGGAAAGCTGCAGGCTCAGTGCCAGTGTTCTGCAGCTTCTTTCTTCACGTTTCAGCAGCTAGCACGCTCTCCGTGTGCAGGAGAAGCGGCTGAGGCTTCCTTGCCGGAGAAGCGGCACCTTCGCCGGCAGAGAGCCTCCGGCCGGCCGCGGTGCGCTCCGGAGCGGGGGCTTGTGCCGAAAGAGGCCGGGAACAGGCGCTTACCTTCGGACAGCTCCGGATGCCCGTCTAATGCGTCTCTTGTCGCCTACACGGCAGGGAAAAGCTTTTCCACTCTGTCTAGCAAGGAGAAAGTGTGCCAGCACAGCAAATGCCCCCCGGACTTTCCCTGCAATTCAGCAAGTGCTTTGCAGCTTGAAATTGGAAGGAAAGCCTCAGATTTAGCAGCCAGAGCTTCAGGAGGAGCAGCAGCGAGCACAGCATCGCTTTTGCAGCAGCTCCTTCCATGTGCATGTTTTTGGGAGTGGAAAGGCTTGCAGAGTGTTCAAGTAGCTTTTTCTCTCCGCTGGAAAGCTGCAGGCTCAGTGCCAGTGTTCTGCAGCTTCTTTCTTCACGTTTCAGCAGCTAGCACGCTCTCCGTGTGCAGGAGAAGCGGCTGAGGCTTCCTTGCCGGAGAAGCGGCACCTTCGCCGGCAGAGAGCCTCCGGCCGGCCGCGGTGCGCTCCGGAGCGGGGGCTTGTGCCGAAAGAGGCCGGGAACAGGCGCTTACCTTCGGACAGCTCCGGATGCCCGTCTAATGCGTCTCTTGTCGCCTACACGGCAGGGAAAAGCTTTTCCACTCTGTCTAGGAAGGAGAAAGTGTGCCAGCACAGCAAATGCCTCCCGGACTTTCCCTGCAATTCAGCAAGTGCTTTGCAGCTTGAAATTGGAAGGAAAGCCTCAGATTTAGCAGCCAGAGCTTCAGGAGGAGCAGCAGCGAGCACAGCATCGCTTTTGCAGCAGCTCCTTCCATGTGCATGTTTTTGGGAGTGGAAAGGCTTGCAGAGTGTTCAAGTAGCTTTTTCTCTCCGCTGGAAAGCTGCACGCTCAGTGCCAGTGTTCTGCAGCTTCTTTCTTCACGTTTCAGCAGCTAGCACGCTCTCCGTGTGCAGGAGAAGCGGCTGAGGCTTCCTTGCCGGAGAAGCGGCACCTTCGCCGGCAGAGAGCCTCCGGCCGGCCGCGGTGCGCTCCGGAGCGGGGGCTTGTGCCGAAAGAGGCCGGGAACAGGCGCTTACCTTCGGACAGCTCCGGATGCCCGTCTAATGCGTCTCTTGTCGCCTACACGGCAGGGAAAAGCTTTTCCACTCTGTCTAGGAAGGAGAAAGTGTGCCAGCACAGCAAATGCCTCCCGGACTTTCCCTGCAATTCAGCAAGTGCTTTGCAGCTTGAAATTGGAAGGAAAGCCTCAGATTTAGCAGCCAGAGCTTCAGGAGGAGCAGCAGCGAGCACAGCATCGCTTTTGCAGCAGCTCCTTCCATGTGCATGTTTTTGGGAGTGGAAAGGCTTGCAGAGTGTTCAAGTAGCTTTTTCTCTCCGCTGGAAAGCTGCAGGCTCAGTGCCAGTGTTCTGCAGCTTCTTTCTTCACGTTTCAGCAGCTAGCACGCTCTCCGTGTGCAGGAGAAGCGGCTGAGGCTTCCTTGCCGGAGAAGCGGCACCTTCGCCGGCAGAGAGCCTCCGGCCGGCCGCGGTGCGCTCCGGAGCGGGGGCTTGTGCCGAAAGAGGCCGGGAACAGGCGCTTACCTTCGGACAGCTCCGGATGCCCGTCTAATGCGTCTCTTGTCGCCTACACGGCAGGGAAAAGCTTTTCCACTCTGTCTAGCAAGGAGAAAGTGTGCCAGCACAGCAAATGCCCCCCGGACTTTCCCTGCAATTCAGCAAGTGCTTTGCAGCTTGAAATTGGAAGGAAAGCCTCAGATTTAGCAGCCAGAGCTTCAGGAGGAGCAGCAGCGAGCACAGCATCGCTTTTGCAGCAGCTCCTTCCATGTGCATGTTTTTGGGAGTGGAAAGGCTTGCAGAGTGTTCAAGTAGCTTTTTCTCTCCGCTGGAAAGCTGCAGGCTCAGTGCCAGTGTTCTGCAGCTTCTTTCTTCACGTTTCAGCAGCTAGCACGCTCTCCGTGTGCAGGAGAAGCGGCTGAGGCTTCCTTGCCGGAGAAGCGGCACCTTCGCCGGCAGAGAGCCTCCGGCCGGCCGCGGTGCGCTCCGGAGCGGGGGCTTGTGCCGAAAGAGGCCGGGAACAGGCGCTTACCTTCGGACAGCTCCGGATGCCCGTCTAATGCGTCTCTTGTCGCCTACACGGCAGGGAAAAGCTTTTCCACTCTGTCTAGGAAGGAGAAAGTGTGCCAGCACAGCAAATGCCTCCCGGACTTTCCCTGCAATTCAGCAAGTGCTTTGCAGCTTGAAATTGGAAGGAAAGCCTCAGATTTAGCAGCCAGAGCTTCAGGAGGAGCAGCAGCGAGCACAGCATCGCTTTTGCAGCAGCTCCTTCCATGTGCATGTTTTTGGGAGTGGAAAGGCTTGCAGAGTGTTCAAGTAGCTTTTTCTCTCCGCTGGAAAGCTGCAGGCTCAGTGCCAGTGTTCTGCAGCTTCTTTCTTCACGTTTCAGCAGCTAGCACGCTCTCCGTGTGCAGGAGAAGCGGCTGAGGCTTCCTTGCCGGAGAAGCGGCACCTTCGCCGGCAGAGAGCCTCCGGCCGGCCGCGGTGCGCTCCGGAGCGGGGGCTTGTGCCGAAAGAGGCCGGGAACAGGCGCTTACCTTCGGACAGCTCCGGATGCCCGTCTAATGCGTCTCTTGTCGCCTACACGGCAGGGAAAAGCTTTTCCACTCTGTCTAGGAAGGAGAAAGTGTGCCAGCACAGCAAATGCCCCCCGGACTTTCCCTGCAATTCAGCAAGTGCTTTGCAGCTTGAAATTGGAAGGAAAGCCTCAGATTTAGCAGCCAGAGCTTCAGGAGGAGCAGCAGCGAGCACAGCATCGCTTTTGCAGCAGCTCCTTCCATGTGCATGTTTTTGGGAGTGGAAAGGCTTGCAGAGTGTTCAAGTAGCTTTTTCTCTCCGCTGGAAAGCTGCAGGCTCAGTGCCAGTGTTCTGCAGCTTCTTTCTTCACGTTTCAGCAGCTAGCACGCTCTCCGTGTGCAGGAGAAGCGGCTGAGGCTTCCTTGCCGGAGAAGCGGCACCTTCGCCGGCAGAGAGCCTCCGGCCGGCCGCGGTGCGCTCCGGAGCGGGGGCTTGTGCCGAAAGAGGCCGGGAACAGGCGCTTACCTTCGGACAGCTCCGGATGCCCGTCTAATGCGTCTCTTGTCGCCTACACGGCAGGGAAAAGCTTTTCCACTCTGTCTAGCAAGGAGAAAGTGTGCCAGCACAGCAAATGCCCCCCGGACTTTCCCTGCAATTCAGCAAGTGCTTTGCAGCTTGAAATTGGAAGGGAAGCCTCAGATTTAGCAGCCAGAGCTTCAGGAGGAGCAGCAGCGAGCACAGCATCGCTTTTGCAGCAGCTCCTTCCATGTGCATGTTTTTGGGAGTGGAAAGGCTTGCAGAGTGTTCAAGTAGCTTTTTCTCTCCGCTGGAAAGCTGCAGGCTCAGTGCCAGTGTTCTGCAGCTTCTTTCTTCACGTTTCAGCAGCTAGCACGCTCTCCGTGTGCAGGAGAAGCGGCTGAGGCTTCCTTGCCGGAGAAGCGGCACCTTCGCCGGCAGAGAGCCTCCGGCCGGCCGCGGTGCGCTCCGGAGCGGGGGCTTGTGCCGAAAGAGGCCGGGAACAGGCGCTTACCTTCGGACAGCTCCGGATGCCCGTCTAATGCGTCTCTTGTCGCCTACACGGCAGGGAAAAGCTTTTCCACTCTGTCTAGGAAGGAGAAAGTGTGCCAGCACAGCAAATGCCTCCCGGACTTTCCCTGCAATTCAGCAAGTGCTTTGCAGCTTGAAATTGGAAGGAAAGCCTCAGATTTAGCAGCCAGAGCTTCAGGAGGAGCAGCAGCGAGCACAGCATCGCTTTTGCAGCAGCTCCTTCCATGTGCATGTTTTTGGGAGTGGAAAGGCTTGCAGAGTGTTCAAGTAGCTTTTTCTCTCCGCTGGAAAGCTGCAGGCTCAGTGCCAGTGTTCTGCAGCTTCTTTCTTCACGTTTCAGCAGCTAGCACGCTCTCCGTGTGCAGGAGAAGCGGCTGAGGCTTCCTTGCCGGAGAAGCGGCACCTTGGCCGGCAGAGAGCATCCTGCCGGCCGCGGTGCGCTCCGGAGCGGGGGCTTGTGCCGAAAGAGGCCGGGAACAGGCGCTTACCTTCGGACAGCTCCGGATGCCCGTCTAATGCGTCTCTTGTCGCCTACACGGCAGGGAAAAGCTTTTCCACTCTGTCTAGGAAGGAGAAAGTGTGCCAGCACAGCAAATGCCTCCCGGACTTTCCCTGCAATTCAGCAAGTGCTTTGCAGCTTGAAATTGGAAGGAAAGCCTCAGATTTAGCAGCCAGAGCTTCAGGAGGAGCAGCAGCGAGCACAGCATCGCTTTTGCAGCAGCTCCTTCCATGTGCATGTTTTTGGGAGCGGAAAGGCTTGCAGAGTGTTCAAGTAGCTTTTTCTCTCCGCTGGAAAGCTGCACGCTCAGTGCCAGTGTTCTGCAGCTTCTTTCTTCACGTTTCAGCAGCTAGCACGCTCTCCGTGTGCAGGAGAAGCGGCTGAGGCTTCCTTGCCGGAGAAGCGGCACCTTCGCCGGCAGAGAGCCTCCGGCCGGCCGCGGTGCGCTCCGGAGCGGGGGCTTGTGCCGAAAGAGGCCGGGAACAGGCGCTTACCTTCGGACAGCTCCGGATGCCCGTCTAATGCGTCTCTTGTCGCCTACACGGCAGGGAAAAGCTTTTCCACTCTGTCTAGCAAGGAGAAAGTGTGCCAGCACAGCAAATGCCTCCCGGACTTTCCCTGCAATTCAGCAAGTGCTTTGCAGCTTGAAATTGGAAGGAAAGCCTCAGATTTAGCAGCCAGAGCTTCAGGAGGAGCAGCAGCGAGCACAGCATCGCTTTTGCAGCAGCTCCTTCCATGTGCATGTTTTTGGGAGTGGAAAGGCTTGCAGAGTGTTCAAGTAGCTTTTTCTCTCCGCTGGAAAGCTGCAGGCTCAGTGCCAGTGTTCTGCAGCTTCTTTCTTCACGTTTCAGCAGCTAGCACGCTCTCCGTGTGCAGGAGAAGCGGCTGAGGCTTCCTTGCCGGAGAAGCGGCACCTTCGCCGGCAGAGAGCCTCCGGCCGGCCGCGGTGCGCTCCGGAGCGGGGGCTTGTGCCGAAAGAGGCCGGGAACAGGCGCTTACCTTCGGACAGCTCCGGATGCCCGTCTAATGCGTCTCTTGTCGCCTACACGGCAGGGAAAAGCTTTTCCACTCTGTCTAGGAAGGAGAAAGTGTGCCAGCACAGCAAATGCCTCCCGGACTTTCCCTGCAATTCAGCAAGTGCTTTGCAGCTTGAAATTGGAAGGAAAGCCTCAGATTTAGCAGCCAGAGCTTCAGGAGGAGGAGCAGCGAGCACAGCATCGCTTTTGCAGCAGCTCCTTCCATGTGCATGTTTTTGGGAGTGGAAAGGCTTGCAGAGTGTTCAAGTAGCTTTTTCTCTCCGCTGGAAAGCTGCAGGCTCAGTGCCAGTGTTCTGCAGCTTCTTTCTTCACGTTTCAGCAGCTAGCACGCTCTCCGTGTGCAGGAGAAGCGGCTGAGGCTTCCTTGCCGGAGAAGCGGCACCTTCGCCGGCAGAGAGCCTCCGGCCGGCCGCGGTGCGCTCCGGAGCGGGGGCTTGTGCCGAAAGAGGCCGGGAACAGGCGCTTACCTTCGGACAGCTCCGGATGCCCGTCTAATGCGTCTCTTGTCGCCTACACGGCAGGGAAAAGCTTTTCCACTCTGTCTAGCAAGGAGAAAGTGTGCCAGCACAGCAAATGCCCCCCGGACTTTCCCTGCAATTCAGCAAGTGCTTTGCAGCTTGAAATTGGAAGGAAAGCCTCAGATTTAGCAGCCAGAGCTTCAGGAGGAGCAGCAGCGAGCACAGCATCGCTTTTGCAGCAGCTCCTTCCATGTGCATGTTTTTGGGAGTGGAAAGGCTTGCAGAGTGTTCAAGTAGCTTTTTCTCTCCGCTGGAAAGCTGCAGGCTCAGTGCCAGTGTTCTGCAGCTTCTTTCTTCACGTTTCAGCAGCTAGCACGCTCTCCGTGTGCAGGAGAAGCGGCTGAGGCTTCCTTGCCGGAGAAGCGGCACCTTCGCCGGCAGAGAGCCTCCGGCCGGCCGCGGTGCGCTCCGGAGCGGGGGCTTGTGCCGAAAGAGGCCGGGAACAGGCGCTTACCTTCGGACAGCTCCGGATGCCCGTCTAATGCGTCTCTTGTCGCCTACACGGCAGGGAAAAGCTTTTCCACTCTGTCTAGGAAGGAGAAAGTGTGCCAGCACAGCAAATGCCTCCCGGACTTTCCCTGCAATTCAGCAAGTGCTTTGCAGCTTGAAATTGGAAGGAAAGCCTCAGATTTAGCAGCCAGAGCTTCAGGAGGAGCAGCAGCGAGCACAGCATCGCTTTTGCAGCAGCTCCTTCCATGTGCATGTTTTTGGGAGTGGAAAGGCTTGCAGAGTGTTCAAGTAGCTTTTTCTCTCCGCTGGAAAGCTGCAGGCTCAGTGCCAGTGTTCTGCAGCTTCTTTCTTCACGTTTCAGCAGCTAGCACGCTCTCCGTGTGCAGGAGAAGCGGCTGAGGCTTCCTTGCCGGAGAAGCGGCACCTTCGCCGGCAGAGAGCCTCCGGCCGGCCGCGGTGCGCTCCGGAGCGGGGGCTTGTGCCGAAAGAGGCCGGCAACAGGCGCTTACCTTCGGACAGCTCCGGATGCCCGTCTAATGCGTCTCTTGTCGCCTACACGGCAGGGAAAAGCTTTTCCACTCTGTCTAGCAAGGAGAAAGTGTGCCAGCACAGCAAATGCCTCCCGGACTTTCCCTGCAATTCAGCAAGTGCTTTGCAGCTTGAAATTGGAAGGAAAGCCTCAGATTTAGCAGCCAGAGCTTCAGGAGGAGCAGCAGCGAGCACAGCATCGCTTTTGCAGCAGCTCCTTCCATGTGCATGTTTTTGGGAGTGGAAAGGCTTGCAGAGTGTTCAAGTAGCTTTTTCTCTCCGCTGGAAAGCTGCAGGCTCAGTGCCAGTGTTCTGCAGCTTCTTTCTTCACGTTTCAGCAGCTAGCACGCTCTCCGTGTGCAGGAGAAGCGGCTGAGGCTTCCTTGCCGGAGAAGCGGCACCTTCGCCGGCAGAGAGCCTCCGGCCGGCCGCGGTGCGCTCCGGAGCGGGGGCTTGTGCCGAAAGAGGCCGGGAACAGGCGCTTACCTTCGGACAGCTCCGGATGCCCGTCTAATGCGTCTCTTGTCGCCTACACGGCAGGGAAAAGCTTTTCCACTCTGTCTAGGAAGGAGAAAGTGTGCCAGCACAGCAAATGCCTCCCGGACTTTCCCTGCAATTCAGCAAGTGCTTTGCAGCTTGAAATTGGAAGGAAAGCCTCAGATTTAGCAGCCAGAGCTTCAGGAGGAGCAGCAGCGAGCACAGCATCGCTTTTGCAGCAGCTCCTTCCATGTGCATGTTTTTGGGAGTGGAAAGGCTTGCAGAGTGTTCAAGTAGCTTTTTCTCTCCGCTGGAAAGCTGCAGGCTCAGTGCCAGTGTTCTGCAGCTTCTTTCTTCACGTTTCAGCAGCTAGCACGCTCTCCGTGTGCAGGAGAAGCGGCTGAGGCTTCCTTGCCGGAGAAGCGGCACCTTCGCCGGCAGAGAGCCTCCGGCCGGCCGCGGTGCGCTCCGGAGCGGGGGCTTGTGCCGAAAGAGGCCGGCAACAGGCGCTTACCTTCGGACAGCTCCGGATGCCCGTCTAATGCGTCTCTTGTCGCCTACACGGCAGGGAAAAGCTTTTCCACTCTGTCTAGCAAGGAGAAAGTGTGCCAGCACAGCAAATGCCCCCCGGACTTTCCCTGCAATTCAGCAAGTGCTTTGCAGCTTGAAATTGGAAGGAAAGCCTCAGATTTAGCAGCCAGAGCTTCAGGAGGAGCAGCAGCGAGCACAGCATCGCTTTTGCAGCAGCTCCTTCCATGTGCATGTTTTTGGGAGTGGAAAGGCTTGCAGAGTGTTCAAGTAGCTTTTTCTCTCCGCTGGAAAGCTGCAGGCTCAGTGCCAGTGTTCTGCAGCTTCTTTCTTCACGTTTCAGCAGCTAGCACGCTCTCCGTGTGCAGGAGAAGCGGCTGAGGCTTCCTTGCCGGAGAAGCGGCACCTTCGCCGGCAGAGAGCCTCCGGCCGGCCGCGGTGCGCTCCGGAGCGGGGGCTTGTGCCGAAAGAGGCCGGGAACAGGCGCTTACCTTCGGACAGCTCCGGATGCCCGTCTAATGCGTCTCTTGTCGCCTACACGGCAGGGAAAAGCTTTTCCACTCTGTCTAGGAAGGAGAAAGTGTGCCAGCACAGCAAATGCCTCCCGGACTTTCCCTGCAATTCAGCAAGTGCTTTGCAGCTTGAAATTGGAAGGAAAGCCTCAGATTTAGCAGCCAGAGCTTCAGGAGGAGCAGCAGCGAGCACAGCATCGCTTTTGCAGCAGCTCCTTCCATGTGCATGTTTTTGGGAGTGGAAAGGCTTGCAGAGTGTTCAAGTAGCTTTTTCTCTCCGCTGGAAAGCTGCAGGCTCAGTGCCAGTGTTCTGCAGCTTCTTTCTTCACGTTTCAGCAGCTAGCACGCTCTCCGTGTGCAGGAGAAGCGGCTGAGGCTTCCTTGCCGGAGAAGCGGCACCTTCGCCGGCAGAGAGCCTCCGGCCGGCCGCGGTGCGCTCCGGAGCGGGGGCTTGTGCCGAAAGAGGCCGGGAACAGGCGCTTACCTTCGGACAGCTCCGGATGCCCGTCTAATGCGTCTCTTGTCGCCTACACGGCAGGGAAAAGCTTTTCCACTCTGTCTAGGAAGGAGAAAGTGTGCCAGCACAGCAAATGCCCCCCGGACTTTCCCTGCAATTCAGCAAGTGCTTTGCAGCTTGAAATTGGAAGGAAAGCCTCAGATTTAGCAGCCAGAGCTTCAGGAGGAGCAGCAGCGAGCACAGCATCGCTTTTGCAGCAGCTCCTTCCATGTGCATGTTTTTGGGAGTGGAAAGGCTTGCAGAGTGTTCAAGTAGCTTTTTCTCTCCGCTGGAAAGCTGCAGGCTCAGTGCCAGTGTTCTGCAGCTTCTTTCTTCACGTTTCAGCAGCTAGCACGCTCTCCGTGTGCAGGAGAAGCGGCTGAGGCTTCCTTGCCGGAGAAGCGGCACCTTCGCCGGCAGAGAGCCTCCGGCCGGCCGCGGTGCGCTCCGGAGCGGGGGCTTGTGCCGAAAGAGGCCGGGAACAGGCGCTTACCTTCGGACAGCTCCGGATGCCCGTCTAATGCGTCTCTTGTCGCCTACACGGCAGGGAAAAGCTTTTCCACTCTGTCTAGCAAGGAGAAAGTGTGCCAGCACAGCAAATGCCCCCCGGACTTTCCCTGCAATTCAGCAAGTGCTTTGCAGCTTGAAATTGGAAGGGAAGCCTCAGATTTAGCAGCCAGAGCTTCAGGAGGAGCAGCAGCGAGCACAGCATCGCTTTTGCAGCAGCTCCTTCCATGTGCATGTTTTTGGGAGTGGAAAGGCTTGCAGAGTGTTCAAGTAGCTTTTTCTCTCCGCTGGAAAGCTGCAGGCTCAGTGCCAGTGTTCTGCAGCTTCTTTCTTCACGTTTCAGCAGCTAGCACGCTCTCCGTGTGCAGGAGAAGCGGCTGAGGCTTCCTTGCCGGAGAAGCGGCACCTTCGCCGGCAGAGAGCCTCCGGCCGGCCGCGGTGCGCTCCGGAGCGGGGGCTTGTGCCGAAAGAGGCCGGGAACAGGCGCTTACCTTCGGACAGCTCCGGATGCCCGTCTAATGCGTCTCTTGTCGCCTACACGGCAGGGAAAAGCTTTTCCACTCTGTCTAGGAAGGAGAAAGTGTGCCAGCACAGCAAATGCCTCCCGGACTTTCCCTGCAATTCAGCAAGTGCTTTGCAGCTTGAAATTGGAAGGAAAGCCTCAGATTTAGCAGCCAGAGCTTCAGGAGGAGCAGCAGCGAGCACAGCATCGCTTTTGCAGCAGCTCCTTCCATGTGCATGTTTTTGGGAGTGGAAAGGCTTGCAGAGTGTTCAAGTAGCTTTTTCTCTCCGCTGGAAAGCTGCACGCTCAGTGCCAGTGTTCTGCAGCTTCTTTCTTCACGTTTCAGCAGCTAGCACGCTCTCCGTGTGCAGGAGAAGCGGCTGAGGCTTCCTTGCCGGAGAAGCGGCACCTTGGCCGGCAGAGAGCATCCTGCCGGCCGCGGTGCGCTCCGGAGCGGGGGCTTGTGCCGAAAGAGGCCGGGAACAGGCGCTTACCTTCGGACAGCTCCGGATGCCCGTCTAATGCGTCTCTTGTCGCCTACACGGCAGGGAAAAGCTTTTCCACTCTGTCTAGGAAGGAGAAAGTGTGCCAGCACAGCAAATGCCTCCCGGACTTTCCCTGCAATTCAGCAAGTGCTTTGCAGCTTGAAATTGGAAGGAAAGCCTCAGATTTAGCAGCCAGAGCTTCAGGAGGAGCAGCAGCGAGCACAGCATCGCTTTTGCAGCAGCTCCTTCCATGTGCATGTTTTTGGGAGCGGAAAGGCTTGCAGAGTGTTCAAGTAGCTTTTTCTCTCCGCTGGAAAGCTGCACGCTCAGTGCCAGTGTTCTGCAGCTTCTTTCTTCACGTTTCAGCAGCTAGCACGCTCTCCGTGTGCAGGAGAAGCGGCTGAGGCTTCCTTGCCGGAGAAGCGGCACCTTCGCCGGCAGAGAGCCTCCGGCCGGCCGCGGTGCGCTCCGGAGCGGGGGCTTGTGCCGAAAGAGGCCGGGAACAGGCGCTTACCTTCGGACAGCTCCGGATGCCCGTCTAATGCGTCTCTTGTCGCCTACACGGCAGGGAAAAGCTTTTCCACTCTGTCTAGCAAGGAGAAAGTGTGCCAGCACAGCAAATGCCTCCCGGACTTTCCCTGCAATTCAGCAAGTGCTTTGCAGCTTGAAATTGGAAGGAAAGCCTCAGATTTAGCAGCCAGAGCTTCAGGAGGAGCAGCAGCGAGCACAGCATCGCTTTTGCAGCAGCTCCTTCCATGTGCATGTTTTTGGGAGTGGAAAGGCTTGCAGAGTGTTCAAGTAGCTTTTTCTCTCCGCTGGAAAGCTGCAGGCTCAGTGCCAGTGTTCTGCAGCTTCTTTCTTCACGTTTCAGCAGCTAGCACGCTCTCCGTGTGCAGGAGAAGCGGCTGAGGCTTCCTTGCCGGAGAAGCGGCACCTTCGCCGGCAGAGAGCCTCCGGCCGGCCGCGGTGCGCTCCGGAGCGGGGGCTTGTGCCGAAAGAGGCCGGGAACAGGCGCTTACCTTCGGACAGCTCCGGATGCCCGTCTAATGCGTCTCTTGTCGCCTACACGGCAGGGAAAAGCTTTTCCACTCTGTCTAGGAAGGAGAAAGTGTGCCAGCACAGCAAATGCCTCCCGGACTTTCCCTGCAATTCAGCAAGTGCTTTGCAGCTTGAAATTGGAAGGAAAGCCTCAGATTTAGCAGCCAGAGCTTCAGGAGGAGGAGCAGCGAGCACAGCATCGCTTTTGCAGCAGCTCCTTCCATGTGCATGTTTTTGGGAGTGGAAAGGCTTGCAGAGTGTTCAAGTAGCTTTTTCTCTCCGCTGGAAAGCTGCAGGCTCAGTGCCAGTGTTCTGCAGCTTCTTTCTTCACGTTTCAGCAGCTAGCACGCTCTCCGTGTGCAGGAGAAGCGGCTGAGGCTTCCTTGCCGGAGAAGCGGCACCTTCGCCGGCAGAGAGCCTCCGGCCGGCCGCGGTGCGCTCCGGAGCGGGGGCTTGTGCCGAAAGAGGCCGGGAACAGGCGCTTACCTTCGGACAGCTCCGGATGCCCGTCTAATGCGTCTCTTGTCGCCTACACGGCAGGGAAAAGCTTTTCCACTCTGTCTAGCAAGGAGAAAGTGTGCCAGCACAGCAAATGCCCCCCGGACTTTCCCTGCAATTCAGCAAGTGCTTTGCAGCTTGAAATTGGAAGGAAAGCCTCAGATTTAGCAGCCAGAGCTTCAGGAGGAGCAGCAGCGAGCACAGCATCGCTTTTGCAGCAGCTCCTTCCATGTGCATGTTTTTGGGAGTGGAAAGGCTTGCAGAGTGTTCAAGTAGCTTTTTCTCTCCGCTGGAAAGCTGCAGGCTCAGTGCCAGTGTTCTGCAGCTTCTTTCTTCACGTTTCAGCAGCTAGCACGCTCTCCGTGTGCAGGAGAAGCGGCTGAGGCTTCCTTGCCGGAGAAGCGGCACCTTCGCCGGCAGAGAGCCTCCGGCCGGCCGCGGTGCGCTCCGGAGCGGGGGCTTGTGCCGAAAGAGGCCGGCAACAGGCGCTTACCTTCGGACAGCTCCGGATGCCCGTCTAATGCGTCTCTTGTCGCCTACACGGCAGGGAAAAGCTTTTCCACTCTGTCTAGGAAGGAGAAAGTGTGCCAGCACAGCAAATGCCTCCCGGACTTTCCCTGCAATTCAGCAAGTGCTTTGCAGCTTGAAATTGGAAGGAAAGCCTCAGATTTAGCAGCCAGAGCTTCAGGAGGAGCAGCAGCGAGCACAGCATCGCTTTTGCAGCAGCTCCTTCCATGTGCATGTTTTTGGGAGTGGAAAGGCTTGCAGAGTGTTCAAGTAGCTTTTTCTCTCCGCTGGAAAGCTGCAGGCTCAGTGCCAGTGTTCTGCAGCTTCTTTCTTCACGTTTCAGCAGCTAGCACGCTCTCCGTGTGCAGGAGAAGCGGCTGAGGCTTCCTTGCCGGAGAAGCGGCACCTTCGCCGGCAGAGAGCATCCTGCCGGCCGCGGTGCGCTCCGGAGCGGGGGCTTGTGCCGAAAGAGGCCGGGAACAGGCGCTTACCTTCGGACAGCTCCGGATGCCCGTCTAATGCGTCTCTTGTCGCCTACACGGCAGGGAAAAGCTTTTCCACTCTGTCTAGGAAGGAGAAAGTGTGCCAGCACAGCAAATGCCTCCCGGACTTTCCCTGCAATTCAGCAAGTGCTTTGCAGCTTGAAATTGGAAGGAAAGCCTCAGATTTAGCAGCCAGAGCTTCAGGAGGAGCAGCAGCGAGCACAGCATCGCTTTTGCAGCAGCTCCTTCCATGTGCATGTTTTTGGGAGTGGAAAGGCTTGCAGAGTGTTCAAGTAGCTTTTTCTCTCCGCTGGAAAGCTGCAGGCTCAGTGCCAGTGTTCTGCAGCTTCTTTCTTCACGTTTCAGCAGCTAGCACGCTCTCCGTGTGCAGGAGAAGCGGCTGAGGCTTCCTTGCCGGAGAAGCGGCACCTTCGCCGGCAGAGAGCATCCTGCCGGCCGCGGTGCGCTCCGGAGCGGGGGCTTGTGCCGAAAGAGGCCGGGAACAGGCGCTTACCTTCGGACAGCTCCGGATGCCCGTCTAATGCGTCTCTTGTCGCCTACACGGCAGGGAAAAGCTTTTCCACTCTGTCTAGGAAGGAGAAAGTGTGCCAGCACAGCAAATGCCTCCCGGACTTTCCCTGCAATTCAGCAAGTGCTTTGCAGCTTGAAATTGGAAGGAAAGCCTCAGATTTAGCAGCCAGAGCTTCAGGAGGAGCAGCAGCGAGCACAGCATCGCTTTTGCAGCAGCTCCTTCCATGTGCATGTTTTTGGGAGTGGAAAGGCTTGCAGAGTGTTCAAGTAGCTTTTTCTCTCCGCTGGAAAGCTGCACGCTCAGTGCCAGTGTTCTGCAGCTTCTTTCTTCACGTTTCAGCAGCTAGCACGCTCTCCGTGTGCAGGAGAAGCGGCTGAGGCTTCCTTGCCGGAGAAGCGGCACCTTCGCCGGCAGAGAGCCTCCGGCCGGCCGCGGTGCGCTCCGGAGCGGGGGCTTGTGCCGAAAGAGGCCGGGAACAGGCGCTTACCTTCGGACAGCTCCGGATGCCCGTCTAATGCGTCTCTTGTCGCCTACACGGCAGGGAAAAGCTTTTCCACTCTGTCTAGGAAGGAGAAAGTGTGCCAGCACAGCAAATGCCTCCCGGACTTTCCCTGCAATTCAGCAAGTGCTTTGCAGCTTGAAATTGGAAGGAAAGCCTCAGATTTAGCAGCCAGAGCTTCAGGAGGAGCAGCAGCGAGCACAGCATCGCTTTTGCAGCAGCTCCTTCCATGTGCATGTTTTTGGGAGTGGAAAGGCTTGCAGAGTGTTCAAGTAGCTTTTTCTCTCCGCTGGAAAGCTGCAGGCTCAGTGCCAGTGTTCTGCAGCTTCTTTCTTCACGTTTCAGCAGCTAGCACGCTCTCCGTGTGCAGGAGAAGCGGCTGAGGCTTCCTTGCCGGAGAAGCGGCACCTTCGCCGGCAGAGAGCCTCCGGCCGGCCGCGGTGCGCTCCGGAGCGGGGGCTTGTGCCGAAAGAGGCCGGGAACAGGCGCTTACCTTCGGACAGCTCCGGATGCCCGTCTAATGCGTCTCTTGTCGCCTACACGGCAGGGAAAAGCTTTTCCACTCTGTCTAGGAAGGAGAAAGTGTGCCAGCACAGCAAATGCCCCCCGGACTTTCCCTGCAATTCAGCAAGTGCTTTGCAGCTTGAAATTGGAAGGAAAGCCTCAGATTTAGCAGCCAGAGCTTCAGGAGGAGCAGCAGCGAGCACAGCATCGCTTTTGCAGCAGCTCCTTCCATGTGCATGTTTTTGGGAGTGGAAAGGCTTGCAGAGTGTTCAAGTAGCTTTTTCTCTCCGCTGGAAAGCTGCACGCTCAGTGCCAGTGTTCTGCAGCTTCTTTCTTCACGTTTCAGCAGCTAGCACGCTCTCCGTGTGCAGGAGAAGCGGCTGAGGCTTCCTTGCCGGAGAAGCGGCACCTTCGCCGGCAGAGAGCCTCCGGCCGGCCGCGGTGCGCTCCGGAGCGGGGGCTTGTGCCGAAAGAGGCCGGGAACAGGCGCTTACCTTCGGACAGCTCCGGATGCCCGTCTAATGCGTCTCTTGTCGCCTACACGGCAGGGAAAAGCTTTTCCACTCTGTCTAGCAAGGAGAAAGTGTGCCAGAACAGCAAATGCCTCCCGGACTTTCCCTGCAATTCAGCAAGTGCTTTGCAGCTTGAAATTGGAAGGAAAGCCTCAGATTTAGCAGCCAGAGCTTCAGGAGGAGCAGCAGCGAGCACAGCATCGCTTTTGCAGCAGCTCCTTCCATGTGCATGTTTTTGGGAGTGGAAAGGCTTGCAGAGTGTTCAAGTAGCTTTTTCTCTCCGCTGGAAAGCTGCAGGCTCAGTGCCAGTGTTCTGCAGCTTCTTTCTTCACGTTTCAGCAGCTAGCACGCTCTCCGTGTGCAGGAGAAGCGGCTGAGGCTTCCTTGCCGGAGAAGCGGCACCTTCGCCGGCAGAGAGCCTCCGGCCGGCCGCGGTGCGCTCCGGAGCGGGGGCTTGTGCCGAAAGAGGCCGGGAACAGGCGCTTACCTTCGGACAGCTCCGGATGCCCGTCTAATGCGTCTCTTGTCGCCTACACGGCAGGGAAAAGCTTTTCCACTCTGTCTAGGAAGGAGAAAGTGTGCCAGCACAGCAAATGCCCCCCGGACTTTCCCTGCAATTCAGCAAGTGCTTTGCAGCTTGAAATTGGAAGGAAAGCCTCAGATTTAGCAGCCAGAGCTTCAGGAGGAGCAGCAGCGAGCACAGCATCGCTTTTGCAGCAGCTCCTTCCATGTGCATGTTTTTGGGAGTGGAAAGGCTTGCAGAGTGTTCAAGTAGCTTTTTCTCTCCGCTGGAAAGCTGCAGGCTCAGTGCCAGTGTTCTGCAGCTTCTTTCTTCACGTTTCAGCAGCTAGCACGCTCTCCGTGTGCAGGAGAAGCGGCTGAGGCTTCCTTGCCGGAGAAGCGGCACCTTCGCCGGCAGAGAGCCTCCGGCCGGCCGCGGTGCGCTCCGGAGCGGGGGCTTGTGCCGAAAGAGGCCGGGAACAGGCGCTTACCTTCGGACAGCTCCGGATGCCCGTCTAATGCGTCTCTTGTCGCCTACACGGCAGGGAAAAGCTTTTCCACTCTGTCTAGCAAGGAGAAAGTGTGCCAGCACAGCAAATGCCCCCCGGACTTTCCCTGCAATTCAGCAAGTGCTTTGCAGCTTGAAATTGGAAGGAAAGCCTCAGATTTAGCAGCCAGAGCTTCAGGAGGAGCAGCAGCGAGCACAGCATCGCTTTTGCAGCAGCTCCTTCCATGTGCATGTTTTTGGGAGTGGAAAGGCTTGCAGAGTGTTCAAGTAGCTTTTTCTCTCCGCTGGAAAGCTGCAGGCTCAGTGCCAGTGTTCTGCAGCTTCTTTCTTCACGTTTCAGCAGCTAGCACGCTCTCCGTGTGCAGGAGAAGCGGCTGAGGCTTCCTTGCCGGAGAAGCGGCACCTTCGCCGGCAGAGAGCCTCCGGCCGGCCGCGGTGCGCTCCGGAGCGGGGGCTTGTGCCGAAAGAGGCCGGGAACAGGCGCTTACCTTCGGACAGCTCCGGATGCCCGTCTAATGCGTCTCTTGTCGCCTACACGGCAGGGAAAAGCTTTTCCACTCTGTCTAGCAAGGAGAAAGTGTGCCAGCACAGCAAATGCCCCCCGGACTTTCCCTGCAATTCAGCAAGTGCTTTGCAGCTTGAAATTGGAAGGAAAGCCTCAGATTTAGCAGCCAGAGCTTCAGGAGGAGCAGCAGCGAGCACAGCATCGCTTTTGCAGCAGCTCCTTCCATGTGCATGTTTTTGGGAGTGGAAAGGCTTGCAGAGTGTTCAAGTAGCTTTTTCTCTCCGCTGGAAAGCTGCAGGCTCAGTGCCAGTGTTCTGCAGCTTCTTTCTTCACGTTTCAGCAGCTAGCACGCTCTCCGTGTGCAGGAGAAGCGGCTGAGGCTTCCTTGCCGGAGAAGCGGCACCTTCGCCGGCAGAGAGCCTCCGGCCGGCCGCGGTGCGCTCCGGAGCGGGGGCTTGTGCCGAAAGAGGCCGGGAACAGGCGCTTACCTTCGGACAGCTCCGGATGCCCGTCTAATGCGTCTCTTGTCGCCTACACGGCAGGGAAAAGCTTTTCCACTCTGTCTAGGAAGGAGAAAGTGTGCCAGCACAGCAAATGCCCCCCGGACTTTCCCTGCAATTCAGCAAGTGCTTTGCAGCTTGAAATTGGAAGGAAAGCCTCAGATTTAGCAGCCAGAGCTTCAGGAGGAGCAGCAGCGAGCACAGCATCGCTTTTGCAGCAGCTCCTTCCATGTGCATGTTTTTGGGAGTGGAAAGGCTTGCAGAGTGTTCAAGTAGCTTTTTCTCTCCGCTGGAAAGCTGCAGGCTCAGTGCCAGTGTTCTGCAGCTTCTTTCTTCACGTTTCAGCAGCTAGCACGCTCTCCGTGTGCAGGAGAAGCGGCTGAGGCTTCCTTGCCGGAGAAGCGGCACCTTCGCCGGCAGAGAGCCTCCGGCCGGCCGCGGTGCGCTCCGGAGCGGGGGCTTGTGCCGAAAGAGGCCGGGAACAGGCGCTTACCTTCGGACAGCTCCGGATGCCCGTCTAATGCGTCTCTTGTCGCCTACACGGCAGGGAAAAGCTTTTCCACTCTGTCTAGGAAGGAGAAAGTGTGCCAGCACAGCAAATGCCTCCCGGACTTTCCCTGCAATTCAGCAAGTGCTTTGCAGCTTGAAATTGGAAGGAAAGCCTCAGATTTAGCAGCCAGAGCTTCAGGAGGAGCAGCAGCGAGCACAGCATCGCTTTTGCAGCAGCTCCTTCCATGTGCATGTTTTTGGGAGTGGAAAGGCTTGCAGAGTGTTCAAGTAGCTTTTTCTCTCCGCTGGAAAGCTGCAGGCTCAGTGCCAGTGTTCTGCAGCTTCTTTCTTCACGTTTCAGCAGCTAGCACGCTCTCCGTGTGCAGGAGAAGCGGCTGAGGCTTCCTTGCCGGAGAAGCGGCACCTTCGCCGGCAGAGAGCCTCCGGCCGGCCGCGGTGCGCTCCGGAGCGGGGGCTTGTGCCGAAAGAGGCCGGGAGCAGGCGCTTACCTTCGGACAGCTCCGGATGCCCGTCTAATGCGTCTCTTGTCGCCTACACGGCAGGGAAAAGCTTTTCCACTCTGTCTAGCAAGGAGAAAGTGTGCCAGCACAGCAAATGCCCCCCGGACTTTCCCTGCAATTCAGCAAGTGCTTTGCAGCTTGAAATTGGAAGGAAAGCCTCAGATTTAGCAGCCAGAGCTTCAGGAGGAGCAGCAGCGAGCACAGCATCGCTTTTGCAGCAGCTCCTTCCATGTGCATGTTTTTGGGAGCGGAAAGGCTTGCAGAGTGTTCAAGTAGCTTTTTCTCTCCGCTGGAAAGCTGCAGGCTCAGTGCCAGTGTTCTGCAGCTTCTTTCTTCACGTTTCAGCAGCTAGCACGCTCTCCGTGTGCAGGAGAAGCGGCTGAGGCTTCCTTGCCGGAGAAGCGGCACCTTCGCCGGCAGAGAGCCTCCGGCCGGCCGCGGTGCGCTCCGGAGCGGGGGCTTGTGCCGAAAGAGGCCGGGAACAGGCGCTTACCTTCGGACAGCTCCGGATGCCCGTCTAATGCGTCTCTTGTCGCCTACACGGCAGGGAAAAGCTTTTCCACTCTGTCTAGCAAGGAGAAAGTGTGCCAGCACAGCAAATGCCTCCCGGACTTTCCCTGCAATTCAGCAAGCGCTTTGCAGCTTGAAATTGGAAGGAAAGCCTCAGATTTAGCAGCCAGAGCTTCAGGAGGAGCAGCAGCGAGCACAGCATCGCTTTTGCAGCAGCTCCTTCCATGTGCATGTTTTTGGGAGTGGAAAGGCTTGCAGAGTGTTCAAGTAGCTTTTTCTCTCCGCTGGAAAGCTGCAGGCTCAGTGCCAGTGTTCTGCAGCTTCTTTCTTCACGTTTCAGCAGCTAGCACGCTCTCCGTGTGCAGGAGAAGCGGCTGAGGCTTCCTTGCCGGAGAAGCGGCACCTTCGCCGGCAGAGAGCCTCCGGCCGGCCGCGGTGCGCTCCGGAGCGGGGGCTTGTGCCGAAAGAGGCCGGCAACAGGCGCTTACCTTCGGACAGCTCCGGATGCCCGTCTAATGCGTCTCTTGTCGCCTACACGGCAGGGAAAAGCTTTTCCACTCTGTCTAGGAAGGAGAAAGTGTGCCAGCACAGCAAATGCCTCCCGGACTTTCCCTGCAATTCAGCAAGTGCTTTGCAGCTTGAAATTGGAAGGAAAGCCTCAGATTTAGCAGCCAGAGCTTCAGGAGGAGCAGCAGCGAGCACAGCATCGCTTTTGCAGCAGCTCCTTCCATGTGCATGTTTTTGGGAGTGGAAAGGCTTGCAGAGTGTTCAAGTAGCTTTTTCTCTCCGCTGGAAAGCTGCAGGCTCAGTGCCAGTGTTCTGCAGCTTCTTTCTTCACGTTTCAGCAGCTAGCACGCTCTCCGTGTGCAGGAGAAGCGGCTGAGGCTTCCTTGCCAGAGAAGCGGCACCTTGGCCGGCAGAGAGCATCCTGCCGGCCGCGGTGCGCTCCGGAGCGGGGGCTTGTGCCGAAAGAGGCCGGGAACAGGCGCTTACCTTCGGACAGCTCCGGATGCCCGTCTAATGCGTCTCTTGTCGCCTACACGGCAGGGAAAAGCTTTTCCACTCTGTCTAGCAAGGAGAAAGTGTGCCAGAACAGCAAATGCCTCCCGGACTTTCCCTGCAATTCAGCAAGTGCTTTGCAGCTTGAAATTGGAAGGAAAGCCTCAGATTTAGCAGCCAGAGCTTCAGGAGGAGCAGCAGCGAGCACAGCATCGCTTTTGCAGCAGCTCCTTCCATGTGCATGTTTTTGGGAGTGGAAAGGCTTGCAGAGTGTTCAAGTAGCTTTTTCTCTCCGCTGGAAAGCTGCACGCTCAGTGCCAGTGTTCTGCAGCTTCTTTCTTCACGTTTCAGCAGCTAGCACGCTCTCCGTGTGCAGGAGAAGCGGCTGAGGCTTCCTTGCCGGAGAAGCGGCACCTTCGCCGGCAGAGAGCCTCCGGCCGGCCGCGGTGCGCTCCGGAGCGGGGGCTTGTGCCGAAAGAGGCCGGGAACAGGCGCTTACCTTCGGACAGCTCCGGATGCCCGTCTAATGCGTCTCTTGTCGCCTACACGGCAGGGAAAAGCTTTTCCACTCTGTCTAGCAAGGAGAAAGTGTGCCAGCACAGCAAATGCCCCCCGGACTTTCCCTGCAATTCAGCAAGTGCTTTGCAGCTTGAAATTGGAAGGAAAGCCTCAGATTTAGCAGCCAGAGCTTCAGGAGGAGCAGCAGCGAGCACAGCATCGCTTTTGCAGCAGCTCCTTCCATGTGCATGTTTTTGGGAGCGGAAAGGCTTGCAGAGTGTTCAAGTAGCTTTTTCTCTCCGCTGGAAAGCTGCAGGCTCAGTGCCAGTGTTCTGCAGCTTCTTTCTTCACGTTTCAGCAGCTAGCACGCTCTCCGTGTGCAGGAGAAGCGGCTGAGGCTTCCTTGCCGGAGAAGCGGCACCTTCGCCGGCAGAGAGCCTCCGGCCGGCCGCGGTGCGCTCCGGAGCGGGGGCTTGTGCCGAAAGAGGCCGGGAACAGGCGCTTACCTTCGGACAGCTCCGGATGCCCGTCTAATGCGTCTCTTGTCGCCTACACGGCAGGGAAAAGCTTTTCCACTCTGTCTAGGAAGGAGAAAGTGTGCCAGCACAGCAAATGCCTCCCGGACTTTCCCTGCAATTCAGCAAGTGCTTTGCAGCTTGAAATTGGAAGGAAAGCCTCAGATTTAGCAGCCAGAGCTTCAGGAGGAGCAGCAGCGAGCACAGCATCGCTTTTGCAGCAGCTCCTTCCATGTGCATGTTTTTGGGAGTGGAAAGGCTTGCAGAGTGTTCAAGTAGCTTTTTCTCTCCGCTGGAAAGCTGCAGGCTCAGTGCCAGTGTTCTGCAGCTTCTTTCTTCACGTTTCAGCAGCTAGCACGCTCTCCGTGTGCAGGAGAAGCGGCTGAGGCTTCCTTGCCGGAGAAGCGGCACCTTCGCCGGCAGAGAGCCTCCGGCCGGCCGCGGTGCGCTCCGGAGCGGGGGCTTGTGCCGAAAGAGGCCGGGAACAGGCGCTTACCTTCGGACAGCTCCGGATGCCCGTCTAATGCGTCTCTTGTCGCCTACACGGCAGGGAAAAGCTTTTCCACTCTGTCTAGCAAGGAGAAAGTGTGCCAGCACAGCAAATGCCCCCCGGACTTTCCCTGCAATTCAGCAAGTGCTTTGCAGCTTGAAATTGGAAGGAAAGCCTCAGATTTAGCAGCCAGAGCTTCAGGAGGAGCAGCAGCGAGCACAGCATCGCTTTTGCAGCAGCTCCTTCCATGTGCATGTTTTTGGGAGTGGAAAGGCTTGCAGAGTGTTCAAGTAGCTTTTTCTCTCCGCTGGAAAGCTGCACGCTCAGTGCCAGTGTTCTGCAGCTTCTTTCTTCACGTTTCAGCAGCTAGCACGCTCTCCGTGTGCAGGAGAAGCGGCTGAGGCTTCCTTGCCGGAGAAGCGGCACCTTCGCCGGCAGAGAGCCTCCGGCCGGCCGCGGTGCGCTCCGGAGCGGGGGCTTGTGCCGAAAGAGGCCGGGAACAGGCGCTTACCTTCGGACAGCTCCGGATGCCCGTCTAATGCGTCTCTTGTCGCCTACACGGCAGGGAAAAGCTTTTCCACTCTGTCTAGCAAGGAGAAAGTGTGCCAGAACAGCAAATGCCTCCCGGACTTTCCCTGCAATTCAGCAAGTGCTTTGCAGCTTGAAATTGGAAGGAAAGCCTCAGATTTAGCAGCCAGAGCTTCAGGAGGAGCAGCAGCGAGCACAGCATCGCTTTTGCAGCAGCTCCTTCCATGTGCATGTTTTTGGGAGTGGAAAGGCTTGCAGAGTGTTCAAGTAGCTTTTTCTCTCCGCTGGAAAGCTGCAGGCTCAGTGCCAGTGTTCTGCAGCTTCTTTCTTCACGTTTCAGCAGCTAGCACGCTCTCCGTGTGCAGGAGAAGCGGCTGAGGCTTCCTTGCCGGAGAAGCGGCACCTTCGCCGGCAGAGAGCCTCCGGCCGGCCGCGGTGCGCTCCGGAGCGGGGGCTTGTGCCGAAAGAGGCCGGGAACAGGCGCTTACCTTCGGACAGCTCCGGATGCCCGTCTAATGCGTCTCTTGTCGCCTACACGGCAGGGAAAAGCTTTTCCACTCTGTCTAGGAAGGAGAAAGTGTGCCAGCACAGCAAATGCCCCCCGGACTTTCCCTGCAATTCAGCAAGTGCTTTGCAGCTTGAAATTGGAAGGAAAGCCTCAGATTTAGCAGCCAGAGCTTCAGGAGGAGCAGCAGCGAGCACAGCATCGCTTTTGCAGCAGCTCCTTCCATGTGCATGTTTTTGGCAGTGGAAAGGCTTGCAGAGTGTTCAAGTAGCTTTTTCTCTCCGCTGGAAAGCTGCAGGCTCAGTGCCAGTGTTCTGCAGCTTCTTTCTTCACGTTTCAGCAGCTAGCACGCTCTCCGTGTGCAGGAGAAGCGGCTGAGGCTTCCTTGCCGGAGAAGCGGCACCTTCGCCGGCAGAGAGCCTCCGGCCGGCCGCGGTGCGCTCCGGAGCGGGGGCTTGTGCCGAAAGAGGCCGGGAACAGGCGCTTACCTTCGGACAGCTCCGGATGCCCGTCTAATGCGTCTCTTGTCGCCTACACGGCAGGGAAAAGCTTTTCCACTCTGTCTAGGAAGGAGAAAGTGTGCCAGCACAGCAAATGCCCCCCGGACTTTCCCTGCAATTCAGCAAGTGCTTTGCAGCTTGAAATTGGAAGGAAAGCCTCAGATTTAGCAGCCAGAGCTTCAGGAGGAGCAGCAGCGAGCACAGCATCGCTTTTGCAGCAGCTCCTTCCATGTGCATGTTTTTGGGAGTGGAAAGGCTTGCAGAGTGTTCAAGTAGCTTTTTCTCTCCGCTGGAAAGCTGCAGGCTCAGTGCCAGTGTTCTGCAGCTTCTTTCTTCACGTTTCAGCAGCTAGCACGCTCTCCGTGTGCAGGAGAAGCGGCTGAGGCTTCCTTGCCGGAGAAGCGGCACCTTCGCCGGCAGAGAGCCTCCGGCCGGCCGCGGTGCGCTCCGGAGCGGGGGCTTGTGCCGAAAGAGGCCGGGAACAGGCGCTTACCTTCGGACAGCTCCGGATGCCCGTCTAATGCGTCTCTTGTCGCCTACACGGCAGGGAAAAGCTTTTCCACTCTGTCTAGCAAGGAGAAAGTGTGCCAGCACAGCAAATGCCCCCCGGACTTTCCCTGCAATTCAGCAAGTGCTTTGCAGCTTGAAATTGGAAGGAAAGCCTCAGATTTAGCAGCCAGAGCTTCAGGAGGAGCAGCAGCGAGCACAGCATCGCTTTTGCAGCAGCTCCTTCCATGTGCATGTTTTTGGGAGTGGAAAGGCTTGCAGAGTGTTCAAGTAGCTTTTTCTCTCCGCTGGAAAGCTGCAGGCTCAGTGCCAGTGTTCTGCAGCTTCTTTCTTCACGTTTCAGCAGCTAGCACGCTCTCCGTGTGCAGGAGAAGCGGCTGAGGCTTCCTTGCCGGAGAAGCGGCACCTTCGCCGGCAGAGAGCCTCCGGCCGGCCGCGGTGCGCTCCGGAGCGGGGGCTTGTGCCGAAAGAGGCCGGGAACAGGCGCTTACCTTCGGACAGCTCCGGATGCCCGTCTAATGCGTCTCTTGTCGCCTACACGGCAGGGAAAAGCTTTTCCACTCTGTCTAGGAAGGAGAAAGTGTGCCAGCACAGCAAATGCCCCCCGGACTTTCCCTGCAATTCAGCAAGTGCTTTGCAGCTTGAAATTGGAAGGAAAGCCTCAGATTTAGCAGCCAGAGCTTCAGGAGGAGCAGCAGCGAGCACAGCATCGCTTTTGCAGCAGCTCCTTCCATGTGCATGTTTTTGGGAGTGGAAAGGCTTGCAGAGTGTTCAAGTAGCTTTTTCTCTCCGCTGGAAAGCTGCAGGCTCAGTGCCAGTGTTCTGCAGCTTCTTTCTTCACGTTTCAGCAGCTAGCACGCTCTCCGTGTGCAGGAGAAGCGGCTGAGGCTTCCTTGCCGGAGAAGCGGCACCTTCGCCGGCAGAGAGCCTCCGGCCGGCCGCGGTGCGCTCCGGAGCGGGGGCTTGTGCCGAAAGAGGCCGGGAACAGGCGCTTACCTTCGGACAGCTCCGGATGCCCGTCTAATGCGTCTCTTGTCGCCTACACGGCAGGGAAAAGCTTTTCCACTCTGTCTAGCAAGGAGAAAGTGTGCCAGCACAGCAAATGCCTCCCGGACTTTCCCTGCAATTCAGCAAGTGCTTTGCAGCTTGAAATTGGAAGGAAAGCCTCAGATTTAGCAGCCAGAGCTTCAGGAGGAGCAGCAGCGAGCACAGCATCGCTTTTGCAGCAGCTCCTTCCATGTGCATGTTTTTGGGAGTGGAAAGGCTTGCAGAGTGTTCAAGTAGCTTTTTCTCTCCGCTGGAAAGCTGCAGGCTCAGTGCCAGTGTTCTGCAGCTTCTTTCTTCACGTTTCAGCAGCTAGCACGCTCTCCGTGTGCAGGAGAAGCGGCTGAGGCTTCCTTGCCGGAGAAGCGGCACCTTCGCCGGCAGAGAGCCTCCGGCCGGCCGCGGTGCGCTCCGGAGCGGGGGCTTGTGCCGAAAGAGGCCGGCAACAGGCGCTTACCTTCGGACAGCTCCGGATGCCCGTCTAATGCGTCTCTTGTCGCCTACACGGCAGGGAAAAGCTTTTCCACTCTGTCTAGGAAGGAGAAAGTGTGCCAGCACAGCAAATGCCTCCCGGACTTTCCCTGCAATTCAGCAAGTGCTTTGCAGCTTGAAATTGGAAGGAAAGCCTCAGATTTAGCAGCCAGAGCTTCAGGAGGAGCAGCAGCGAGCACAGCATCGCTTTTGCAGCAGCTCCTTCCATGTGCATGTTTTTGGGAGTGGAAAGGCTTGCAGAGTGTTCAAGTAGCTTTTTCTCTCCGCTGGAAAGCTGCAGGCTCAGTGCCAGTGTTCTGCAGCTTCTTTCTTCACGTTTCAGCAGCTAGCACGCTCTCCGTGTGCAGGAGAAGCGGCTGAGGCTTCCTTGCCGGAGAAGCGGCACCTTCGCCGGCAGAGAGCCTCCGGCCGGCCGCGGTGCGCTCCGGAGCGGGGGCTTGTGCCGAAAGAGGCCGGGAACAGGCGCTTACCTTCGGACAGCTCCGGATGCCCGTCTAATGCGTCTCTTGTCGCCTACACGGCAGGGAAAAGCTTTTCCACTCTGTCTAGCAAGGAGAAAGTGTGCCAGCACAGCAAATGCCCCCCGGACTTTCCCTGCAATTCAGCAAGTGCTTTGCAGCTTGAAATTGGAAGGAAAGCCTCAGATTTAGCAGCCAGAGCTTCAGGAGGAGCAGCAGCGAGCACAGCATCGCTTTTGCAGCAGCTCCTTCCATGTGCATGTTTTTGGGAGTGGAAAGGCTTGCAGAGTGTTCAAGTAGCTTTTTCTCTCCGCTGGAAAGCTGCAGGCTCAGTGCCAGTGTTCTGCAGCTTCTTTCTTCACGTTTCAGCAGCTAGCACGCTCTCCGTGTGCAGGAGAAGCGGCTGAGGCTTCCTTGCCGGAGAAGCGGCACCTTCGCCGGCAGAGAGCCTCCGGCCGGCCGCGGTGCGCTCCGGAGCGGGGGCTTGTGCCGAAAGAGGCCGGGAACAGGCGCTTACCTTCGGACAGCTCCGGATGCCCGTCTAATGCGTCTCTTGTCGCCTACACGGCAGGGAAAAGCTTTTCCACTCTGTCTAGGAAGGAGAAAGTGTGCCAGCACAGCAAATGCCTCCCGGACTTTCCCTGCAATTCAGCAAGTGCTTTGCAGCTTGAAATTGGAAGGAAAGCCTCAGATTTAGCAGCCAGAGCTTCAGGAGGAGCAGCAGCGAGCACAGCATCGCTTTTGCAGCAGCTCCTTCCATGTGCATGTTTTTGGGAGTGGAAAGGCTTGCAGAGTGTTCAAGTAGCTTTTTCTCTCCGCTGGAAAGCTGCAGGCTCAGTGCCAGTGTTCTGCAGCTTCTTTCTTCACGTTTCAGCAGCTAGCACGCTCTCCGTGTGCAGGAGAAGCGGCTGAGGCTTCCTTGCCGGAGAAGCGGCACCTTCGCCGGCAGAGAGCCTCCGGCCGGCCGCGGTGCGCTCCGGAGCGGGGGCTTGTGCCGAAAGAGGCCGGGAACAGGCGCTTACCTTCGGACAGCTCCGGATGCCCGTCTAATGCGTCTCTTGTCGCCTACACGGCAGGGAAAAGCTTTTCCACTCTGTCTAGCAAGGAGAAAGTGTGCCAGCACAGCAAATGCCCCCCGGACTTTCCCTGCAATTCAGCAAGTGCTTTGCAGCTTGAAATTGGAAGGAAAGCCTCAGATTTAGCAGCCAGAGCTTCAGGAGGAGCAGCAGCGAGCACAGCATCGCTTTTGCAGCAGCTCCTTCCATGTGCATGTTTTTGGGAGTGGAAAGGCTTGCAGAGTGTTCAAGTAGCTTTTTCTCTCCGCTGGAAAGCTGCAGGCTCAGTGCCAGTGTTCTGCAGCTTCTTTCTTCACGTTTCAGCAGCTAGCACGCTCTCCGTGTGCAGGAGAAGCGGCTGAGGCTTCCTTGCCGGAGAAGCGGCACCTTCGCCGGCAGAGAGCCTCCGGCCGGCCGCGGTGCGCTCCGGAGCGGGGGCTTGTGCCGAAAGAGGCCGGGAGCAGGCGCTTACCTTCGGACAGCTCCGGATGCCCGTCTAATGCGTCTCTTGTCGCCTACACGGCAGGGAAAAGCTTTTCCACTCTGTCTAGCAAGGAGAAAGTGTGCCAGCACAGCAAATGCCCCCCGGACTTTCCCTGCAATTCAGCAAGTGCTTTGCAGCTTGAAATTGGAAGGAAAGCCTCAGATTTAGCAGCCAGAGCTTCAGGAGGAGCAGCAGCGAGCACAGCATCGCTTTTGCAGCAGCTCCTTCCATGTGCATGTTTTTGGGAGCGGAAAGGCTTGCAGAGTGTTCAAGTAGCTTTTTCTCTCCGCTGGAAAGCTGCAGGCTCAGTGCCAGTGTTCTGCAGCTTCTTTCTTCACGTTTCAGCAGCTAGCACGCTCTCCGTGTGCAGGAGAAGCGGCTGAGGCTTCCTTGCCGGAGAAGCGGCACCTTCGCCGGCAGAGAGCCTCCGGCCGGCCGCGGTGCGCTCCGGAGCGGGGGCTTGTGCCGAAAGAGGCCGGGAACAGGCGCTTACCTTCGGACAGCTCCGGATGCCCGTCTAATGCGTCTCTTGTCGCCTACACGGCAGGGAAAAGCTTTTCCACTCTGTCTAGCAAGGAGAAAGTGTGCCAGCACAGCAAATGCCTCCCGGACTTTCCCTGCAATTCAGCAAGCGCTTTGCAGCTTGAAATTGGAAGGAAAGCCTCAGATTTAGCAGCCAGAGCTTCAGGAGGAGCAGCAGCGAGCACAGCATCGCTTTTGCAGCAGCTCCTTCCATGTGCATGTTTTTGGGAGTGGAAAGGCTTGCAGAGTGTTCAAGTAGCTTTTTCTCTCCGCTGGAAAGCTGCAGGCTCAGTGCCAGTGTTCTGCAGCTTCTTTCTTCACGTTTCAGCAGCTAGCACGCTCTCCGTGTGCAGGAGAAGCGGCTGAGGCTTCCTTGCCGGAGAAGCGGCACCTTCGCCGGCAGAGAGCCTCCGGCCGGCCGCGGTGCGCTCCGGAGCGGGGGCTTGTGCCGAAAGAGGCCGGGAACAGGCGCTTACCTTCGGACAGCTCCGGATGCCCGTCTAATGCGTCTCTTGTCGCCTACACGGCAGGGAAAAGCTTTTCCACTCTGTCTAGGAAGGAGAAAGTGTGCCAGCACAGCAAATGCCTCCCGGACTTTCCCTGCAATTCAGCAAGTGCTTTGCAGCTTGAAATTGGAAGGAAAGCCTCAGATTTAGCAGCCAGAGCTTCAGGAGGAGCAGCAGCGAGCACAGCATCGCTTTTGCAGCAGCTCCTTCCATGTGCATGTTTTTGGGAGTGGAAAGGCTTGCAGAGTGTTCAAGTAGCTTTTTCTCTCCGCTGGAAAGCTGCAGGCTCAGTGCCAGTGTTCTGCAGCTTCTTTCTTCACGTTTCAGCAGCTAGCACGCTCTCCGTGTGCAGGAGAAGCGGCTGAGGCTTCCTTGCCGGAGAAGCGGCACCTTCGCCGGCAGAGAGCCTCCGGCCGGCCGCGGTGCGCTCCGGAGCGGGGGCTTGTGCCGAAAGAGGCCGGGAACAGGCGCTTACCTTCGGACAGCTCCGGATGCCCGTCTAATGCGTCTCTTGTCGCCTACACGGCAGGGAAAAGCTTTTCCACTCTGTCTAGGAAGGAGAAAGTGTGCCAGCACAGCAAATGCCTCCCGGACTTTCCCTGCAATTCAGCAAGCGCTTTGCAGCTTGAAATTGGAAGGAAAGCCTCAGATTTAGCAGCCAGAGCTTCAGGAGGAGCAGCAGCGAGCACAGCATCGCTTTTGCAGCAGCTCCTTCCATGTGCATGTTTTTGGGAGTGGAAAGGCTTGCAGAGTGTTCAAGTAGCTTTTTCTCTCCGCTGGAAAGCTGCAGGCTCAGTGCCAGTGTTCTGCAGCTTCTTTCTTCACGTTTCAGCAGCTAGCACGCTCTCCGTGTGCAGGAGAAGCGGCTGAGGCTTCCTTGCCGGAGAAGCGGCACCTTCGCCGGCAGAGAGCCTCCGGCCGGCCGCGGTGCGCTCCGGAGCGGGGGCTTGTGCCGAAAGAGGCCGGCAACAGGCGCTTACCTTCGGACAGCTCCGGATGCCCGTCTAATGCGTCTCTTGTCGCCTACACGGCAGGGAAAAGCTTTTCCACTCTGTCTAGCAAGGAGAAAGTGTGCCAGAACAGCAAATGCCTCCCGGACTTTCCCTGCAATTCAGCAAGTGCTTTGCAGCTTGAAATTGGAAGGAAAGCCTCAGATTTAGCAGCCAGAGCTTCAGGAGGAGCAGCAGCGAGCACAGCATCGCTTTTGCAGCAGCTCCTTCCATGTGCATGTTTTTGGGAGTGGAAAGGCTTGCAGAGTGTTCAAGTAGCTTTTTCTCTCCGCTGGAAAGCTGCAGGCTCAGTGCCAGTGTTCTGCAGCTTCTTTCTTCACGTTTCAGCAGCTAGCACGCTCTCCGTGTGCAGGAGAAGCGGCTGAGGCTTCCTTGCCGGAGAAGCGGCACCTTCGCCGGCAGAGAGCCTCCGGCCGGCCGCGGTGCGCTCCGGAGCGGGGGCTTGTGCCGAAAGAGGCCGGGAACAGGCGCTTACCTTCGGACAGCTCCGGATGCCCGTCTAATGCGTCTCTTGTCGCCTACACGGCAGGGAAAAGCTTTTCCACTCTGTCTAGGAAGGAGAAAGTGTGCCAGCACAGCAAATGCCCCCCGGACTTTCCCTGCAATTCAGCAAGTGCTTTGCAGCTTGAAATTGGAAGGAAAGCCTCAGATTTAGCAGCCAGAGCTTCAGGAGGAGCAGCAGCGAGCACAGCATCGCTTTTGCAGCAGCTCCTTCCATGTGCATGTTTTTGGCAGTGGAAAGGCTTGCAGAGTGTTCAAGTAGCTTTTTCTCTCCGCTGGAAAGCTGCAGGCTCAGTGCCAGTGTTCTGCAGCTTCTTTCTTCACGTTTCAGCAGCTAGCACGCTCTCCGTGTGCAGGAGAAGCGGCTGAGGCTTCCTTGCCGGAGAAGCGGCACCTTCGCCGGCAGAGAGCCTCCGGCCGGCCGCGGTGCGCTCCGGAGCGGGGGCTTGTGCCGAAAGAGGCCGGGAACAGGCGCTTACCTTCGGACAGCTCCGGATGCCCGTCTAATGCGTCTCTTGTCGCCTACACGGCAGGGAAAAGCTTTTCCACTCTGTCTAGGAAGGAGAAAGTGTGCCAGCACAGCAAATGCCCCCCGGACTTTCCCTGCAATTCAGCAAGTGCTTTGCAGCTTGAAATTGGAAGGAAAGCCTCAGATTTAGCAGCCAGAGCTTCAGGAGGAGCAGCAGCGAGCACAGCATCGCTTTTGCAGCAGCTCCTTCCATGTGCATGTTTTTGGGAGTGGAAAGGCTTGCAGAGTGTTCAAGTAGCTTTTTCTCTCCGCTGGAAAGCTGCAGGCTCAGTGCCAGTGTTCTGCAGCTTCTTTCTTCACGTTTCAGCAGCTAGCACGCTCTCCGTGTGCAGGAGAAGCGGCTGAGGCTTCCTTGCCGGAGAAGCGGCACCTTCGCCGGCAGAGAGCCTCCGGCCGGCCGCGGTGCGCTCCGGAGCGGGGGCTTGTGCCGAAAGAGGCCGGGAACAGGCGCTTACCTTCGGACAGCTCCGGATGCCCGTCTAATGCGTCTCTTGTCGCCTACACGGCAGGGAAAAGCTTTTCCACTCTGTCTAGGAAGGAGAAAGTGTGCCAGCACAGCAAATGCCTCCCGGACTTTCCCTGCAATTCAGCAAGTGCTTTGCAGCTTGAAATTGGAAGGAAAGCCTCAGATTTAGCAGCCAGAGCTTCAGGAGGAGCAGCAGCGAGCACAGCATCGCTTTTGCAGCAGCTCCTTCCATGTGCATGTTTTTGGGAGTGGAAAGGCTTGCAGAGTGTTCAAGTAGCTTTTTCTCTCCGCTGGAAAGCTGCAGGCTCAGTGCCAGTGTTCTGCAGCTTCTTTCTTCACGTTTCAGCAGCTAGCACGCTCTCCGTGTGCAGGAGAAGCGGCTGAGGCTTCCTTGCCGGAGAAGCGGCACCTTCGCCGGCAGAGAGCCTCCGGCCGGCCGCGGTGCGCTCCGGAGCGGGGGCTTGTGCCGAAAGAGGCCGGGAACAGGCGCTTACCTTCGGACAGCTCCGGATGCCCGTCTAATGCGTCTCTTGTCGCCTACACGGCAGGGAAAAGCTTTTCCACTCTGTCTAGGAAGGAGAAAGTGTGCCAGCACAGCAAATGCCCCCCGGACTTTCCCTGCAATTCAGCAAGTGCTTTGCAGCTTGAAATTGGAAGGAAAGCCTCAGATTTAGCAGCCAGAGCTTCAGGAGGAGCAGCAGCGAGCACAGCATCGCTTTTGCAGCAGCTCCTTCCATGTGCATGTTTTTGGGAGTGGAAAGGCTTGCAGAGTGTTCAAGTAGCTTTTTCTCTCCGCTGGAAAGCTGCAGGCTCAGTGCCAGTGTTCTGCAGCTTCTTTCTTCACGTTTCAGCAGCTAGCACGCTCTCCGTGTGCAGGAGAAGCGGCTGAGGCTTCCTTGCCGGAGAAGCGGCACCTTCGCCGGCAGAGAGCCTCCGGCCGGCCGCGGTGCGCTCCGGAGCGGGGGCTTGTGCCGAAAGAGGCCGGGAACAGGCGCTTACCTTCGGACAGCTCCGGATGCCCGTCTAATGCGTCTCTTGTCGCCTACACGGCAGGGAAAAGCTTTTCCACTCTGTCTAGGAAGGAGAAAGTGTGCCAGCACAGCAAATGCCCCCCGGACTTTCCCTGCAATTCAGCAAGTGCTTTGCAGCTTGAAATTGGAAGGAAAGCCTCAGATTTAGCAGCCAGAGCTTCAGGAGGAGCAGCAGCGAGCACAGCATCGCTTTTGCAGCAGCTCCTTCCATGTGCATGTTTTTGGGAGTGGAAAGGCTTGCAGAGTGTTCAAGTAGCTTTTTCTCTCCGCTGGAAAGCTGCAGGCTCAGTGCCAGTGTTCTGCAGCTTCTTTCTTCACGTTTCAGCAGCTAGCACGCTCTCCGTGTGCAGGAGAAGCGGCTGAGGCTTCCTTGCCGGAGAAGCGGCACCTTCGCCGGCAGAGAGCCTCCGGCCGGCCGCGGTGCGCTCCGGAGCGGGGGCTTGTGCCGAAAGAGGCCGGGAACAGGCGCTTACCTTCGGACAGCTCCGGATGCCCGTCTAATGCGTCTCTTGTCGCCTACACGGCAGGGAAAAGCTTTTCCACTCTGTCTAGGAAGGAGAAAGTGTGCCAGCACAGCAAATGCCCCCCGGACTTTCCCTGCAATTCAGCAAGTGCTTTGCAGCTTGAAATTGGAAGGAAAGCCTCAGATTTAGCAGCCAGAGCTTCAGGAGGAGCAGCAGCGAGCACAGCATCGCTTTTGCAGCAGCTCCTTCCATGTGCATGTTTTTGGGAGTGGAAAGGCTTGCAGAGTGTTCAAGTAGCTTTTTCTCTCCGCTGGAAAGCTGCAGGCTCAGTGCCAGTGTTCTGCAGCTTCTTTCTTCACGTTTCAGCAGCTAGCACGCTCTCCGTGTGCAGGAGAAGCGGCTGAGGCTTCCTTGCCGGAGAAGCGGCACCTTCGCCGGCAGAGAGCCTCCGGCCGGCCGCGGTGCGCTCCGGAGCGGGGGCTTGTGCCGAAAGAGGCCGGGAACAGGCGCTTACCTTCGGACAGCTCCGGATGCCCGTCTAATGCGTCTCTTGTCGCCTACACGGCAGGGAAAAGCTTTTCCACTCTGTCTAGGAAGGAGAAAGTGTGCCAGCACAGCAAATGCCCCCCGGACTTTCCCTGCAATTCAGCAAGTGCTTTGCAGCTTGAAATTGGAAGGAAAGCCTCAGATTTAGCAGCCAGAGCTTCAGGAGGAGCAGCAGCGAGCACAGCATCGCTTTTGCAGCAGCTCCTTCCATGTGCATGTTTTTGGCAGTGGAAAGGCTTGCAGAGTGTTCAAGTAGCTTTTTCTCTCCGCTGGAAAGCTGCAGGCTCAGTGCCAGTGTTCTGCAGCTTCTTTCTTCACGTTTCAGCAGCTAGCACGCTCTCCGTGTGCAGGAGAAGCGGCTGAGGCTTCCTTGCCGGAGAAGCGGCACCTTCGCCGGCAGAGAGCCTCCGGCCGGCCGCGGTGCGCTCCGGAGCGGGGGCTTGTGCCGAAAGAGGCCGGGAACAGGCGCTTACCTTCGGACAGCTCCGGATGCCCGTCTAATGCGTCTCTTGTCGCCTACACGGCAGGGAAAAGCTTTTCCACTCTGTCTAGGAAGGAGAAAGTGTGCCAGCACAGCAAATGCCTCCCGGACTTTCCCTGCAATTCAGCAAGCGCTTTGCAGCTTGAAATTGGAAGGAAAGCCTCAGATTTAGCAGCCAGAGCTTCAGGAGGAGCAGCAGCGAGCACAGCATCGCTTTTGCAGCAGCTCCTTCCATGTGCATGTTTTTGGGAGTGGAAAGGCTTGCAGAGTGTTCAAGTAGCTTTTTCTCTCCGCTGGAAAGCTGCAGGCTCAGTGCCAGTGTTCTGCAGCTTCTTTCTTCACGTTTCAGCAGCTAGCACGCTCTCCGTGTGCAGGAGAAGCGGCTGAGGCTTCCTTGCCGGAGAAGCGGCACCTTCGCCGGCAGAGAGCCTCCGGCCGGCCGCGGTGCGCTCCGGAGCGGGGGCTTGTGCCGAAAGAGGCCGGGAACAGGCGCTTACCTTCGGACAGCTCCGGATGCCCGTCTAATGCGTCTCTTGTCGCCTACACGGCAGGGAAAAGCTTTTCCACTCTGTCTAGGAAGGAGAAAGTGTGCCAGCACAGCAAATGCCTCCCGGACTTTCCCTGCAATTCAGCAAGTGCTTTGCAGCTTGAAATTGGAAGGAAAGCCTCAGATTTAGCAGCCAGAGCTTCAGGAGGAGCAGCAGCGAGCACAGCATCGCTTTTGCAGCAGCTCCTTCCATGTGCATGTTTTTGGGAGTGGAAAGGCTTGCAGAGTGTTCAAGTAGCTTTTTCTCTCCGCTGGAAAGCTGCAGGCTCAGTGCCAGTGTTCTGCAGCTTCTTTCTTCACGTTTCAGCAGCTAGCACGCTCTCCGTGTGCAGGAGAAGCGGCTGAGGCTTCCTTGCCGGAGAAGCGGCACCTTCGCCGGCAGAGAGCCTCCGGCCGGCCGCGGTGCGCTCCGGAGCGGGGGCTTGTGCCGAAAGAGGCCGGGAACAGGCGCTTACCTTCGGACAGCTCCGGATGCCCGTCTAATGCGTCTCTTGTCGCCTACACGGCAGGGAAAAGCTTTTCCACTCTGTCTAGGAAGGAGAAAGTGTGCCAGCACAGCAAATGCCTCCCGGACTTTCCCTGCAATTCAGCAAGTGCTTTGCAGCTTGAAATTGGAAGGAAAGCCTCAGATTTAGCAGCCAGAGCTTCAGGAGGAGCAGCAGCGAGCACAGCATCGCTTTTGCAGCAGCTCCTTCCATGTGCATGTTTTTGGGAGTGGAAAGGCTTGCAGAGTGTTCAAGTAGCTTTTTCTCTCCGCTGGAAAGCTGCAGGCTCAGTGCCAGTGTTCTGCAGCTTCTTTCTTCACGTTTCAGCAGCTAGCACGCTCTCCGTGTGCAGGAGAAGCGGCTGAGGCTTCCTTGCCGGAGAAGCGGCACCTTCGCCGGCAGAGAGCCTCCGGCCGGCCGCGGTGCGCTCCGGAGCGGGGGCTTGTGCCGAAAGAGGCCGGGAACAGGCGCTTACCTTCGGACAGCTCCGGATGCCCGTCTAATGCGTCTCTTGTCGCCTACACGGCAGGGAAAAGCTTTTCCACTCTGTCTAGGAAGGAGAAAGTGTGCCAGAACAGCAAATGCCTCCCGGACTTTCCCTGCAATTCAGCAAGTGCTTTGCAGCTTGAAATTGGAAGGAAAGCCTCAGATTTAGCAGCCAGAGCTTCAGGAGGAGCAGCAGCGAGCACAGCATCGCTTTTGCAGCAGCTCCTTCCATGTGCATGTTTTTGGGAGTGGAAAGGCTTGCAGAGTGTTCAAGTAGCTTTTTCTCTCCGCTGGAAAGCTGCAGGCTCAGTGCCAGTGTTCTGCAGCTTCTTTCTTCACGTTTCAGCAGCTAGCACGCTCTCCGTGTGCAGGAGAAGCGGCTGAGGCTTCCTTGCCGGAGAAGCGGCACCTTCGCCGGCAGAGAGCCTCCGGCCGGCCGCGGTGCCCTCCGGAGCGGGGGCTTGTGCCGAAAGAGGCCGGGAACAGGCGCTTACCTTCGGACAGCTCCGGATGCCCGTCTAATGCGTCTCTTGTCGCCTACACGGCAGGGAAAAGCTTTTCCACTCTGTCTAGGAAGGAGAAAGTGTGCCAGCACAGCAAATGCCCCCCGGACTTTCCCTGCAATTCAGCAAGTGCTTTGCAGCTTGAAATTGGAAGGAAAGCCTCAGATTTAGCAGCCAGAGCTTCAAAAGGAGCAGCAGCGAGCACAGCATCGCTTTTGCAGCAGCTCCTTCCATGTGCATGTTTTTGGGAGTGGAAAGGCTTGCAGAGTGTTCAAGTAGCTTTTTCTCTCCGCTGGAAAGCTGCAGGCTCAGTGCCAGTGTTCTGCAGCTTCTTTCTTCACGTTTCAGCAGCTAGCACGCTCTCCGTGTGCAGGAGAAGCGGCTGAGGCTTCCTTGCCGGAGAAGCGGCACCTTCGCCGGCAGAGAGCCTCCGGCCGGCCGCGGTGCGCTCCGGAGCGGGGGCTTGTGCCGAAAGAGGCCGGGAACAGGCGCTTACCTTCGGACAGCTCCGGATGCCCGTCTAATGCGTCTCTTGTCGCCTACACGGCAGGGAAAAGCTTTTCCACTCTGTCTAGCAAGGAGAAAGTGTGCCAGCACAGCAAATGCCCCCCGGACTTTCCCTGCAATTCAGCAAGTGCTTTGCAGCTTGAAATTGGAAGGAAAGCCTCAGATTTAGCAGCCAGAGCTTCAGGAGGAGCAGCAGCGAGCACAGCATCGCTTTTGCAGCAGCTCCTTCCATGTGCATGTTTTTGGGAGTGGAAAGGCTTGCAGAGTGTTCAAGTAGCTTTTTCTCTCCGCTGGAAAGCTGCAGGCTCAGTGCCAGTGTTCTGCAGCTTCTTTCTTCACGTTTCAGCAGCTAGCACGCTCTCCGTGTGCAGGAGAAGCGGCTGAGGCTTCCTTGCCGGAGAAGCGGCACCTTCGCCGGCAGAGAGCCTCCGGCCGGCCGCGGTGCGCTCCGGAGCGGGGGCTTGTGCCGAAAGAGGCCGGGAACAGGCGCTTACCTTCGGACAGCTCCGGATGCCCGTCTAATGCGTCTCTTGTCGCCTACACGGCAGGGAAAAGCTTTTCCACTCTGTCTAGGAAGGAGAAAGTGTGCCAGCACAGCAAATGCTTCCCGGACTTTCCCTGCAATTCAGCAAGCGCTTTGCAGCTTGAAATTGGAAGGAAAGCCTCAGATTTAGCAGCCAGAGCTTCAGGAGGAGCAGCAGCGAGCACAGCATCGCTTTTGCAGCAGCTCCTTCCATGTGCATGTTTTTGGGAGTGGAAAGGCTTGCAGAGTGTTCAAGTAGCTTTTTCTCTCCGCTGGAAAGCTGCAGGCTCAGTGCCAGTGTTCTGCAGCTTCTTTCTTCACGTTTCAGCAGCTAGCACGCTCTCCGTGTGCAGGAGAAGCGGCTGAGGCTTCCTTGCCGGAGAAGCGGCACCTTCGCCGGCAGAGAGCCTCCGGCCGGCCGCGGTGCGCTCCGGAGCGGGGGCTTGTGCCGAAAGAGGCCGGCAACAGGCGCTTACCTTCGGACAGCTCCGGATGCCCGTCTAATGCGTCTCTTGTCGCCTACACGGCAGGGAAAAGCTTTTCCACTCTGTCTAGGAAGGAGAAAGTGTGCCAGCACAGCAAATGCCTCCCGGAGTTTCCCTGCAATTCAGCAAGCGCTTTGCAGCTTGAAATTGGAAGGAAAGCCTCAGATTTAGCAGCCAGAGCTTCAGGAG
The DNA here is from genome assembly GCF_963513975.1 of Fringilla coelebs. Lineage (NCBI taxonomy): Eukaryota > Metazoa > Chordata > Aves > Passeriformes > Fringillidae > Fringilla > Fringilla coelebs. Next base: position 189,320 of record NW_028167436.1, on the reverse strand, counting down.
GAGCAGCAGCGAGCACAGCATCGCTTTTGCAGCAGCTCCTTCCATGTGCATGTTTTTGGGAGTGGAAAGGCTTGCAGAGTGTTCAAGTAGCTTTTTCTCTCCGCTGGAAAGCTGCAGGCTCAGTGCCAGTGTTCTGCAGCTTCTTTCTTCACGTTTCAGCAGCTAGCACGCTCTCCGTGTGCAGGAGAAGCGGCTGAGGCTTCCTTGCCGGAGAAGCGGCACCTTCGCCGGCAGAGAGCCTCCGGCCGGCCGCGGTGCGCTCCGGAGCGGGGGCTTGTGCCGAAAGAGGCCGGGAACAGGCGCTTACCTTCGGACAGCTCCGGATGCCCGTCTAATGCGTCTCTTGTCGCCTACACGGCAGGGAAAAGCTTTTCCACTCTGTCTAGGAAGGAGAAAGTGTGCCAGCACAGCAAATGCCCCCCGGACTTTCCCTGCAATTCAGCAAGTGCTTTGCAGCTTGAAATTGGAAGGAAAGCCTCAGATTTAGCAGCCAGAGCTTCAGGAGGAGCAGCAGCGAGCACAGCATCGCTTTTGCAGCAGCTCCTTCCATGTGCATGTTTTTGGGAGTGGAAAGGCTTGCAGAGTGTTCAAGTAGCTTTTTCTCTCCGCTGGAAAGCTGCAGGCTCAGTGCCAGTGTTCTGCAGCTTCTTTCTTCACGTTTCAGCAGCTAGCACGCTCTCCGTGTGCAGGAGAAGCGGCTGAGGCTTCCTTGCCGGAGAAGCGGCACCTTCGCCGGCAGAGAGCCTCCGGCCGGCCGCGGTGCGCTCCGGAGCGGGGGCTTGTGCCGAAAGAGGCCGGGAACAGGCGCTTACCTTCGGACAGCTCCGGATGCCCGTCTAATGCGTCTCTTGTCGCCTACACGGCAGGGAAAAGCTTTTCCACTCTGTCTAGCAAGGAGAAAGTGTGCCAGCACAGCAAATGCCTCCCGGACTTTCCCTGCAATTCAGCAAGTGCTTTGCAGCTTGAAATTGGAAGGAAAGCCTCAGATTTAGCAGCCAGAGCTTCAGGAGGAGCAGCAGCGAGCACAGCATCGCTTTTGCAGCAGCTCCTTCCATGTGCATGTTTTTGGGAGTGGAAAGGCTTGCAGAGTGTTCAAGTAGCTTTTTCTCTCCGCTGGAAAGCTGCAGGCTCAGTGCCAGTGTTCTGCAGCTTCTTTCTTCACGTTTCAGCAGCTAGCACGCTCTCCGTGTGCAGGAGAAGCGGCTGAGGCTTCCTTGCCGGAGAAGCGGCACCTTCGCCGGCAGAGAGCCTCCGGCCGGCCGCGGTGCGCTCCGGAGCGGGGGCTTGTGCCGAAAGAGGCCGGGAACAGGCGCTTACCTTCGGACAGCTCCGGATGCCCGTCTAATGCGTCTCTTGTCGCCTACACGGCAGGGAAAAGCTTTTCCACTCTGTCTAGGAAGGAGAAAGTGTGCCAGCACAGCAAATGCCTCCCGGACTTTCCCTGCAATTCAGCAAGCGCTTTGCAGCTTGAAATTGGAAGGAAAGCCTCAGATTTAGCAGCCAGAGCTTCAGGAGGAGCAGCAGCGAGCACAGCATCGCTTTTGCAGCAGCTCCTTCCATGTGCATGTTTTTGGGAGTGGAAAGGCTTGCAGAGTGTTCAAGTAGCTTTTTCTCTCCGCTGGAAAGCTGCAGGCTCAGTGCCAGTGTTCTGCAGCTTCTTTCTTCACGTTTCAGCAGCTAGCACGCTCTCCGTGTGCAGGAGAAGCGGCTGAGGCTTCCTTGCCGGAGAAGCGGCACCTTCGCCGGCAGAGAGCCTCCGGCCGGCCGCGGTGCGCTCCGGAGCGGGGGCTTGTGCCGAAAGAGGCCGGGAACAGGCGCTTACCTTCGGACAGCTCCGGATGCCCGTCTAATGCGTCTCTTGTCGCCTACACGGCAGGGAAAAGCTTTTCCACTCTGTCTAGGAAGGAGAAAGTGTGCCAGCACAGCAAATGCTTCCCGGACTTTCCCTGCAATTCAGCAAGCGCTTTGCAGCTTGAAATTGGAAGGAAAGCCTCAGATTTAGCAGCCAGAGCTTCAGGAGGAGCAGCAGCGAGCACAGCATCGCTTTTGCAGCAGCTCCTTCCATGTGCATGTTTTTGGGAGTGGAAAGGCTTGCAGAGTGTTCAAGTAGCTTTTTCTCTCCGCTGGAAAGCTGCAGGCTCAGTGCCAGTGTTCTGCAGCTTCTTTCTTCACGTTTCAGCAGCTAGCACGCTCTCCGTGTGCAGGAGAAGCGGCTGAGGCTTCCTTGCCGGAGAAGCGGCACCTTCGCCGGCAGAGAGCCTCCGGCCGGCCGCGGTGCGCTCCGGAGCGGGGGCTTGTGCCGAAAGAGGCCGGGAACAGGCGCTTACCTTCGGACAGCTCCGGATGCCCGTCTAATGCGTCTCTTGTCGCCTACACGGCAGGGAAAAGCTTTTCCACTCTGTCTAGGAAGGAGAAAGTGTGCCAGCACAGCAAATGCCTCCCGGACTTTCCCTGCAATTCAGCAAGCGCTTTGCAGCTTGAAATTGGAAGGAAAGCCTCAGATTTAGCAGCCAGAGCTTCAGGAGGAGCAGCAGCGAGCACAGCATCGCTTTTGCAGCAGCTCCTTCCATGTGCATGTTTTTGGGAGTGGAAAGGCTTGCAGAGTGTTCAAGTAGCTTTTTCTCTCCGCTGGAAAGCTGCAGGCTCAGTGCCAGTGTTCTGCAGCTTCTTTCTTCACGTTTCAGCAGCTAGCACGCTCTCCGTGTGCAGGAGAAGCGGCTGAGGCTTCCTTGCCGGAGAAGCGGCACCTTCGCCGGCAGAGAGCCTCCGGCCGGCCGCGGTGCGCTCCGGAGCGGGGGCTTGTGCCGAAAGAGGCCGGCAACAGGCGCTTACCTTCGGACAGCTCCGGATGCCCGTCTAATGCGTCTCTTGTCGCCTACACGGCAGGGAAAAGCTTTTCCACTCTGTCTAGGAAGGAGAAAGTGTGCCAGCACAGCAAATGCCCCCCGGACTTTCCCTGCAATTCAGCAAGTGCTTTGCAGCTTGAAATTGGAAGGAAAGCCTCAGATTTAGCAGCCAGAGCTTCAGGAGGAGCAGCAGCGAGCACAGCATCGCTTTTGCAGCAGCTCCTTCCATGTGCATGTTTTTGGGAGTGGAAAGGCTTGCAGAGTGTTCAAGTAGCTTTTTCTCTCCGCTGGAAAGCTGCAGGCTCAGTGCCAGTGTTCTGCAGCTTCTTTCTTCACGTTTCAGCAGCTAGCACGCTCTCCGTGTGCAGGAGAAGCGGCTGAGGCTTCCTTGCCGGAGAAGCGGCACCTTCGCCGGCAGAGAGCCTCCGGCCGGCCGCGGTGCGCTCCGGAGCGGGGGCTTGTGCCGAAAGAGGCCGGGAACAGGCGCTTACCTTCGGACAGCTCCGGATGCCCGTCTAATGCGTCTCTTGTCGCCTACACGGCAGGGAAAAGCTTTTCCACTCTGTCTAGGAAGGAGAAAGTGTGCCAGCACAGCAAATGCTTCCCGGACTTTCCCTGCAATTCAGCAAGCGCTTTGCAGCTTGAAATTGGAAGGAAAGCCTCAGATTTAGCAGCCAGAGCTTCAGGAGGAGCAGCAGCGAGCACAGCATCGCTTTTGCAGCAGCTCCTTCCATGTGCATGTTTTTGGGAGTGGAAAGGCTTGCAGAGTGTTCAAGTAGCTTTTTCTCTCCGCTGGAAAGCTGCAGGCTCAGTGCCAGTGTTCTGCAGCTTCTTTCTTCACGTTTCAGCAGCTAGCACGCTCTCCGTGTGCAGGAGAAGCGGCTGAGGCTTCCTTGCCGGAGAAGCGGCACCTTCGCCGGCAGAGAGCCTCCGGCCGGCCGCGGTGCGCTCCGGAGCGGGGGCTTGTGCCGAAAGAGGCCGGGAACAGGCGCTTACCTTCGGACAGCTCCGGATGCCCGTCTAATGCGTCTCTTGTCGCCTACACGGCAGGGAAAAGCTTTTCCACTCTGTCTAGGAAGGAGAAAGTGTGCCAGCACAGCAAATGCCTCCCGGACTTTCCCTGCAATTCAGCAAGCGCTTTGCAGCTTGAAATTGGAAGGAAAGCCTCAGATTTAGCAGCCAGAGCTTCAGGAGGAGCAGCAGCGAGCACAGCATCGCTTTTGCAGCAGCTCCTTCCATGTGCATGTTTTTGGGAGTGGAAAGGCTTGCAGAGTGTTCAAGTAGCTTTTTCTCTCCGCTGGAAAGCTGCAGGCTCAGTGCCAGTGTTCTGCAGCTTCTTTCTTCACGTTTCAGCAGCTAGCACGCTCTCCGTGTGCAGGAGAAGCGGCTGAGGCTTCCTTGCCGGAGAAGCGGCACCTTCGCCGGCAGAGAGCCTCCGGCCGGCCGCGGTGCGCTCCGGAGCGGGGGCTTGTGCCGAAAGAGGCCGGGAACAGGCGCTTACCTTCGGACAGCTCCGGATGCCCGTCTAATGCGTCTCTTGTCGCCTACACGGCAGGGAAAAGCTTTTCCACTCTGTCTAGCAAGGAGAAAGTGTGCCAGCACAGCAAATGCCTCCCGGACTTTCCCTGCAATTCAGCAAGTGCTTTGCAGCTTGAAATTGGAAGGAAAGCCTCAGATTTAGCAGCCAGAGCTTCAGGAGGAGCAGCAGCGAGCACAGCATCGCTTTTGCAGCAGCTCCTTCCATGTGCATGTTTTTGGGAGTGGAAAGGCTTGCAGAGTGTTCAAGTAGCTTTTTCTCTCCGCTGGAAAGCTGCAGGCTCAGTGCCAGTGTTCTGCAGCTTCTTTCTTCACGTTTCAGCAGCTAGCACGCTCTCCGTGTGCAGGAGAAGCGGCTGAGGCTTCCTTGCCGGAGAAGCGGCACCTTCGCCGGCAGAGAGCCTCCGGCCGGCCGCGGTGCGCTCCGGAGCGGGGGCTTGTGCCGAAAGAGGCCGGGAACAGGCGCTTACCTTCGGACAGCTCCGGATGCCCGTCTAATGCGTCTCTTGTCGCCTACACGGCAGGGAAAAGCTTTTCCACTCTGTCTAGGAAGGAGAAAGTGTGCCAGCACAGCAAATGCCTCCCGGACTTTCCCTGCAATTCAGCAAGCGCTTTGCAGCTTGAAATTGGAAGGAAAGCCTCAGATTTAGCAGCCAGAGCTTCAGGAGGAGCAGCAGCGAGCACAGCATCGCTTTTGCAGCAGCTCCTTCCATGTGCATGTTTTTGGGAGTGGAAAGGCTTGCAGAGTGTTCAAGTAGCTTTTTCTCTCCGCTGGAAAGCTGCAGGCTCAGTGCCAGTGTTCTGCAGCTTCTTTCTTCACGTTTCAGCAGCTAGCACGCTCTCCGTGTGCAGGAGAAGCGGCTGAGGCTTCCTTGCCGGAGAAGCGGCACCTTCGCCGGCAGAGAGCCTCCGGCCGGCCGCGGTGCGCTCCGGAGCGGGGGCTTGTGCCGAAAGAGGCCGGGAACAGGCGCTTACCTTCGGACAGCTCCGGATGCCCGTCTAATGCGTCTCTTGTCGCCTACACGGCAGGGAAAAGCTTTTCCACTCTGTCTAGCAAGGAGAAAGTGTGCCAGCACAGCAAATGCCTCCCGGACTTTCCCTGCAATTCAGCAAGTGCTTTGCAGCTTGAAATTGGAAGGAAAGCCTCAGATTTAGCAGCCAGAGCTTCAGGAGGAGCAGCAGCGAGCACAGCATCGCTTTTGCAGCAGCTCCTTCCATGTGCATGTTTTTGGGAGTGGAAAGGCTTGCAGAGTGTTCAAGTAGCTTTTTCTCTCCGCTGGAAAGCTGCAGGCTCAGTGCCAGTGTTCTGCAGCTTCTTTCTTCACGTTTCAGCAGCTAGCACGCTCTCCGTGTGCAGGAGAAGCGGCTGAGGCTTCCTTGCCGGAGAAGCGGCACCTTCGCCGGCAGAGAGCCTCCGGCCGGCCGCGGTGCGCTCCGGAGCGGGGGCTTGTGCCGAAAGAGGCCGGGAACAGGCGCTTACCTTCGGACAGCTCCGGATGCCCGTCTAATGCGTCTCTTGTCGCCTACACGGCAGGGAAAAGCTTTTCCACTCTGTCTAGGAAGGAGAAAGTGTGCCAGCACAGCAAATGCCCCCCGGACTTTCCCTGCAATTCAGCAAGTGCTTTGCAGCTTGAAATTGGAAGGAAAGCCTCAGATTTAGCAGCCAGAGCTTCAGGAGGAGCAGCAGCGAGCACAGCATCGCTTTTGCAGCAGCTCCTTCCATGTGCATGTTTTTGGGAGTGGAAAGGCTTGCAGAGTGTTCAAGTAGCTTTTTCTCTCCGCTGGAAAGCTGCAGGCTCAGTGCCAGTGTTCTGCAGCTTCTTTCTTCACGTTTCAGCAGCTAGCACGCTCTCCGTGTGCAGGAGAAGCGGCTGAGGCTTCCTTGCCGGAGAAGCGGCACCTTCGCCGGCAGAGAGCCTCCGGCCGGCCGCGGTGCGCTCCGGAGCGGGGGCTTGTGCCGAAAGAGGCCGGGAACAGGCGCTTACCTTCGGACAGCTCCGGATGCCCGTCTAATGCGTCTCTTGTCGCCTACACGGCAGGGAAAAGCTTTTCCACTCTGTCTAGCAAGGAGAAAGTGTGCCAGCACAGCAAATGCCTCCCGGACTTTCCCTGCAATTCAGCAAGTGCTTTGCAGCTTGAAATTGGAAGGAAAGCCTCAGATTTAGCAGCCAGAGCTTCAGGAGGAGCAGCAGCGAGCACAGCATCGCTTTTGCAGCAGCTCCTTCCATGTGCATGTTTTTGGGAGTGGAAAGGCTTGCAGAGTGTTCAAGTAGCTTTTTCTCTCCGCTGGAAAGCTGCAGGCTCAGTGCCAGTGTTCTGCAGCTTCTTTCTTCACGTTTCAGCAGCTAGCACGCTCTCCGTGTGCAGGAGAAGCGGCTGAGGCTTCCTTGCCGGAGAAGCGGCACCTTCGCCGGCAGAGAGCCTCCGGCCGGCCGCGGTGCGCTCCGGAGCGGGGGCTTGTGCCGAAAGAGGCCGGCAACAGGCGCTTACCTTCGGACAGCTCCGGATGCCCGTCTAATGCGTCTCTTGTCGCCTACACGGCAGGGAAAAGCTTTTCCACTCTGTCTAGGAAGGAGAAAGTGTGCCAGCACAGCAAATGCCCCCCGGACTTTCCCTGCAATTCAGCAAGTGCTTTGCAGCTTGAAATTGGAAGGAAAGCCTCAGATTTAGCAGCCAGAGCTTCAGGAGGAGCAGCAGCGAGCACAGCATCGCTTTTGCAGCAGCTCCTTCCATGTGCATGTTTTTGGGAGTGGAAAGGCTTGCAGAGTGTTCAAGTAGCTTTTTCTCTCCGCTGGAAAGCTGCAGGCTCAGTGCCAGTGTTCTGCAGCTTCTTTCTTCACGTTTCAGCAGCTAGCACGCTCTCCGTGTGCAGGAGAAGCGGCTGAGGCTTCCTTGCCGGAGAAGCGGCACCTTCGCCGGCAGAGAGCCTCCGGCCGGCCGCGGTGCGCTCCGGAGCGGGGGCTTGTGCCGAAAGAGGCCGGGAACAGGCGCTTACCTTCGGACAGCTCCGGATGCCCGTCTAATGCGTCTCTTGTCGCCTACACGGCAGGGAAAAGCTTTTCCACTCTGTCTAGGAAGGAGAAAGTGTGCCAGAACAGCAAATGCCTCCCGGACTTTCCCTGCAATTCAGCAAGTGCTTTGCAGCTTGAAATTGGAAGGAAAGCCTCAGATTTAGCAGCCAGAGCTTCAGGAGGAGCAGCAGCGAGCACAGCATCGCTTTTGCAGCAGCTCCTTCCATGTGCATGTTTTTGGGAGTGGAAAGGCTTGCAGAGTGTTCAAGTAGCTTTTTCTCTCCGCTGGAAAGCTGCAGGCTCAGTGCCAGTGTTCTGCAGCTTCTTTCTTCACGTTTCAGCAGCTAGCACGCTCTCCGTGTGCAGGAGAAGCGGCTGAGGCTTCCTTGCCGGAGAAGCGGCACCTTCGCCGGCAGAGAGCCTCCGGCCGGCCGCGGTGCGCTCCGGAGCGGGGGCTTGTGCCGAAAGAGGCCGGGAACAGGCGCTTACCTTCGGACAGCTCCGGATGCCCGTCTAATGCGTCTCTTGTCGCCTACACGGCAGGGAAAAGCTTTTCCACTCTGTCTAGGAAGGAGAAAGTGTGCCAGCACAGCAAATGCCTCCCGGACTTTCCCTGCAATTCAGCAAGTGCTTTGCAGCTTGAAATTGGAAGGAAAGCCTCAGATTTAGCAGCCAGAGCTTCAGGAGGAGCAGCAGCGAGCACAGCATCGCTTTTGCAGCAGCTCCTTCCATGTGCATGTTTTTGGGAGTGGAAAGGCTTGCAGAGTGTTCAAGTAGCTTTTTCTCTCCGCTGGAAAGCTGCAGGCTCAGTGCCAGTGTTCTGCAGCTTCTTTCTTCACGTTTCAGCAGCTAGCACGCTCTCCGTGTGCAGGAGAAGCGGCTGAGGCTTCCTTGCCGGAGAAGCGGCACCTTCGCCGGCAGAGAGCCTCCGGCCGGCCGCGGTGCGCTCCGGAGCGGGGGCTTGTGCCGAAAGAGGCCGGGAACAGGCGCTTACCTTCGGACAGCTCCGGATGCCCGTCTAATGCGTCTCTTGTCGCCTACACGGCAGGGAAAAGCTTTTCCACTCTGTCTAGGAAGGAGAAAGTGTGCCAGAACAGCAAATGCCTCCCGGACTTTCCCTGCAATTCAGCAAGTGCTTTGCAGCTTGAAATTGGAAGGAAAGCCTCAGATTTAGCAGCCAGAGCTTCAGGAGGAGCAGCAGCGAGCACAGCATCGCTTTTGCAGCAGCTCCTTCCATGTGCATGTTTTTGGGAGTGGAAAGGCTTGCAGAGTGTTCAAGTAGCTTTTTCTCTCCGCTGGAAAGCTGCAGGCTCAGTGCCAGTGTTCTGCAGCTTCTTTCTTCACGTTTCAGCAGCTAGCACGCTCTCCGTGTGCAGGAGAAGCGGCTGAGGCTTCCTTGCCGGAGAAGCGGCACCTTCGCCGGCAGAGAGCCTCCGGCCGGCCGCGGTGCGCTCCGGAGCGGGGGCTTGTGCCGAAAGAGGCCGGGAACAGGCGCTTACCTTCGGACAGCTCCGGATGCCCGTCTAATGCGTCTCTTGTCGCCTACACGGCAGGGAAAAGCTTTTCCACTCTGTCTAGGAAGGAGAAAGTGTGCCAGCACAGCAAATGCTTCCCGGACTTTCCCTGCAATTCAGCAAGCGCTTTGCAGCTTGAAATTGGAAGGAAAGCCTCAGATTTAGCAGCCAGAGCTTCAGGAGGAGCAGCAGCGAGCACAGCATCGCTTTTGCAGCAGCTCCTTCCATGTGCATGTTTTTGGGAGTGGAAAGGCTTGCAGAGTGTTCAAGTAGCTTTTTCTCTCCGCTGGAAAGCTGCGGGCTCAGTGCCAGTGTTCTGCAGCTTCTTTCTTCACGTTTCAGCAGCTAGCACGCTCTCCGTGTGCAGGAGAAGCGGCTGAGGCTTCCTTGCCGGAGAAGCGGCACCTTCGCCGGCAGAGAGCCTCCGGCCGGCCGCGGTGCGCTCCGGAGCGGGGGCTTGTGCCGAAAGAGGCCGGCAACAGGCGCTTACCTTCGGACAGCTCCGGATGCCCGTCTAATGCGTCTCTTGTCGCCTACACGGCAGGGAAAAGCTTTTCCACTCTGTCTAGGAAGGAGAAAGTGTGCCAGCACAGCAAATGCCTCCCGGACTTTCCCTGCAATTCAGCAAGCGCTTTGCAGCTTGAAATTGGAAGGAAAGCCTCAGATTTAGCAGCCAGAGCTTCAGGAGGAGCAGCAGCGAGCACAGCATCGCTTTTGCAGCAGCTCCTTCCATGTGCATGTTTTTGGGAGTGGAAAGGCTTGCAGAGTGTTCAAGTAACTTTTTCTCTCCGCTGGAAAGCTGCAGGCTCAGTGCCAGTGTTCTGCAGCTTCTTTCTTCACGTTTCAGCAGCTAGCACGCTCTCCGTGTGCAGGAGAAGCGGCTGAGGCTTCCTTGCCGGAGAAGCGGCACCTTCGCCGGCAGAGAGCCTCCGGCCGGCCGCGGTGCGCTCCGGAGCGGGGGCTTGTGCCGAAAGAGGCCGGGAACAGGCGCTTACCTTCGGACAGCTCCGGATGCCCGTCTAATGCGTCTCTTGTCGCCTACACGGCAGGGAAAAGCTTTTCCACTCTGTCTAGGAAGGAGAAAGTGTGCCAGCACAGCAAATGCCCCCCGGACTTTCCCTGCAATTCAGCAAGTGCTTTGCAGCTTGAAATTGGAAGGAAAGCCTCAGATTTAGCAGCCAGAGCTTCAGGAGGAGCAGCAGCGAGCACAGCATCGCTTTTGCAGCAGCTCCTTCCATGTGCATGTTTTTGGGAGTGGAAAGGCTTGCAGAGTGTTCAAGTAGCTTTTTCTCTCCGCTGGAAAGCTGCAGGCTCAGTGCCAGTGTTCTGCAGCTTCTTTCTTCACGTTTCAGCAGCTAGCACGCTCTCCGTGTGCAGGAGAAGCGGCTGAGGCTTCCTTGCCGGAGAAGCGGCACCTTCGCCGGCAGAGAGCCTCCGGCCGGCCGCGGTGCGCTCCGGAGCGGGGGCTTGTGCCGAAAGAGGCCGGGAACAGGCGCTTACCTTCGGACAGCTCCGGATGCCCGTCTAATGCGTCTCTTGTCGCCTACACGGCAGGGAAAAGCTTTTCCACTCTGTCTAGCAAGGAGAAAGTGTGCCAGCACAGCAAATGCCCCCCGGACTTTCCCTGCAATTCAGCAAGTGCTTTGCAGCTTGAAATTGGAAGGAAAGCCTCAGATTTAGCAGCCAGAGCTTCAGGAGGAGCAGCAGCGAGCACAGCATCGCTTTTGCAGCAGCTCCTTCCATGTGCATGTTTTTGGGAGTGGAAAGGCTTGCAGAGTGTTCAAGTAGCTTTTTCTCTCCGCTGGAAAGCTGCAGGCTCAGTGCCAGTGTTCTGCAGCTTCTTTCTTCACGTTTCAGCAGCTAGCACGCTCTCCGTGTGCAGGAGAAGCGGCTGAGGCTTCCTTGCCGGAGAAGCGGCACCTTCGCCGGCAGAGAGCCTCCGGCCGGCCGCGGTGCGCTCCGGAGCGGGGGCTTGTGCCGAAAGAGGCCGGGAACAGGCGCTTACCTTCGGACAGCTCCGGATGCCCGTCTAATGCGTCTCTTGTCGCCTACACGGCAGGGAAAAGCTTTTCCACTCTGTCTAGGAAGGAGAAAGTGTGCCAGCACAGCAAATGCTTCCCGGACTTTCCCTGCAATTCAGCAAGCGCTTTGCAGCTTGAAATTGGAAGGAAAGCCTCAGATTTAGCAGCCAGAGCTTCAGGAGGAGCAGCAGCGAGCACAGCATCGCTTTTGCAGCAGCTCCTTCCATGTGCATGTTTTTGGGAGTGGAAAGGCTTGCAGAGTGTTCAAGTAGCTTTTTCTCTCCGCTGGAAAGCTGCAGGCTCAGTGCCAGTGTTCTGCAGCTTCTTTCTTCACGTTTCAGCAGCTAGCACGCTCTCCGTGTGCAGGAGAAGCGGCTGAGGCTTCCTTGCCGGAGAAGCGGCACCTTCGCCGGCAGAGAGCCTCCGGCCGGCCGCGGTGCGCTCCGGAGCGGGGGCTTGTGCCGAAAGAGGCCGGGAACAGGCGCTTACCTTCGGACAGCTCCGGATGCCCGTCTAATGCGTCTCTTGTCGCCTACACGGCAGGGAAAAGCTTTTCCACTCTGTCTAGGAAGGAGAAAGTGTGCCAGCACAGCAAATGCCTCCCGGACTTTCCCTGCAATTCAGCAAGCGCTTTGCAGCTTGAAATTGGAAGGAAAGCCTCAGATTTAGCAGCCAGAGCTTCAGGAGGAGCAGCAGCGAGCACAGCATCGCTTTTGCAGCAGCTCCTTCCATGTGCATGTTTTTGGGAGTGGAAAGGCTTGCAGAGTGTTCAAGTAGCTTTTTCTCTCCGCTGGAAAGCTGCAGGCTCAGTGCCAGTGTTCTGCAGCTTCTTTCTTCACGTTTCAGCAGCTAGCACGCTCTCCGTGTGCAGGAGAAGCGGCTGAGGCTTCCTTGCCGGAGAAGCGGCACCTTCGCCGGCAGAGAGCCTCCGGCCGGCCGCGGTGCGCTCCGGAGCGGGGGCTTGTGCCGAAAGAGGCCGGGAACAGGCGCTTACCTTCGGACAGCTCCGGATGCCCGTCTAATGCGTCTCTTGTCGCCTACACGGCAGGGAAAAGCTTTTCCACTCTGTCTAGGAAGGAGAAAGTGTGCCAGCACAGCAAATGCCTCCCGGACTTTCCCTGCAATTCAGCAAGTGCTTTGCAGCTTGAAATTGGAAGGAAAGCCTCAGATTTAGCAGCCAGAGCTTCAGGAGGAGCAGCAGCGAGCACAGCATCGCTTTTGCAGCAGCTCCTTCCATGTGCATGTTTTTGGGAGTGGAAAGGCTTGCAGAGTGTTCAAGTAGCTTTTTCTCTCCGCTGGAAAGCTGCAGGCTCAGTGCCAGTGTTCTGCAGCTTCTTTCTTCACGTTTCAGCAGCTAGCACGCTCTCCGTGTGCAGGAGAAGCGGCTGAGGCTTCCTTGCCGGAGAAGCGGCACCTTCGCCGGCAGAGAGCCTCCGGCCGGCCGCGGTGCGCTCCGGAGCGGGGGCTTGTGCCGAAAGAGGCCGGGAACAGGCGCTTACCTTCGGACAGCTCCGGATGCCCGTCTAATGCGTCTCTTGTCGCCTACACGGCAGGGAAAAGCTTTTCCACTCTGTCTAGGAAGGAGAAAGTGTGCCAGCACAGCAAATGCCCCCCGGACTTTCCCTGCAATTCAGCAAGTGCTTTGCAGCTTGAAATTGGAAGGAAAGCCTCAGATTTAGCAGCCAGAGCTTCAGGAGGAGCAGCAGCGAGCACAGCATCGCTTTTGCAGCAGCTCCTTCCATGTGCATGTTTTTGGGAGTGGAAAGGCTTGCAGAGTGTTCAAGTAGCTTTTTCTCTACGCTGGAAAACTGCACGCTCAGTGCCAGTGTTCTGCAGCTTCTTTCTTCACGTTTCAGCAGCTAGCACGCTCTCCGTGTGCAGGAGAAGCGGCTGAGGCTTCCTTGCCGGAGAAGCGGCACCTTCGCCGGCAGAGAGCCTCCGGCCGGCCGCGGTGCGCTCCGGAGCGGGGGCTTGTGCCGAAAGAGGCCGGGAACAGGCGCTTACCTTCGGACAGCTCCGGATGCCCGTCTAATGCGTCTCTTGTCGCCTACACGGCAGGGAAAAGCTTTTCCACTCTGTCTAGCAAGGAGAAAGTGTGCCAGCACAGCAAATGCCTCCCGGACTTTCCCTGCAATTCAGCAAGCGCTTTGCAGCTTGAAATTGGAAGGAAAGCCTCAGATTTAGCAGCCAGAGCTTCAGGAGGAGCAGCAGCGAGCACAGCATCGCTTTTGCAGCAGCTCCTTCCATGTGCATGTTTTTGGGAGTGGAAAGGCTTGCAGAGTGTTCAAGTAGCTTTTTCTCTCCGCTGGAAAGCTGCACGCTCAGTGCCAGTGTTCTGCAGCTTCTTTCTTCACGTTTCAGCAGCTAGCACGCTCTCCGTGTGCAGGAGAAGCGGCTGAGGCTTCCTTGCCGGAGAAGCGGCACCTTCGCCGGCAGAGAGCCTCCGGCCGGCCGCGGTGCGCTCCGGAGCGGGGGCTTGTGCCGAAAGAGGCCGGGAACAGGCGCTTACCTTCGGACAGCTCCGGATGCCCGTCTAATGCGTCTCTTGTCGCCTACACGGCAGGGAAAAGCTTTTCCACTCTGTCTAGCAAGGAGAAAGTGTGCCAGCACAGCAAATGCCCCCCGGACTTTCCCTGCAATTCAGCAAGTGCTTTGCAGCTTGAAATTGGAAGGAAAGCCTCAGATTTAGCAACCAGAGCTTCAGGAGGAGCAGCAGCGAGCACAGCATCGCTTTTGCAGCAGCTCCTTCCATGTGCATGTTTTTGGGAGTGGAAAGGCTTGCAGAGTGTTCAAGTAGCTTTTTCTCTCCGCTGGAAAGCTGCAGGCTCAGTGCCAGTGTTCTGCAGCTTCTTTCTTCACGTTTCAGCAGCTAGCACGCTCTCCGTGTGCAGGAGAAGCGGCTGAGGCTTCCTTGCCGGAGAAGCGGCACCTTCGCCGGCAGAGAGCCTCCGGCCGGCCGCGGTGCGCTCCGGAGCGGGGGCTTGTGCCGAAAGAGGCCGGGAACAGGCGCTTACCTTCGGACAGCTCCGGATGCCCGTCTAATGCGTCTCTTGTCGCCTACACGGCAGGGAAAAGCTTTTCCACTCTGTCTAGGAAGGAGAAAGTGTGCCAGCACAGCAAATGCCCCCCGGACTTTCCCTGCAATTCAGCAAGTGCTTTGCAGCTTGAAATTGGAAGGAAAGCCTCAGATTTAGCAGCCAGAGCTTCAGGAGGAGCAGCAGCGAGCACAGCATCGCTTTTGCAGCAGCTCCTTCCATGTGCATGTTTTTGGGAGTGGAAAGGCTTGCAGAGTGTTCAAGTAGCTTTTTCTCTCCGCTGGAAAGCTGCAGGCTCAGTGCCAGTGTTCTGCAGCTTCTTTCTTCACGTTTCAGCAGCTAGCACGCTCTCCGTGTGCAGGAGAAGCGGCTGAGGCTTCCTTGCCGGAGAAGCGGCACCTTCGCCGGCAGAGAGCCTCCGGCCGGCCGCGGTGCGCTCCGGAGCGGGGGCTTGTGCCGAAAGAGGCCGGGAACAGGCGCTTACCTTCGGACAGCTCCGGATGCCCGTCTAATGCGTCTCTTGTCGCCTACACGGCAGGGAAAAGCTTTTCCACTCTGTCTAGGAAGGAGAAAGTGTGCCAGCACAGCAAATGCCTCCCGGACTTTCCCTGCAATTCAGCAAGTGCTTTGCAGCTTGAAATTGGAAGGAAAGCCTCAGATTTAGCAGCCAGAGCTTCAGGAGGAGCAGCAGCGAGCACAGCATCGCTTTTGCAGCAGCTCCTTCCATGTGCATGTTTTTGGGAGTGGAAAGGCTTGCAGAGTGTTCAAGTAGCTTTTTCTCTCCGCTGGAAAGCTGCAGGCTCAGTGCCAGTGTTCTGCAGCTTCTTTCTTCACGTTTCAGCAGCTAGCACGCTCTCCGTGTGCAGGAGAAGCGGCTGAGGTTTCCTTGCCGGAGAAGCGGCACCTTCGCCGGCAGAGAGCCTCCGGCCGGCCGCGGTGCGCTCCGGAGCGGGGGCTTGTGCCGAAAGAGGCCGGCAACAGGCGCTTACCTTCGGACAGCTCCGGATGCCCGTCTAATGCGTCTCTTGTCGCCTACACGGCAGGGAAAAGCTTTTCCACTCTGTCTAGGAAGGAGAAAGTGTGCCAGCACAGCAAATGCCCCCCGGACTTTCCCTGCAATTCAGCAAGTGCTTTGCAGCTTGAAATTGGAAGGAAAGCCTCAGATTTAGCAGCCAGAGCTTCAGGAGGAGCAGCAGCGAGCACAGCATCGCTTTTGCAGCAGCTCCTTCCATGTGCATGTTTTTGGGAGTGGAAAGGCTTGCAGAGTGTTCAAGTAGCTTTTTCTCTCCGCTGGAAAGCTGCAGGCTCAGTGCCAGTGTTCTGCAGCTTCTTTCTTCACGTTTCAGCAGCTAGCACGCTCTCCGTGTGCAGGAGAAGCGGCTGAGGCTTCCTTGCCGGAGAAGCGGCACCTTCGCCGGCAGAGAGCCTCCGGCCGGCCGCGGTGCGCTCCGGAGCGGGGGCTTGTGCCGAAAGAGGCCGGCAACAGGCGCTTACCTTCGGACAGCTCCGGATGCCCGTCTAATGCGTCTCTTGTCGCCTACACGGCAGGGAAAAGCTTTTCCACTCTGTCTAGGAAGGAGAAAGTGTGCCAGAACAGCAAATGCCTCCCGGACTTTCCCTGCAATTCAGCAAGTGCTTTGCAGCTTGAAATTGGAAGGAAAGCCTCAGATTTAGCAGCCAGAGCTTCAGGAGGAGCAGCAGCGAGCACAGCATCGCTTTTGCAGCAGCTCCTTCCATGTGCATGTTTTTGGGAGTGGAAAGGCTTGCAGAGTGTTCAAGTAGCTTTTTCTCTCCGCTGGAAAGCTGCAGGCTCAGTGCCAGTGTTCTGCAGCTTCTTTCTTCACGTTTCAGCAGCTAGCACGCTCTCCGTGTGCAGGAGAAGCGGCTGAGGCTTCCTTGCCGGAGAAGCGGCACCTTCGCCGGCAGAGAGCCTCCGGCCGGCCGCGGTGCGCTCCGGAGCGGGGGCTTGTGCCGAAAGAGGCCGGGAACAGGCGCTTACCTTCGGACAGCTCCGGATGCCCGTCTAATGCGTCTCTTGTCGCCTACACGGCAGGGAAAAGCTTTTCCACTCTGTCTAGGAAGGAGAAAGTGTGCCAGCACAGCAAATGCCCCCCGGACTTTCCCTGAAATTCAGCAAGTGCTTTGCAGCTTGAAATTGGAAGGAAAGCCTCAGATTTAGCAGCCAGAGCTTCAGGAGGAGCAGCAGCGAGCACAGCATCGCTTTTGCAGCAGCTCCTTCCATGTGCATGTTTTTGGGAGTGGAAAGGCTTGCAGAGTGTTCAAGTAGCTTTTTCTCTCCGCTGGAAAGCTGCAGGCTCAGTGCCAGTGTTCTGCAGCTTCTTTCTTCACGTTTCAGCAGCTAGCACGCTCTCCGTGTGCAGGAGAAGCGGCTGAGGCTTCCTTGCCGGAGAAGCGGCACCTTCGCCGGCAGAGAGCCTCCGGCCGGCCGCGGTGCGCTCCGGAGCGGGGGCTTGTGCCGAAAGAGGCCGGGAACAGGCGCTTACCTTCGGACAGCTCCGGATGCCCGTCTAATGCGTCTCTTGTCGCCTACACGGCAGGGAAAAGCTTTTCCACTCTGTCTAGCAAGGAGAAAGTGTGCCAGCACAGCAAATGCCCCCCGGACTTTCCCTGCAATTCAGCAAGTGCTTTGCAGCTTGAAATTGGAAGGAAAGCCTCAGATTTAGCAGCCAGAGCTTCAGGAGGAGCAGCAGCGAGCACAGCATCGCTTTTGCAGCAGCTCCTTCCATGTGCATGTTTTTGGGAGTGGAAAGGCTTGCAGAGTGTTCAAGTAGCTTTTTCTCTCCGCTGGAAAGCTGCAGGCTCAGTGCCAGTGTTCTGCAGCTTCTTTCTTCACGTTTCAGCAGCTAGCACGCTCTCCGTGTGCAGGAGAAGCGGCTGAGGCTTCCTTGCCGGAGAAGCGGCACCTTCGCCGGCAGAGAGCCTCCGGCCGGCCGCGGTGCGCTCCGGAGCGGGGGCTTGTGCCGAAAGAGGCCGGGAACAGGCGCTTACCTTCGGACAGCTCCGGATGCCCGTCTAATGCGTCTCTTGTCGCCTACACGGCAGGGAAAAGCTTTTCCACTCTGTCTAGGAAGGAGAAAGTGTGCCAGCACAGCAAATGCCTCCCGGACTTTCCCTGCAATTCAGCAAGCGCTTTGCAGCTTGAAATTGGAAGGAAAGCCTCAGATTTAGCAGCCAGAGCTTCAGGAGGAGCAGCAGCGAGCACAGCATCGCTTTTGCAGCAGCTCCTTCCATGTGCATGTTTTTGGGAGTGGAAAGGCTTGCAGAGTGTTCAAGTAGCTTTTTCTCTCCGCTGGAAAGCTGCAGGCTCAGTGCCAGTGTTCTGCAGCTTCTTTCTTCACGTTTCAGCAGCTAGCACGCTCTCCGTGTGCAGGAGAAGCGGCTGAGGCTTCCTTGCCGGAGAAGCGGCACCTTCGCCGGCAGAGAGCCTCCGGCCGGCCGCGGTGCGCTCCGGAGCGGGGGCTTGTGCCGAAAGAGGCCGGGAACAGGCGCTTACCTTCGGACAGCTCCGGATGCCCGTCTAATGCGTCTCTTGTCGCCTACACGGCAGGGAAAAGCTTTTCCACTCTGTCTAGGAAGGAGAAAGTGTGCCAGCACAGCAAATGCCTCCCGGACTTTCCCTGCAATTCAGCAAGTGCTTTGCAGCTTGAAATTGGAAGGAAAGCCTCAGATTTAGCAGCCAGAGCTTCAGGAGGAGCAGCAGCGAGCACAGCATCGCTTTTGCAGCAGCTCCTTCCATGTGCATGTTTTTGGGAGTGGAAAGGCTTGCAGAGTGTTCAAGTAGCTTTTTCTCTCCGCTGGAAAGCTGCAGGCTCAGTGCCAGTGTTCTGCAGCTTCTTTCTTCACGTTTCAGCAGCTAGCACGCTCTCCGTGTGCAGGAGAAGCGGCTGAGGCTTCCTTGCCGGAGAAGCGGCACCTTCGCCGGCAGAGAGCCTCCGGCCGGCCGCGGTGCGCTCCGGAGCGGGGGCTTGTGCCGAAAGAGGCCGGGAACAGGCGCTTACCTTCGGACAGCTCCGGATGCCCGTCTAATGCGTCTCTTGTCGCCTACACGGCAGGGAAAAGCTTTTCCACTCTGTCTAGGAAGGAGAAAGTGTGCCAGCACAGCAAATGCCCCCCGGACTTTCCCTGCAATTCAGCAAGTGCTTTGCAGCTTGAAATTGGAAGGAAAGCCTCAGATTTAGCAGCCAGAGCTTCAGGAGGAGCAGCAGCGAGCACAGCATCGCTTTTGCAGCAGCTCCTTCCATGTGCATGTTTTTGGGAGTGGAAAGGCTTGCAGAGTGTTCAAGTAGCTTTTTCTCTCCGCTGGAAAGCTGCACGCTCAGTGCCAGTGTTCTGCAGCTTCTTTCTTCACGTTTCAGCAGCTAGCACGCTCTCCGTGTGCAGGAGAAGCGGCTGAGGCTTCCTTGCCGGAGAAGCGGCACCTTCGCCGGCAGAGAGCCTCCGGCCGGCCGCGGTGCGCTCCGGAGCGGGGGCTTGTGCCGAAAGAGGCCGGGAACAGGCGCTTACCTTCGGACAGCTCCGGATGCCCGTCTAATGCGTCTCTTGTCGCCTACACGGCAGGGAAAAGCTTTTCCACTCTGTCTAGGAAGGAGAAAGTGTGCCAGCACAGCAAATGCCCCCCGGACTTTCCCTGCAATTCAGCAAGTGCTTTGCAGCTTGAAATTGGAAGGAAAGCCTCAGATTTAGCAGCCAGAGCTTCAGGAGGAGCAGCAGCGAGCACAGCATCGCTTTTGCAGCAGCTCCTTCCATGTGCATGTTTTTGGGAGTGGAAAGGCTTGCAGAGTGTTCAAGTAGCTTTTTCTCTCCGCTGGAAAGCTGCAGGCTCAGTGCCAGTGTTCTGCAGCTTCTTTCTTCACGTTTCAGCAGCTAGCACGCTCTCCGTGTGCAGGAGAAGCGGCTGAGGCTTCCTTGCCGGAGAAGCGGCACCTTCGCCGGCAGAGAGCCTCCGGCCGGCCGCGGTGCGCTCCGGAGCGGGGGCTTGTGCCGAAAGAGGCCGGCAACAGGCGCTTACCTTCGGACAGCTCCGGATGCCCGTCTAATGCGTCTCTTGTCGCCTACACGGCAGGGAAAAGCTTTTCCACTCTGTCTAGGAAGGAGAAAGTGTGCCAGCACAGCAAATGCCCCCCGGACTTTCCCTGCAATTCAGCAAGTGCTTTGCAGCTTGAAATTGGAAGGAAAGCCTCAGATTTAGCAGCCAGAGCTTCAGGAGGAGCAGCAGCGAGCACAGCATCGCTTTTGCAGCAGCTCCTTCCATGTGCATGTTTTTGGGAGTGGAAAGGCTTGCAGAGTGTTCAAGTAGCTTTTTCTCTCCGCTGGAAAGCTGCAGGCTCAGTGCCAGTGTTCTGCAGCTTCTTTCTTCACGTTTCAGCAGCTAGCACGCTCTCCGTGTGCAGGAGAAGCGGCTGAGGCTTCCTTGCCGGAGAAGCGGCACCTTCGCCGGCAGAGAGCCTCCGGCCGGCCGCGGTGCGCTCCGGAGCGGGGGCTTGTGCCGAAAGAGGCCGGGAACAGGCGCTTACCTTCGGACAGCTCCGGATGCCCGTCTAATGCGTCTCTTGTCGCCTACACGGCAGGGAAAAGCTTTTCCACTCTGTCTAGGAAGGAGAAAGTGTGCCAGCACAGCAAATGCCTCCCGGACTTTCCCTGCAATTCAGCAAGTGCTTTGCAGCTTGAAATTGGAAGGAAAGCCTCAGATTCAGCAGCCAGAGCTTCAGGAGGAGCAGCAGCGAGCACAGCATCGCTTTTGCAGCAGCTCCTTCCATGTGCATGTTTTTGGGAGTGGAAAGGCTTGCAGAGTGTTCAAGTAGCTTTTTCTCTCCGCTGGAAAGCTGCAGGCTCAGTGCCAGTGTTCTGCAGCTTCTTTCTTCACGTTTCAGCAGCTAGCACGCTCTCCGTGTGCAGGAGAAGCGGCTGAGGCTTCCTTGCCGGAGAAGCGGCACCTTCGCCGGCAGAGAGCCTCCGGCCGGCCGCGGTGCGCTCCGGAGCGGGGGCTTGTGCCGAAAGAGGCCGGGAACAGGCGCTTACCTTCGGACAGCTCCGGATGCCCGTCTAATGCGTCTCTTGTCGCCTACACGGCAGGGAAAAGCTTTTCCACTCTGTCTAGGAAGGAGAAAGTG
Source organism: Fringilla coelebs (assembly GCF_963513975.1). Lineage (NCBI taxonomy): Eukaryota > Metazoa > Chordata > Aves > Passeriformes > Fringillidae > Fringilla > Fringilla coelebs. Next base: position 169,226 of record NW_028167436.1, on the reverse strand, counting down.
TGCCAGCACAGCAAATGCCTCCCGGACTTTCCCTGCAATTCAGCAAGTGCTTTGCAGCTTGAAATTGGAAGGAAAGCCTCAGATTCAGCAGCCAGAGCTTCAGGAGGAGCAGCAGCGAGCACAGCATCGCTTTTGCAGCAGCTCCTTCCATGTGCATGTTTTTGGGAGTGGAAAGGCTTGCAGAGTGTTCAAGTAGCTTTTTCTCTCCGCTGGAAAGCTGCAGGCTCAGTGCCAGTGTTCTGCAGCTTCTTTCTTCACGTTTCAGCAGCTAGCACGCTCTCCGTGTGCAGGAGAAGCGGCTGAGGCTTCCTTGCCGGAGAAGCGGCACCTTCGCCGGCAGAGAGCCTCCGGCCGGCCGCGGTGCGCTCCGGAGCGGGGGCTTGTGCCGAAAGAGGCCGGGAACAGGCGCTTACCTTCGGACAGCTCCGGATGCCCGTCTAATGCGTCTCTTGTCGCCTACACGGCAGGGAAAAGCTTTTCCACTCTGTCTAGGAAGGAGAAAGTGTGCCAGCACAGCAAATGCCCCCCGGACTTTCCCTGCAATTCAGCAAGTGCTTTGCAGCTTGAAATTGGAAGGAAAGCCTCAGATTTAGCAGCCAGAGCTTCAGGAGGAGCAGCAGCGAGCACAGCATCGCTGTTGCAGCAGCTCCTTCCATGTGCATGTTTGTGGGAGTGGAAAGGCTTGCAGAGTGTTCAAGTAGCTTTTTCTCTCCGCTGGAAAGCTGCAGGCTCAGTGCCAGTGTTCTGCAGCTTCTTTCTTCACGTTTCAGCAGCTAGCACGCTCTCCGTGTGCAGGAGAAGCGGCTGAGGCTTCCTTGCCGGAGAAGCGGCACCTTCGCCGGCAGAGAGCCTCCGGCCGGCCGCGGTGCGCTCCGGAGCGGGGGCTTGTGCCGAAAGAGGCCGGGAACAGGCGCTTACCTTCGGACAGCTCCGGATGCCCGTCTAATGCGTCTCTTGTCGCCTACACGGCAGGGAAAAGCTTTTTCACTCTGTCTAGGAAGGAGAAAGTGTGCCAGCACAGCAAATGCCTCCCGGACTTTCCCTGCAATTCAGCAAGTGCTTTGCAGCTTGAAATTGGAAGGAAAGCCTCAGATTTAGCAGCCAGAGCTTCAGGAGGAGCAGCAGCGAGCACAGCATCGCTTTTGCAGCAGCTCCTTCCATGTGCATGTTTTTGGGAGTGGAAAGGCTTGCAGAGTGTTCAAGTAGCTTTTTCTCTCCGCTGGAAAGCTGCAGGCTCAGTGCCAGTGTTCTGCAGCTTCTTTCTTCACGTTTCAGCAGCTAGCACGCTCTCCGTGTGCAGGAGAAGCGGCTGAGGCTTCCTTGCCGGAGAAGCGGCACCTTCGCCGGCAGAGAGCCTCCGGCCGGCCGCGGTGCGCTCCGGAGCGGGGGCTTGTGCCGAAAGAGGCCGGGAACAGGCGCTTACCTTCGGACAGCTCCGGATGCCCGTCTAATGCGTCTCTTGTCGCCTACACGGCAGGGAAAAGCTTTTCCACTCTGTCTAGGAAGGAGAAAGTGTGCCAGCACAGCAAATGCCTCCCGGACTTTCCCTGCAATTCAGCAAGTGCTTTGCAGCTTGAAATTGGAAGGAAAGCCTCAGATTTAGCAGCCAGAGCTTCAGGAGGAGCAGCAGCGAGCACAGCATCGCTTTTGCAGCAGCTCCTTCCATGTGCATGTTTTTGGGAGTGGAAAGGCTTGCAGAGTGTTCAAGTAGCTTTTTCTCTCCGCTGGAAAGCTGCAGGCTCAGTGCCAGTGTTCTGCAGCTTCTTTCTTCACGTTTCAGCAGCTAGCACGCTCTCCGTGTGCAGGAGAAGCGGCTGAGGCTTCCTTGCCGGAGAAGCGGCACCTTCGCCGGCAGAGAGCCTCCGGCCGGCCGCGGTGCGCTCCGGAGCGGGGGCTTGTGCCGAAAGAGGCCGGCAACAGGCGCTTACCTTCGGACAGCTCCGGATGCCCGTCTAATGCGTCTCTTGTCGCCTACACGGCAGGGAAAAGCTTTTCCACTCTGTCTAGGAAGGAGAAAGTGTGCCAGCACAGCAAATGCCTCCCGGACTTTCCCTGCAATTCAGCAAGTGCTTTGCAGCTTGAAATTGGAAGGAAAGCCTCAGATTTAGCAGCCAGAGCTTCAGGAGGAGCAGCAGCGAGCACAGCATCGCTTTTGCAGCAGCTCCTTCCATGTGCATGTTTTTGGGAGTGGAAAGGCTTGCAGAGTGTTCAAGTAGCTTTTTCTCTCCGCTGGAAAGCTGCAGGCTCAGTGCCAGTGTTCTGCAGCTTCTTTCTTCACGTTTCAGCAGCTAGCACGCTCTCCGTGTGCAGGAGAAGCGGCTGAGGCTTCCTTGCCGGAGAAGCGGCACCTTCGCCGGCAGAGAGCCTCCGGCCGGCCGCGGTGCGCTCCGGAGCGGGGGCTTGTGCCGAAAGAGGCCGGCAACAGGCGCTTACCTTCGGACAGCTCCGGATGCCCGTCTAATGCGTCTCTTGTCGCCTACACGGCAGGGAAAAGCTTTTCCACTCTGTCTAGGAAGGAGAAAGTGTGCCAGCACAGCAAATGCCCCCCGGACTTTCCCTGCAATTCAGCAAGTGCTTTGCAGCTTGAAATTGGAAGGAAAGCCTCAGATTTAGCAGCCAGAGCTTCAGGAGGAGCAGCAGCGAGCACAGCATCGCTGTTGCAGCAGCTCCTTCCATGTGCATGTTTTTGGGAGTGGAAAGGCTTGCAGAGTGTTCAAGTAGCTTTTTCTCTCCGCTGGAAAGCTGCAGGCTCAGTGCCAGTGTTCTGCAGCTTCTTTCTTCACGTTTCAGCAGCTAGCACGCTCTCCGTGTGCAGGAGAAGCGGCTGAGGCTTCCTTGCCGGAGAAGCGGCACCTTCGCCGGCAGAGAGCCTCCGGCCGGCCGCGGTGCGCTCCGGAGCGGGGGCTTGTGCCGAAAGAGGCCGGGAACAGGCGCTTACCTTCGGACAGCTCCGGATGCCCGTCTAATGCGTCTCTTGTCGCCTACACGGCAGGGAAAAGCTTTTCCACTCTGTCTAGGAAGGAGAAAGTGTGCCAGCACAGCAAATGCCCCCCGGACTTTCCCTGCAATTCAGCAAGTGCTTTGCAGCTTGAAATTGGAAGGAAAGCCTCAGATTTAGCAGCCAGAGCTTCAGGAGGAGCAGCAGCGAGCACAGCATCGCTTTTGCAGCAGCTCCTTCCATGTGCATGTTTTTGGGAGTGGAAAGGCTTGCAGAGTGTTCAAGTAGCTTTTTCTCTCCGCTGGAAAGCTGCAGGCTCAGTGCCAGTGTTCTGCAGCTTCTTTCTTCACGTTTCAGCAGCTAGCACGCTCTCCGTGTGCAGGAGAAGCGGCTGAGGCTTCCTTGCCGGAGAAGCGGCACCTTCGCCGGCAGAGAGCCTCCGGCCGGCCGCGGTGCGCTCCGGAGCGGGGGCTTGTGCCGAAAGAGGCCGGGAACAGGCGCTTACCTTCGGACAGCTCCGGATGCCCGTCTAATGCGTCTCTTGTCGCCTACACGGCAGGGAAAAGCTTTTCCACTCTGTCTAGGAAGGAGAAAGTGTGCCAGCACAGCAAATGCCTCCCGGACTTTCCCTGCAATTCAGCAAGTGCTTTGCAGCTTGAAATTGGAAGGAAAGCCTCAGATTTAGCAGCCAGAGCTTCAGGAGGAGCAGCAGCGAGCACAGCATCGCTGTTGCAGCAGCTCCTTCCATGTGCATGTTTTTGGGAGTGGAAAGGCTTGCAGAGTGTTCAAGTAGCTTTTTCTCTCCGCTGGAAAGCTGCAGGCTCAGTGCCAGTGTTCTGCAGCTTCTTTCTTCACGTTTCAGCAGCTAGCACGCTCTCCGTGTGCAGGAGAAGCGGCTGAGGCTTCCTTGCCGGAGAAGCGGCACCTTCGCCGGCAGAGAGCCTCCGGCCGGCCGCGGTGCGCTCCGGAGCGGGGGCTTGTGCCGAAAGAGGCCGGCAACAGGCGCTTACCTTCGGACAGCTCCGGATGCCCGTCTAATGCGTCTCTTGTCGCCTACACGGCAGGGAAAAGCTTTTCCACTCTGTCTAGGAAGGAGAAAGTGTGCCAGCACAGCAAATGCCCCCCGGACTTTCCCTGCAATTCAGCAAGTGCTTTGCAGCTTGAAATTGGAAGGAAAGCCTCAGATTTAGCAGCCAGAGCTTCAGGAGGAGCAGCAGCGAGCACAGCATCTCTTTTGCAGCAGCTCCTTCCATGTGCATGTTTTTGGGAGTGGAAAGGCTTGCAGAGTGTTCAAGTAGCTTTTTCTCTCCGCTGGAAAGCTGCAGGCTCAGTGCCAGTGTTCTGCAGCTTCTTTCTTCACGTTTCAGCAGCTAGCACGCTCTCCGTGTGCAGGAGAAGCGGCTGAGGCTTCCTTGCCGGAGAAGCGGCACCTTCGCCGGCAGAGAGCCTCCGGCCGGCCGCGGTGCGCTCCGGAGCGGGGGCTTGTGCCGAAAGAGGCCGGGAACAGGCGCTTACCTTCGGACAGCTCCGGATGCCCGTCTAATGCGTCTCTTGTCGCCTACACGGCAGGGAAAAGCTTTTCCACTCTGTCTAGGAAGGAGAAAGTGTGCCAGCACAGCAAATGCCTCCCGGACTTTCCCTGCAATTCAGCAAGTGCTTTGCAGCTTGAAATTGGAAGGAAAGCCTCAGATTCAGCAGCCAGAGCTTCAGGAGGAGCAGCAGCGAGCACAGCATCGCTTTTGCAGCAGCTCCTTCCATGTGCATGTTTTTGGGAGTGGAAAGGCTTGCAGAGTGTTCAAGTAGCTTTTTCTCTCCGCTGGAAAGCTGCAGGCTCAGTGCCAGTGTTCTGCAGCTTCTTTCTTCACGTTTCAGCAGCTAGCACGCTCTCCGTGTGCAGGAGAAGCGGCTGAGGCTTCCTTGCCGGAGAAGCGGCACCTTCGCCGGCAGAGAGCCTCCGGCCGGCCGCGGTGCGCTCCGGAGCGGGGGCTTGTGCCGAAAGAGGCCGGGAACAGGCGCTTACCTTCGGACAGCTCCGGATGCCCGTCTAATGCGTCTCTTGTCGCCTACACGGCAGGGAAAAGCTTTTCCACTCTGTCTAGGAAGGAGAAAGTGTGCCAGCACAGCAAATGCCCCCCGGACTTTCCCTGCAATTCAGCAAGTGCTTTGCAGCTTGAAATTGGAAGGAAAGCCTCAGATTTAGCAGCCAGAGCTTCAGGAGGAGCAGCAGCGAGCACAGCATCGCTGTTGCAGCAGCTCCTTCCATGTGCATGTTTTTGGGAGTGGAAAGGCTTGCAGAGTGTTCAAGTAGCTTTTTCTCTCCGCTGGAAAGCTGCAGGCTCAGTGCCAGTGTTCTGCAGCTTCTTTCTTCACGTTTCAGCAGCTAGCACGCTCTCCGTGTGCAGGAGAAGCGGCTGAGGCTTCCTTGCCGGAGAAGCGGCACCTTCGCCGGCAGAGAGCCTCCGGCCGGCCGCGGTGCGCTCCGGAGCGGGGGCTTGTGCCGAAAGAGGCCGGCAACAGGCGCTTACCTTCGGACAGCTCCGGATGCCCGTCTAATGCGTCTCTTGTCGCCTACACGGCAGGGAAAAGCTTTTCCACTCTGTCTAGGAAGGAGAAAGTGTGCCAGCACAGCAAATGCCCCCCGGACTTTCCCTGCAATTCAGCAAGTGCTTTGCAGCTTGAAATTGGAAGGAAAGCCTCAGATTTAGCAGCCAGAGCTTCAGGAGGAGCAGCAGCGAGCACAGCATCGCTGTTGCAGCAGCTCCTTCCATGTGCATGTTTTTGGGAGTGGAAAGGCTTGCAGAGTGTTCAAGTAGCTTTTTCTCTCCGCTGGAAAGCTGCAGGCTCAGTGCCAGTGTTCTGCAGCTTCTTTCTTCACGTTTCAGCAGCTAGCACGCTCTCCGTGTGCAGGAGAAGCGGCTGAGGCTTCCTTGCCGGAGAAGCGGCACCTTCGCCGGCAGAGAGCCTCCGGCCGGCCGCGGTGCGCTCCGGAGCGGGGGCTTGTGCCGAAAGAGGCCGGGAACAGGCGCTTACCTTCGGACAGCTCCGGATGCCCGTCTAATGCGTCTCTTGTCGCCTACACGGCAGGGAAAAGCTTTTCCACTCTGTCTAGGAAGGAGAAAGTGTGCCAGCACAGCAAATGCCCCCCGGACTTTCCCTGCAATTCAGCAAGTGCTTTGCAGCTTGAAATTGGAAGGAAAGCCTCAGATTTAGCAGCCAGAGCTTCAGGAGGAGCAGCAGCGAGCACAGCATCGCTGTTGCAGCAGCTCCTTCCATGTGCATGTTTTTGGGAGTGGAAAGGCTTGCAGAGTGTTCAAGTAGCTTTTTCTCTCCGCTGGAAAGCTGCAGGCTCAGTGCCAGTGTTCTGCAGCTTCTTTCTTCACGTTTCAGCAGCTAGCACGCTCTCCGTGTGCAGGAGAAGCGGCTGAGGCTTCCTTGCCGGAGAAGCGGCACCTTCGCCGGCAGAGAGCCTCCGGCCGGCCGCGGTGCGCTCCGGAGCGGGGGCTTGTGCCGAAAGAGGCCGGGAACAGGCGCTTACCTTCGGACAGCTCCGGATGCCCGTCTAATGCGTCTCTTGTCGCCTACACGGCAGGGAAAAGCTTTTCCACTCTGTCTAGGAAGGAGAAAGTGTGCCAGCACAGCAAATGCCCCCCGGACTTTCCCTGCAATTCAGCAAGTGCTTTGCAGCTTGAAATTGGAAGGAAAGCCTCAGATTTAGCAGCCAGAGCTTCAGGAGGAGCAGCAGCGAGCACAGCATCGCTTTTGCAGCAGCTCCTTCCATGTGCATGTTTTTGGGAGTGGAAAGGCTTGCAGAGTGTTCAAGTAGCTTTTTCTCTCCGCTGGAAAGCTGCAGGCTCAGTGCCAGTGTTCTGCAGCTTCTTTCTTCACGTTTCAGCAGCTAGCACGCTCTCCGTGTGCAGGAGAAGCGGCTGAGGCTTCCTTGCCGGAGAAGCGGCACCTTCGCCGGCAGAGAGCCTCCGGCCGGCCGCGGTGCGCTCCGGAGCGGGGGCTTGTGCCGAAAGAGGCCGGCAACAGGCGCTTACCTTCGGACAGCTCCGGATGCCCGTCTAATGCGTCTCTTGTCGCCTACACGGCAGGGAAAAGCTTTTCCACTCTGTCTAGGAAGGAGAAAGTGTGCCAGCACAGCAAATGCCCCCCGGACTTTCCCTGCAATTCAGCAAGTGCTTTGCAGCTTGAAATTGGAAGGAAAGCCTCAGATTTAGCAGCCAGAGCTTCAGGAGGAGCAGCAGCGAGCACAGCATCGCTGTTGCAGCAGCTCCTTCCATGTGCATGTTTTTGGGAGTGGAAAGGCTTGCAGAGTGTTCAAGTAGCTTTTTCTCTCCGCTGGAAAGCTGCAGGCTCAGTGCCAGTGTTCTGCAGCTTCTTTCTTCACGTTTCAGCAGCTAGCACGCTCTCCGTGTGCAGGAGAAGCGGCTGAGGCTTCCTTGCCGGAGAAGCGGCACCTTCGCCGGCAGAGAGCCTCCGGCCGGCCGCGGTGCGCTCCGGAGCGGGGGCTTGTGCCGAAAGAGGCCGGGAACAGGCGCTTACCTTCGGACAGCTCCGGATGCCCGTCTAATGCGTCTCTTGTCGCCTACACGGCAGGGAAAAGCTTTTCCACTCTGTCTAGGAAGGAGAAAGTGTGCCAGCACAGCAAATGCCTCCCGGACTTTCCCTGCAATTCAGCAAGTGCTTTGCAGCTTGAAATTGGAAGGAAAGCCTCAGATTCAGCAGCCAGAGCTTCAGGAGGAGCAGCAGCGAGCACAGCATCGCTTTTGCAGCAGCTCCTTCCATGTGCATGTTTTTGGGAGTGGAAAGGCTTGCAGAGTGTTCAAGTAGCTTTTTCTCTCCGCTGGAAAGCTGCAGGCTCAGTGCCAGTGTTCTGCAGCTTCTTTCTTCACGTTTCAGCAGCTAGCACGCTCTCCGTGTGCAGGAGAAGCGGCTGAGGCTTCCTTGCCGGAGAAGCGGCACCTTCGCCGGCAGAGAGCCTCCGGCCGGCCGCGGTGCGCTCCGGAGCGGGGGCTTGTGCCGAAAGAGGCCGGGAACAGGCGCTTACCTTCGGACAGCTCCGGATGCCCGTCTAATGCGTCTCTTGTCGCCTACACGGCAGGGAAAAGCTTTTCCACTCTGTCTAGGAAGGAGAAAGTGTGCCAGCACAGCAAATGCCCCCCGGACTTTCCCTGCAATTCAGCAAGTGCTTTGCAGCTTGAAATTGGAAGGAAAGCCTCAGATTTAGCAGCCAGAGCTTCAGGAGGAGCAGCAGCGAGCACAGCATCGCTGTTGCAGCAGCTCCTTCCATGTGCATGTTTTTGGGAGTGGAAAGGCTTGCAGAGTGTTCAAGTAGCTTTTTCTCTCCGCTGGAAAGCTGCAGGCTCAGTGCCAGTGTTCTGCAGCTTCTTTCTTCACGTTTCAGCAGCTAGCACGCTCTCCGTGTGCAGGAGAAGCGGCTGAGGCTTCCTTGCCGGAGAAGCGGCACCTTCGCCGGCAGAGAGCCTCCGGCCGGCCGCGGTGCGCTCCGGAGCGGGGGCTTGTGCCGAAAGAGGCCGGGAACAGGCGCTTACCTTCGGACAGCTCCGGATGCCCGTCTAATGCGTCTCTTGTCGCCTACACGGCAGGGAAAAGCTTTTCCACTCTGTCTAGGAAGGAGAAAGTGTGCCAGCACAGCAAATGCCCCCCGGACTTTCCCTGCAATTCAGCAAGTGCTTTGCAGCTTGAAATTGGAAGGAAAGCCTCAGATTTAGCAGCCAGAGCTTCAGGAGGAGCAGCAGCGAGCACAGCATCGCTTTTGCAGCAGCTCCTTCCATGTGCATGTTTTTGGGAGTGGAAAGGCTTGCAGAGTGTTCAAGTAGCTTTTTCTCTCCGCTGGAAAGCTGCAGGCTCAGTGCCAGTGTTCTGCAGCTTCTTTCTTCACGTTTCAGCAGCTAGCACGCTCTCCGTGTGCAGGAGAAGCGGCTGAGGCTTCCTTGCCGGAGAAGCGGCACCTTCGTCGGCAGAGAGCCTCCGGCCGGCCGCGGTGCGCTCCGGAGCGGGGGCTTGTGCCGAAAGAGGCCGGGAACAGGCGCTTACCTTCGGACAGCTCCGGATGCCCGTCTAATGCGTCTCTTGTCGCCTACACGGCAGGGAAAAGCTTTTCCACTCTGTCTAGGAAGGAGAAAGTGTGCCAGCACAGCAAATGCCTCCCGGACTTTCCCTGCAATTCAGCAAGTGCTTTGCAGCTTGAAATTGGAAGGAAAGCCTCAGATTCAGCAGCCAGAGCTTCAGGAGGAGCAGCAGCGAGCACAGCATCGCTTTTGCAGCAGCTCCTTCCATGTGCATGTTTTTGGGAGTGGAAAGGCTTGCAGAGTGTTCAAGTAGCTTTTTCTCTCCGCTGGAAAGCTGCAGGCTCAGTGCCAGTGTTCTGCAGCTTCTTTCTTCACGTTTCAGCAGCTAGCACGCTCTCCGTGTGCAGGAGAAGCGGCTGAGGCTTCCTTGCCGGAGAAGCGGCACCTTCGCCGGCAGAGAGCCTCCGGCCGGCCGCGGTGCGCTCCGGAGCGGGGGCTTGTGCCGAAAGAGGCCGGGAACAGGCGCTTACCTTCGGACAGCTCCGGATGCCCGTCTAATGCGTCTCTTGTCGCCTACACGGCAGGGAAAAGCTTTTCCACTCTGTCTAGGAAGGAGAAAGTGTGCCAGCACAGCAAATGCCTCCCGGACTTTCCCTGCAATTCAGCAAGTGCTTTGCAGCTTGAAATTGGAAGGAAAGCCTCAGATTTAGCAGCCAGAGCTTCAGGAGGAGCAGCAGCGAGCACAGCATCGCTTTTGCAGCAGCTCCTTCCATGTGCATGTTTTTGGGAGTGGAAAGGCTTGCAGAGTGTTCAAGTAGCTTTTTCTCTCCGCTGGAAAGCTGCAGGCTCAGTGCCAGTGTTCTGCAGCTTCTTTCTTCACGTTTCAGCAGCTAGCACGCTCTCCGTGTGCAGGAGAAGCGGCTGAGGCTTCCTTGCCGGAGAAGCGGCACCTTCGCCGGCAGAGAGCCTCCGGCCGGCCGCGGTGCGCTCCGGAGCGGGGGCTTGTGCCGAAAGAGGCCGGCAACAGGCGCTTACCTTCGGACAGCTCCGGATGCCCGTCTAATGCGTCTCTTGTCGCCTACACGGCAGGGAAAAGCTTTTCCACTCTGTCTAGGAAGGAGAAAGTGTGCCAGCACAGCAAATGCCTCCCGGACTTTCCCTGCAATTCAGCAAGTGCTTTGCAGCTTGAAATTGGAAGGAAAGCCTCAGATTTAGCAGCCAGAGCTTCAGGAGGAGCAGCAGCGAGCACAGCATCGCTTTTGCAGCAGCTCCTTCCATGTGCATGTTTTTGGGAGTGGAAAGGCTTGCAGAGTGTTCAAGTAGCTTTTTCTCTCCGCTGGAAAGCTGCAGGCTCAGTGCCAGTGTTCTGCAGCTTCTTTCTTCACGTTTCAGCAGCTAGCACGCTCTCCGTGTGCAGGAGAAGCGGCTGAGGCTTCCTTGCCGGAGAAGCGGCACCTTCGCCGGCAGAGAGCCTCCGGCCGGCCGCGGTGCGCTCCGGAGCGGGGGCTTGTGCCGAAAGAGGCCGGCAACAGGCGCTTACCTTCGGACAGCTCCGGATGCCCGTCTAATGCGTCTCTTGTCGCCTACACGGCAGGGAAAAGCTTTTCCACTCTGTCTAGGAAGGAGAAAGTGTGCCAGCACAGCAAATGCCCCCCGGACTTTCCCTGCAATTCAGCAAGTGCTTTGCAGCTTGAAATTGGAAGGAAAGCCTCAGATTTAGCAGCCAGAGCTTCAGGAGGAGCAGCAGCGAGCACAGCATCGCTGTTGCAGCAGCTCCTTCCATGTGCATGTTTTTGGGAGTGGAAAGGCTTGCAGAGTGTTCAAGTAGCTTTTTCTCTCCGCTGGAAAGCTGCAGGCTCAGTGCCAGTGTTCTGCAGCTTCTTTCTTCACGTTTCAGCAGCTAGCACGCTCTCCGTGTGCAGGAGAAGCGGCTGAGGCTTCCTTGCCGGAGAAGCGGCACCTTCGCCGGCAGAGAGCCTCCGGCCGGCCGCGGTGCGCTCCGGAGCGGGGGCTTGTGCCGAAAGAGGCCGGGAACAGGCGCTTACCTTCGGACAGCTCCGGATGCCCGTCTAATGCGTCTCTTGTCGCCTACACGGCAGGGAAAAGCTTTTCCACTCTGTCTAGGAAGGAGAAAGTGTGCCAGCACAGCAAATGCCTCCCGGACTTTCCCTGCAATTCAGCAAGTGCTTTGCAGCTTGAAATTGGAAGGAAAGCCTCAGATTTAGCAGCCAGAGCTTCAGGAGGAGCAGCAGCGAGCACAGCATCGCTTTTGCAGCAGCTCCTTCCATGTGCATGTTTTTGGGAGTGGAAAGGCTTGCAGAGTGTTCAAGTAGCTTTTTCTCTCCGCTGGAAAGCTGCAGGCTCAGTGCCAGTGTTCTGCAGCTTCTTTCTTCACGTTTCAGCAGCTAGCACGCTCTCCGTGTGCAGGAGAAGCGGCTGAGGCTTCCTTGCCGGAGAAGCGGCACCTTCGCCGGCAGAGAGCCTCCGGCCGGCCGCGGTGCGCTCCGGAGCGGGGGCTTGTGCCGAAAGAGGCCGGGAACAGGCGCTTACCTTCGGACAGCTCCGGATGCCCGTCTAATGCGTCTCTTGTCGCCTACACGGCAGGGAAAAGCTTTTCCACTCTGTCTAGGAAGGAGAAAGTGTGCCAGCACAGCAAATGCCCCCCGGACTTTCCCTGCAATTCAGCAAGTGCTTTGCAGCTTGAAATTGGAAGGAAAGCCTCAGATTTAGCAGCCAGAGCTTCAGGAGGAGCAGCAGCGAGCACAGCATCGCTTTTGCAGCAGCTCCTTCCATGTGCATGTTTTTGGGAGTGGAAAGGCTTGCAGAGTGTTCAAGTAGCTTTTTCTCTCCGCTGGAAAGCTGCAGGCTCAGTGCCAGTGTTCTGCAGCTTCTTTCTTCACGTTTCAGCAGCTAGCACGCTCTCCGTGTGCAGGAGAAGCGGCTGAGGCTTCCTTGCCGGAGAAGCGGCACCTTCGCCGGCAGAGAGCCTCCGGCCGGCCGCGGTGCGCTCCGGAGCGGGGGCTTGTGCCGAAAGAGGCCGGCAACAGGCGCTTACCTTCGGACAGCTCCGGATGCCCGTCTAATGCGTCTCTTGTCGCCTACACGGCAGGGAAAAGCTTTTCCACTCTGTCTAGGAAGGAGAAAGTGTGCCAGCACAGCAAATGCCTCCCGGACTTTCCCTGCAATTCAGCAAGTGCTTTGCAGCTTGAAATTGGAAGGAAAGCCTCAGATTTAGCAGCCAGAGCTTCAGGAGGAGCAGCAGCGAGCACAGCATCGCTTTTGCAGCAGCTCCTTCCATGTGCATGTTTTTGGGAGTGGAAAGGCTTGCAGAGTGTTCAAGTAGCTTTTTCTCTCCGCTGGAAAGCTGCAGGCTCAGTGCCAGTGTTCTGCAGCTTCTTTCTTCACGTTTCAGCAGCTAGCACGCTCTCCGTGTGCAGGAGAAGCGGCTGAGGCTTCCTTGCCGGAGAAGCGGCACCTTCGCCGGCAGAGAGCCTCCGGCCGGCCGCGGTGCGCTCCGGAGCGGGGGCTTGTGCCGAAAGAGGCCGGGAACAGGCGCTTACCTTCGGACAGCTCCGGATGCCCGTCTAATGCGTCTCTTGTCGCCTACACGGCAGGGAAAAGCTTTTCCACTCTGTCTAGGAAGGAGAAAGTGTGCCAGCACAGCAAATGCCTCCCGGACTTTCCCTGCAATTCAGCAAGTGCTTTGCAGCTTGAAATTGGAAGGAAAGCCTCAGATTTAGCAGCCAGAGCTTCAGGAGGAGCAGCAGCGAGCACAGCATCGCTTTTGCAGCAGCTCCTTCCATGTGCATGTTTTTGGGAGTGGAAAGGCTTGCAGAGTGTTCAAGTAGCTTTTTCTCTCCGCTGGAAAGCTGCAGGCTCAGTGCCAGTGTTCTGCAGCTTCTTTCTTCACGTTTCAGCAGCTAGCACGCTCTCCGTGTGCAGGAGAAGCGGCTGAGGCTTCCTTGCCGGAGAAGCGGCACCTTCGTCGGCAGAGAGCCTCCGGCCGGCCGCGGTGCGCTCCGGAGCGGGGGCTTGTGCCGAAAGAGGCCGGGAACAGGCGCTTACCTTCGGACAGCTCCGGATGCCCGTCTAATGCGTCTCTTGTCGCCTACACGGCAGGGAAAAGCTTTTCCACTCTGTCTAGGAAGGAGAAAGTGTGCCAGCACAGCAAATGCCTCCCGGACTTTCCCTGCAATTCAGCAAGTGCTTTGCAGCTTGAAATTGGAAGGAAAGCCTCAGATTTAGCAGCCAGAGCTTCAGGAGGAGCAGCAGCGAGCACAGCATCGCTTTTGCAGCAGCTCCTTCCATGTGCATGTTTTTGGGAGTGGAAAGGCTTGCAGAGTGTTCAAGTAGCTTTTTCTCTCCGCTGGAAAGCTGCAGGCTCAGTGCCAGTGTTCTGCAGCTTCTTTCTTCACGTTTCAGCAGCTAGCACGCTCTCCGTGTGCAGGAGAAGCGGCTGAGGCTTCCTTGCCGGAGAAGCGGCACCTTCGCCGGCAGAGAGCCTCCGGCCGGCCGCGGTGCGCTCCGGAGCGGGGGCTTGTGCCGAAAGAGGCCGGGAACAGGCGCTTACCTTCGGACAGCTCCGGATGCCCGTCTAATGCGTCTCTTGTCGCCTACACGGCAGGGAAAAGCTTTTCCACTCTGTCTAGGAAGGAGAAAGTGTGCCAGCACAGCAAATGCCTCCCGGACTTTCCCTGCAATTCAGCAAGTGCTTTGCAGCTTGAAATTGGAAGGAAAGCCTCAGATTTAGCAGCCAGAGCTTCAGGAGGAGCAGCAGCGAGCACAGCATCGCTTTTGCAGCAGCTCCTTCCATGTGCATGTTTTTGGGAGTGGAAAGGCTTGCAGAGTGTTCAAGTAGCTTTTTCTCTCCGCTGGAAAGCTGCAGGCTCAGTGCCAGTGTTCTGCAGCTTCTTTCTTCACGTTTCAGCAGCTAGCACGCTCTCCGTGTGCAGGAGAAGCGGCTGAGGCTTCCTTGCCGGAGAAGCGGCACCTTCGCCGGCAGAGAGCCTCCGGCCGGCCGCGGTGCGCTCCGGAGCGGGGGCTTGTGCCGAAAGAGGCCGGGAACAGGCGCTTACCTTCGGACAGCTCCGGATGCCCGTCTAATGCGTCTCTTGTCGCCTACACGGCAGGGAAAAGCTTTTCCACTCTGTCTAGGAAGGAGAAAGTGTGCCAGCACAGCAAATGCCTCCCGGACTTTCCCTGCAATTCAGCAAGTGCTTTGCAGCTTGAAATTGGAAGGAAAGCCTCAGATTTAGCAGCCAGAGCTTCAGGAGGAGCAGCAGCGAGCACAGCATCGCTTTTGCAGCAGCTCCTTCCATGTGCATGTTTTTGGGAGTGGAAAGGCTTGCAGAGTGTTCAAGTAGCTTTTTCTCTCCGCTGGAAAGCTGCAGGCTCAGTGCCAGTGTTCTGCAGCTTCTTTCTTCACGTTTCAGCAGCTAGCACGCTCTCCGTGTGCAGGAGAAGCGGCTGAGGCTTCCTTGCCGGAGAAGCGGCACCTTCGCCGGCAGAGAGCCTCCGGCCGGCCGCGGTGCGCTCCGGAGCGGGGGCTTGTGCCGAAAGAGGCCGGGAACAGGCGCTTACCTTCGGACAGCTCCGGATGCCCGTCTAATGCGTCTCTTGTCGCCTACACGGCAGGGAAAAGCTTTTCCACTCTGTCTAGGAAGGAGAAAGTGTGCCAGCACAGCAAATGCCTCCCGGACTTTCCCTGCAATTCAGCAAGTGCTTTGCAGCTTGAAATTGGAAGGAAAGCCTCAGATTTAGCAGCCAGAGCTTCAGGAGGAGCAGCAGCGAGCACAGCATCGCTTTTGCAGCAGCTCCTTCCATGTGCATGTTTTTGGGAGTGGAAAGGCTTGCAGAGTGTTCAAGTAGCTTTTTCTCTCCGCTGGAAAGCTGCAGGCTCAGTGCCAGTGTTCTGCAGCTTCTTTCTTCACGTTTCAGCAGCTAGCACGCTCTCCGTGTGCAGGAGAAGCGGCTGAGGCTTCCTTGCCGGAGAAGCGGCACCTTCGCCGGCAGAGAGCCTCCGGCCGGCCGCGGTGCGCTCCGGAGCGGGGACTTGTGCCGAAAGAGGCCGGGAACAGGCGCTTACCTTCGGACAGCTCCGGATGCCCGTCTAATGCGTCTCTTGTCGCCTACACGGCAGGGAAAAGCTTTTCCACTCTGTCTAGGAAGGAGAAAGTGTGCCAGCACAGCAAATGCCCCCCGGACTTTCCCTGCAATTCAGCAAGTGCTTTGCAGCTTGAAATTGGAAGGAAAGCCTCAGATTCAGCAGCCAGAGCTTCAGGAGGAGCAGCAGCGAGCACAGCATCGCTTTTGCAGCAGCTCCTTCCATGTGCATGTTTTTGGGAGTGGAAAGGCTTGCAGAGTGTTCAAGTAGCTTTTTCTCTCCGCTGGAAAGCTGCAGGCTCAGTGCCAGTGTTCTGCAGCTTCTTTCTTCACGTTTCAGCAGATAGCACGCTCTCCGTGTGCAGGAGAAGCGGCTGAGGCTTCCTTGCCGGAGAAGCGGCACCTTCGCCGGCAGAGAGCCTCCGGCCGGCCGCGGTGCGCTCCGGAGCGGGGGCTTGTGCCGAAAGAGGCCGGGAACAGGCGCTTACCTTCGGACAGCTCCGGATGCCCGTCTAATGCGTCTCTTGTCGCCTACACGGCAGGGAAAAGCTTTTCCACTCTGTCTAGGAAGGAGAAAGTGTGCCAGCACAGCAAATGCCCCCCGGACTTTCCCTGCAATTCAGCAAGTGCTTTGCAGCTTGAAATTGGAAGGAAAGCCTCAGATTTAGCAGCCAGAGCTTCAGGAGGAGCAGCAGCGAGCACAGCATCGCTGTTGCAGCAGCTCCTTCCATGTGCATGTTTTTGGGAGTGGAAAGGCTTGCAGAGTGTTCAAGTAGCTTTTTCTCTCCGCTGGAAAGCTGCAGGCTCAGTGCCAGTGTTCTGCAGCTTCTTTCTTCACGTTTCAGCAGCTAGCACGCTCTCCGTGTGCAGGAGAAGCGGCTGAGGCTTCCTTGCCGGAGAAGCGGCACCTTCGCCGGCAGAGAGCCTCCGGCCGGCCGCGGTGCGCTCCGGAGCGGGGGCTTGTGCCGAAAGAGGCCGGGAACAGGCGCTTACCTTCGGACAGCTCCGGATGCCCGTCTAATGCGTCTCTTGTCGCCTACACGGCAGGGAAAAGCTTTTCCACTCTGTCTAGGAAGGAGAAAGTGTGCCAGCACAGCAAATGCCTCCCGGACTTTCCCTGCAATTCAGCAAGTGCTTTGCAGCTTGAAATTGGAAGGAAAGCCTCAGATTCAGCAGCCAGAGCTTCAGGAGGAGCAGCAGCGAGCACAGCATCGCTTTTGCAGCAGCTCCTTCCATGTGCATGTTTTTGGGAGTGGAAAGGCTTGCAGAGTGTTCAAGTAGCTTTTTCTCTCCGCTGGAAAGCTGCAGGCTCAGTGCCAGTGTTCTGCAGCTTCTTTCTTCACGTTTCAGCAGCTAGCACGCTCTCCGTGTGCAGGAGAAGCGGCTGAGGCTTCCTTGCCGGAGAAGCGGCACCTTCGCCGGCAGAGAGCCTCCGGCCGGCCGCGGTGCGCTCCGGAGCGGGGGCTTGTGCCGAAAGAGGCCGGGAACAGGCGCTTACCTTCGGACAGCTCCGGATGCCCGTCTAATGCGTCTCTTGTCGCCTACACGGCAGGGAAAAGCTTTTCCACTCTGTCTAGGAAGGAGAAAGTGTGCCAGCACAGCAAATGCCCCCCGGACTTTCCCTGCAATTCAGCAAGTGCTTTGCAGCTTGAAATTGGAAGGAAAGCCTCAGATTTAGCAGCCAGAGCTTCAGGAGGAGCAGCAGCGAGCACAGCATCGCTGTTGCAGCAGCTCCTTCCATGTGCATGTTTTTGGGAGTGGAAAGGCTTGCAGAGTGTTCAAGTAGCTTTTTCTCTCCGCTGGAAAGCTGCAGGCTCAGTGCCAGTGTTCTGCAGCTTCTTTCTTCACGTTTCAGCAGCTAGCACGCTCTCCGTGTGCAGGAGAAGCGGCTGAGGCTTCCTTGCCGGAGAAGCGGCACCTTCGCCGGCAGAGAGCCTCCGGCCGGCCGCGGTGCGCTCCGGAGCGGGGGCTTGTGCCGAAAGAGGCCGGCAACAGGCGCTTACCTTCGGACAGCTCCGGATGCCCGTCTAATGCGTCTCTTGTCGCCTACACGGCAGGGAAAAGCTTTTCCACTCTGTCTAGGAAGGAGAAAGTGTGCCAGCACAGCAAATGCCCCCCGGACTTTCCCTGCAATTCAGCAAGTGCTTTGCAGCTTGAAATTGGAAGGAAAGCCTCAGATTTAGCAGCCAGAGCTTCAGGAGGAGCAGCAGCGAGCACAGCATCGCTGTTGCAGCAGCTCCTTCCATGTGCATGTTTTTGGGAGTGGAAAGGCTTGCAGAGTGTTCAAGTAGCTTTTTCTCTCCGCTGGAAAGCTGCAGGCTCAGTGCCAGTGTTCTGCAGCTTCTTTCTTCACGTTTCAGCAGCTAGCACGCTCTCCGTGTGCAGGAGAAGCGGCTGAGGCTTCCTTGCCGGAGAAGCGGCACCTTCGCCGGCAGAGAGCCTCCGGCCGGCCGCGGTGCGCTCCGGAGCGGGGGCTTGTGCCGAAAGAGGCCGGCAACAGGCGCTTACCTTCGGACAGCTCCGGATGCCCGTCTAATGCGTCTCTTGTCGCCTACACGGCAGGGAAAAGCTTTTCCACTCTGTCTAGGAAGGAGAAAGTGTGCCAGCACAGCAAATGCCTCCCGGACTTTCCCTGCAATTCAGCAAGTGCTTTGCAGCTTGAAATTGGAAGGAAAGCCTCAGATTCAGCAGCCAGAGCTTCAGGAGGAGCAGCAGCGAGCACAGCATCGCTTTTGCAGCAGCTCCTTCCATGTGCATGTTTTTGGGAGTGGAAAGGCTTGCAGAGTGTTCAAGTAGCTTTTTCTCTCCGCTGGAAAGCTGCAGGCTCAGTGCCAGTGTTCTGCAGCTTCTTTCTTCACGTTTCAGCAGCTAGCACGCTCTCCGTGTGCAGGAGAAGCGGCTGAGGCTTCCTTGCCGGAGAAGCGGCACCTTCGCCGGCAGAGAGCCTCCGGCCGGCCGCGGTGCGCTCCGGAGCGGGGGCTTGTGCCGAAAGAGGCCGGCAACAGGCGCTTACCTTCGGACAGCTCCGGATGCCCGTCTAATGCGTCTCTTGTCGCCTACACGGCAGGGAAAAGCTTTTCCACTCTGTCTAGGAAGGAGAAAGTGTGCCAGCACAGCAAATGCCCCCCGGACTTTCCCTGCAATTCAGCAAGTGCTTTGCAGCTTGAAATTGGAAGGAAAGCCTCAGATTTAGCAGCCAGAGCTTCAGGAGGAGCAGCAGCGAGCACAGCATCGCTGTTGCAGCAGCTCCTTCCATGTGCATGTTTTTGGGAGTGGAAAGGCTTGCAGAGTGTTCAAGTAGCTTTTTCTCTCCGCTGGAAAGCTGCAGGCTCAGTGCCAGTGTTCTGCAGCTTCTTTCTTCACGTTTCAGCAGCTAGCACGCTCTCCGTGTGCAGGAGAAGCGGCTGAGGCTTCCTTGCCGGAGAAGCGGCACCTTCGCCGGCAGAGAGCCTCCGGCCGGCCGCGGTGCGCTCCGGAGCGGGGGCTTGTGCCGAAAGAGGCCGGCAACAGGCGCTTACCTTCGGACAGCTCCGGATGCCCGTCTAATGCGTCTCTTGTCGCCTACACGGCAGGGAAAAGCTTTTCCACTCTGTCTAGGAAGGAGAAAGTGTGCCAGCACAGCAAATGCCTCCCGGACTTTCCCTGCAATTCAGCAAGTGCTTTGCAGCTTGAAATTGGAAGGAAAGCCTCAGATTTAGCAGCCAGAGCTTCAGGAGGAGCAGCAGCGAGCACAGCATCGCTTTTGCAGCAGCTCCTTCCATGTGCATGTTTTTGGGAGTGGAAAGGCTTGCAGAGTGTTCAAGTAGCTTTTTCTCTCCGCTGGAAAGCTGCAGGCTCAGTGCCAGTGTTCTGCAGCTTCTTTCTTCACGTTTCAGCAGCTAGCACGCTCTCCGTGTGCAGGAGAAGCGGCTGAGGCTTCCTTGCCGGAGAAGCGGCACCTTCGCCGGCAGAGAGCCTCCGGCCGGCCGCGGTGCGCTCCGGAGCGGGGGCTTGTGCCGAAAGAGGCCGGCAACAGGCGCTTACCTTCGGACAGCTCCGGATGCCCGTCTAATGCGTCTCTTGTCGCCTACACGGCAGGGAAAAGCTTTTCCACTCTGTCTAGGAAGGAGAAAGTGTGCCAGCACAGCAAATGCCTCCCGGACTTTCCCTGCAATTCAGCAAGTGCTTTGCAGCTTGAAATTGGAAGGAAAGCCTCAGATTTAGCAGCCAGAGCTTCAGGAGGAGCAGCAGCGAGCACAGCATCGCTTTTGCAGCAGCTCCTTCCATGTGCATGTTTTTGGGAGTGGAAAGGCTTGCAGAGTGTTCAAGTAGCTTTTTCTCTCCGCTGGAAAGCTGCAGGCTCAGTGCCAGTGTTCTGCAGCTTCTTTCTTCACGTTTCAGCAGCTAGCACGCTCTCCGTGTGCAGGAGAAGCGGCTGAGGCTTCCTTGCCGGAGAAGCGGCACCTTCGCCGGCAGAGAGCCTCCGGCCGGCCGCGGTGCGCTCCGGAGCGGGGGCTTGTGCCGAAAGAGGCCGGGAACAGGCGCTTACCTTCGGACAGCTCCGGATGCCCGTCTAATGCGTCTCTTGTCGCCTACACGGCAGGGAAAAGCTTTTCCACTCTGTCTAGGAAGGAGAAAGTGTGCCAGCACAGCAAATGCCTCCCGGACTTTCCCTGCAATTCACCAAGTGCTTTGCAGCTTGAAATTGGAAGGAAAGCCTCAGATTCAGCAGCCAGAGCTTCAGGAGGAGCAGCAGCGAGCACAGCATCGCTTTTGCAGCAGCTCCTTCCATGTGCATGTTTTTGGGAGTGGAAAGGCTTGCAGAGTGTTCAAGTAGCTTTTTCTCTCCGCTGGAAAGCTGCAGGCTCAGTGCCAGTGTTCTGCAGCTTCTTTCTTCACGTTTCAGCAGCTAGCACGCTCTCCGTGTGCAGGAGAAGCGGCTGAGGCTTCCTTGCCGGAGAAGCGGCACCTTCGCCGGCAGAGAGCCTCCGGCCGGCCGCGGTGCGCTCCGGAGCGGGGGCTTGTGCCGAAAGAGGCCGGCAACAGGCGCTTACCTTCGGACAGCTCCGGATGCCCGTCTAATGCGTCTCTTGTCGCCTACACGGCAGGGAAAAGCTTTTCCACTCTGTCTAGGAAGGAGAAAGTGTGCCAGCACAGCAAATGCCTCCCGGACTTTCCCTGCAATTCAGCAAGTGCTTTGCAGCTTGAAATTGGAAGGAAAGCCTCAGATTTAGCAGCCAGAGCTTCAGGAGGAGCAGCAGCGAGCACAGCATCGCTTTTGCAGCAGCTCCTTCCATGTGCATGTTTTTGGGAATGGAAAGGCTTGCAGAGTGTTCAAGTAGCTTTTTCTCTCCGCTGGAAAGCTGCAGGCTCAGTGCCAGTGTTCTGCAGCTTCTTTCTTCACGTTTCAGCAGCTAGCCCGCTCTCCGTGTGCAGGAGAAGCGGCTGAGGCTTCCTTGCCGGAGAAGCGGCACCTTCGCCGGCAGAGAGCCTCCGGCCGGCCGCGGTGCGCTCCGGAGCGGGGGCTTGTGCCGAAAGAGGCCGGGAACAGGCGCTTACCTTCGGACAGCTCCGGATGCCCGTCTAATGCGTCTCTTGTCGCCTACACGGCAGGGAAAAGCTTTTCCACTCTGTCTAGGAAGGAGAAAGTGTGCCAGCACAGCAAATGCCTCCCGGACTTTCCCTGCAATTCAGCAAGTGCTTTGCAGCTTGAAATTGGAAGGAAAGCCTCAGATTCAGCAGCCAGAGCTTCAGGAGGAGCAGCAGCGAGCACAGCATCGCTTTTGCAGCAGCTCCTTCCATGTGCATGTTTTTGGGAGTGGAAAGGCTTGCAGAGTGTTCAAGTAGCTTTTTCTCTCCGCTGGAAAGCTGCAGGCTCAGTGCCAGTGTTCTGCAGCTTCTTTCTTCACGTTTCAGCAGCTAGCACGCTCTCCGTGTGCAGGAGAAGCGGCTGAGGCTTCCTTGCCGGAGAAGCGGCACCTTCGCCGGCAGAGAGCCTCCGGCCGGCCGCGGTGCGCTCCGGAGCGGGGGCTTGTGCCGAAAGAGGCCGGGAACAGGCGCTTACCTTCGGACAGCTCCGGATGCCCGTCTAATGCGTCTCTTGTCGCCTACACGGCAGGGAAAAGCTTTTCCACTCTGTCTAGGAAGGAGAAAGTGTGCCAGCACAGCAAATGCCTCCCGGACTTTCCCTGCAATTCAGCAAGTGCTTTGCAGCTTGAAATTGGAAGGAAAGCCTCAGATTCAGCAGCCAGAGCTTCAGGAGGAGCAGCAGCGAGCACAGCATCGCTTTTGCAGCAGCTCCTTCCATGTGCATGTTTTTGGGAGTGGAAAGGCTTGCAGAGTGTTCAAGTAGCTTTTTCTCTCCGCTGGAAAGCTGCAGGCTCAGTGCCAGTGTTCTGCAGCTTCTTTCTTCACGTTTCAGCAGCTAGCACGCTCTCCGTGTGCAGGAGAAGCGGCTGAGGCTTCCTTGCCGGAGAAGCGGCACCTTCGCCGGCAGAGAGCCTCCGGCCGGCCGCGGTGCGCTCCGGAGCGGGGGCTTGTGCCGAAAGAGGCCGGGAACAGGCGCTTACCTTCGGACAGCTCCGGATGCCCGTCTAATGCGTCTCTTGTCGCCTACACGGCAGGGAAAAGCTTTTCCACTCTGTCTAGGAAGGAGAAAGTGTGCCAGCACAGCAAATGCCTCCCGGACTTTCCCTGCAATTCAGCAAGTGCTTTGCAGCTTGAAATTGGAAGGAAAGCCTCAGATTTAGCAGCCAGAGCTTCAGGAGGAGCAGCAGCGAGCACAGCATCGCTTTTGCAGCAGCTCCTTCCATGTGCATGTTTTTGGGAGTGGAAAGGCTTGCAGAGTGTTCAAGTAGCTTTTTCTCTCCGCTGGAAAGCTGCAGGCTCAGTGCCAGTGTTCTGCAGCTTCTTTCTTCACGTTTCAGCAGCTAGCACGCTCTCCGTGTGCAGGAGAAGCGGCTGAGGCTTCCTTGCCGGAGAAGCGGCACCTTCGCCGGCAGAGAGCCTCCGGCCGGCCGCGGTGCGCTCCGGAGCGGGGGCTTGTGCCGAAAGAGGCCGGCAACAGGCGCTTACCTTCGGACAGCTCCGGATGCCCGTCTAATGCGTCTCTTGTCGCCTACACGGCAGGGAAAAGCTTTTTCACTCTGTCTAGGAAGGAGAAAGTGTGCCAGCACAGCAAATGCCTCCCGGACTTTCCCTGCAATTCAGCAAGCGCTTTGCAGCTTGAAATTGGAAGGAAAGCCTCAGATTTAGCAGCCAGAGCTTCAGGAGGAGCAGCAGCGAGCACAGCATCGCTTTTGCAGCAGCTCCTTCCATGTGCATGTTTTTGGGAGTGGAAAGGCTTGCAGAGTGTTCAAGTAGCTTTTTCTCTCCGCTGGAAAGCTGCAGGCTCAGTGCCAGTGTTCTGCAACTTCTTTCTTCACGTTTCAGCAGCTAGCACGCTCTCCGTGTGCAGGAGAAGCGGCTGAGGCTTCCTTGCCGGAGAAGCGGCACCTTCGCCGGCAGAGAGCCTCCGGCCGGCCGCGGTGCGCTCCGGAGCGGGGGCTTGTGCCGAAAGAGGCCGGGAACAGGCGCTTACCTTCGGACAGCTCCGGATGCCCGTCTAATGCGTCTCTTGTCGCCTACACGGCAGGGAAAAGCTTTTCCACTCTGTCTAGGAAGGAGAAAGTGTGCCAGCACAGCAAATGCCTCCCGGACTTTCCCTGCAATTCAGCAAGTGCTTTGCAGCTTGAAATTGGAAGGAAAGCCTCAGATTTAGCAGCCAGAGCTTCAGGAGGAGCAGCAGCGAGCACAGCATCGCTTTTGCAGCAGCTCCTTCCATGTGCATGTTTTTGGGAGTGGAAAGGCTTGCAGAGTGTTCAAGTAGCTTTTTCTCTCCGCTGGAAAGCTGCAGGCTCAGTGCCAGTGTTCTGCAGCTTCTTTCTTCACGTTTCAGCAGCTAGCACGCTCTCCGTGTGCAGGAGAAGCGGCTGAGGCTTCCTTGCCGGAGAAGCGGCACCTTCGCCGGCAGAGAGCCTCCGGCCGGCCGCGGTGCGCTCCGGAGCGGGGGCTTGTGCCGAAAGAGGCCGGGAACAGGCGCTTACCTTCGGACAGCTCCGGATGCCCGTCTAATGCGTCTCTTGTCGCCTACACGGCAGGGAAAAGCTTTTCCACTCTGTCTAGGAAGGAGAAAGTGTGCCAGCACAGCAAATGCCTCCCGGACTTTCCCTGCAATTCAGCAAGTGCTTTGCAGCTTGAAATTGGAAGGAAAGCCTCAGATTTAGCAGCCAGAGCTTCAGGAGGAGCAGCAGCGAGCACAGCATCGCTTTTGCAGCAGCTCCTTCCATGTGCATGTTTTTGGGAGTGGAAAGGCTTGCAGAGTGTTCAAGTAGCTTTTTCTCTCCGCTGGAAAGCTGCAGGCTCAGTGCCAGTGTTCTGCAGCTTCTTTCTTCACGTTTCAGCAGCTAGCACGCTCTCCGTGTGCAGGAGAAGCGGCTGAGGCTTCCTTGCCGGAGAAGCGGCACCTTCGCCGGCAGAGAGCCTCCGGCCGGCCGCGGTGCGCTCCGGAGCGGGGGCTTGTGCCGAAAGAGGCCGGGAACAGGCGCTTACCTTCGGACAGCTCCGGATGCCCGTCTAATGCGTCTCTTGTCGCCTACACGGCAGGGAAAAGCTTTTCCACTCTGTCTAGGAAGGAGAAAGTGTGCCAGCACAGCAAATGCCTCCCGGACTTTCCCTGCAATTCAGCAAGTGCTTTGCAGCTTGAAATTGGAAGGAAAGCCTCAGATTTAGCAGCCAGAGCTTCAGGAGGAGCAGCAGCGAGCACAGCATCGCTTTTGCAGCAGCTCCTTCCATGTGCATGTTTTTGGGAGTGGAAAGGCTTGCAGAGTGTTCAAGTAGCTTTTTCTCTCCGCTGGAAAGCTGCAGGCTCAGTGCCAGTGTTCTGCAGCTTCTTTCTTCACGTTTCAGCAGCTAGCACGCTCTCCGTGTGCAGGAGAAGCGGCTGAGGCTTCCTTGCCGGAGAAGCGGCACCTTCGCCGGCAGAGAGCCTCCGGCCGGCCGCGGTGCGCTCCGGAGCGGGGGCTTGTGCCGAAAGAGGCCGGGAACAGGCGCTTACCTTCGGACAGCTCCGGATGCCCGTCTAATGCGTCTCTTGTCGCCTACACGGCAGGGAAAAGCTTTTCCACTCTGTCTAGGAAGGAGAAAGTGTGCCAGCACAGCAAATGCCCCCCGGACTTTCCCTGCAATTCAGCAAGTGCTTTGCAGCTTGAAATTGGAAGGAAAGCCTCAGATTTAGCAGCCAGAGCTTCAGGAGGAGCAGCAGCGAGCACAGCATCGCTTTTGCAGCAGCTCCTTCCATGTGCATGTTTTTGGGAGTGGAAAGGCTTGCAGAGTGTTCAAGTAGCTTTTTCTCTCCGCTGGAAAGCTGCAGGCTCAGTGCCAGTGTTCTGCAGCTTCTTTCTTCACGTTTCAGCAGCTAGCACGCTCTCCGTGTGCAGGAGAAGCGGCTGAGGCTTCCTTGCCGGAGAAGCGGCACCTTCGCCGGCAGAGAGCCTCCGGCCGGCCGCGGTGCGCTCCGGAGCGGGGGCTTGTGCCGAAAGAGGCCGGGAACAGGCGCTTACCTTCGGACAGCTCCGGATGCCCGTCTAATGCGTCTCTTGTCGCCTACACGGCAGGGAAAAGCTTTTCCACTCTGTCTAGGAAGGAGAAAGTGTGCCAGCACAGCAAATGCCTCCCGGACTTTCCCTGCAATTCAGCAAGTGCTTTGCAGCTTGAAATTGGAAGGAAAGCCTCAGATTTAGCAGCCAGAGCTTCAGGAGGAGCAGCAGCGAGCACAGCATCGCTTTTGCAGCAGCTCCTTCCATGTGCATGTTTTTGGGAGTGGAAAGGCTTGCAGAGTGTTCAAGTAGCTTTTTCTCTCCGCTGGAAAGCTGCACGCTCAGTGCCAGTGTTCTGCAGCTTCTTTCTTCACGTTTCAGCAGCTAGCACGCTCTCCGTGTGCAGGAGAAGCGGCTGAGGCTTCCTTGCCGGAGAAGCGGCACCTTCGCCGGCAGAGAGCCTCCGGCCGGCCGCGGTGCGCTCCGGAGCGGGGGCTTGTGCCGAAAGAGGCCGGCAACAGGCGCTTACCTTCGGACAGCTCCGGATGCCCGTCTAATGCGTCTCTTGTCGCCTACACGGCAGGGAAAAGCTTTTCCACTCTGTCTAGGAAGGAGAAAGTGTGCCAGCACAGCAAATGCCTCCCGGACTTTCCCTGCAATTCAGCAAGTGCTTTGCAGCTTGAAATTGGAAGGAAAGCCTCAGATTTAGCAGCCAGAGCTTCAGGAGGAGCAGCAGCGAGCACAGCATCGCTTTTGCAGCAGCTCCTTCCATGTGCATGTTTTTGGGAGTGGAAAGGCTTGCAGAGTGTTCAAGTAGCTTTTTCTCTCCGCTGGAAAGCTGCAGGCTCAGTGCCAGTGTTCTGCAGCTTCTTTCTTCACGTTTCAGCAGCTAGCACGCTCTCCGTGTGCAGGAGAAGCGGCTGAGGCTTCCTTGCCGGAGAAGCGGCACCTTCGCCGGCAGAGAGCCTCCGGCCGGCCGCGGTGCGCTCCGGAGCGGGGGCTTGTGCCGAAAGAGGCCGGGAACAGGCGCTTACCTTCGGACAGCTCCGGATGCCCGTCTAATGCGTCTCTTGTCGCCTACACGGCAGGGAAAAGCTTTTCCACTCTGTCTAGGAAGGAGAAAGTGTGCCAGCACAGCAAATGCCTCCCGGACTTTCCCTGCAATTCAGCAAGTGCTTTGCAGCTTGAAATTGGAAGGAAAGCCTCAGATTCAGCAGCCAGAGCTTCAGGAGGAGCAGCAGCGAGCACAGCATCGCTTTTGCAGCAGCTCCTTCCATGTGCATGTTTTTGGGAGTGGAAAGGCTTGCAGAGTGTTCAAGTAGCTTTTTCTCTCCGCTGGAAAGCTGCAGGCTCAGTGCCAGTGTTCTGCAGCTTCTTTCTTCACGTTTCAGCAGCTAGCACGCTCTCCGTGTGCAGGAGAAGCGGCTGAGGCTTCCTTGCCGGAGAAGCGGCACCTTCGCCGGCAGAGAGCCTCCGGCCGGCCGCGGTGCGCTCCGGAGCGGGGGCTTGTGCCGAAAGAGGCCGGGAACAGGCGCTTACCTTCGGACAGCTCCGGATGCCCGTCTAATGCGTCTCTTGTCGCCTACACGGCAGGGAAAAGCTTTTCCACTCTGTCTAGGAAGGAGAAAGTGTGCCAGCACAGCAAATGCCCCCCGGACTTTCCCTGCAATTCAGCAAGTGCTTTGCAGCTTGAAATTGGAAGGAAAGCCTCAGATTTAGCAGCCAGAGCTTCAGGAGGAGCAGCAGCGAGCACAGCATCGCTGTTGCAGCAGCTCCTTCCATGTGCATGTTTTTGGGAGTGGAAAGGCTTGCAGAGTGTTCAAGTAGCTTTTTCTCTCCGCTGGAAAGCTGCACGCTCAGTGCCAGTGTTCTGCAGCTTCTTTCTTCACGTTTCAGCAGCTAGCACGCTCTCCGTGTGCAGGAGAAGCGGCTGAGGCTTCCTTGCCGGAGAAGCGGCACCTTCGCCGGCAGAGAGCCTCCGGCCGGCCGCGGTGCGCTCCGGAGCGGGGGCTTGTGCCGAAAGAGGCCGGGAACAAGCGCTTACCTTCGGACAGCTCCGGATGCCCGTCTAATGCGTCTCTTGTCGCCTACACGGCAGGGAAAAGCTTTTCCACTCTGTCTAGGAAGGAGAAAGTGTGCCAGCACAGCAAATGCCTCCCGGACTTTCCCTGCAATTCAGCAAGTGCTTTGCAGCTTGAAATTGGAAGGAAAGCCTCAGATTTAGCAGCCAGAGCTTCAGGAGGAGCAGCAGCGAGCACAGCATCGCTTTTGCAGCAGCTCCTTCCATGTGCATGTTTTTGGGAGTGGAAAGGCTTGCAGAGTGTTCAAGTAGCTTTTTCTCTCCGCTGGAAAGCTGCAGGCTCAGTGCCAGTGTTCTGCAGCTTCTTTCTTCACGTTTCAGCAGCTAGCACGCTCTCCGTGTGCAGGAGAAGCGGCTGAGGCTTCCTTGCCGGAGAAGCGGCACCTTCGCCGGCAGAGAGCCTCCGGCCGGCCGCGGTGCGCTCCGGAGCGGGGGCTTGTGCCGAAAGAGGCCGGCAACAGGCGCTTACCTTCGGACAGCTCCGGATGCCCGTCTAATGCGTCTCTTGTCGCCTACACGGCAGGGAAAAGCTTTTCCACTCTGTCTAGGAAGGAGAAAGTGTGCCAGCACAGCAAATGCCTCCCGGACTTTCCCTGCAATTCAGCAAGTGCTTTGCAGCTTGAAATTGGAAGGAAAGCCTCAGATTTAGCAGCCAGAGCTTCAGGAGGAGCAGCAGCGAGCACAGCATCGCTTTTGCAGCAGCTCCTTCCATGTGCATGTTTTTGGGAGTGGAAAGGCTTGCAGAGTGTTCAAGTAGCTTTTTCTCTCCGCTGGAAAGCTGCAGGCTCAGTGCCAGTGTTCTGCAGCTTCTTTCTTCACGTTTCAGCAGCTAGCACGCTCTCCGTGTGCAGGAGAAGCGGCTGAGGCTTCCTTGCCGGAGAAGCGGCACCTTCGCCGGCAGAGAGCCTCCGGCCGGCCGCGGTGCGCTCCGGAGCGGGGGCTTGTGCCGAAAGAGGCCGGGAACAGGCGCTTACCTTCGGACAGCTCCGGATGCCCGTCTAATGCGTCTCTTGTCGCCTACACGGCAGGGAAAAGCTTTTCCACTCTGTCTAGGAAGGAGAAAGTGTGCCAGCACAGCAAATGCCTCCCGGACTTTCCCTGCAATTCAGCAAGTGCTTTGCAGCTTGAAATTGGAAGGAAAGCCTCAGATTCAGCAGCCAGAGCTTCAGGAGGAGCAGCAGCGAGCACAGCATCGCTTTTGCAGCAGCTCCTTCCATGTGCATGTTTTTGGGAGTGGAAAGGCTTGCAGAGTGTTCAAGTAGCTTTTTCTCTCCGCTGGAAAGCTGCAGGCTCAGTGCCAGTGTTCTGCAGCTTCTTTCTTCACGTTTCAGCAGCTAGCACGCTCTCCGTGTGCAGGAGAAGCGGCTGAGGCTTCCTTGCCGGAGAAGCGGCACCTTCGCCGGCAGAGAGCCTCCGGCCGGCCGCGGTGCGCTCCGGAGCGGGGGCTTGTGCCGAAAGAGGCCGGCAACAGGCGCTTACCTTCGGACAGCTCCGGATGCCCGTCTAATGCGTCTCTTGTCGCCTACACGGCAGGGAAAAGCTTTTCCACTCTGTCTAGGAAGGAGAAAGTGTGCCAGCACAGCAAATGCCTCCCGGACTTTCCCTGCAATTCAGCAAGTGCTTTGCAGCTTGAAATTGGAAGGAAAGCCTCAGATTTAGCAGCCAGAGCTTCAGGAGGAGCAGCAGCGAGCACAGCATCGCTTTTGCAGCAGCTCCTTCCATGTGCATGTTTTTGGGAGTGGAAAGGCTTGCAGAGTGTTCAAGTAGCTTTTTCTCTCCGCTGGAAAGCTGCAGGCTCAGTGCCAGTGTTCTGCAGCTTCTTTCTTCACGTTTCAGCAGCTAGCACGCTCTCCGTGTGCAGGAGAAGCGGCTGAGGCTTCCTTGCCGGAGAAGCGGCACCTTCGCCGGCAGAGAGCCTCCGGCCGGCCGCGGTGCGCTCCGGAGCGGGGGCTTGTGCCGAAAGAGGCCGGCAACAGGCGCTTACCTTCGGACAGCTCCGGATGCCCGTCTAATGCGTCTCTTGTCGCCTACACGGCAGGGAAAAGCTTTTCCACTCTGTCTAGGAAGGAGAAAGTGTGCCAGCACAGCAAATGCCTCCCGGACTTTCCCTGCAATTCAGCAAGTGCTTTGCAGCTTGAAATTGGAAGGAAAGCCTCAGATTTAGCAGCCAGAGCTTCAGGAGGAGCAGCAGCGAGCACAGCATCGCTTTTGCAGCAGCTCCTTCCATGTGCATGTTTTTGGGAGTGGAAAGGCTTGCAGAGTGTTCAAGTAGCTTTTTCTCTCCGCTGGAAAGCTGCACGCTCAGTGCCAGTCTTCTGCAGCTTCTTTCTTCACGTTTCAGCAGCTAGCACGCTCTCCGTGTGCAGGAGAAGCGGCTGAGGCTTCCTTGCCGGAGAAGCGGCACCTTCGCCGGCAGAGAGCCTCCGGCCGGCCGCGGTGCGCTCCGGAGCGGGGGCTTGTGCCGAAAGAGGCCGGGAACAGGCGCTTACCTTCGGACAGCTCCGGATGCCCGTCTAATGCGTCTCTTGTCGCCTACACGGCAGGGAAAAGCTTTTCCACTCTGTCTAGGAAGGAGAAAGTGTGCCAGCACAGCAAATGCCTCCCGGACTTTCCCTGCAATTCAGCAAGTGCTTTGCAGCTTGAAATTGGAAGGAAAGCCTCAGATTTAGCAGCCAGAGCTTCAGGAGGAGCAGCAGCGAGCACAGCATCGCTTTTGCAGCAGCTCCTTCCATGTGCATGTTTTTGGGAGTGGAAAGGCTTGCAGAGTGTTCAAGTAGCTTTTTCTCTCCGCTGGAAAGCTGCAGGCTCAGTGCCAGTGTTCTGCAGCTTCTTTCTTCACGTTTCAGCAGCTAGCACGCTCTCCGTGTGCAGGAGAAGCGGCTGAGGCTTCCTTGCCGGAGAAGCGGCACCTTCGCCGGCAGAGAGCCTCCGGCCGGCCGCGGTGCGCTCCGGAGCGGGGGCTTGTGCCGAAAGAGGCCGGGAACAGGCGCTTACCTTCGGACAGCTCCGGATGCCCGTCTAATGCGTCTCTTGTCGCCTACACGGCAGGGAAAAGCTTTTCCACTCTGTCTAGGAAGGAGAAAGTGTGCCAGCACAGCAAATGCCTCCCGGACTTTCCCTGCAATTCAGCAAGTGCTTTGCAGCTTGAAATTGGAAGGAAAGCCTCAGATTTAGCAGCCAGAGCTTCAGGAGGAGCAGCAGCGAGCACAGCATCGCTTTTGCAGCAGCTCCTTCCATGTGCATGTTTTTGGGAGTGGAAAGGCTTGCAGAGTGTTCAAGTAGCTTTTTCTCTCCGCTGGAAAGCTGCAGGCTCAGTGCCAGTGTTCTGCAGCTTCTTTCTTCACGTTTCAGCAGCTAGCACGCTCTCCGTGTGCAGGAGAAGCGGCTGAGGCTTCCTTGCCGGAGAAGCGGCACCTTCGCCGGTAGAGAGCCTCCGGCCGGCCGCGGTGCGCTCCGGAGCGGGGGCTTGTGCCGAAAGAGGCCGGCAACAGGCGCTTACCTTCGGACAGCTCCGGATGCCCGTCTAATGCGTCTCTTGTCGCCTACACGGCAGGGAAAAGCTTTTCCACTCTGTCTAGGAAGGAGAAAGTGTGCCAGCACAGCAAATGCCCCCCGGACTTTCCCTGCAATTCAGCAAGTGCTTTGCAGCTTGAAATTGGAAGGAAAGCCTCAGATTTAGCAGCCAGAGCTTCAGGAGGAGCAGCAGCGAGCACAGCATCGCTTTTGCAGCAGCTCCTTCCATGTGCATGTTTTTGGGAGTGGAAAGGCTTGCAGAGTGTTCAAGTAGCTTTTTCTCTCCGCTGGAAAGCTGCAGGCTCAGTGCCAGTGTTCTGCAGCTTCTTTCTTCACGTTTCAGCAGCTAGCACGCTCTCCGTGTGCAGGAGAAGCGGCTGAGGCTTCCTTGCCGGAGAAGCGGCACCTTCGCCGGCAGAGAGCCTCCGGCCGGCCGCGGTGCGCTCCGGAGCGGGGGCTTGTGCCGAAAGAGGCCGGGAACAGGCGCTTACCTTCGGACAGCTCCGGATGCCCGTCTAATGCGTCTCTTGTCGCCTACACGGCAGGGAAAAGCTTTTCCACTCTGTCTAGGAAGGAGAAAGTGTGCCAGCACAGCAAATGCCTCCCGGACTTTCCCTGCAATTCAGCAAGTGCTTTGCAGCTTGAAATTGGAAGGAAAGCCTCAGATTTAGCAGCCAGAGCTTCAGGAGGAGCAGCAGCGAGCACAGCATCGCTTTTGCAGCAGCTCCTTCCATGTGCATGTTTTTGGGAGTGGAAAGGCTTGCAGAGTGTTCAAGTAGCTTTTTCTCTCCGCTGGAAAGCTGCAGGCTCAGTGCCAGTGTTCTGCAGCTTCTTTCTTCACGTTTCAGCAGCTAGCACGCTCTCCGTGTGCAGGAGAAGCGGCTGAGGCTTCCTTGCCGGAGAAGCGGCACCTTCGCCGGCAGAGAGCCTCCGGCCGGCCGCGGTGCGCTCCGGAGCGGGGGCTTGTGCCGAAAGAGGCCGGGAACAGGCGCTTACCTTCGGACAGCTCCGGATGCCCGTCTAATGCGTCTCTTGTCGCCTACACGGCAGGGAAAAGCTTTTCCACTCTGTCTAGGAAGGAGAAAGTGTGCCAGCACAGCAAATGCCTCCCGGACTTTCCCTGCAATTCAGCAAGTGCTTTGCAGCTTGAAATTGGAAGGAAAGCCTCAGATTTAGCAGCCAGAGCTTCAGGAGGAGCAGCAGCGAGCACAGCATCGCTTTTGCAGCAGCTCCTTCCATGTGCATGTTTTTGGGAGTGGAAAGGCTTGCAGAGTGTTCAAGTAGCTTTTTCTCTCCGCTGGAAAGCTGCAGGCTCAGTGCCAGTGTTCTGCAGCTTCTTTCTTCACGTTTCAGCAGCTAGCACGCTCTCCGTGTGCAGGAGAAGCGGCTGAGGCTTCCTTGCCGGAGAAGCGGCACCTTCGCCGGCAGAGAGCCTCCGGCCGGCCGCGGTGCGCTCCGGAGCGGGGGCTTGTGCCGAAAGAGGCCGGCAACAGGCGCTTACCTTCGGACAGCTCCGGATGCCCGTCTAATGCGTCTCTTGTCGCCTACACGGCAGGGAAAAGCTTTTCCACTCTGTCTAGGAAGGAGAAAGTGTGCCAGCACAGCAAATGCCTCCCGGACTTTCCCTGCAATTCAGCAAGTGCTTTGCAGCTTGAAATTGGAAGGAAAGCCTCAGATTCAGCAGCCAGAGCTTCAGGAGGAGCAGCAGCGAGCACAGCATCGCTTTTGCAGCAGCTCCTTCCATGTGCATGTTTTTGGGAGTGGAAAGGCTTGCAGAGTGTTCAAGTAGCTTTTTCTCTCCGCTGGAAAGCTGCAGGCTCAGTGCCAGTGTTCTGCAGCTTCTTTCTTCACGTTTCAGCAGCTAGCACGCTCTCCGTGTGCAGGAGAAGCGGCTGAGGCTTCCTTGCCGGAGAAGCGGCACCTTCGCCGGCAGAGAGCCTCCGGCCGGCCGCGGTGCGCTCCGGAGCGGGGGCTTGTGCCGAAAGAGGCCGGGAACAGGCGCTTACCTTCGGACAGCTCCGGATGCCCGTCTAATGCGTCTCTTGTCGCCTACACGGCAGGGAAAAGCTTTTCCACTCTGTCTAGGAAGGAGAAAGTGTGCCAGCACAGCAAATGCCTCCCGGACTTTCCCTGCAATTCAGCAAGTGCTTTGCAGCTTGAAATTGGAAGGAAAGCCTCAGATTTAGCAGCCAGAGCTTCAGGAGGAGCAGCAGCGAGCACAGCATCGCTGTTGCAGCAGCTCCTTCCATGTGCATGTTTTTGGGAGTGGAAAGGCTTGCAGAGTGTTCAAGTAGCTTTTTCTCTCCGCTGGAAAGCTGCAGGCTCAGTGCCAGTGTTCTGCAGCTTCTTTCTTCACGTTTCAGCAGCTAGCACGCTCTCCGTGTGCAGGAGAAGCGGCTGAGGCTTCCTTGCCGGAGAAGCGGCACCTTCGCCGGCAGAGAGCCTCCGGCCGGCCGCGGTGCGCTCCGGAGCGGGGGCTTGTGCCGAAAGAGGCCGGGAACAAGCGCTTACCTTCGGACAGCTCCGGATGCCCGTCTAATGCGTCTCTTGTCGCCTACACGGCAGGGAAAAGCTTTTCCACTCTGTCTAGGAAGGAGAAAGTGTGCCAGCACAGCAAATGCCTCCCGGACTTTCCCTGCAATTCAGCAAGTGCTTTGCAGCTTGAAATTGGAAGGAAAGCCTCAGATTTAGCAGCCAGAGCTTCAGGAGGAGCAGCAGCGAGCACAGCATCGCTTTTGCAGCAGCTCCTTCCATGTGCATGTTTTTGGGAGTGGAAAGGCTTGCAGAGTGTTCAAGTAGCTTTTTCTCTCCGCTGGAAAGCTGCAGGCTCAGTGCCAGTGTTCTGCAGCTTCTTTCTTCACGTTTCAGCAGCTAGCACGCTCTCCGTGTGCAGGAGAAGCGGCTGAGGCTTCCTTGCCGGAGAAGCGGCACCTTCGCCGGCAGAGAGCCTCCGGCCGGCCGCGGTGCGCTCCGGAGCGGGGGCTTGTGCCGAAAGAGGCCGGGAACAGGCGCTTACCTTCGGACAGCTCCGGATGCCCGTCTAATGCGTCTCTTGTCGCCTACACGGCAGGGAAAAGCTTTTCCACTCTGTCTAGGAAGGAGAAAGTGTGCCAGCACAGCAAATGCCTCCCGGACTTTCCCTGCAATTCAGCAAGTGCTTTGCAGCTTGAAATTGGAAGGAAAGCCTCAGATTTAGCAGCCAGAGCTTCAGGAGGAGCAGCAGCGAGCACAGCATCGCTTTTGCAGCAGCTCCTTCCATGTGCATGTTTTTGGGAGTGGAAAGGCTTGCAGAGTGTTCAAGTAGCTTTTTCTCTCCGCTGGAAAGCTGCAGGCTCAGTGCCAGTGTTCTGCAGCTTCTTTCTTCACGTTTCAGCAGCTAGCACGCTCTCCGTGTGCAGGAGAAGCGGCTGAGGCTTCCTTGCCGGAGAAGCGGCACCTTCGCCGGCAGAGAGCCTCCGGCCGGCCGCGGTGCGCTCCGGAGCGGGGGCTTGTGCCGAAAGAGGCCGGCAACAGGCGCTTACCTTCGGACAGCTCC
This sequence comes from Fringilla coelebs, assembly GCF_963513975.1. Classification (NCBI taxonomy): domain Eukaryota; kingdom Metazoa; phylum Chordata; class Aves; order Passeriformes; family Fringillidae; genus Fringilla; species Fringilla coelebs. The sequence goes on along the minus strand of NW_028167436.1, from coordinate 135,469 downwards.
GGATGCCCGTCTAATGCGTCTCTTGTCGCCTACACGGCAGGGAAAAGCTTTTCCACTCTGTCTAGGAAGGAGAAAGTGTGCCAGCACAGCAAATGCCTCCCGGACTTTCCCTGCAATTCAGCAAGTGCTTTGCAGCTTGAAATTGGAAGGAAAGCCTCAGATTCAGCAGCCAGAGCTTCAGGAGGAGCAGCAGCGAGCACAGCATCGCTTTTGCAGCAGCTCCTTCCATGTGCATGTTTTTGGGAGTGGAAAGGCTTGCAGAGTGTTCAAGTAGCTTTTTCTCTCCGCTGGAAAGCTGCAGGCTCAGTGCCAGTGTTCTGCAGCTTCTTTCTTCACGTTTCAGCAGCTAGCACGCTCTCCGTGTGCAGGAGAAGCGGCTGAGGCTTCCTTGCCGGAGAAGCGGCACCTTCGCCGGCAGAGAGCCTCCGGCCGGCCGCGGTGCGCTCCGGAGCGGGGGCTTGTGCCGAAAGAGGCCGGCAACAGGCGCTTACCTTCGGACAGCTCCGGATGCCCGTCTAATGCGTCTCTTGTCGCCTACACGGCAGGGAAAAGCTTTTCCACTCTGTCTAGGAAGGAGAAAGTGTGCCAGCACAGCAAATGCCTCCCGGACTTTCCCTGCAATTCAGCAAGTGCTTTGCAGCTTGAAATTGGAAGGAAAGCCTCAGATTTAGCAGCCAGAGCTTCAGGAGGAGCAGCAGCGAGCACAGCATCGCTTTTGCAGCAGCTCCTTCCATGTGCATGTTTTTGGGAGTGGAAAGGCTTGCAGAGTGTTCAAGTAGCTTTTTCTCTCCGCTGGAAAGCTGCAGGCTCAGTGCCAGTGTTCTGCAGCTTCTTTCTTCACGTTTCAGCAGCTAGCACGCTCTCCGTGTGCAGGAGAAGCGGCTGAGGCTTCCTTGCCGGAGAAGCGGCACCTTCGCCGGCAGAGAGCCTCCGGCCGGCCGCGGTGCGCTCCGGAGCGGGGGCTTGTGCCGAAAGAGGCCGGCAACAGGCGCTTACCTTCGGACAGCTCCGGATGCCCGTCTAATGCGTCTCTTGTCGCCTACACGGCAGGGAAAAGCTTTTCCACTCTGTCTAGGAAGGAGAAAGTGTGCCAGCACAGCAAATGCCTCCCGGACTTTCCCTGCAATTCAGCAAGTGCTTTGCAGCTTGAAATTGGAAGGAAAGCCTCAGATTTAGCAGCCAGAGCTTCAGGAGGAGCAGCAGCGAGCACAGCATCGCTTTTGCAGCAGCTCCTTCCATGTGCATGTTTTTGGGAGTGGAAAGGCTTGCAGAGTGTTCAAGTAGCTTTTTCTCTCCGCTGGAAAGCTGCAGGCTCAGTGCCAGTGTTCTGCAGCTTCTTTCTTCACGTTTCAGCAGCTAGCACGCTCTCCGTGTGCAGGAGAAGCGGCTGAGGCTTCCTTGCCGGAGAAGCGGCACCTTCGCCGGCAGAGAGCCTCCGGCCGGCCGCGGTGCGCTCCGGAGCGGGGGCTTGTGCCGAAAGAGGCCGGGAACAGGCGCTTACCTTCGGACAGCTCCGGATGCCCGTCTAATGCGTCTCTTGTCGCCTACACGGCAGGGAAAAGCTTTTCCACTCTGTCTAGGAAGGAGAAAGTGTGCCAGCACAGCAAATGCCTCCCGGACTTTCCCTGCAATTCAGCAAGTGCTTTGCAGCTTGAAATTGGAAGGAAAGCCTCAGATTTAGCAGCCAGAGCTTCAGGAGGAGCAGCAGCGAGCACAGCATCGCTTTTGCAGCAGCTCCTTCCATGTGCATGTTTTTGGGAGTGGAAAGGCTTGCAGAGTGTTCAAGTAGCTTTTTCTCTCCGCTGGAAAGCTGCAGGCTCAGTGCCAGTGTTCTGCAGCTTCTTTCTTCACGTTTCAGCAGCTAGCACGCTCTCCGTGTGCAGGAGAAGCGGCTGAGGCTTCCTTGCCGGAGAAGCGGCACCTTCGCCGGCAGAGAGCCTCCGGCCGGCCGCGGTGCGCTCCGGAGCGGGGGCTTGTGCCGAAAGAGGCCGGGAACAGGCGCTTACCTTCGGACAGCTCCGGATGCCCGTCTAATGCGTCTCTTGTCGCCTACACGGCAGGGAAAAGCTTTTCCACTCTGTCTAGGAAGGAGAAAGTGTGCCAGCACAGCAAATGCCTCCCGGACTTTCCCTGCAATTCAGCAAGTGCTTTGCAGCTTGAAATTGGAAGGAAAGCCTCAGATTTAGCAGCCAGAGCTTCAGGAGGAGCAGCAGCGAGCACAGCATCGCTTTTGCAGCAGCTCCTTCCATGTGCATGTTTTTGGGAGTGGAAAGGCTTGCAGAGTGTTCAAGTAGCTTTTTCTCTCCGCTGGAAAGCTGCAGGCTCAGTGCCAGTGTTCTGCAGCTTCTTTCTTCACGTTTCAGCAGCTAGCACGCTCTCCGTGTGCAGGAGAAGCGGCTGAGGCTTCCTTGCCGGAGAAGCGGCACCTTCGTCGGCAGAGAGCCTCCGGCCGGCCGCGGTGCGCTCCGGAGCGGGGGCTTGTGCCGAAAGAGGCCGGGAACAGGCGCTTACCTTCGGACAGCTCCGGATGCCCGTCTAATGCGTCTCTTGTCGCCTACACGGCAGGGAAAAGCTTTTCCACTCTGTCTAGGAAGGAGAAAGTGTGCCAGCAGAGCAAATGCCTCCCGGACTTTCCCTGCAATTCAGCAAGTGCTTTGCAGCTTGAAATTGGAAGGAAAGCCTCAGATTTAGCAGCCAGAGCTTCAGGAGGAGCAGCAGCGAGCACAGCATCGCTTTTGCAGCAGCTCCTTCCATGTGCATGTTTTTGGGAGTGGAAAGGCTTGCAGAGTGTTCAAGTAGCTTTTTCTCTCCGCTGGAAAGCTGCAGGCTCAGTGCCAGTGTTCTGCAGCTTCTTTCTTCACGTTTCAGCAGCTAGCACGCTCTCCGTGTGCAGGAGAAGCGGCTGAGGCTTCCTTGCCGGAGAAGCGGCACCTTCGCCGGCAGAGAGCCTCCGGCCGGCCGCGGTGCGCTCCGGAGCGGGGGCTTGTGCCGAAAGAGGCCGGGAACAGGCGCTTACCTTCGGACAGCTCCGGATGCCCGTCTAATGCGTCTCTTGTCGCCTACACGGCAGGGAAAAGCTTTTCCACTCTGTCTAGGAAGGAGAAAGTGTGCCAGCACAGCAAATGCCTCCCGGACTTTCCCTGCAATTCAGCAAGCGCTTTGCAGCTTGAAATTGGAAGGAAAGCCTCAGATTTAGCAGCCAGAGCTTCAGGAGGAGCAGCAGCGAGCACAGCATCGCTTTTGCAGCAGCTCCTTCCATGTGCATGTTTTTGGGAGTGGAAAGGCTTGCAGAGTGTTCAAGTAGCTTTTTCTCTCCGCTGGAAAGCTGCACGCTCAGTGCCAGTGTTCTGCAGCTTCTTTCTTCACGTTTCAGCAGCTAGCACGCTCTCCGTGTGCAGGAGAAGCGGCTGAGGCTTCCTTGCCGGAGAAGCGGCACCTTCGTCGGCAGAGAGCCTCCGGCCGGCCGCGGTGCGCTCCGGAGCGGGGGCTTGTGCCGAAAGAGGCCGGGAACAGGCGCTTACCTTCGGACAGCTCCGGATGCCCGTCTAATGCGTCTCTTGTCGCCTACACGGCAGGGAAAAGCTTTTCCACTCTGTCTAGGAAGGAGAAAGTGTGCCAGCACAGCAAATGCCTCCCGGACTTTCCCTGCAATTCAGCAAGTGCTTTGCAGCTTGAAATTGGAAGGAAAGCCTCAGATTTAGCAGCCAGAGCTTCAGGAGGAGCAGCAGCGAGCACAGCATCGCTTTTGCAGCAGCTCCTTCCATGTGCATGTTTTTGGGAGTGGAAAGGCTTGCAGAGTGTTCAAGTAGCTTTTTCTCTCCGCTGGAAAGCTGCAGGCTCAGTGCCAGTGTTCTGCAGCTTCTTTCTTCACGTTTCAGCAGCTAGCACGCTCTCCGTGTGCAGGAGAAGCGGCTGAGGCTTCCTTGCCGGAGAAGCGGCACCTTCGCCGGCAGAGAGCCTCCGGCCGGCCGCGGTGCGCTCCGGAGCGGGGGCTTGTGCCGAAAGAGGCCGGGAACAGGCGCTTACCTTCGGACAGCTCCGGATGCCCGTCTAATGCGTCTCTTGTCGCCTACACGGCAGGGAAAAGCTTTTCCACTCTGTCTAGGAAGGAGAAAGTGTGCCAGCACAGCAAATGCCTCCCGGACTTTCCCTGCAATTCAGCAAGCGCTTTGCAGCTTGAAATTGGAAGGAAAGCCTCAGATTTAGCAGCCAGAGCTTCAGGAGGAGCAGCAGCGAGCACAGCATCGCTTTTGCAGCAGCTCCTTCCATGTGCATGTTTTTGGGAGTGGAAAGGCTTGCAGAGTGTTCAAGTAGCTTTTTCTCTCCGCTGGAAAGCTGCAGGCTCAGTGCCAGTGTTCTGCAGCTTCTTTCTTCACGTTTCAGCAGCTAGCACGCTCTCCGTGTGCAGGAGAAGCGGCTGAGGCTTCCTTGCCGGAGAAGCGGCACCTTCGCCGGCAGAGAGCCTCCGGCCGGCCGCGGTGCGCTCCGGAGCGGGGGCTTGTGCCGAAAGAGGCCGGCAACAGGCGCTTACCTTCGGACAGCTCCGGATGCCCGTCTAATGCGTCTCTTGTCGCCTACACGGCAGGGAAAAGCTTTTCCACTCTGTCTAGGAAGGAGAAAGTGTGCCAGCACAGCAAATGCCTCCCGGACTTTCCCTGCAATTCAGCAAGCGCTTTGCAGCTTGAAATTGGAAGGAAAGCCTCAGATTTAGCAGCCAGAGCTTCAGGAGGAGCAGCAGCGAGCACAGCATCGCTTTTGCAGCAGCTCCTTCCATGTGCATGTTTTTGGGAGTGGAAAGGCTTGCAGAGTGTTCAAGTAGCTTTTTCTCTCCGCTGGAAAGCTGCAGGCTCAGTGCCAGTGTTCTGCAGCTTCTTTCTTCACGTTTCAGCAGCTAGCACGCTCTCCGTGTGCAGGAGAAGCGGCTGAGGCTTCCTTGCCGGAGAAGCGGCACCTTCGCCGGCAGAGAGCATCCTGCCGGCCGCGGTGCGCTCCGGAGCGGGGGCTTGTGCCGAAAGAGGCCGGGAACAGGCGCTTACCTTCGGACAGCTCCGGATGCCCGTCTAATGCGTCTCTTGTCGCCTACACGGCAGGGAAAAGCTTTTCCACTCTGTCTAGGAAGGAGAAAGTGTGCCAGCAGAGCAAATGCCTCCCGGACTTTCCCTGCAATTCAGCAAGTGCTTTGCAGCTTGAAATTGGAAGGAAAGCCTCAGATTTAGCAGCCAGAGCTTCAGGAGGAGCAGCAGCGAGCACAGCATCGCTTTTGCAGCAGCTCCTTCCATGTGCATGTTTTTGGGAGTGGAAAGGCTTGCAGAGTGTTCAAGTAGCTTTTTCTCTCCGCTGGAAAGCTGCAGGCTCAGTGCCAGTGTTCTGCAGCTTCTTTCTTCACGTTTCAGCAGCTAGCACGCTCTCCGTGTGCAGGAGAAGCGGCTGAGGCTTCCTTGCCGGAGAAGCGGCACCTTCGCCGGCAGAGAGCCTCCGGCCGGCCGCGGTGCGCTCCGGAGCGGGGGCTTGTGCCGAAAGAGGCCGGGAACAGGCGCTTACCTTCGGACAGCTCCGGATGCCCGTCTAATGCGTCTCTTGTCGCCTACACGGCAGGGAAAAGCTTTTCCACTCTGTCTAGCAAGGAGAAAGTGTGCCAGCACAGCAAATGCCTCCCGGACTTTCCCTGCAATTCAGCAAGTGCTTTGCAGCTTGAAATTGGAAGGAAAGCCTCAGATTTAGCAGCCAGAGCTTCAGGAGGAGCAGCAGCGAGCACAGCATCGCTTTTGCAGCAGCTCCTTCCATGTGCATGTTTTTGGGAGTTGGAAGGCTTGCAGAGTGTTCAAGTAGCTTTTTCTCTCCGCTGGAAAGCTGCAGGCTCAGTGCCAGTGTTCTGCAGCTTCTTTCTTCACGTTTCAGCAGCTAGCACGCTCTCCGTGTGCAGGAGAAGCGGCTGAGGCTTCCTTGCCGGAGAAGCGGCACCTTCGCCGGCAGAGAGCCTCCGGCCGGCCGCGGTGCGCTCCGGAGCGGGGGCTTGTGCCGAAAGAGGCCGGGAACAGGCGCTTACCTTCGGACAGCTCCGGATGCCCGTCTAATGCGTCTCTTGTCGCCTACATGGCAGGGAAAAGCTTTTCCACTCTGTCTAGGAAGGAGAAAGTGTGCCAGCACAGCAAATGCCTCCCGGACTTTCCCTGCAATTCAGCAAGTGCTTTGCAGCTTGAAATTGGAAGGAAAGCCTCAGATTTAGCAGCCAGAGCTTCAGGAGGAGCAGCAGCGAGCACAGCATCGCTTTTGCAGCAGCTCCTTCCATGTGCATGTTTTTGGGAGTGGAAAGGCTTGCAGAGTGTTCAAGTAGCTTTTTCTCTCCGCTGGAAAGCTGCAGGCTCAGTGCCAGTGTTCTGCAGCTTCTTTCTTCACGTTTCAGCAGCTAGCACGCTCTCCGTGTGCAGGAGAAGCGGCTGAGGCTTCCTTGCCGGAGAAGCGGCACCTTCGCCGGCAGAGAGCCTCCGGCCGGCCGCGGTGCGCTCCGGAGCGGGGTCTTGTGCCGAAAGAGGCCGGGAACAGGCGCTTACCTTCGGACAGCTCCGGATGCCCGTCTAATGCGTCTCTTGTCGCCTACACGGCAGGGAAAAGCTTTTCCACTCTGTCTAGGAAGGAGAAAGTGTGCCAGCACAGCAAATGCCTCCCGGACTTTCCCTGCAATTCAGCAAGTGCTTTGCAGCTTGAAATTGGAAGGAAAGCCTCAGATTTAGCAGCCAGAGCTTCAGGAGGAGCAGCAGCGAGCACAGCATCGCTTTTGCAGCAGCTCCTTCCATGTGCATGTTTTTGGGAGTGGAAAGGCTTGCAGAGTGTTCAAGTAGCTTTTTCTCTCCGCTGGAAAGCTGCAGGCTCAGTGCCAGTGTTCTGCAGCTTCTTTCTTCACGTTTCAGCAGCTAGCACGCTCTCCGTGTGCAGGAGAAGCGGCTGAGGCTTCCTTGCCGGAGAAGCGGCACCTTCGCCGGCAGAGAGCCTCCGGCCGGCCGCGGTGCGCTCCGGAGCGGGGGCTTGTGCCGAAAGAGGCCGGGAACAGGCGCTTACCTTCGGACAGCTCCGGATGCCCGTCTAATGCGTCTCTTGTCGCCTACACGGCAGGGAAAAGCTTTTCCACTCTGTCTAGCAAGGAGAAAGTGTGCCAGCACAGCAAATGCCTCCCGGACTTTCCCTGCAATTCAGCAAGTGCTTTGCAGCTTGAAATTGGAAGGAAAGCCTCAGATTTAGCAGCCAGAGCTTCAGGAGGAGCAGCAGCGAGCACAGCATCGCTTTTGCAGCAGCTCCTTCCATGTGCATGTTTTTGGGAGTGGAAAGGCTTGCAGAGTGTTCAAGTAGCTTTTTCTCTCCGCTGGAAAGCTGCAGGCTCAGTGCCAGTGTTCTGCAGCTTCTTTCTTCACGTTTCAGCAGCTAGCACGCTCTCCGTGTGCAGGAGAAGCGGCTGAGGCTTCCTTGCCGGAGAAGCGGCACCTTCGCCGGCAGAGAGCCTCCGGCCGGCCGCGGTGCGCTCCGGAGCGGGGGCTTGTGCCGAAAGAGGCCGGCAACAGGCGCTTACCTTCGGACAGCTCCGGATGCCCGTCTAATGCGTCTCTTGTCGCCTACACGGCAGGGAAAAGCTTTTCCACTCTGTCTAGGAAGGAGAAAGTGTGCCAGCACAGCAAATGCCCCCCGGACTTTCCCTGCAATTCAGCAAGTGCTTTGCAGCTTGAAATTGGAAGGAAAGCCTCAGATTTAGCAGCCAGAGCTTCAGGAGGAGCAGCAGCGAGCACAGCATCGCTTTTGCAGCAGCTCCTTCCATGTGCATGTTTTTGGGAGTGGAAAGGCTTGCAGAGTGTTCAAGTAGCTTTTTCTCTCCGCTGGAAAGCTGCAGGCTCAGTGCCAGTGTTCTGCAGCTTCTTTCTTCACGTTTCAGCAGCTAGCACGCTCTCCGTGTGCAGGAGAAGCGGCTGAGGCTTCCTTGCCGGAGAAGCGGCACCTTCGCCGGCAGAGAGCCTCCGGCCGGCCGCGGTGCGCTCCGGAGCGGGGGCTTGTGCCGAAAGAGGCCGGGAACAGGCGCTTACCTTCGGACAGCTCCGGATGCCCGTCTAATGCGTCTCTTGTCGCCTACACGGCAGGGAAAAGCTTTTCCACTCTGTCTAGGAAGGAGAAAGTGTGCCAGCACAGCAAATGCCTCCCGGACTTTCCCTGCAATTCAGCAAGTGCTTTGCAGCTTGAAATTGGAAGGAAAGCCTCAGATTTAGCAGCCAGAGCTTCAGGAGGAGCAGCAGCGAGCACAGCATCGCTTTTGCAGCAGCTCCTTCCATGTGCATGTTTTTGGGAGTGGAAAGGCTTGCAGAGTGTTCAAGTAGCTTTTTCTCTCCGCTGGAAAGCTGCAGGCTCAGTGCCAGTGTTCTGCAGCTTCTTTCTTCACGTTTCAGCAGCTAGCACGCTCTCCGTGTGCAGGAGAAGCGGCTGAGGCTTCCTTGCCGGAGAAGCGGCACCTTCGCCGGCAGAGAGCCTCCGGCCGGCCGCGGTGCGCTCCGGAGCGGGGGCTTGTGCCGAAAGAGGCCGGGAACAGGCGCTTACCTTCGGACAGCTCCGGATGCCCGTCTAATGCGTCTCTTGTCGCCTACACGGCAGGGAAAAGCTTTTCCACTCTGTCTAGGAAGGAGAAAGTGTGCCAGCACAGCAAATGCCTCCCGGACTTTCCCTGCAATTCAGCAAGTGCTTTGCAGCTTGAAATTGGAAGGAAAGCCTCAGATTCAGCAGCCAGAGCTTCAGGAGGAGAAGCAGCGAGCACAGCATCGCTTTTGCAGCAGCTCCTTCCATGTGCATGTTTTTGGGAGTGGAAAGGCTTGCAGAGTGTTCAAGTAGCTTTTTCTCTCCGCTGGAAAGCTGCACGCTCAGTGCCAGTGTTCTGCAGCTTCTTTCTTCACGTTTCAGCAGCTAGCACGCTCTCCGTGTGCAGGAGAAGCGGCTGAGGCTTCCTTGCCGGAGAAGCGGCACCTTCGCCGGCAGAGAGCCTCCGGCCGGCCGCGGTGCGCTCCGGAGCGGGGGCTTGTGCCGAAAGAGGCCGGGAACAGGCGCTTACCTGCGGACAGCTCCGGATGCCCGTCTAATGCGTCTCTTGTCGCCTACACGGCAGGGAAAAGCTTTTCCACTCTGTCTAGGAAGGAGAAAGTGTGCCAGCACAGCAAATGCCCCCCGGACTTTCCCTGCAATTCAGCAAGTGCTTTGCAGCTTGAAATTGGAAGGAAAGCCTCAGATTTAGCAGCCAGAGCTTCAGGAGGAGCAGCAGCGAGCACAGCATCGCTTTTGCAGCAGCTCCTTCCATGTGCATGTTTTTGGGAGTGGAAAGGCTTGCAGAGTGTTCAAGTAGCTTTTTCTCTCCGCTGGAAAGCTGCAGGCTCAGTGCCAGTGTTCTGCAGCTTCTTTCTTCACGTTTCAGCAGCTAGCACGCTCTCCGTGTGCAGGAGAAGCGGCTGAGGCTTCCTTGCCGGAGAAGCGGCACCTTCGCCGGCAGAGAGCCTCCGGCCGGCCGCGGTGCGCTCCGGAGCGGGGGCTTGTGCCGAAAGAGGCCGGGAACAGGCGCTTACCTTCGGACAGCTCCGGATGCCCGTCTAATGCGTCTCTTGTCGCCTACACGGCAGGGAAAAGCTTTTCCACTCTGTCTAGGAAGGAGAAAGTGTGCCAGCACAGCAAATGCCTCCCGGACTTTCCCTGCAATTCAGCAAGTGCTTTGCAGCTTGAAATTGGAAGGAAAGCCTCAGATTTAGCAGCCAGAGCTTCAGGAGGAGCAGCAGCGAGCACAGCATCGCTTTTGCAGCAGCTCCTTCCATGTGCATGTTTTTGGGAGTGGAAAGGCTTGCAGAGTGTTCAAGTAGCTTTTTCTCTCCGCTGGAAAGCTGCAGGCTCAGTGCCAGTGTTCTGCAGCTTCTTTCTTCACGTTTCAGCAGCTAGCACGCTCTCCGTGTGCAGGAGAAGCGGCTGAGGCTTCCTTGCCGGAGAAGCGGCACCTTCGCCGGCAGAGAGCCTCCGGCCGGCCGCGGTGCGCTCCGGAGCGGGGGCTTGTGCCGAAAGAGGCCGGGAACAGGCGCTTACCTTCGGACAGCTCCGGATGCCCGTCTAATGCGTCTCTTGTCGCCTACACGGCAGGGAAAAGCTTTTCCACTCTGTCTAGGAAGGAGAAAGTGTGCCAGCACAGCAAATGCCTCCCGGACTTTCCCTGCAATTCAGCAAGTGCTTTGCAGCTTGAAATTGGAAGGAAAGCCTCAGATTTAGCAGCCAGAGCTTCAGGAGGAGCAGCAGCGAGCACAGCATCGCTTTTGCAGCAGCTCCTTCCATGTGCATGTTTTTGGGAGTGGAAAGGCTTGCAGAGTGTTCAAGTAGCTTTTTCTCTCCGCTGGAAAGCTGCAGGCTCAGTGCCAGTGTTCTGCAGCTTCTTTCTTCACGTTTCAGCAGCTAGCACGCTCTCCGTGTGCAGGAGAAGCGGCTGAGGCTTCCTTGCCGGAGAAGCGGCACCTTCGTCGGCAGAGAGCCTCCGGCCGGCCGCGGTGCGCTCCGGAGCGGGGGCTTGTGCCGAAAGAGGCCGGGAACAGGCGCTTACCTTCGGACAGCTCCGGATGCCCGTCTAATGCGTCTCTTGTCGCCTACACGGCAGGGAAAAGCTTTTCCACTCTGTCTAGGAAGGAGAAAGTGTGCCAGCACAGCAAATGCCTCCCGGACTTTCCCTGCAATTCAGCAAGTGCTTTGCAGCTTGAAATTGGAAGGAAAGCCTCAGATTTAGCAGCCAGAGCTTCAGGAGGAGCAGCAGCGAGCACAGCATCGCTTTTGCAGCAGCTCCTTCCATGTGCATGTTTTTGGGAGTGGAAAGGCTTGCAGAGTGTTCAAGTAGCTTTTTCTCTCCGCTGGAAAGCTGCAGGCTCAGTGCCAGTGTTCTGCAGCTTCTTTCTTCACGTTTCAGCAGCTAGCACGCTCTCCGTGTGCAGGAGAAGCGGCTGAGGCTTCCTTGCCGGAGAAGCGGCACCTTGGCCGGCAGAGAGCCTCCGGCCGGCCGCGGTGCGCTCCGGAGCGGGGGCTTGTGCCGAAAGAGGCCGGGAACAGGCGCTTACCTTCGGACAGCTCCGGATGCCCGTCTAATGCGTCTCTTGTCGCCTACACGGCAGGGAAAAGCTTTTCCACTCTGTCTAGCAAGGAGAAAGTGTGCCAGCACAGCAAATGCCTCCCGGACTTTCCCTGCAATTCAGCAAGTGCTTTGCAGCTTGAAATTGGAAGGAAAGCCTCAGATTTAGCAGCCAGAGCTTCAGGAGGAGCAGCAGCGAGCACAGCATCGCTTTTGCAGCAGCTCCTTCCATGTGCATGTTTTTGGGAGTGGAAAGGCTTGCAGAGTGTTCAAGTAGCTTTTTCTCTCCGCTGGAAAGCTGCAGGCTCAGTGCCAGTGTTCTGCAGCTTCTTTCTTCACGTTTCAGCAGCTAGCACGCTCTCCGTGTGCAGGAGAAGCGGCTGAGGCTTCCTTGCCGGAGAAGCGGCACCTTCGCCGGCAGAGAGCCTCCGGCCGGCCGCGGTGCGCTCCGGAGCGGGGGCTTGTGCCGAAAGAGGCCGGGAACAGGCGCTTACCTTCGGACAGCTCCGGATGCCCGTCTAATGCGTCTCTTGTCGCCTACACGGCAGGGAAAAGCTTTTCCACTCTGTCTAGGAAGGAGAAAGTGTGCCAGCACAGCAAATGCCTCCCGGACTTTCCCTGCAATTCAGCAAGTGCTTTGCAGCTTGAAATTGGAAGGAAAGCCTCAGATTTAGCAGCCAGAGCTTCAGGAGGAGCAGCAGCGAGCACAGCATCGCTTTTGCAGCAGCTCCTTCCATGTGCATGTTTTTGGGAGTGGAAAGGCTTGCAGAGTGTTCAAGTAGCTTTTTCTCTCCGCTGGAAAGCTGCACGCTCAGTGCCAGTGTTCTGCAGCTTCTTTCTTCACGTTTCAGCAGCTAGCACGCTCTCCGTGTGCAGGAGAAGCGGCTGAGGCTTCCTTGCCGGAGAAGCGGCACCTTCGCCGGCAGAGAGCCTCCGGCCGGCCGCGGTGCGCTCCGGAGCGGGGGCTTGTGCCGAAAGAGGCCGGGAACAGGCGCTTACCTTCGGACAGCTCCGGATGCCCGTCTAATGCGTCTCTTGTCGCCTACACGGCAGGGAAAAGCTTTTCCACTCTGTCTAGGAAGGAGAAAGTGTGCCAGCACAGCAAATGCCTCCCGGACTTTCCCTGCAATTCAGCAAGTGCTTTGCAGCTTGAAATTGGAAGGAAAGCCTCAGATTTAGCAGCCAGAGCTTCAGGAGGAGCAGCAGCGAGCACAGCATCGCTTTTGCAGCAGCTCCTTCCATGTGCATGTTTTTGGGAGTGGAAAGGCTTGCAGAGTGTTCAAGTAGCTTTTTCTCTCCGCTGGAAAGCTGCACGCTCAGTGCCAGTGTTCTGCAGCTTCTTTCTTCACGTTTCAGCAGCTAGCACGCTCTCCGTGTGCAGGAGAAGCGGCTGAGGCTTCCTTGCCGGAGAAGCGGCACCTTCGCCGGCAGAGAGCCTCCGGCCGGCCGCGGTGCGCTCCGGAGCGGGGGCTTGTGCCGAAAGAGGCCGGGAACAGGCGCTTACCTTCGGACAGCTCCGGATGCCCGTCTAATGCGTCTCTTGTCGCCTACACGGCAGGGAAAAGCTTTTCCACTCTGTCTAGGAAGGAGAAAGTGTGCCAGCACAGCAAATGCCTCCCGGACTTTCCCTGCAATTCAGCAAGTGCTTTGCAGCTTGAAATTGGAAGGAAAGCCTCAGATTTAGCAGCCAGAGCTTCAGGAGGAGCAGCAGCGAGCACAGCATCGCTTTTGAAGCAGCTCCTTCCATGTGCATGTTTTTGGGAGTGGAAAGGCTTGCAGAGTGTTCAAGTAGCTTTTTCTCTCCGCTGGAAAGCTGCAGGCTCAGTGCCAGTGTTCTGCAGCTTCTTTCTTCACGTTTCAGCAGCTAGCACGCTCTCCGTGTGCAGGAGAAGCGGCTGAGGCTTCCTTGCCGGAGAAGCGGCACCTTCGCCGGCAGAGAGCCTCCGGCCGGCCGCGGTGCGCTCCGGAGCGGGGGCTTGTGCCGAAAGAGGCCGGGAACAGGCGCTTACCTTCGGACAGCTCCGGATGCCCGTCTAATGCGTCTCTTGTCGCCTACACGGCAGGGAAAAGCTTTTCCACTCTGTCTAGGAAGGAGAAAGTGTGCCAGCACAGCAAATGCCCCCCGGACTTTCCCTGCAATTCAGCAAGTGCTTTGCAGCTTGAAATTGGAAGGAAAGCCTCAGATTTAGCAGCCAGAGCTTCAGGAGGAGCAGCAGCGAGCACAGCATCGCTTTTGCAGCAGCTCCTTCCATGTGCATGTTTTTGGGAGTGGAAAGGCTTGCAGAGTGTTCAAGTAGCTTTTTCTCTCCGCTGGAAAGCTGCAGGCTCAGTGCCAGTGTTCTGCAGCTTCTTTCTTCACGTTTCAGCAGCTAGCACGCTCTCCGTGTGCAGGAGAAGCGGCTGAGGCTTCCTTGCCGGAGAAGCGGCACCTTCGCCGGCAGAGAGCCTCCGGCCGGCCGCGGTGCGCTCCGGAGCGGGGGCTTGTGCCGAAAGAGGCCGGCAACAGGCGCTTACCTTCGGACAGCTCCGGATGCCCGTCTAATGCGTCTCTTGTCGCCTACACGGCAGGGAAAAGCTTTTCCACTCTGTCTAGGAAGGAGAAAGTGTGCCAGCACAGCAAATGCCTCCCGGACTTTCCCTGCAATTCAGCAAGTGCTTTGCAGCTTGAAATTGGAAGGAAAGCCTCAGATTTAGCAGCCAGAGCTTCAGGAGGAGCAGCAGCGAGCACAGCATCGCTTTTGCAGCAGCTCCTTCCATGTGCATGTTTTTGGGAGTGGAAAGGCTTGCAGAGTGTTCAAGTAGCTTTTTCTCTCCGCTGGAAAGCTGCAGGCTCAGTGCCAGTGTTCTGCAGCTTCTTTCTTCACGTTTCAGCAGCTAGCACGCTCTCCGTGTGCAGGAGAAGCGGCTGAGGCTTCCTTGCCGGAGAAGCGGCACCTTCGCCGGCAGAGAGCCTCCGGCCGGCCGCGGTGCGCTCCGGAGCGGGGGCTTGTGCCGAAAGAGGCCGGCAACAGGCGCTTACCTTCGGACAGCTCCGGATGCCCGTCTAATGCGTCTCTTGTCGCCTACACGGCAGGGAAAAGCTTTTCCACTCTGTCTAGGAAGGAGAAAGTGTGCCAGCACAGCAAATGCCCCCCGGACTTTCCCTGCAATTCAGCAAGTGCTTTGCAGCTTGAAATTGGAAGGAAAGCCTCAGATTTAGCAGCCAGAGCTTCAGGAGGAGCAGCAGCGAGCACAGCATCGCTTTTGCAGCAGCTCCTTCCATGTGCATGTTTTTGGGAGTGGAAAGGCTTGCAGAGTGTTCAAGTAGCTTTTTCTCTCCGCTGGAAAGCTGCAGGCTCAGTGCCAGTGTTCTGCAGCTTCTTTCTTCACGTTTCAGCAGCTAGCACGCTCTCCGTGTGCAGGAGAAGCGGCTGAGGCTTCCTTGCCGGAGAAGCGGCACCTTCGCCGGCAGAGAGCCTCCGGCCGGCCGCGGTGCGCTCCGGAGCGGGGGCTTGTGCCGAAAGAGGCCGGGAACAGGCGCTTACCTTCGGACAGCTCCGGATGCCCGTCTAATGCGTCTCTTGTCGCCTACACGGCAGGGAAAAGCTTTTCCACTCTGTCTAGGAAGGAGAAAGTGTGCCAGCACAGCAAATGCCTCCCGGACTTTCCCTGCAATTCAGCAAGTGCTTTGCAGCTTGAAATTGGAAGGAAAGCCTCAGATTTAGCAGCCAGAGCTTCAGGAGGAGCAGCAGCGAGCACAGCATCGCTTTTGCAGCAGCTCCTTCCATGTGCATGTTTTTGGGAGTGGAAAGGCTTGCAGAGTGTTCAAGTAGCTTTTTCTCTCCGCTGGAAAGCTGCAGGCTCAGTGCCAGTGTTCTGCAGCTTCTTTCTTCACGTTTCAGCAGCTAGCACGCTCTCCGTGTGCAGGAGAAGCGGCTGAGGCTTCCTTGCCGGAGAAGCGGCACCTTCGCCGGCAGAGAGCCTCCGGCCGGCCGCGGTGCGCTCCGGAGCGGGGGCTTGTGCCGAAAGAGGCCGGGAACAGGCGCTTACCTTCGGACAGCTCCGGATGCCCGTCTAATGCGTCTCTTGTCGCCTACACGGCAGGGAAAAGCTTTTCCACTCTGTCTAGGAAGGAGAAAGTGTGCCAGCACAGCAAATGCCCCCCGGACTTTCCCTGCAATTCAGCAAGTGCTTTGCAGCTTGAAATTGGAAGGAAAGCCTCAGATTTAGCAGCCAGAGCTTCAGGAGGAGCAGCAGCGAGCACAGCATCGCTTTTGCAGCAGCTCCTTCCATGTGCATGTTTTTGGGAGTGGAAAGGCTTGCAGAGTGTTCAAGTAGCTTTTTCTCTCCGCTGGAAAGCTGCAGGCTCAGTGCCAGTGTTCTGCAGCTTCTTTCTTCACGTTTCAGCAGCTAGCACGCTCTCCGTGTGCAGGAGAAGCGGCTGAGGCTTCCTTGCCGGAGAAGCGGCACCTTCGCCGGCAGAGAGCCTCCGGCCGGCCGCGGTGCGCTCCGGAGCGGGGGCTTGTGCCGAAAGAGGCCGGGAACAGGCGCTTACCTTCGGACAGCTCCGGATGCCCGTCTAATGCGTCTCTTGTCGCCTACACGGCAGGGAAAAGCTTTTCCACTCTGTCTAGGAAGGAGAAAGTGTGCCAGCACAGCAAATGCCTCCCGGACTTTCCCTGCAATTCAGCAAGTGCTTTGCAGCTTGAAATTGGAAGGAAAGCCTCAGATTTAGCAGCCAGAGCTTCAGGAGGAGCAGCAGCGAGCACAGCATCGCTTTTGCAGCAGCTCCTTCCATGTGCATGTTTTTGGGAGTGGAAAGGCTTGCAGAGTGTTCAAGTAGCTTTTTCTCTCCGCTGGAAAGCTGCAGGCTCAGTGCCAGTGTTCTGCAGCTTCTTTCTTCACGTTTCAGCAGCTAGCACGCTCTCCGTGTGCAGGAGAAGCGGCTGAGGCTTCCTTGCCGGAGAAGCGGCACCTTCGCCGGCAGAGAGCCTCCGGCCGGCCGCGGTGCGCTCCGGAGCGGGGGCTTGTGCCGAAAGAGGCCGGCAACAGGCGCTTACCTTCGGACAGCTCCGGATGCCCGTCTAATGCGTCTCTTGTCGCCTACACGGCAGGGAAAAGCTTTTCCACTCTGTCTAGGAAGGAGAAAGTGTGCCAGCACAGCAAATGCCTCCCGGACTTTCCCTGCAATTCAGCAAGTGCTTTGCAGCTTGAAATTGGAAGGAAAGCCTCAGATTTAGCAGCCAGAGCTTCAGGAGGAGCAGCAGCGAGCACAGCATCGCTTTTGCAGCAGCTCCTTCCATGTGCATGTTTTTGGGAGTGGAAAGGCTTGCAGAGTGTTCAAGTAGCTTTTTCTCTCCGCTGGAAAGCTGCAGGCTCAGTGCCAGTGTTCTGCAGCTTCTTTCTTCACGTTTCAGCAGCTAGCACGCTCTCCGTGTGCAGGAGAAGCGGCTGAGGCTTCCTTGCCGGAGAAGCGGCACCTTCGCCGGCAGAGAGCCTCCGGCCGGCCGCGGTGCGCTCCGGAGCGGGGGCTTGTGCCGAAAGAGGCCGGCAACAGGCGCTTACCTTCGGACAGCTCCGGATGCCCGTCTAATGCGTCTCTTGTCGCCTACACGGCAGGGAAAAGCTTTTCCACTCTGTCTAGGAAGGAGAAAGTGTGCCAGCACAGCAAATGCCCCCCGGACTTTCCCTGCAATTCAGCAAGTGCTTTGCAGCTTGAAATTGGAAGGAAAGCCTCAGATTTAGCAGCCAGAGCTTCAGGAGGAGCAGCAGCGAGCACAGCATCGCTTTTGCAGCAGCTCCTTCCATGTGCATGTTTTTGGGAGTGGAAAGGCTTGCAGAGTGTTCAAGTAGCTTTTTCTCTCCGCTGGAAAGCTGCACGCTCAGTGCCAGTGTTCTGCAGCTTCTTTCTTCACGTTTCAGCAGCTAGCACGCTCTCCGTGTGCAGGAGAAGCGGCTGAGGCTTCCTTGCCGGAGAAGCGGCACCTTCGCCGGCAGAGAGCCTCCGGCCGGCCGCGGTGCGCTCCGGAGCGGGGGCTTGTGCCGAAAGAGGCCGGGAACAGGCGCTTACCTTCGGACAGCTCCGGATGCCCGTCTAATGCGTCTCTTGTCGCCTACACGGCAGGGAAAAGCTTTTCCACTCTGTCTAGGAAGGAGAAAGTGTGCCAGCACAGCAAATGCCTCCCGGACTTTCCCTGCAATTCAGCAAGTGCTTTGCAGCTTGAAATTGGAAGGAAAGCCTCAGATTTAGCAGCCAGAGCTTCAGGAGGAGCAGCAGCGAGCACAGCATCGCTTTTGCAGCAGCTCCTTCCATGTGCATGTTTTTGGGAGTGGAAAGGCTTGCAGAGTGTTCAAGTAGCTTTTTCTCTCCGCTGGAAAGCTGCAGGCTCAGTGCCAGTGTTCTGCAGCTTCTTTCTTCACGTTTCAGCAGCTAGCACGCTCTCCGTGTGCAGGAGAAGCGGCTGAGGCTTCCTTGCCGGAGAAGCGGCACCTTCGCCGGCAGAGAGCCTCCGGCCGGCCGCGGTGCGCTCCGGAGCGGGGGCTTGTGCCGAAAGAGGCCGGGAACAGGCGCTTACCTTCGGACAGCTCCGGATGCCCGTCTAATGCGTCTCTTGTCGCCTACACGGCAGGGAAAAGCTTTTCCACTCTGTCTAGGAAGGAGAAAGTGTGCCAGCACAGCAAATGCCCCCCGGACTTTCCCTGCAATTCAGCAAGTGCTTTGCAGCTTGAAATTGGAAGGAAAGCCTCAGATTTAGCAGCCAGAGCTTCAGGAGGAGCAGCAGCGAGCACAGCATCGCTGTTGCAGCAGCTCCTTCCATGTGCATGTTTTTGGGAGTGGAAAGGCTTGCAGAGTGTTCAAGTAGCTTTTTCTCTCCGCTGGAAAGCTGCAGGCTCAGTGCCAGTGTTCTGCAGCTTCTTTCTTCACGTTTCAGCAGCTAGCACGCTCTCCGTGTGCAGGAGAAGCGGCTGAGGCTTCCTTGCCGGAGAAGCGGCACCTTCGCCGGCAGAGAGCCTCCGGCCGGCCGCGGTGCGCTCCGGAGCGGGGGCTTGTGCCGAAAGAGGCCGGGAACAGGCGCTTACCTTCGGACAGCTCCGGATGCCCGTCTAATGCGTCTCTTGTCGCCTACACGGCAGGGAAAAGCTTTTCCACTCTGTCTAGGAAGGAGAAAGTGTGCCAGCACAGCAAATGCCTCCCGGACTTTCCCTGCAATTCAGCAAGTGCTTTGCAGCTTGAAATTGGAAGGAAAGCCTCAGATTTAGCAGCCAGAGCTTCAGGAGGAGCAGCAGCGAGCACAGCATCGCTTTTGCAGCAGCTCCTTCCATGTGCATGTTTTTGGGAGTGGAAAGGCTTGCAGAGTGTTCAAGTAGCTTTTTCTCTCCGCTGGAAAGCTGCAGGCTCAGTGCCAGTGTTCTGCAGCTTCTTTCTTCACGTTTCAGCAGCTAGCACGCTCTCCGTGTGCAGGAGAAGCGGCTGAGGCTTCCTTGCCGGAGAAGCGGCACCTTCGCCGGCAGAGAGCCTCCGGCCGGCCGCGGTGCGCTCCGGAGCGGGGGCTTGTGCCGAAAGAGGCCGGGAACAGGCGCTTACCTTCGGACAGCTCCGGATGCCCGTCTAATGCGTCTCTTGTCGCCTACACGGCAGGGAAAAGCTTTTCCACTCTGTCTAGGAAGGAGAAAGTGTGCCAGCACAGCAAATGCCTCCCGGACTTTCCCTGCAATTCAGCAAGTGCTTTGCAGC
The DNA here is from genome assembly GCF_963513975.1 of Fringilla coelebs. Classification (NCBI taxonomy): domain Eukaryota; kingdom Metazoa; phylum Chordata; class Aves; order Passeriformes; family Fringillidae; genus Fringilla; species Fringilla coelebs. The sequence goes on along the minus strand of NW_028167436.1, from coordinate 116,648 downwards.
TTGAAATTGGAAGGAAAGCCTCAGATTTAGCAGCCAGAGCTTCAGGAGGAGCAGCAGCGAGCACAGCATCGCTTTTGCAGCAGCTCCTTCCATGTGCATGTTTTTGGGAGTGGAAAGGCTTGCAGAGTGTTCAAGTAGCTTTTTCTCTCCGCTGGAAAGCTGCAGGCTCAGTGCCAGTGTTCTGCAGCTTCTTTCTTCACGTTTCAGCAGCTAGCACGCTCTCCGTGTGCAGGAGAAGCGGCTGAGGCTTCCTTGCCGGAGAAGCGGCACCTTCGCCGGCAGAGAGCCTCCGGCCGGCCGCGGTGCGCTCCGGAGCGGGGGCTTGTGCCGAAAGAGGCCGGGAACAGGCGCTTACCTTCGGACAGCTCCGGATGCCCGTCTAATGCGTCTCTTGTCGCCTACACGGCAGGGAAAAGCTTCTCCACTCTGTCTAGCAAGGAGAAAGTGTGCCAGCACAGCAAATGCCTCCCGGACTTTCCCTGCAATTCAGCAAGTGCTTTGCAGCTTGAAATTGGAAGGAAAGCCTCAGATTTAGCAGCCAGAGCTTCAGGAGGAGCAGCAGCGAGCACAGCATCGCTTTTGCAGCAGCTCCTTCCATGTGCATGTTTTTGGGAGTGGAAAGGCTTGCAGAGTGTTCAAGTAGCTTTTTCTCTCCGCTGGAAAGCTGCAGGCTCAGTGCCAGTGTTCTGCAGCTTCTTTCTTCACGTTTCAGCAGCTAGCACGCTCTCCGTGTGCAGGAGAAGCGGCTGAGGCTTCCTTGCCGGAGAAGCGGCACCTTCGTCGGCAGAGAGCCTCCGGCCGGCCGCGGTGCGCTCCGGAGCGGGGGCTTGTGCCGAAAGAGGCCGGGAACAGGCGCTTACCTTCGGACAGCTCCGGATGCCCGTCTAATGCGTCTCTTGTCGCCTACACGGCAGGGAAAAGCTTTTCCACTCTGTCTAGGAAGGAGAAAGTGTGCCAGCACAGCAAATGCCTCCCGGACTTTCCCTGCAATTCAGCAAGTGCTTTGCAGCTTGAAATTGGAAGGAAAGCCTCAGATTTAGCAGCCAGAGCTTCAGGAGGAGCAGCAGCGAGCACAGCATCGCTTTTGCAGCAGCTCCTTCCATGTGCATGTTTTTGGGAGTGGAAAGGCTTGCAGAGTGTTCAAGTAGCTTTTTCTCTCCGCTGGAAAGCTGCAGGCTCAGTGCCAGTGTTCTGCAGCTTCTTTCTTCACGTTTCAGCAGCTAGCACGCTCTCCGTGTGCAGGAGAAGCGGCTGAGGCTTCCTTGCCGGAGAAGCGGCACCTTCGCCGGCAGAGAGCCTCCGGCCGGCCGCGGTGCGCTCCGGAGCGGGGGCTTGTGCCGAAAGAGGCCGGGAACAGGCGCTTACCTTCGGACAGCTCCGGATGCCCGTCTAATGCGTCTCTTGTCGCCTACACGGCAGGGAAAAGCTTTTCCACTCTGTCTAGCAAGGAGAAAGTGTGCCAGCACAGCAAATGCCTCCCGGACTTTCCCTGCAATTCAGCAAGTGCTTTGCAGCTTGAAATTGGAAGGAAAGCCTCAGATTTAGCAGCCAGAGCTTCAGGAGGAGCAGCAGCGAGCACAGCATCGCTTTTGCAGCAGCTCCTTCCATGTGCATGTTTTTGGGAGTGGAAAGGCTTGCAGAGTGTTCAAGTAGCTTTTTCTCTCCGCTGGAAAGCTGCAGGCTCAGTGCCAGTGTTCTGCAGCTTCTTTCTTCACGTTTCAGCAGCTAGCACGCTCTCCGTGTGCAGGAGAAGCGGCTGAGGCTTCCTTGCCGGAGAAGCGGCACCTTCGCCGGCAGAGAGCCTCCGGCCGGCCGCGGTGCGCTCCGGAGCGGGGGCTTGTGCCGAAAGAGGCCGGGAACAGGCGCTTACCTTCGGACAGCTCCGGATGCCCGTCTAATGCGTCTCTTGTCGCCTACACGGCAGGGAAAAGCTTTTCCACTCTGTCTAGGAAGGAGAAAGTGTGCCAGCACAGCAAATGCCTCCCGGACTTTCCCTGCAATTCAGCAAGTGCTTTGCAGCTTGAAATTGGAAGGAAAGCCTCAGATTTAGCAGCCAGAGCTTCAGGAGGAGCAGCAGCGAGCACAGCATCGCTTTTGCAGCAGCTCCTTCCATGTGCATGTTTTTGGGAGTGGAAAGGCTTGCAGAGTGTTCAAGTAGCTTTTTCTCTCCGCTGGAAAGCTGCAGGCTCAGTGCCAGTGTTCTGCAGCTTCTTTCTTCACGTTTCAGCAGCTAGCACGCTCTCCGTGTGCAGGAGAAGCGGCTGAGGCTTCCTTGCCGGAGAAGCGGCACCTTCGCCGGCAGAGAGCCTCCGGCCGGCCGCGGTGCGCTCCGGAGCGGGGGCTTGTGCCGAAAGAGGCCGGGAACAGGCGCTTACCTTCGGACAGCTCCGGATGCCCGTCTAATGCGTCTCTTGTCGCCTACACGGCAGGGAAAAGCTTTTCCACTCTGTCTAGGAAGGAGAAAGTGTGCCAGCACAGCAAATGCCTCCCGGACTTTCCCTGCAATTCAGCAAGTGCTTTGCAGCTTGAAATTGGAAGGAAAGCCTCAGATTTAGCAGCCAGAGCTTCAGGAGGAGCAGCAGCGAGCACAGCATCGCTTTTGCAGCAGCTCCTTCCATGTGCATGTTTTTGGGAGTGGAAAGGCTTGCAGAGTGTTCAAGTAGCTTTTTCTCTCCGCTGGAAAGCTGCAGGCTCAGTGCCAGTGTTCTGCAGCTTCTTTCTTCACGTTTCAGCAGCTAGCACGCTCTCCGTGTGCAGGAGAAGCGGCTGAGGCTTCCTTGCCGGAGAAGCGGCACCTTCGCCGGCAGAGAGCCTCCGGCCGGCCGCGGTGCGCTCCGGAGCGGGGGCTTGTGCCGAAAGAGGCCGGGAACAGGCGCTTACCTTCGGACAGCTCCGGATGCCCGTCTAATGCGTCTCTTGTCGCCTACACGGCAGGGAAAAGCTTTTCCACTCTGTCTAGGAAGGAGAAAGTGTGCCAGCACAGCAAATGCCCCCCGGACTTTCCCTGCAATTCAGCAAGTGCTTTGCAGCTTGAAATTGGAAGGAAAGCCTCAGATTTAGCAGCCAGAGCTTCAGGAGGAGCAGCAGCGAGCACAGCATCGCTTTTGCAGCAGCTCCTTCCATGTGCATGTTTTTGGGAGTGGAAAGGCTTGCAGAGTGTTCAAGTAGCTTTTTCTCTCCGCTGGAAAGCTGCAGGCTCAGTGCCAGTGTTCTGCAGCTTCTTTCTTCACGTTTCAGCAGCTAGCACGCTCTCCGTGTGCAGGAGAAGCGGCTGAGGCTTCCTTGCCGGAGAAGCGGCACCTTCGCCGGCAGAGAGCCTCCGGCCGGCCGCGGTGCGCTCCGGAGCGGGGGCTTGTGCCGAAAGAGGCCGGGAACAGGCGCTTACCTTCGGACAGCTCCGGATGCCCGTCTAATGCGTCTCTTGTCGCCTACACGGCAGGGAAAAGCTTTTCCACTCTGTCTAGGAAGGAGAAAGTGTGCCAGCACAGCAAATGCCTCCCGGACTTTCCCTGCAATTCAGCAAGTGCTTTGCAGCTTGAAATTGGAAGGAAAGCCTCAGATTTAGCAGCCAGAGCTTCAGGAGGAGCAGCAGCGAGCACAGCATCGCTTTTGCAGCAGCTCCTTCCATGTGCATGTTTTTGGGAGTGGAAAGGCTTGCAGAGTGTTCAAGTAGCTTTTTCTCTCCGCTGGAAAGCTGCAGGCTCAGTGCCAGTGTTCTGCAGCTTCTTTCTTCACGTTTCAGCAGCTAGCACGCTCTCCGTGTGCAGGAGAAGCGGCTGAGGCTTCCTTGCCGGAGAAGCGGCACCTTCGCCGGCAGAGAGCCTCCGGCCGGCCGCGGTGCGCTCCGGAGCGGGGGCTTGTGCCGAAAGAGGCCGGCAACAGGCGCTTACCTTCGGACAGCTCCGGATGCCCGTCTAATGCGTCTCTTGTCGCCTACACGGCAGGGAAAAGCTTTTCCACTCTGTCTAGGAAGGAGAAAGTGTGCCAGCACAGCAAATGCCCCCCGGACTTTCCCTGCAATTCAGCAAGTGCTTTGCAGCTTGAAATTGGAAGGAAAGCCTCAGATTTAGCAGCCAGAGCTTCAGGAGGAGCAGCAGCGAGCACAGCATCGCTTTTGCAGCAGCTCCTTCCATGTGCATGTTTTTGGGAGTGGAAAGGCTTGCAGAGTGTTCAAGTAGCTTTTTCTCTCCGCTGGAAAGCTGCAGGCTCAGTGCCAGTGTTCTGCAGCTTCTTTCTTCACGTTTCAGCAGCTAGCACGCTCTCCGTGTGCAGGAGAAGCGGCTGAGGCTTCCTTGCCGGAGAAGCGGCACCTTCGCCGGCAGAGAGCCTCCGGCCGGCCGCGGTGCGCTCCGGAGCGGGGGCTTGTGCCGAAAGAGGCCGGGAACAGGCGCTTACCTTCGGACAGCTCCGGATGCCCGTCTAATGCGTCTCTTGTCGCCTACACGGCAGGGAAAAGCTTTTCCACTCTGTCTAGGAAGGAGAAAGTGTGCCAGCACAGCAAATGCCTCCCGGACTTTCCCTGCAATTCAGCAAGTGCTTTGCAGCTTGAAATTGGAAGGAAAGCCTCAGATTTAGCAGCCAGAGCTTCAGGAGGAGCAGCAGCGAGCACAGCATCGCTTTTGCAGCAGCTCCTTCCATGTGCATGTTTTTGGGAGTGGAAAGGCTTGCAGAGTGTTCAAGTAGCTTTTTCTCTCCGCTGGAAAGCTGCAGGCTCAGTGCCAGTGTTCTGCAGCTTCTTTCTTCACGTTTCAGCAGCTAGCACGCTCTCCGTGTGCAGGAGAAGCGGCTGAGGCTTCCTTGCCGGAGAAGCGGCACCTTCGCCGGCAGAGAGCCTCCGGCCGGCCGCGGTGCGCTCCGGAGCGGGGGCTTGTGCCGAAAGAGGCCGGGAACAGGCGCTTACCTTCGGACAGCTCCGGATGCCCGTCTAATGCGTCTCTTGTCGCCTACACGGCAGGGAAAAGCTTTTCCACTCTGTCTAGGAAGGAGAAAGTGTGCCAGCACAGCAAATGCCTCCCGGACTTTCCCTGCAATTCAGCAAGTGCTTTGCAGCTTGAAATTGGAAGGAAAGCCTCAGATTTAGCAGCCAGAGCTTCAGGAGGAGCAGCAGCGAGCACAGCATCGCTTTTGCAGCAGCTCCTTCCATGTGCATGTTTTTGGGAGTGGAAAGGCTTGCAGAGTGTTCAAGTAGCTTTTTCTCTCCGCTGGAAAGCTGCAGGCTCAGTGCCAGTGTTCTGCAGCTTCTTTCTTCACGTTTCAGCAGCTAGCACGCTCTCCGTGTGCAGGAGAAGCGGCTGAGGCTTCCTTGCCGGAGAAGCGGCACCTTCGCCGGCAGAGAGCCTCCGGCCGGCCGCGGTGCGCTCCGGAGCGGGGGCTTGTGCCGAAAGAGGCCGGGAACAGGCGCTTACCTTCGGACAGCTCCGGATGCCCGTCTAATGCGTCTCTTGTCGCCTACACGGCAGGGAAAAGCTTTTCCACTCTGTCTAGGAAGGAGAAAGTGTGCCAGCACAGCAAATGCCTCCCGGACTTTCCCTGCAATTCAGCAAGTGCTTTGCAGCTTGAAATTGGAAGGAAAGCCTCAGATTTAGCAGCCAGAGCTTCAGGAGGAGCAGCAGCGAGCACAGCATCGCTTTTGCAGCAGCTCCTTCCATGTGCATGTTTTTGGGAGTGGAAAGGCTTGCAGAGTGTTCAAGTAGCTTTTTCTCTCCGCTGGAAAGCTGCAGGCTCAGTGCCAGTGTTCTGCAGCTTCTTTCTTCACGTTTCAGCAGCTAGCACGCTCTCCGTGTGCAGGAGAAGCGGCTGAGGCTTCCTTGCCGGAGAAGCGGCACCTTCGCCGGCAGAGAGCCTCCGGCCGGCCGCGGTGCGCTCCGGAGCGGGGGCTTGTGCCGAAAGAGGCCGGGAACAGGCGCTTACCTTCGGACAGCTCCGGATGCCCGTCTAATGCGTCTCTTGTCGCCTACACGGCAGGGAAAAGCTTTTCCACTCTGTCTAGGAAGGAGAAAGTGTGCCAGCACAGCAAATGCCTCCCGGACTTTCCCTGCAATTCAGCAAGTGCTTTGCAGCTTGAAATTGGAAGGAAAGCCTCAGATTTAGCAGCCAGAGCTTCAGGAGGAGCAGCAGCGAGCACAGCATCGCTTTTGCAGCAGCTCCTTCCATGTGCATGTTTTTGGGAGTGGAAAGGCTTGCAGAGTGTTCAAGTAGCTTTTTCTCTCCGCTGGAAAGCTGCAGGCTCAGTGCCAGTGTTCTGCAGCTTCTTTCTTCACGTTTCAGCAGCTAGCACGCTCTCCGTGTGCAGGAGAAGCGGCTGAGGCTTCCTTGCCGGAGAAGCGGCACCTTCGCCGGCAGAGAGCCTCCGGCCGGCCGCGGTGCGCTCCGGAGCGGGGGCTTGTGCCGAAAGAGGCCGGGAACAGGCGCTTACCTTCGGACAGCTCCGGATGCCCGTCTAATGCGTCTCTTGTCGCCTACACGGCAGGGAAAAGCTTTTCCACTCTGTCTAGGAAGGAGAAAGTGTGCCAGCACAGCAAATGCCTCCCGGACTTTCCCTGCAATTCAGCAAGCGCTTTGCAGCTTGAAATTGGAAGGAAAGCCTCAGATTTAGCAGCCAGAGCTTCAGGAGGAGCAGCAGCGAGCACAGCATCGCTTTTGCAGCAGCTCCTTCCATGTGCATGTTTTTGGGAGTGGAAAGGCTTGCAGAGTGTTCAAGTAGCTTTTTCTCTCCGCTGGAAAGCTGCACGCTCAGTGCCAGTGTTCTGCAGCTTCTTTCTTCACGTTTCAGCAGCTAGCACGCTCTCCGTGTGCAGGAGAAGCGGCTGAGGCTTCCTTGCCGGAGAAGCGGCACCTTCGCCGGCAGAGAGCCTCCGGCCGGCCGCGGTGCGCTCCGGAGCGGGGGCTTGTGCCGAAAGAGGCCGGCAACAGGCGCTTACCTTCGGACAGCTCCGGATGCCCGTCTAATGCGTCTCTTGTCGCCTACACGGCAGGGAAAAGCTTTTCCACTCTGTCTAGGAAGGAGAAAGTGTGCCAGCACAGCAAATGCCTCCCGGACTTTCCCTGCAATTCAGCAAGTGCTTTGCAGCTTGAAATTGGAAGGAAAGCCTCAGATTTAGCAGCCAGAGCTTCAGGAGGAGCAGCAGCGAGCACAGCATCGCTTTTGCAGCAGCTCCTTCCATGTGCATGTTTTTGGGAGTGGAAAGGCTTGCAGAGTGTTCAAGTAGCTTTTTCTCTCCGCTGGAAAGCTGCACGCTCAGTGCCAGTGTTCTGCAGCTTCTTTCTTCACGTTTCAGCAGCTAGCACGCTCTCCGTGTGCAGGAGAAGCGGCTGAGGCTTCCTTGCCGGAGAAGCGGCACCTTCGCCGGCAGAGAGCCTCCGGCCGGCCGCGGTGCGCTCCGGAGCGGGGGCTTGTGCCGAAAGAGGCCGGGAACAGGCGCTTACCTTCGGACAGCTCCGGATGCCCGTCTAATGCGTCTCTTGTCGCCTACACGGCAGGGAAAAGCTTTTCCACTCTGTCTAGGAAGGAGAAAGTGTGCCAGCACAGCAAATGCCTCCCGGACTTTCCCTGCAATTCAGCAAGTGCTTTGCAGCTTGAAATTGGAAGGAAAGCCTCAGATTTAGCAGCCAGAGCTTCAGGAGGAGCAGCAGCGAGCACAGCATCGCTTTTGCAGCAGCTCCTTCCATGTGCATGTTTTTGGGAGTGGAAAGGCTTGCAGAGTGTTCAAGTAGCTTTTTCTCTCCGCTGGAAAGCTGCAGGCTCAGTGCCAGTGTTCTGCAGCTTCTTTCTTCACGTTTCAGCAGCTAGCACGCTCTCCGTGTGCAGGAGAAGCGGCTGAGGCTTCCTTGCCGGAGAAGCGGCACCTTCGCCGGCAGAGAGCCTCCGGCCGGCCGCGGTGCGCTCCGGAGCGGGGGCTTGTGCCGAAAGAGGCCGGGAACAGGCGCTTACCTTCGGACAGCTCCGGATGCCCGTCTAATGCGTCTCTTGTCGCCTACACGGCAGGGAAAAGCTTTTCCACTCTGTCTAGGAAGGAGAAAGTGTGCCAGCACAGCAAATGCCTCCCGGACTTTCCCTGCAATTCAGCAAGTGCTTTGCAGCTTGAAATTGGAAGGAAAGCCTCAGATTTAGCAGCCAGAGCTTCAGGAGGAGCAGCAGCGAGCACAGCATCGCTTTTGCAGCAGCTCCTTCCATGTGCATGTTTTTGGGAGTGGAAAGGCTTGCAGAGTGTTCAAGTAGCTTTTTCTCTCCGCTGGAAAGCTGCAGGCTCAGTGCCAGTGTTCTGCAGCTTCTTTCTTCACGTTTCAGCAGCTAGCACGCTCTCCGTGTGCAGGAGAAGCGGCTGAGGCTTCCTTGCCGGAGAAGCGGCACCTTCGCCGGCAGAGAGCCTCCGGCCGGCCGCGGTGCGCTCCGGAGCGGGGGCTTGTGCCGAAAGAGGCCGGGAACAGGCGCTTACCTTCGGACAGCTCCGGATGCCCGTCTAATGCGTCTCTTGTCGCCTACACGGCAGGGAAAAGCTTTTCCACTCTGTCTAGGAAGGAGAAAGTGTGCCAGCACAGCAAATGCCTCCCGGACTTTCCCTGCAATTCAGCAAGTGCTTTGCAGCTTGAAATTGGAAGGAAAGCCTCAGATTTAGCAGCCAGAGCTTCAGGAGGAGCAGCAGAGAGCACAGCATCGCTTTTGCAGCAGCTCCTTCCATGTGCATGTTTTTGGGAGTTGGAAGGCTTGCAGAGTGTTCAAGTAGCTTTTTCTCTCCGCTGGAAAGCTGCAGGCTCAGTGCCAGTGTTCTGCAGCTTCTTTCTTCACGTTTCAGCAGCTAGCACGCTCTCCGTGTGCAGGAGAAGCGGCTGAGGCTTCCTTGCCGGAGAAGCGGCACCTTCGTCGGCAGAGAGCCTCCGGCCGGCCGCGGTGCGCTCCGGAGCGGGGGCTTGTGCCGAAAGAGGCCGGGAACAGGCGCTTACCTTCGGACAGCTCCGGATGCCCGTCTAATGCGTCTCTTGTCGCCTACACGGCAGGGAAAAGCTTTTCCACTCTGTCTAGGAAGGAGAAAGTGTGCCAGCACAGCAAATGCCTCCCGGACTTTCCCTGCAATTCAGCAAGTGCTTTGCAGCTTGAAATTGGAAGGAAAGCCTCAGATTTAGCAGCCAGAGCTTCAGGAGGAGCAGCAGCGAGCACAGCATCGCTTTTGCAGCAGCTCCTTCCATGTGCATGTTTTTGGGAGTGGAAAGGCTTGCAGAGTGTTCAAGTAGCTTTTTCTCTCCGCTGGAAAGCTGCAGGCTCAGTGCCAGTGTTCTGCAGCTTCTTTCTTCACGTTTCAGCAGCTAGCACGCTCTCCGTGTGCAGGAGAAGCGGCTGAGGCTTCCTTGCCGGAGAAGCGGCACCTTCGCCGGCAGAGAGCCTCCGGCCGGCCGCGGTGCGCTCCGGAGCGGGGGCTTGTGCCGAAAGAGGCCGGCAACAGGCGCTTACCTTCGGACAGCTCCGGATGCCCGTCTAATGCGTCTCTTGTCGCCTACACGGCAGGGAAAAGCTTTTCCACTCTGTCTAGGAAGGAGAAAGTGTGCCAGCACAGCAAATGCCTCCCGGACTTTCCCTGCAATTCAGCAAGCGCTTTGCAGCTTGAAATTGGAAGGAAAGCCTCAGATTTAGCAGCCAGAGCTTCAGGAGGAGCAGCAGCGAGCACAGCATCGCTTTTGCAGCAGCTCCTTCCATGTGCATGTTTTTGGGAGTGGAAAGGCTTGCAGAGTGTTCAAGTAGCTTTTTCTCTCCGCTGGAAAGCTGCAGGCTCAGTGCCAGTGTTCTGCAGCTTCTTTCTTCACGTTTCAGCAGCTAGCACGCTCTCCGTGTGCAGGAGAAGCGGCTGAGGCTTCCTTGCCGGAGAAGCGGCACCTTCGCCGGCAGAGAGCATCCTGCCGGCCGCGGTGCGCTCCGGAGCGGGGGCTTGTGCCGAAAGAGGCCGGGAACAGGCGCTTACCTTCGGACAGCTCCGGATGCCCGTCTAATGCGTCTCTTGTCGCCTACACGGCAGGGAAAAGCTTTTCCACTCTGTCTAGGAAGGAGAAAGTGTGCCAGCACAGCAAATGCCTCCCGGACTTTCCCTGCAATTCAGCAAGTGCTTTGCAGCTTGAAATTGGAAGGAAAGCCTCAGATTTAGCAGCCAGAGCTTCAGGAGGAGCAGCAGCGAGCACAGCATCGCTTTTGCAGCAGCTCCTTCCATGTGCATGTTTTTGGGAGTGGAAAGGCTTGCAGAGTGTTCAAGTAGCTTTTTCTCTCCGCTGGAAAGCTGCACGCTCAGTGCCAGTGTTCTGCAGCTTCTTTCTTCACGTTTCAGCAGCTAGCACGCTCTCCGTGTGCAGGAGAAGCGGGAGAGGCTTCCTTGCCGGAGAAGCGGCACCTTCGCCGGCAGAGAGCCTCCGGCCGGCCGCGGTGCGCTCCGGAGCGGGGGCTTGTGCCGAAAGAGGCCGGGAACAGGCGCTTACCTTCGGACAGCTCCGGATGCCCGTCTAATGCGTCTCTTGTCGCCTACACGGCAGGGAAAAGCTTTTCCACTCTGTCTAGGAAGGAGAAAGTGTGCCAGCACAGCAAATGCCTCCCGGACTTTCCCTGCAATTCAGCAAGTGCTTTGCAGCTTGAAATTGGAAGGAAAGCCTCAGATTTAGCAGCCAGAGCTTCAGGAGGAGCAGCAGCGAGCACAGCATCGCTTTTGCAGCAGCTCCTTCCATGTGCATGTTTTTGGGAGTTGGAAGGCTTGCAGAGTGTTCAAGTAGCTTTTTCTCTCCGCTGGAAAGCTGCAGGCTCAGTGCCAGTGTTCTGCAGCTTCTTTCTTCACGTTTCAGCAGCTAGCACGCTCTCCGTGTGCAGGAGAAGCGGCTGAGGCTTCCTTGCCGGAGAAGCGGCACCTTCGCCGGCAGAGAGCCTCCGGCCGGCCGCGGTGCGCTCCGGAGCGGGGGCTTGTGCCGAAAGAGGCCGGGAACAGGCGCTTACCTTCGGACAGCTCCGGATGCCCGTCTAATGCGTCTCTTGTCGCCTACACGGCAGGGAAAAGCTTTTCCACTCTGTCTAGGAAGGAGAAAGTGTGCCAGCACAGCAAATGCCTCCAGGACTTTCCCTGCAATTCAGCAAGTGCTTTGCAGCTTGAAATTGGAAGGAAAGCCTCAGATTTAGCAGCCAGAGCTTCAGGAGGAGCAGCAGCGAGCACAGCATCGCTTTTGCAGCAGCTCCTTCCATGTGCATGTTTTTGGGAGTGGAAAGGCTTGCAGAGTGTTCAAGTAGCTTTTTCTCTCCGCTGGAAAGCTGCACGCTCAGTGCCAGTGTTCTGCAGCTTCTTTCTTCACGTTTCAGCAGCTAGCACGCTCTCCGTGTGCAGGAGAAGCGGCTGAGGCTTCCTTGCCGGAGAAGCGGCACCTTCGCCGGCAGAGAGCCTCCGGCCGGCCGCGGTGCGCTCCGGAGCGGGGACTTGTGCCGAAAGAGGCCGGGAACAGGCGCTTACCTTCGGACAGCTCCGGATGCCCGTCTAATGCGTCTCTTGTCGCCTACACGGCAGGGAAAAGCTTTTCCACTCTGTCTAGGAAGGAGAAAGTGTGCCAGCACAGCAAATGCCTCCCGGACTTTCCCTGCAATTCAGCAAGTGCTTTGCAGCTTGAAATTGGAAGGAAAGCCTCAGATTTAGCAGCCAGAGCTTCAGGAGGAGCAGCAGCGAGCACAGCATCGCTTTTGCAGCAGCTCCTTCCATGTGCATGTTTTTGGGAGTGGAAAGGCTTGCAGAGTGTTCAAGTAGCTTTTTCTCTCCGCTGGAAAGCTGCAGGCTCAGTGCCAGTGTTCTGCAGCTTCTTTCTTCACGTTTCAGCAGCTAGCACGCTCTCCGTGTGCAGGAGAAGCGGCTGAGGCTTCCTTGCCGGAGAAGCGGCACCTTCGCCGGCAGAGAGCCTCCGGCCGGCTGCGGTGCGCTCCGGAGCGGGGGCTTGTGCCGAAAGAGGCCGGGAACAGGCGCTTACCTTCGGACAGCTCCGGATGCCCGTCTAATGCGTCTCTTGTCGCCTACACGGCAGGGAAAAGCTTTTCCACTCTGTCTAGGAAGGAGAAAGTGTGCCAGCACAGCAAATGCCTCCCGGACTTTCCCTGCAATTCAGCAAGTGCTTTGCAGCTTGAAATTGGAAGGAAAGCCTCAGATTTAGCAGCCAGAGCTTCAGGAGGAGCAGCAGCGAGCACAGCATCGCTTTTGCAGCAGCTCCTTCCATGTGCATGTTTTTGGGAGTGGAAAGGCTTGCAGAGTGTTCAAGTAGCTTTTTCTCTCCGCTGGAAAGCTGCAGGCTCAGTGCCAGTGTTCTGCAGCTTCTTTCTTCACGTTTCAGCAGCTAGCACGCTCTCCGTGTGCAGGAGAAGCGGCTGAGGCTTCCTTGCCGGAGAAGCGGCACCTTCGCCGGCAGAGAGCCTCCGGCCGGCCGCGGTGCGCTCCGGAGCGGGGGCTTGTGCCGAAAGAGGCCGGGAACAGGCGCTTACCTTCGGACAGCTCCGGATGCCCGTCTAATGCGTCTCTTGTCGCCTACACGGCAGGGAAAAGCTTTTCCACTCTGTCTAGGAAGGAGAAAGTGTGCCAGCACAGCAAATGCCTCCCGGACTTTCCCTGCAATTCAGCAAGTGCTTTGCAGCTTGAAATTGGAAGGAAAGCCTCAGATTTAGCAGCCAGAGCTTCAGGAGGAGCAGCAGCGAGCACAGCATCGCTTTTGCAGCAGCTCCTTCCATGTGCATGTTTTTGGGAGTGGAAAGGCTTGCAGAGTGTTCAAGTAGCTTTTTCTCTCCGCTGGAAAGCTGCAGGCTCAGTGCCAGTGTTCTGCAGCTTCTTTCTTCACGTTTCAGCAGCTAGCACGCTCTCCGTGTGCAGGAGAAGCGGCTGAGGCTTCCTTGCCGGAGAAGCGGCACCTTCGCCGGCAGAGAGCCTCCGGCCGGCCGCGGTGCGCTCCGGAGCGGGGGCTTGTGCCGAAAGAGGCCGGCAACAGGCGCTTACCTTCGGACAGCTCCGGATGCCCGTCTAATGCGTCTCTTGTCGCCTACACGGCAGGGAAAAGCTTTTCCACTCTGTCTAGGAAGGAGAAAGTGTGCCAGCACAGCAAATGCCTCCCGGACTTTCCCTGCAATTCAGCAAGTGCTTTGCAGCTTGAAATTGGAAGGAAAGCCTCAGATTTAGCAGCCAGAGCTTCAGGAGGAGCAGCAGCGAGCACAGCATCGCTTTTGCAGCAGCTCCTTCCATGTGCATGTTTTTGGGAGTGGAAAGGCTTGCAGAGTGTTCAAGTAGCTTTTTCTCTCCGCTGGAAAGCTGCAGGCTCAGTGCCAGTGTTCTGCAGCTTCTTTCTTCACGTTTCAGCAGCTAGCACGCTCTCCGTGTGCAGGAGAAGCGGCTGAGGCTTCCTTGCCGGAGAAGCGGCACCTTCGCCGGCAGAGAGCCTCCGGCCGGCCGCGGTGCGCTCCGGAGCGGGGGCTTGTGCCGAAAGAGGCCGGCAACAGGCGCTTACCTTCGGACAGCTCCGGATGCCCGTCTAATGCGTCTCTTGTCGCCTACACGGCAGGGAAAAGCTTTTCCACTCTGTCTAGGAAGGAGAAAGTGTGCCAGCACAGCAAATGCCTCCCGGACTTTCCCTGCAATTCAGCAAGTGCTTTGCAGCTTGAAATTGGAAGGAAAGCCTCAGATTTAGCAGCCAGAGCTTCAGGAGGAGCAGCAGCGAGCACAGCATCGCTTTTGCAGCAGCTCCTTCCATGTGCATGTTTTTGGGAGTTGGAAGGCTTGCAGAGTGTTCAAGTAGCTTTTTCTCTCCGCTGGAAAGCTGCAGGCTCAGTGCCAGTGTTCTGCAGCTTCTTTCTTCACGTTTCAGCAGCTAGCACGCTCTCCGTGTGCAGGAGAAGCGGCTGAGGCTTCCTTGCCGGAGAAGCGGCACCTTCGTCGGCAGAGAGCCTCCGGCCGGCCGCGGTGCGCTCCGGAGCGGGGGCTTGTGCCGAAAGAGGCCGGGAACAGGCGCTTACCTTCGGACAGCTCCGGATGCCCGTCTAATGCGTCTCTTGTCGCCTACACGGCAGGGAAAAGCTTTTCCACTCTGTCTAGGAAGGAGAAAGTGTGCCAGCACAGCAAATGCCTCCCGGACTTTCCCTGCAATTCAGCAAGTGCTTTGCAGCTTGAAATTGGAAGGAAAGCCTCAGATTTAGCAGCCAGAGCTTCAGGAGGAGCAGCAGCGAGCACAGCATCGCTTTTGCAGCAGCTCCTTCCATGTGCATGTTTTTGGGAGTGGAAAGGCTTGCAGAGTGTTCAAGTAGCTTTTTCTCTCCGCTGGAAAGCTGCAGGCTCAGTGCCAGTGTTCTGCAGCTTCTTTCTTCACGTTTCAGCAGCTAGCACGCTCTCCGTGTGCAGGAGAAGCGGCTGAGGCTTCCTTGCCGGAGAAGCGGCACCTTCGCCGGCAGAGAGCCTCCGGCCGGCCGCGGTGCGCTCCGGAGCGGGGGCTTGTGCCGAAAGAGGCCGGGAACAGGCGCTTACCTTCGGACAGCTCCGGATGCCCGTCTAATGCGTCTCTTGTCGCCTACACGGCAGGGAAAAGCTTTTCCACTCTGTCTAGGAAGGAGAAAGTGTGCCAGCACAGCAAATGCCTCCCGGACTTTCCCTGCAATTCAGCAAGCGCTTTGCAGCTTGAAATTGGAAGGAAAGCCTCAGATTTAGCAGCCAGAGCTTCAGGAGGAGCAGCAGCGAGCACAGCATCGCTTTTGCAGCAGCTCCTTCCATATGCATGTTTTTGGGAGTGGAAAGGCTTGCAGAGTGTTCAAGTAGCTTTTTCTCTCCGCTGGAAAGCTGCAGGCTCAGTGCCAGTGTTCTGCAGCTTCTTTCTTCACGTTTCAGCAGCTAGCACGCTCTCCGTGTGCAGGAGAAGCGGCTGAGGCTTCCTTGCCGGAGAAGCGGCACCTTCGCCGGCAGAGAGCATCCTGCCGGCCGCGGTGCGCTCCGGAGCGGGGGCTTGTGCCGAAAGAGGCCGGGAACAGGCGCTTACCTTCGGACAGCTCCGGATGCCCGTCTAATGCGTCTCTTGTCGCCTACACGGCAGGGAAAAGCTTTTCCACTCTGTCTAGGAAGGAGAAAGTGTGCCAGCACAGCAAATGCCTCCCGGACTTTCCCTGCAATTCAGCAAGTGCTTTGCAGCTTGAAATTGGAAGGAAAGCCTCAGATTTAGCAGCCAGAGCTTCAGGAGGAGCAGCAGCGAGCACAGCATCGCTTTTGCAGCAGCTCCTTCCATGTGCATGTTTTTGGGAGTGGAAAGGCTTGCAGAGTGTTCAAGTAGCTTTTTCTCTCCGCTGGAAAGCTGCACGCTCAGTGCCAGTGTTCTGCAGCTTCTTTCTTCACGTTTCAGCAGCTAGCACGCTCTCCGTGTGCAGGAGAAGCGGCTGAGGCTTCCTTGCCGGAGAAGCGGCACCTTCGCCGGCAGAGAGCCTCCGGCCGGCCGCGGTGCGCTCCGGAGCGGGGGCTTGTGCCGAAAGAGGCCGGCAACAGGCGCTTACCTTCGGACAGCTCCGGATGCCCGTCTAATGCGTCTCTTGTCGCCTACACGGCAGGGAAAAGCTTTTCCACTCTGTCTAGGAAGGAGAAAGTGTGCCAGCACAGCAAATGCCTCCCGGACTTTCCCTGCAATTCAGCAAGTGCTTTGCAGCTTGAAATTGGAAGGAAAGCCTCAGATTTAGCAGCCAGAGCTTCAGGAGGAGCAGCAGCGAGCACAGCATCGCTTTTGCAGCAGCTCCTTCCATGTGCATGTTTTTGGGAGTTGGAAGGCTTGCAGAGTGTTCAAGTAGCTTTTTCTCTCCGCTGGAAAGCTGCAGGCTCAGTGCCAGTGTTCTGCAGCTTCTTTCTTCACGTTTCAGCAGCTAGCACGCTCTCCGTGTGCAGGAGAAGCGGCTGAGGCTTCCTTGCCGGAGAAGCGGCACCTTCGCCGGCAGAGAGCCTCCGGCCGGCCGCGGTGCGCTCCGGAGCGGGGGCTTGTGCCGAAAGAGGCCGGGAACAGGCGCTTACCTTCGGACAGCTCCGGATGCCCGTCTAATGCGTCTCTTGTCGCCTACACGGCAGGGAAAAGCTTTTCCACTCTGTCTAGGAAGGAGAAAGTGTGCCAGCACAGCAAATGCCTCCAGGACTTTCCCTGCAATTCAGCAAGTGCTTTGCAGCTTGAAATTGGAAGGAAAGCCTCAGATTTAGCAGCCAGAGCTTCAGGAGGAGCAGCAGCGAGCACAGCATCGCTTTTGCAGCAGCTCCTTCCATGTGCATGTTTTTGGGAGTGGAAAGGCTTGCAGAGTGTTCAAGTAGCTTTTTCTCTCCGCTGGAAAGCTGCACGCTCAGTGCCAGTGTTCTGCAGCTTCTTTCTTCACGTTTCAGCAGCTAGCACGCTCTCCGTGTGCAGGAGAAGCGGCTGAGGCTTCCTTGCCGGAGAAGCGGCACCTTCGCCGGCAGAGAGCCTCCGGCCGGCCGCGGTGCGCTCCGGAGCGGGGACTTGTGCCGAAAGAGGCCGGGAACAGGCGCTTACCTTCGGACAGCTCCGGATGCCCGTCTAATGCGTCTCTTGTCGCCTACACGGCAGGGAAAAGCTTTTCCACTCTGTCTAGGAAGGAGAAAGTGTGCCAGCACAGCAAATGCCTCCCGGACTTTCCCTGCAATTCAGCAAGTGCTTTGCAGCTTGAAATTGGAAGGAAAGCCTCAGATTTAGCAGCCAGAGCTTCAGGAGGAGCAGCAGCGAGCACAGCATCGCTTTTGCAGCAGCTCCTTCCATGTGCATGTTTTTGGGAGTGGAAAGGCTTGCAGAGTGTTCAAGTAGCTTTTTCTCTCCGCTGGAAAGCTGCACGCTCAGTGCCAGTGTTCTGCAGCTTCTTTCTTCACGTTTCAGCAGCTAGCACGCTCTCCGTGTGCAGGAGAAGCGGCTGAGGCTTCCTTGCCGGAGAAGCGGCACCTTCGCCGGCAGAGAGCCTCCGGCCGGCTGCGGTGCGCTCCGGAGCGGGGGCTTGTGCCGAAAGAGGCCGGGAACAGGCGCTTACCTTCGGACAGCTCCGGATGCCCGTCTAATGCGTCTCTTGTCGCCTACACGGCAGGGAAAAGCTTTTCCACTCTGTCTAGGAAGGAGAAAGTGTGCCAGCACAGCAAATGCCTCCCGGACTTTCCCTGCAATTCAGCAAGTGCTTTGCAGCTTGAAATTGGAAGGAAAGCCTCAGATTTAGCAGCCAGAGCTTCAGGAGGAGCAGCAGCGAGCACAGCATCGCTTTTGCAGCAGCTCCTTCCATGTGCATGTTTTTGGGAGTTGGAAGGCTTGCAGAGTGTTCAAGTAGCTTTTTCTCTCCGCTGGAAAGCTGCAGGCTCAGTGCCAGTGTTCTGCAGCTTCTTTCTTCACGTTTCAGCAGCTAGCACGCTCTCCGTGTGCAGGAGAAGCGGCTGAGGCTTCCTTGCCGGAGAAGCGGCACCTTCGCCGGCAGAGAGCATCCTGCCGGCCGCGGTGCGCTCCGGAGCGGGGGCTTGTGCCGAAAGAGGCCGGCAACAGGCGCTTACCTTCGGACAGCTCCGGATGCCCGTCTAATGCGTCTCTTGTCGCCTACACGGCAGGGAAAAGCTTTTCCACTCTGTCTAGGAAGGAGAAAGTGTGCCAGCACAGCAAATGCCTCCCGGACTTTCCCTGCAATTCAGCAAGTGCTTTGCAGCTTGAAATTGGAAGGAAAGCCTCAGATTTAGCAGCCAGAGCTTCAGGAGGAGCAGCAGCGAGCACAGCATCGCTTTTGCAGCAGCTCCTTCCATGTGCATGTTTTTGGGAGTGGAAAGGCTTGCAGAGTGTTCAAGTAGCTTTTTCTCTCCGCTGGAAAGCTGCACGCTCAGTGCCAGTGTTCTGCAGCTTCTTTCTTCACGTTTCAGCAGCTAGCACGCTCTCCGTGTGCAGGAGAAGCGGCTGAGGCTTCCTTGCCGGAGAAGCGGCACCTTCGCCGGCAGAGAGCCTCCGGCCGGCCGCGGTGCGCTCCGGAGCGGGGACTTGTGCCGAAAGAGGCCGGGAACAGGCGCTTACCTTCGGACAGCTCCGGATGCCCGTCTAATGCGTCTCTTGTCGCCTACACGGCAGGGAAAAGCTTTTCCACTCTGTCTAGGAAGGAGAAAGTGTGCCAGCACAGCAAATGCCTCCCGGACTTTCCCTGCAATTCAGCAAGTGCTTTGCAGCTTGAAATTGGAAGGAAAGCCTCAGATTTAGCAGCCAGAGCTTCAGGAGGAGCAGCAGCGAGCACAGCATCGCTTTTGCAGCAGCTCCTTCCATGTGCATGTTTTTGGGAGTGGAAAGGCTTGCAGAGTGTTCAAGTAGCTTTTTCTCTCCGCTGGAAAGCTGCAGGCTCAGTGCCAGTGTTCTGCAGCTTCTTTCTTCACGTTTCAGCAGCTAGCACGCTCTCCGTGTGCAGGAGAAGCGGCTGAGGCTTCCTTGCCGGAGAAGCGGCACCTTCGCCGGCAGAGAGCCTCCGGCCGGCCGCGGTGCGCTCCGGAGCGGGGGCTTGTGCCGAAAGAGGCCGGGAACAGGCGCTTACCTTCGGACAGCTCCGGATGCCCGTCTAATGCGTCTCTTGTCGCCTACACGGCAGGGAAAAGCTTTTCCACTCTGTCTAGGAAGGAGAAAGTGTGCCAGCACAGCAAATGCCTCCCGGACTTTCCCTGCAATTCAGCAAGCGCTTTGCAGCTTGAAATTGGAAGGAAAGCCTCAGATTTAGCAGCCAGAGCTTCAGGAGGAGCAGCAGCGAGCACAGCATCGCTTTTGCAGCAGCTCCTTCCATGTGCATGTTTTTGGGAGTGGAAAGGCTTGCAGAGTGTTCAAGTAGCTTTTTCTCTCCGCTGGAAAGCTGCAGGCTCAGTGCCAGTGTTCTGCAGCTTCTTTCTTCACGTTTCAGCAGCTAGCACGCTCTCCGTGTGCAGGAGAAGCGGCTGAGGCTTCCTTGCCGGAGAAGCGGCACCTTCGCCGGCAGAGAGCATCCTGCCGGCCGCGGTGCGCTCCGGAGCGGGGGCTTGTGCCGAAAGAGGCCGGGAACAGGCGCTTACCTTCGGACAGCTCCGGATGCCCGTCTAATGCGTCTCTTGTCGCCTACACGGCAGGGAAAAGCTTTTCCACTCTGTCTAGGAAGGAGAAAGTGTGCCAGCACAGCAAATGCCTCCCGGACTTTCCCTGCAATTCAGCAAGTGCTTTGCAGCTTGAAATTGGAAGGAAAGCCTCAGATTTAGCAGCCAGAGCTTCAGGAGGAGCAGCAGCGAGCACAGCATCGCTTTTGCAGCAGCTCCTTCCATGTGCATGTTTTTGGGAGTGGAAAGGCTTGCAGAGTGTTCAAGTAGCTTTTTCTCTCCGCTGGAAAGCTGCACGCTCAGTGCCAGTGTTCTGCAGCTTCTTTCTTCACGTTTCAGCAGCTAGCACGCTCTCCGTGTGCAGGAGAAGCGGGAGAGGCTTCCTTGCCGGAGAAGCGGCACCTTCGCCGGCAGAGAGCCTCCGGCCGGCCGCGGTGCGCTCCGGAGCGGGGGCTTGTGCCGAAAGAGGCCGGGAACAGGCGCTTACCTTCGGACAGCTCCGGATGCCCGTCTAATGCGTCTCTTGTCGCCTACACGGCAGGGAAAAGCTTTTCCACTCTGTCTAGGAAGGAGAAAGTGTGCCAGCACAGCAAATGCCTCCCGGACTTTCCCTGCAATTCAGCAAGCGCTTTGCAGCTTGAAATTGGAAGGAAAGCCTCAGATTTAGCAGCCAGAGCTTCAGGAGGAGCAGCAGCGAGCACAGCATCGCTTTTGCAGCAGCTCCTTCCATGTGCATGTTTTTGGGAGTTGGAAGGCTTGCAGAGTGTTCAAGTAGCTTTTTCTCTCCGCTGGAAAGCTGCAGGCTCAGTGCCAGTGTTCTGCAGCTTCTTTCTTCACGTTTCAGCAGCTAGCACGCTCTCCGTGTGCAGGAGAAGCGGCTGAGGCTTCCTTGCCGGAGAAGCGGCACCTTCGCCGGCAGAGAGCCTCCGGCCGGCCGCGGTGCGCTCCGGAGCGGGGGCTTGTGCCGAAAGAGGCCGGGAACAGGCGCTTACCTTCGGACAGCTCCGGATGCCCGTCTAATGCGTCTCTTGTCGCCTACACGGCAGGGAAAAGCTTTTCCACTCTGTCTAGGAAGGAGAAAGTGTGCCAGCACAGCAAATGCCTCCAGGACTTTCCCTGCAATTCAGCAAGTGCTTTGCAGCTTGAAATTGGAAGGAAAGCCTCAGATTTAGCAGCCAGAGCTTCAGGAGGAGCAGCAGCGAGCACAGCATCGCTTTTGCAGCAGCTCCTTCCATGTGCATGTTTTTGGGAGTGGAAAGGCTTGCAGAGTGTTCAAGTAGCTTTTTCTCTCCGCTGGAAAGCTGCACGCTCAGTGCCAGTGTTCTGCAGCTTCTTTCTTCACGTTTCAGCAGCTAGCACGCTCTCCGTGTGCAGGAGAAGCGGCTGAGGCTTCCTTGCCGGAGAAGCGGCACCTTCGCCGGCAGAGAGCCTCCGGCCGGCCGCGGTGCGCTCCGGAGCGGGGACTTGTGCCGAAAGAGGCCGGGAACAGGCGCTTACCTTCGGACAGCTCCGGATGCCCGTCTAATGCGTCTCTTGTCGCCTACACGGCAGGGAAAAGCTTTTCCACTCTGTCTAGGAAGGAGAAAGTGTGCCAGCACAGCAAATGCCTCCCGGACTTTCCCTGCAATTCAGCAAGTGCTTTGCAGCTTGAAATTGGAAGGAAAGCCTCAGATTTAGCAGCCAGAGCTTCAGGAGGAGCAGCAGCGAGCACAGCATCGCTTTTGCAGCAGCTCCTTCCATGTGCATGTTTTTGGGAGTGGAAAGGCTTGCAGAGTGTTCAAGTAGCTTTTTCTCTCCGCTGGAAAGCTGCAGGCTCAGTGCCAGTGTTCTGCAGCTTCTTTCTTCACGTTTCAGCAGCTAGCACGCTCTCCGTGTGCAGGAGAAGCGGCTGAGGCTTCCTTGCCGGAGAAGCGGCACCTTCGCCGGCAGAGAGCCTCCGGCCGGCCGCGGTGCGCTCCGGAGCGGGGGCTTGTGCCGAAAGAGGCCGGGAACAGGCGCTTACCTTCGGACAGCTCCGGATGCCCGTCTAATGCGTCTCTTGTCGCCTACACGGCAGGGAAAAGCTTTTCCACTCTGTCTAGGAAGGAGAAAGTGTGCCAGCACAGCAAATGCCTCCCGGACTTTCCCTGCAATTCAGCAAGTGCTTTGCAGCTTGAAATTGGAAGGAAAGCCTCAGATTTAGCAGCCAGAGCTTCAGGAGGAGCAGCAGCGAGCACAGCATCGCTTTTGCAGCAGCTCCTTCCATGTGCATGTTTTTGGGAGTTGGAAGGCTTGCAGAGTGTTCAAGTAGCTTTTTCTCTCCGCTGGAAAGCTGCAGGCTCAGTGCCAGTGTTCTGCAGCTTCTTTCTTCACGTTTCAGCAGCTAGCACGCTCTCCGTGTGCAGGAGAAGCGGCTGAGGCTTCCTTGCCGGAGAAGCGGCACCTTCGCCGGCAGAGAGCATCCTGCCGGCCGCGGTGCGCTCCGGAGCGGGGGCTTGTGCCGAAAGAGGCCGGCAACAGGCGCTTACCTTCGGACAGCTCCGGATGCCCGTCTAATGCGTCTCTTGTCGCCTACACGGCAGGGAAAAGCTTTTCCACTCTGTCTAGGAAGGAGAAAGTGTGCCAGCACAGCAAATGCCTCCCGGACTTTCCCTGCAATTCAGCAAGTGCTTTGCAGCTTGAAATTGGAAGGAAAGCCTCAGATTTAGCAGCCAGAGCTTCAGGAGGAGCAGCAGCGAGCACAGCATCGCTTTTGCAGCAGCTCCTTCCATGTGCATGTTTTTGGGAGTGGAAAGGCTTGCAGAGTGTTCAAGTAGCTTTTTCTCTCCGCTGGAAAGCTGCACGCTCAGTGCCAGTGTTCTGCAGCTTCTTTCTTCACGTTTCAGCAGCTAGCACGCTCTCCGTGTGCAGGAGAAGCGGGAGAGGCTTCCTTGCCGGAGAAGCGGCACCTTCGCCGGCAGAGAGCCTCCGGCCGGCCGCGGTGCGCTCCGGAGCGGGGACTTGTGCCGAAAGAGGCCGGGAACAGGCGCTTACCTTCGGACAGCTCCGGATGCCCGTCTAATGCGTCTCTTGTCGCCTACACGGCAGGGAAAAGCTTTTCCACTCTGTCTAGGAAGGAGAAAGTGTGCCAGCACAGCAAATGCCTCCCGGACTTTCCCTGCAATTCAGCAAGTGCTTTGCAGCTTGAAATTGGAAGGAAAGCCTCAGATTTAGCAGCCAGAGCTTCAGGAGGAGCAGCAGCGAGCACAGCATCGCTTTTGCAGCAGCTCCTTCCATGTGCATGTTTTTGGGAGTGGAAAGGCTTGCAGAGTGTTCAAGTAGCTTTTTCTCTCCGCTGGAAAGCTGCACGCTCAGTGCCAGTGTTCTGCAGCTTCTTTCTTCACGTTTCAGCAGCTAGCACGCTCTCCGTGTGCAGGAGAAGCGGCTGAGGCTTCCTTGCCGGAGAAGCGGCACCTTCGCCGGCAGAGAGCCTCCGGCCGGCCGCGGTGCGCTCCGGAGCGGGGGCTTGTGCCGAAAGAGGCCGGGAACAGGCGCTTACCTTCGGACAGCTCCGGATGCCCGTCTAATGCGTCTCTTGTCGCCTACACGGCAGGGAAAAGCTTTTCCACTCTGTCTAGGAAGGAGAAAGTGTGCCAGCACAGCAAATGCCTCCAGGACTTTCCCTGCAATTCAGCAAGCGCTTTGCAGCTTGAAATTGGAAGGAAAGCCTCAGATTTAGCAGCCAGAGCTTCAGGAGGAGCAGCAGCGAGCACAGCATCGCTTTTGCAGCAGCTCCTTCCATGTGCATGTTTTTGGGAGTGGAAAGGCTTGCAGAGTGTTCAAGTAGCTTTTTCTCTCCGCTGGAAAGCTGCAGGCTCAGTGCCAGTGTTCTGCAGCTTCTTTCTTCACGTTTCAGCAGCTAGCACGCTCTCCGTGTGCAGGAGAAGCGGCTGAGGCTTCCTTGCCGGAGAAGCGGCACCTTCGCCGGCAGAGAGCATCCTGCCGGCCGCGGTGCGCTCCGGAGCGGGGGCTTGTGCCGAAAGAGGCCGGGAACAGGCGCTTACCTTCGGACAGCTCCGGATGCCCGTCTAATGCGTCTCTTGTCGCCTACACGGCAGGGAAAAGCTTTTCCACTCTGTCTAGGAAGGAGAAAGTGTGCCAGCACAGCAAATGCCTCCCGGACTTTCCCTGCAATTCAGCAAGTGCTTTGCAGCTTGAAATTGGAAGGAAAGCCTCAGATTTAGCAGCCAGAGCTTCAGGAGGAGCAGCAGCGAGCACAGCATCGCTTTTGCAGCAGCTCCTTCCATGTGCATGTTTTTGGGAGTGGAAAGGCTTGCAGAGTGTTCAAGTAGCTTTTTCTCTCCGCTGGAAAGCTGCACGCTCAGTGCCAGTGTTCTGCAGCTTCTTTCTTCACGTTTCAGCAGCTAGCACGCTCTCCGTGTGCAGGAGAAGCGGGAGAGGCTTCCTTGCCGGAGAAGCGGCACCTTCGCCGGCAGAGAGCCTCCGGCCGGCCGCGGTGCGCTCCGGAGCGGGGGCTTGTGCCGAAAGAGGCCGGGAACAGGCGCTTACCTTCGGACAGCTCCGGATGCCCGTCTAATGCGTCTCTTGTCGCCTACACGGCAGGGAAAAGCTTTTCCACTCTGTCTAGGAAGGAGAAAGTGTGCCAGCACAGCAAATGCCTCCCGGACTTTCCCTGCAATTCAGCAAGCGCTTTGCAGCTTGAAATTGGAAGGAAAGCCTCAGATTTAGCAGCCAGAGCTTCAGGAGGAGCAGCAGCGAGCACAGCATCGCTTTTGCAGCAGCTCCTTCCATGTGCATGTTTTTGGGAGTTGGAAGGCTTGCAGAGTGTTCAAGTAGCTTTTTCTCTCCGCTGGAAAGCTGCAGGCTCAGTGCCAGTGTTCTGCAGCTTCTTTCTTCACGTTTCAGCAGCTAGCACGCTCTCCGTGTGCAGGAGAAGCGGCTGAGGCTTCCTTGCCGGAGAAGCGGCACCTTCGCCGGCAGAGAGCCTCCGGCCGGCCGCGGTGCGCTCCGGAGCGGGGGCTTGTGCCGAAAGAGGCCGGGAACAGGCGCTTACCTTCGGACAGCTCCGGATGCCCGTCTAATGCGTCTCTTGTCGCCTACACGGCAGGGAAAAGCTTTTCCACTCTGTCTAGCAAGGAGAAAGTGTGCCAGCACAGCAAATGCCTCCCGGACTTTCCCTGCAATTCAGCAAGTGCTTTGCAGCTTGAAATTGGAAGGAAAGCCTCAGATTTAGCAGCCAGAGCTTCAGGAGGAGCAGCAGCGAGCACAGCATCGCTTTTGCAGCAGCTCCTTCCATGTGCATGTTTTTGGGAGTGGAAAGGCTTGCAGAGTGTTCAAGTAGCTTTTTCTCTCCGCTGGAAAGCTGCACGCTCAGTGCCAGTGTTCTGCAGCTTCTTTCTTCACGTTTCAGCAGCTAGCACGCTCTCCGTGTGCAGGAGAAGCGGCTGAGGCTTCCTTGCCGGAGAAGCGGCACCTTCGCCGGCAGAGAGCCTCCGGCCGGCCGCGGTGCGCTCCGGAGCGGGGGCTTGTGCCGAAAGAGGCCGGCAACAGGCGCTTACCTTCGGACAGCTCCGGATGCCCGTCTAATGCGTCTCTTGTCGCCTACACGGCAGGGAAAAGCTTTTCCACTCTGTCTAGGAAGGAGAAAGTGTGCCAGCACAGCAAATGCCTCCCGGACTTTCCCTGCAATTCAGCAAGTGCTTTGCAGCTTGAAATTGGAAGGAAAGCCTCAGATTTAGCAGCCAGAGCTTCAGGAGGAGCAGCAGCGAGCACAGCATCGCTTTTGCAGCAGCTCCTTCCATGTGCATGTTTTTGGGAGTGGAAAGGCTTGCAGAGTGTTCAAGTAGCTTTTTCTCTCCGCTGGAAAGCTGCACGCTCAGTGCCAGTGTTCTGCAGCTTCTTTCTTCACGTTTCAGCAGCTAGCACGCTCTCCGTGTGCAGGAGAAGCGGCTGAGGCTTCCTTGCCGGAGAAGCGGCACCTTCGCCGGCAGAGAGCCTCCGGCCGGCCGCGGTGCGCTCCGGAGCGGGGGCTTGTGCCGAAAGAGGCCGGGAACAGGCGCTTACCTTCGGACAGCTCCGGATGCCCGTCTAATGCGTCTCTTGTCGCCTACACGGCAGGGAAAAGCTTTTCCACTCTGTCTAGGAAGGAGAAAGTGTGCCAGCACAGCAAATGCCTCCCGGACTTTCCCTGCAATTCAGCAAGTGCTTTGCAGCTTGAAATTGGAAGGAAAGCCTCAGATTTAGCAGCCAGAGCTTCAGGAGGAGCAGCAGCGAGCACAGCATCGCTTTTGCAGCAGCTCCTTCCATGTGCATGTTTTTGGGAGTGGAAAGGCTTGCAGAGTGTTCAAGTAGCTTTTTCTCTCCGCTGGAAAGCTGCAGGCTCAGTGCCAGTGTTCTGCAGCTTCTTTCTTCACGTTTCAGCAGCTAGCACGCTCTCCGTGTGCAGGAGAAGCGGCTGAGGCTTCCTTGCCGGAGAAGCGGCACCTTCGCCGGCAGAGAGCCTCCGGCCGGCCGCGGTGCGCTCCGGAGCGGGGGCTTGTGCCGAAAGAGGCCGGCAACAGGCGCTTACCTTCGGACAGCTCCGGATGCCCGTCTAATGCGTCTCTTGTCGCCTACACGGCAGGGAAAAGCTTTTCCACTCTGTCTAGGAAGGAGAAAGTGTGCCAGCACAGCAAATGCCTCCCGGACTTTCCCTGCAATTCAGCAAGTGCTTTGCAGCTTGAAATTGGAAGGAAAGCCTCAGATTTAGCAGCCAGAGCTTCAGGAGGAGCAGCAGCGAGCACAGCATCGCTTTTGCAGCAGCTCCTTCCATGTGCATGTTTTTGGGAGTTGGAAGGCTTGCAGAGTGTTCAAGTAGCTTTTTCTCTCCGCTGGAAAGCTGCAGGCTCAGTGCCAGTGTTCTGCAGCTTCTTTCTTCACGTTTCAGCAGCTAGCACGCTCTCCGTGTGCAGGAGAAGCGGCTGAGGCTTCCTTGCCGGAGAAGCGGCACCTTCGTCGGCAGAGAGCCTCCGGCCGGCCGCGGTGCGCTCCGGAGCGGGGGCTTGTGCCGAAAGAGGCCGGGAACAGGCGCTTACCTTCGGACAGCTCCGGATGCCCGTCTAATGCGTCTCTTGTCGCCTACACGGCAGGGAAAAGCTTTTCCACTCTGTCTAGGAAGGAGAAAGTGTGCCAGCACAGCAAATGCCTCCCGGACTTTCCCTGCAATTCAGCAAGTGCTTTGCAGCTTGAAATTGGAAGGAAAGCCTCAGATTTAGCAGCCAGAGCTTCAGGAGGAGCAGCAGCGAGCACAGCATCGCTTTTGCAGCAGCTCCTTCCATGTGCATGTTTTTGGGAGTGGAAAGGCTTGCAGAGTGTTCAAGTAGCTTTTTCTCTCCGCTGGAAAGCTGCAGGCTCAGTGCCAGTCTTCTGCAGCTTCTTTCTTCACGTTTCAGCAGCTAGCACGCTCTCCGTGTGCAGGAGAAGCGGCTGAGGCTTCCTTGCCGGAGAAGCGGCACCTTCGCCGGCAGAGAGCCTCCGGCCGGCCGCGGTGCGCTCCGGAGCGGGGGCTTGTGCCGAAAGAGGCCGGGAACAGGCGCTTACCTTCGGACAGCTCCGGATGCCCGTCTAATGCGTCTCTTGTCGCCTACACGGCAGGGAAAAGCTTTTCCACTCTGTCTAGGAAGGAGAAAGTGTGCCAGCACAGCAAATGCCTCCCGGACTTTCCCTGCAATTCAGCAAGCGCTTTGCAGCTTGAAATTGGAAGGAAAGCCTCAGATTTAGCAGCCAGAGCTTCAGGAGGAGCAGCAGCGAGCACAGCATCGCTTTTGCAGCAGCTCCTTCCATGTGCATGTTTTTGGGAGTGGAAAGGCTTGCAGAGTGTTCAAGTAGCTTTTTCTCTCCGCTGGAAAGCTGCAGGCTCAGTGCCAGTGTTCTGCAGCTTCTTTCTTCACGTTTCAGCAGCTAGCACGCTCTCCGTGTGCAGGAGAAGCGGCTGAGGCTTCCTTGCCGGAGAAGCGGCACCTTCGCCGGCAGAGAGCATCCTGCCGGCCGCGGTGCGCTCCGGAGCGGGGGCTTGTGCCGAAAGAGGCCGGGAACAGGCGCTTACCTTCGGACAGCTCCGGATGCCCGTCTAATGCGTCTCTTGTCGCCTACACGGCAGGGAAAAGCTTTTCCACTCTGTCTAGCAAGGAGAAAGTGTGCCAGCACAGCAAATGCCTCCCGGACTTTCCCTGCAATTCAGCAAGTGCTTTGCAGCTTGAAATTGGAAGGAAAGCCTCAGATTTAGCAGCCAGAGCTTCAGGAGGAGCAGCAGCGAGCACAGCATCGGTTTTGCAGCAGCTCCTTCCATGTGCATGTTTTTGGGAGTGGAAAGGCTTGCAGAGTGTTCAAGTAGCTTTTTCTCTCCGCTGGAAAGCTGCAGGCTCAGTGCCAGTGTTCTGCAGCTTCTTTCTTCACGTTTCAGCAGCTAGCACGCTCTCCGTGTGCAGGAGAAGCGGCTGAGGCTTCCTTGCCGGAGAAGCGGCACCTTCGCCGGCAGAGAGCCTCCGGCCGGCCGCGGTGCGCTCCGGAGCGGGGGCTTGTGCCGAAAGAGGCCGGGAACAGGCGCTTACCTTCGGACAGCTCCGGATGCCCGTCTAATGCGTCTCTTGTCGCCTACACGGCAGGGAAAAGCTTTTCCACTCTGTCTAGGAAGGAGAAAGTGTGCCAGCACAGCAAATGCCTCCCGGACTTTCCCTGCAATTCAGCAAGCGCTTTGCAGCTTGAAATTGGAAGGAAAGCCTCAGATTTAGCAGCCAGAGCTTCAGGAGGAGCAGCAGCGAGCACAGCATCGCTTTTGCAGCAGCTCCTTCCATGTGCATGTTTTTGGGAGTGGAAAGGCTTGCAGAGTGTTCAAGTAGCTTTTTCTCTCCGCTGGAAAGCTGCACGCTCAGTGCCAGTGTTCTGCAGCTTCTTTCTTCACGTTTCAGCAGCTAGCACGCTCTCCGTGTGCAGGAGAAGCGGGAGAGGCTTCCTTGCCGGAGAAGCGGCACCTTCGCCGGCAGAGAGCCTCCGGCCGGCCGCGGTGCGCTCCGGAGCGGGGGCTTGTGCCGAAAGAGGCCGGGAACAGGCGCTTACCTTCGGACAGCTCCGGATGCCCGTCTAATGCGTCTCTTGTCGCCTACACGGCAGGGAAAAGCTTTTCCACTCTGTCTAGGAAGGAGAAAGTGTGCCAGCACAGCAAATGCCTCCCGGACTTTCCCTGCAATTCAGCAAGTGCTTTGCAGCTTGAAATTGGAAGGAAAGCCTCAGATTTAGCAGCCAGAGCTTCAGGAGGAGCAGCAGCGAGCACAGCATCGCTTTTGCAGCAGCTCCTTCCATGTGCATGTTTTTGGGAGTTGGAAGGCTTGCAGAGTGTTCAAGTAGCTTTTTCTCTCCGCTGGAAAGCTGCAGGCTCAGTGCCAGTGTTCTGCAGCTTCTTTCTTCACGTTTCAGCAGCTAGCACGCTCTCCGTGTGCAGGAGAAGCGGCTGAGGCTTCCTTGCCGGAGAAGCGGCACCTTCGCCGGCAGAGAGCCTCCGGCCGGCCGCGGTGCGCTCCGGAGCGGGGGCTTGTGCCGAAAGAGGCCGGGAACAGGCGCTTACCTTCGGACAGCTCCGGATGCCCGTCTAATGCGTCTCTTGTCGCCTACACGGCAGGGAAAAGCTTTTCCACTCTGTCTAGGAAGGAGAAAGTGTGCCAGCACAGCAAATGCCTCCCGGACTTTCCCTGCAATTCAGCAAGTGCTTTGCAGCTTGAAATTGGAAGGAAAGCCTCAGATTTAGCAGCCAGAGCTTCAGGAGGAGCAGCAGCGAGCACAGCATCGCTTTTGCAGCAGCTCCTTCCATGTGCATGTTTTTGGGAGTGGAAAGGCTTGCAGAGTGTTCAAGTAGCTTTTTCTCTCCGCTGGAAAGCTGCACGCTCAGTGCCAGTGTTCTGCAGCTTCTTTCTTCACGTTTCAGCAGCTAGCACGCTCTCCGTGTGCAGGAGAAGCGGCTGAGGCTTCCTTGCCGGAGAAGCGGCACCTTCGCCGGCAGAGAGCCTCCGGCCGGCCGCGGTGCGCTCCGGAGCGGGGACTTGTGCCGAAAGAGGCCGGGAACAGGCGCTTACCTTCGGACAGCTCCGGATGCCCGTCTAATGCGTCTCTTGTCGCCTACACGGCAGGGAAAAGCTTTTCCACTCTGTCTAGGAAGGAGAAAGTGTGCCAGCACAGCAAATGCCTCCCGGACTTTCCCTGCAATTCAGCAAGTGCTTTGCAGCTTGAAATTGGAAGGAAAGCCTCAGATTTAGCAGCCAGAGCTTCAGGAGGAGCAGCAGCGAGCACAGCATCGCTTTTGCAGCAGCTCCTTCCATGTGCATGTTTTTGGGAGTGGAAAGGCTTGCAGAGTGTTCAAGTAGCTTTTTCTCTCCGCTGGAAAGCTGCAGGCTCAGTGCCAGTGTTCTGCAGCTTCTTTCTTCACGTTTCAGCAGCTAGCACGCTCTCCGTGTGCAGGAGAAGCGGCTGAGGCTTCCTTGCCGGAGAAGCGGCACCTTCGCCGGCAGAGAGCCTCCGGCCGGCCGCGGTGCGCTCCGGAGCGGGGGCTTGTGCCGAAAGAGGCCGGGAACAGGCGCTTACCTTCGGACAGCTCCGGATGCCCGTCTAATGCGTCTCTTGTCGCCTACACGGCAGGGAAAAGCTTTTCCACTCTGTCTAGGAAGGAGAAAGTGTGCCAGCACAGCAAATGCCTCCCGGACTTTCCCTGCAATTCAGCAAGTGCTTTGCAGCTTGAAATTGGAAGGAAAGCCTCAGATTTAGCAGCCAGAGCTTCAGGAGGAGCAGCAGCGAGCACAGCATCGCTTTTGCAGCAGCTCCTTCCATGTGCATGTTTTTGGGAGTTGGAAGGCTTGCAGAGTGTTCAAGTAGCTTTTTCTCTCCGCTGGAAAGCTGCAGGCTCAGTGCCAGTGTTCTGCAGCTTCTTTCTTCACGTTTCAGCAGCTAGCACGCTCTCCGTGTGCAGGAGAAGCGGCTGAGGCTTCCTTGCCGGAGAAGCGGCACCTTCGCCGGCAGAGAGCATCCTGCCGGCCGCGGTGCGCTCCGGAGCGGGGGCTTGTGCCGAAAGAGGCCGGCAACAGGCGCTTACCTTCGGACAGCTCCGGATGCCCGTCTAATGCGTCTCTTGTCGCCTACACGGCAGGGAAAAGCTTTTCCACTCTGTCTAGGAAGGAGAAAGTGTGCCAGCACAGCAAATGCCTCCCGGACTTTCCCTGCAATTCAGCAAGTGCTTTGCAGCTTGAAATTGGAAGGAAAGCCTCAGATTTAGCAGCCAGAGCTTCAGGAGGAGCAGCAGCGAGCACAGCATCGCTTTTGCAGCAGCTCCTTCCATGTGCATGTTTTTGGGAGTGGAAAGGCTTGCAGAGTGTTCAAGTAGCTTTTTCTCTCCGCTGGAAAGCTGCACGCTCAGTGCCAGTGTTCTGCAGCTTCTTTCTTCACGTTTCAGCAGCTAGCACGCTCTCCGTGTGCAGGAGAAGCGGCTGAGGCTTCCTTGCCGGAGAAGCGGCACCTTCGCCGGCAGAGAGCCTCCGGCCGGCCGCGGTGCGCTCCGGAGCGGGGACTTGTGCCGAAAGAGGCCGGGAACAGGCGCTTACCTTCGGACAGCTCCGGATGCCCGTCTAATGCGTCTCTTGTCGCCTACACGGCAGGGAAAAGCTTTTCCACTCTGTCTAGGAAGGAGAAAGTGTGCCAGCACAGCAAATGCCTCCCGGACTTTCCCTGCAATTCAGCAAGTGCTTTGCAGCTTGAAATTGGAAGGAAAGCCTCAGATTTAGCAGCCAGAGCTTCAGGAGGAGCAGCAGCGAGCACAGCATCGCTTTTGCAGCAGCTCCTTCCATGTGCATGTTTTTGGGAGTGGAAAGGCTTGCAGAGTGTTCAAGTAGCTTTTTCTCTCCGCTGGAAAGCTGCAGGCTCAGTGCCAGTGTTCTGCAGCTTCTTTCTTCACGTTTCAGCAGCTAGCACGCTCTCCGTGTGCAGGAGAAGCGGCTGAGGCTTCCTTGCCGGAGAAGCGGCACCTTCGCCGGCAGAGAGCCTCCGGCCGGCCGCGGTGCGCTCCGGAGCGGGGGCTTGTGCCGAAAGAGGCCGGGAACAGGCGCTTACCTTCGGACAGCTCCGGATGCCCGTCTAATGCGTCTCTTGTCGCCTACACGGCAGGGAAAAGCTTTTCCACTCTGTCTAGGAAGGAGAAAGTGTGCCAGCACAGCAAATGCCTCCCGGACTTTCCCTGCAATTCAGCAAGTGCTTTGCAGCTTGAAATTGGAAGGAAAGCCTCAGATTTAGCAGCCAGAGCTTCAGGAGGAGCAGCAGCGAGCACAGCATCGCTTTTGCAGCAGCTCCTTCCATGTGCATGTTTTTGGGAGTTGGAAGGCTTGCAGAGTGTTCAAGTAGCTTTTTCTCTCCGCTGGAAAGCTGCAGGCTCAGTGCCAGTGTTCTGCAGCTTCTTTCTTCACGTTTCAGCAGCTAGCACGCTCTCCGTGTGCAGGAGAAGCGGCTGAGGCTTCCTTGCCGGAGAAGCGGCACCTTCGCCGGCAGAGAGCCTCCGGCCGGCCGCGGTGCGCTCCGGAGCGGGGGCTTGTGCCGAAAGAGGCCGGGAACAGGCGCTTACCTTCGGACAGCTCCGGATGCCCGTCTAATGCGTCTCTTGTCGCCTACACGGCAGGGAAAAGCTTTTCCACTCTGTCTAGGAAGGAGAAAGTGTGCCAGCACAGCAAATGCCTCCCGGACTTTCCCTGCAATTCAGCAAGTGCTTTGCAGCTTGAAATTGGAAGGAAAGCCTCAGATTTAGCAGCCAGAGCTTCAGGAGGAGCAGCAGCGAGCACAGCATCGCTTTTGCAGCAGCTCCTTCCATGTGCATGTTTTTGGGAGTGGAAAGGCTTGCAGAGTGTTCAAGTAGCTTTTTCTCTCCGCTGGAAAGCTGCAGGCTCAGTGCCAGTGTTCTGCAGCTTCTTTCTTCACGTTTCAGCAGCTAGCACGCTCTCCGTGTGCAGGAGAAGCGGCTGAGGCTTCCTTGCCGGAGAAGCGGCACCTTCGCCGGCAGAGAGCCTCCGGCCGGCCGCGGTGCGCTCCGGAGCGGGGACTTGTGCCGAAAGAGGCCGGGAACAGGCGCTTACCTTCGGACAGCTCCGGATGCCCGTCTAATGCGTCTCTTGTCGCCTACACGGCAGGGAAAAGCTTTTCCACTCTGTCTAGGAAGGAGAAAGTGTGCCAGCACAGCAAATGCCTCCCGGACTTTCCCTGCAATTCAGCAAGTGCTTTGCAGCTTGAAATTGGAAGGAAAGCCTCAGATTTAGCAGCCAGAGCTTCAGGAGGAGCAGCAGCGAGCACAGCATCGCTTTTGCAGCAGCTCCTTCCATGTGCATGTTTTTGGGAGTGGAAAGGCTTGCAGAGTGTTCAAGTAGCTTTTTCTCTCCGCTGGAAAGCTGCAGGCTCAGTGCCAGTGTTCTGCAGCTTCTTTCTTCACGTTTCAGCAGCTAGCACGCTCTCCGTGTGCAGGAGAAGCGGCTGAGGCTTCCTTGCCGGAGAAGCGGCACCTTCGCCGGCAGAGAGCCTCCGGCCGGCCGCGGTGCGCTCCGGAGCGGGGGCTTGTGCCGAAAGAGGCCGGGAACAGGCGCTTACCTTCGGACAGCTCCGGATGCCCGTCTAATGCGTCTCTTGTCGCCTACACGGCAGGGAAAAGCTTTTCCACTCTGTCTAGGAAGGAGAAAGTGTGCCAGCACAGCAAATGCCTCCCGGACTTTCCCTGCAATTCAGCAAGTGCTTTGCAGCTTGAAATTGGAAGGAAAGCCTCAGATTTAGCAGCCAGAGCTTCAGGAGGAGCAGCAGCGAGCACAGCATCGCTTTTGCAGCAGCTCCTTCCATGTGCATGTTTTTGGGAGTTGGAAGGCTTGCAGAGTGTTCAAGTAGCTTTTTCTCTCCGCTGGAAAGCTGCAGGCTCAGTGCCAGTGTTCTGCAGCTTCTTTCTTCACGTTTCAGCAGCTAGCACGCTCTCCGTGTGCAGGAGAAGCGGCTGAGGCTTCCTTGCCGGAGAAGCGGCACCTTGGCCGGCAGAGAGCATCCTGCCGGCCGCGGTGCGCTCCGGAGCGGGGGCTTGTGCCGAAAGAGGCCGGGAACAGGCGCTTACCTTCGGACAGCTCCGGATGCCCGTCTAATGCGTCTCTTGTCGCCTACACGGCAGGGAAAAGCTTTTCCACTCTGTCTAGGAAGGAGAAAGTGTGCCAGCACAGCAAATGCCTCCCGGACTTTCCCTGCAATTCAGCAAGTGCTTTGCAGCTTGAAATTGGAAGGAAAGCCTCAGATTTAGCAGCCAGAGCTTCAGGAGGAGCAGCAGCGAGCACAGCATCGCTTTTGCAGCAGCTCCTTCCATGTGCATGTTTTTGGGAGTGGAAAGGCTTGCAGAGTGTTCAAGTAGCTTTTTCTCTCCGCTGGAAAGCTGCACGCTCAGTGCCAGTGTTCTGCAGCTTCTTTCTTCACGTTTCAGCAGCTAGCACGCTCTCCGTGTGCAGGAGAAGCGGCTGAGGCTTCCTTGCCGGAGAAGCGGCACCTTCGCCGGCAGAGAGCCTCCGGCCGGCCGCGGTGCGCTCCGGAGCGGGGACTTGTGCCGAAAGAGGCCGGGAACAGGCGCTTACCTTCGGACAGCTCCGGATGCCCGTCTAATGCGTCTCTTGTCGCCTACACGGCAGGGAAAAGCTTTTCCACTCTGTCTAGGAAGGAGAAAGTGTGCCAGCACAGCAAATGCCCCCCGGACTTTCCCTGCAATTCAGCAAGTGCTTTGCAGCTTGAAATTGGAAGGAAAGCCTCAGATTTAGCAGCCAGAGCTTCAGGAGGAGCAGCAGCGAGCACAGCATCGCTTTTGCAGCAGCTCCTTCCATGTGCATGTTTTTGGGAGTGGAAAGGCTTGCAGAGTGTTCAAGTAGCTTTTTCTCTCCGCTGGAAAGCTGCAGGCTCAGTGCCAGTGTTCTGCAGCTTCTTTCTTCACGTTTCAGCAGCTAGCACGCTCTCCGTGTGCAGGAGAAGCGGCTGAGGCTTCCTTGCCGGAGAAGCGGCACCTTCGCCGGCAGAGAGCCTCCGGCCGGCCGCGGTGCGCTCCGGAGCGGGGGCTTGTGCCGAAAGAGGCCGGGAACAGGCGCTTACCTTCGGACAGCTCCGGATGCCCGTCTAATGCGTCTCTTGTCGCCTACACGGCAGGGAAAAGCTTTTCCACTCTGTCTAGCAAGGAGAAAGTGTGCCAGCACAGCAAATGCCTCCCGGACTTTCCCTGCAATTCAGCAAGTGCTTTGCAGCTTGAAATTGGAAGGAAAGCCTCAGATTTAGCAGCCAGAGCTTCAGGAGGAGCAGCAGCGAGCACAGCATCGCTTTTGCAGCAGCTCCTTCCATGTGCATGTTTTTGGGAGCTGGAAGGCTTGCAGAGTGTTCAAGTAGCTTTTTCTCTCCGCTGGAAAGCTGCAGGCTCAGTGCCAGTGTTCTGCAGCTTCTTTCTTCACGTTTCAGCAGCTAGCACGCTCTCCGTGTGCAGGAGAAGCGGCTGAGGCTTCCTTGCCGGAGAAGCGGCACCTTCGCCGGCAGAGAGCATCCTGCCGGCCGCGGTGCGCTCCGGAGCGGGGGCTTGTGCCGAAAGAGGCCGGCAACAGGCGCTTACCTTCGGACAGCTCCGGATGCCCGTCTAATGCGTCTCTTGTCGCCTACACGGCAGGGAAAAGCTTTTCCACTCTGTCTAGGAAGGAGAAAGTGTGCCAGCACAGCAAATGCCCCCCGGACTTTCCCTGCAATTCAGCAAGTGCTTTGCAGCTTGAAATTGGAAGGAAAGCCTCAGATTTAGCAGCCAGAGCTTCAGGAGGAGCAGCAGCGAGCACAGCATCGGTTTTGCAGCAGCTCCTTCCATGTGCATGTTTTTGGGAGTGGAAAGGCTTGCAGAGTGTTCAAGTAGCTTTTTCTCTCCGCTGGAAAGCTGCACGCTCAGTGCCAGTGTTCTGCAGCTTCTTTCTTCACGTTTCAGCAGCTAGCACACTCTCCGTGTGCAGGAGAAGCGGCTGAGGCTTCCTTGCCGGAGAAGCGGCACCTTCGCCGGCAGAGAGCCTCCGGCCGGCCGCGGTGCGCTCCGGAGCGCGGGCTTGTGCCGAAAGAGGCCGGGAAAAGGCGCTTACCTTCGGACAGCTCCGGATGCCCGTCTAATGCGTCTCTTGTCGCCTACACGGCAGGGAAAAGCTTTTCCACTCTGTCTAGGAAGGAGAAAGTGTGCCAGCACAGCAAATGCCTCCCGGACTTTCCCTGCAATTCAGCAAGTGCTTTGCAGCTTGAAATTGGAAGGAAAGCCTCAGATTTAGCAGCCAGAGCTTCAGGAGGAGCAGCAGCGAGCACAGCATCGCTTTTGCAGCAGCTCCTTCCATGTGCATGTTTTTGGGAGTGGAAAGGCTTGCAGAGTGTTCAAGTAGCTTTTTCTCTCCGCTGGAAAGCTGCAGGCTCAGTGCCAGTGTTCTGCAGCTTCTTTCTTCACGTTTCAGCAGCTAGCACGCTCTCCGTGTGCAGGAGAAGCGGCTGAGGCTTCCTTGCCGGAGAAGCGGCACCTTCGCCGGCAGAGAGCCTCCGGCCGGCCGCGGTGCGCTCCGGAGCGGGGGCTTGTGCCGAAAGAGGCCGGGAACAGGCGCTTACCTTCGGACAGCTCCGGATGCCCGTCTAATGCGTCTCTTGTCGCCTACACGGCAGGGAAAAGCTTTTCCACTCTGTCTAGGAAGGAGAAAGTGTGCCAGCACAGCAAATGCCTCCCGGACTTTCCCTGCAATTCAGCAAGTGCTTTGCAGCTTGAAATTGGAAGGAAAGCCTCAGATTTAGCAGCCAGAGCTTCAGGAGGAGCAGCAGCGAGCACAGCATCGCTTTTGCAGCAGCTCCTTCCATGTGCATGTTTTTGGGAGTGGAAAGGCTTGCAGAGTGTTCAAGTAGCTTTTTCTCTCCGCTGGAAAGCTGCAGGCTCAGTGCCAGTGTTCTGCAGCTTCTTTCTTCACGTTTCAGCAGCTAGCACGCTCTCCGTGTGCAGGAGAAGCGGCTGAGGCTTCCTTGCCGGAGAAGCGGCACCTTCGCCGGCAGAGAGCCTCCGGCCGGCCGCGGTGCGCTCCGGAGCGGGGGCTTGTGCCGAAAGAGGCCGGGAACAGGCGCTTACCTTCGGACAGCTCCGGATGCCCGTCTAATGCGTCTCTTGTCGCCTACACGGCAGGGAAAAGCTTTTCCACTCTGTCTAGGAAGGAGAAAGTGTGCCAGCACAGCAAATGCCTCCCGGACTTTCCCTGCAATTCAGCAAGCGCTTTGCAGCTTGAAATTGGAAGGAAAGCCTCAGATTTAGCAGCCAGAGCTTCAGGAGGAGCAGCAGCGAGCACAGCATCGCTTTTGCAGCAGCTCCTTCCATGTGCATGTTTTTGGGAGTGGAAAGGCTTGCAGAGTGTTCAAGTAGCTTTTTCTCTCCGCTGGAAAGCTGCAGGCTCAGTGCCAGTGTTCTGCAGCTTCTTTCTTCACGTTTCAGCAGCTAGCACGCTCTCCGTGTGCAGGAGAAGCGGCTGAGGCTTCCTTGCCGGAGAAGCGGCACCTTCGCCGGCAGAGAGCCTCCGGCCGGCCGCGGTGCGCTCCGGAGCGGGGGCTTGTGCCGAAAGAGGCCGGGAACAGGCGCTTACCTTCGGACAGCTCCGGATGCCCGTCTAATGCGTCTCTTGTCGCCTACACGGCAGGGAAAAGCTTTTCCACTCTGTCTAGGAAGGAGAAAGTGTGCCAGCACAGCAAATGCCTCCCGGACTTTCCCTGCAATTCAGCAAGCGCTTTGCAGCTTGAAATTGGAAGGAAAGCCTCAGATTTAGCAGCCAGAGCTTCAGGAGGAGCAGCAGCGAGCACAGCATCGCTTTTGCAGCAGCTCCTTCCATGTGCATGTTTTTGGGAGTGGAAAGGCTTGCAGAGTGTTCAAGTAGCTTTTTCTCTCCGCTGGAAAGCTGCAGGCTCAGTGCCAGTGTTCTGCAGCTTCTTTCTTCACGTTTCAGCAGCTAGCACGCTCTCCGTGTGCAGGAGAAGCGGCTGAGGCTTCCTTGCCGGAGAAGCGGCACCTTGGCCGGCAGAGAGCATCCTGCCGGCCGCGGTGCGCTCCGGAGCGGGGGCTTGTGCCGAAAGAGGCCGGGAACAGGCGCTTACCTTCGGACAGCTCCGGATGCCCGTCTAATGCGTCTCTTGTCGCCTACACGGCAGGGAAAAGCTTTTCCACTCTGTCTAGGAAGGAGAAAGTGTGCCAGCACAGCAAATGCCTCCCGGACTTTCCCTGCAATTCAGCAAGCGCTTTGCAGCTTGAAATTGGAAGGAAAGCCTCAGATTTAGCAGCCAGAGCTTCAGGAGGAGCAGCAGCGAGCACAGCATCGCTTTTGCAGCAGCTCCTTCCATGTGCATGTTTTTGGGAGTGGAAAGGCTTGCAGAGTGTTCAAGTAGCTTTTTCTCTCCGCTGGAAAGCTGCAGGCTCAGTGCCAGTGTTCTGCAGCTTCTTTCTTCACGTTTCAGCAGCTAGCACGCTCTCCGTGTGCAGGAGAAGCGGCTGAGGCTTCCTTGCCGGAGAAGCGGCACCTTCGCCGGCAGAGAGCCTCCGGCCGGCCGCGGTGCGCTCCGGAGCGGGGGCTTGTGCCGAAAGAGGCCGGGAACAGGCGCTTACCTTCGGACAGCTCCGGATGCCCGTCTAATGCGTCTCTTGTCGCCTACACGGCAGGGAAAAGCTTTTCCACTCTGTCTAGGAAGGAGAAAGTGTGCCAGCACAGCAAATGCCTCCCGGACTTTCCCTGCAATTCAGCAAGCGCTTTGCAGCTTGAAATTGGAAGGAAAGCCTCAGATTTAGCAGCCAGAGCTTCAGGAGGAGCAGCAGCGAGCACAGCATCGCTTTTGCAGCAGCTCCTTCCATGTGCATGTTTTTGGGAGTGGAAAGGCTTGCAGAGTGTTCAAGTAGCTTTTTCTCTCCGCTGGAAAGCTGCACGCTCAGTGCCAGTCTTCTGCAGCTTCTTTCTTCACGTTTCAGCAGCTAGCACGCTCTCCGTGTGCAGGAGAAGCGGGAGAGGCTTCCTTGCCGGAGAAGCGGCACCTTCGCCGGCAGAGAGCCTCCGGCCGGCCGCGGTGCGCTCCGGAGCGGGGGCTTGTGCCGAAAGAGGCCGGGAACAGGCGCTTACCTTCGGACAGCTCCGGATGCCCGTCTAATGCGTCTCTTGTCGCCTACACGGCAGGGAAAAGCTTTTCCACTCTGTCTAGGAAGGAGAAAGTGTGCCAGCACAGCAAATGCCTCCCGGACTTTCCCTGCAATTCAGCAAGTGCTTTGCAGCTTGAAATTGGAAGGAAAGCCTCAGATTTAGCAGCCAGAGCTTCAGGAGGAGCAGCAGCGAGCACAGCATCGCTTTTGCAGCAGCTCCTTCCATGTGCATGTTTTTGGGAGTGGAAAGGCTTGCAGAGTGTTCAAGTAGCTTTTTCTCTCCGCTGGAAAGCTGCAGGCTCAGTGCCAGTGTTCTGCAGCTTCTTTCTTCACGTTTCAGCAGCTAGCACGCTCTCCGTGTGCAGGAGAAGCGGCTGAGGCTTCCTTGCCGGAGAAGCGGCACCTTCGCCGGCAGAGAGCCTCCGGCCGGCCGCGGTGCGCTCCGGAGCGGGGACTTGTGCCGAAAGAGGCCGGGAACAGGCGCTTACCTTCGGACAGCTCCGGATGCCCGTCTAATGCGTCTCTTGTCGCCTACACGGCAGGGAAAAGCTTTTCCACTCTGTCTAGGAAGGAGAAAGTGTGCCAGCACAGCAAATGCCTCCCGGACTTTCCCTGCAATTCAGCAAGTGCTTTGCAGCTTGAAATTGGAAGGAAAGCCTCAGATTTAGCAGCCAGAGCTTCAGGAGGAGCAGCAGCGAGCACAGCATCGCTTTTGCAGCAGCTCCTTCCATGTGCATGTTTTTGGGAGTGGAAAGGCTTGCAGAGTGTTCAAGTAGCTTTTTCTCTCCGCTGGAAAGCTGCAGGCTCAGTGCCAGTGTTCTGCAGCTTCTTTCTTCACGTTTCAGCAGCTAGCACGCTCTCCGTGTGCAGGAGAAGCGGCTGAGGCTTCCTTGCCGGAGAAGCGGCACCTTCGCCGGCAGAGAGCCTCCGGCCGGCCGCGGTGCGCTCCGGAGCGGGGGCTTGTGCCGAAAGAGGCCGGGAACAGGCGCTTACCTTCGGACAGCTCCGGATGCCCGTCTAATGCGTCTCTTGTCGCCTACACGGCAGGGAAAAGCTTTTCCACTCTGTCTAGGAAGGAGAAAGTGTGCCAGCACAGCAAATGCCTCCCGGACTTTCCCTGCAATTCAGCAAGTGCTTTGCAGCTTGAAATTGGAAGGAAAGCCTCAGATTTAGCAGCCAGAGCTTCAGGAGGAGCAGCAGCGAGCACAGCATCGCTTTTGCAGCAGCTCCTTCCATGTGCATGTTTTTGGGAGTTGGAAGGCTTGCAGAGTGTTCAAGTAGCTTTTTCTCTCCGCTGGAAAGCTGCAGGCTCAGTGCCAGTGTTCTGCAGCTTCTTTCTTCACGTTTCAGCAGCTAGCACGCTCTCCGTGTGCAGGAGAAGCGGCTGAGGCTTCCTTGCCGGAGAAGCGGCACCTTCGCCGGCAGAGAGCATCCTGCCGGCCGCGGTGCGCTCCGGAGCGGGGGCTTGTGCCGAAAGAGGCCGGGAACAGGCGCTTACCTTCGGACAGCTCCGGATGCCCGTCTAATGCGTCTCTTGTCGCCTACACGGCAGGGAAAAGCTTTTCCACTCTGTCTAGGAAGGAGAAAGTGTGCCAGCACAGCAAATGCCTCCCGGACTTTCCCTGCAATTCAGCAAGTGCTTTGCAGCTTGAAATTGGAAGGAAAGCCTCAGATTTAGCAGCCAGAGCTTCAGGAGGAGCAGCAGCGAGCACAGCATCGCTTTTGCAGCAGCTCCTTCCATGTGCATGTTTTTGGGAGTGGAAAGGCTTGCAGAGTGTTCAAGTAGCTTTTTCTCTCCGCTGGAAAGCTGCACGCTCAGTGCCAGTGTTCTGCAGCTTCTTTCTTCACGTTTCAGCAGCTAGCACGCTCTCCGTGTGCAGGAGAAGCGGCTGAGGCTTCCTTGCCGGAGAAGCGGCACCTTCGCCGGCAGAGAGCCTCCGGCCGGCCGCGGTGCGCTCCGGAGCGGGGACTTGTGCCGAAAGAGGCCGGGAACAGGCGCTTACCTTCGGACAGCTCCGGATGCCCGTCTAATGCGTCTCTTGTCGCCTACACGGCAGGGAAAAGCTTTTCCACTCTGTCTAGGAAGGAGAAAGTGTGCCAGCACAGCAAATGCCTCCCGGACTTTCCCTGCAATTCAGCAAGTGCTTTGCAGCTTGAAATTGGAAGGAAAGCCTCAGATTTAGCAGCCAGAGCTTCAGGAGGAGCAGCAGCGAGCACAGCATCGCTTTTGCAGCAGCTCCTTCCATGTGCATGTTTTTGGGAGTGGAAAGGCTTGCAGAGTGTTCAAGTAGCTTTTTCTCTCCGCTGGAAAGCTGCACGCTCAGTGCCAGTGTTCTGCAGCTTCTTTCTTCACGTTTCAGCAGCTAGCACGCTCTCCGTGTGCAGGAGAAGCGGCTGAGGCTTCCTTGCCGGAGAAGCGGCACCTTCGCCGGCAGAGAGCCTCCGGCCGGCCGCGGTGCGCTCCGGAGCGGGGGCTTGTGCCGAAAGAGGCCGGGAACAGGCGCTTACCTTCGGACAGCTCCGGATGCCCGTCTAATGCGTCTCTTGTCGCCTACACGGCAGGGAAAAGCTTTTCCACTCTGTCTAGCAAGGAGAAAGTGTGCCAGCACAGCAAATGCCTCCCGGACTTTCCCTGCAATTCAGCAAGTGCTTTGCAGCTTGAAATTGGAAGGAAAGCCTCAGATTTAGCAGCCAGAGCTTCAGGAGGAGCAGCAGCGAGCACAGCATCGCTTTTGCAGCAGCTCCTTCCATGTGCATGTTTTTGGGAGCTGGAAGGCTTGCAGAGTGTTCAAGTAGCTTTTTCTCTCCGCTGGAAAGCTGCAGGCTCAGTGCCAGTGTTCTGCAGCTTCTTTCTTCACGTTTCAGCAGCTAGCACGCTCTCCGTGTGCAGGAGAAGCGGCTGAGGCTTCCTTGCCGGAGAAGCGGCACCTTCGCCGGCAGAGAGCATCCTGCCGGCCGCGGTGCGCTCCGGAGCGGGGGCTTGTGCCGAAAGAGGCCGGCAACAGGCGCTTACCTTCGGACAGCTCCGGATGCCCGTCTAATGCGTCTCTTGTCGCCTACACGGCAGGGAAAAGCTTTTCCACTCTGTCTAGGAAGGAGAAAGTGTGCCAGCACAGCAAATGCCCCCCGGACTTTCCCTGCAATTCAGCAAGTGCTTTGCAGCTTGAAATTGGAAGGAAAGCCTCAGATTTAGCAGCCAGAGCTTCAGGAGGAGCAGCAGCGAGCACAGCATCGGTTTTGCAGCAGCTCCTTCCATGTGCATGTTTTTGGGAGTGGAAAGGCTTGCAGAGTGTTCAAGTAGCTTTTTCTCTCCGCTGGAAAGCTGCACGCTCAGTGCCAGTGTTCTGCAGCTTCTTTCTTCACGTTTCAGCAGCTAGCACGCTCTCCGTGTGCAGGAGAAGCGGCTGAGGCTTCCTTGCCGGAGAAGCGGCACCTTCGCCGGCAGAGAGCCTCCGGCCGGCCGCGGTGCGCTCCGGAGCGGGGGCTTGTGCCGAAAGAGGCCGGGAACAGGCGCTTACCTTCGGACAGCTCCGGATGCCCGTCTAATGCGTCTCTTGTCGCCTACACGGCAGGGAAAAGCTTTTCCACTCTGTCTAGGAAGGAGAAAGTGTGCCAGCACAGCAAATGCCTCCCGGACTTTCCCTGCAATTCAGCAAGCGCTTTGCAGCTTGAAATTGGAAGGAAAGCCTCAGATTTAGCAGCCAGAGCTTCAGGAGGAGCAGCAGCGAGCACAGCATCGCTTTTGCAGCAGCTCCTTCCATGTGCATGTTTTTGGGAGTGGAAAGGCTTGCAGAGTGTTCAAGTAGCTTTTTCTCTCCGCTGGAAAGCTGCAGGCTCAGTGCCAGTGTTCTGCAGCTTCTTTCTTCACGTTTCAGCAGCTAGCACGCTCTCCGTGTGCAGGAGAAGCGGCTGAGGCTTCCTTGCCGGAGAAGCGGCACCTTCGCCGGCAGAGAGCCTCCGGCCGGCCGCGGTGCGCTCCGGAGCGGGGGCTTGTGCCGAAAGAGGCCGGGAACAGGCGCTTACCTTCGGACAGCTCCGGATGCCCGTCTAATGCGTCTCTTGTC
The DNA here is from genome assembly GCF_963513975.1 of Fringilla coelebs. Classification (NCBI taxonomy): domain Eukaryota; kingdom Metazoa; phylum Chordata; class Aves; order Passeriformes; family Fringillidae; genus Fringilla; species Fringilla coelebs. Next base: position 74,337 of record NW_028167436.1, on the reverse strand, counting down.
GCCTACACGGCAGGGAAAAGCTTTTCCACTCTGTCTAGGAAGGAGAAAGTGTGCCAGCACAGCAAATGCCTCCCGGACTTTCCCTGCAATTCAGCAAGCGCTTTGCAGCTTGAAATTGGAAGGAAAGCCTCAGATTTAGCAGCCAGAGCTTCAGGAGGAGCAGCAGCGAGCACAGCATCGCTTTTGCAGCAGCTCCTTCCATGTGCATGTTTTTGGGAGTGGAAAGGCTTGCAGAGTGTTCAAGTAGCTTTTTCTCTCCGCTGGAAAGCTGCAGGCTCAGTGCCAGTGTTCTGCAGCTTCTTTCTTCACGTTTCAGCAGCTAGCACGCTCTCCGTGTGCAGGAGAAGCGGCTGAGGCTTCCTTGCCGGAGAAGCGGCACCTTCGCCGGCAGAGAGCCTCCGGCCGGCCGCGGTGCGCTCCGGAGCGGGGGCTTGTGCCGAAAGAGGCCGGGAACAGGCGCTTACCTTCGGACAGCTCCGGATGCCCGTCTAATGCGTCTCTTGTCGCCTACACGGCAGGGAAAAGCTTTTCCACTCTGTCTAGGAAGGAGAAAGTGTGCCAGCACAGCAAATGCCTCCCGGACTTTCCCTGCAATTCAGCAAGCGCTTTGCAGCTTGAAATTGGAAGGAAAGCCTCAGATTTAGCAGCCAGAGCTTCAGGAGGAGCAGCAGCGAGCACAGCATCGCTTTTGCAGCAGCTCCTTCCATGTGCATGTTTTTGGGAGTGGAAAGGCTTGCAGAGTGTTCAAGTAGCTTTTTCTCTCCGCTGGAAAGCTGCAGGCTCAGTGCCAGTGTTCTGCAGCTTCTTTCTTCACGTTTCAGCAGCTAGCACGCTCTCCGTGTGCAGGAGAAGCGGCTGAGGCTTCCTTGCCGGAGAAGCGGCACCTTGGCCGGCAGAGAGCATCCTGCCGGCCGCGGTGCGCTCCGGAGCGGGGGCTTGTGCCGAAAGAGGCCGGGAACAGGCGCTTACCTTCGGACAGCTCCGGATGCCCGTCTAATGCGTCTCTTGTCGCCTACACGGCAGGGAAAAGCTTTTCCACTCTGTCTAGGAAGGAGAAAGTGTGCCAGCACAGCAAATGCCTCCCGGACTTTCCCTGCAATTCAGCAAGCGCTTTGCAGCTTGAAATTGGAAGGAAAGCCTCAGATTTAGCAGCCAGAGCTTCAGGAGGAGCAGCAGCGAGCACAGCATCGCTTTTGCAGCAGCTCCTTCCATGTGCATGTTTTTGGGAGTGGAAAGGCTTGCAGAGTGTTCAAGTAGCTTTTTCTCTCCGCTGGAAAGCTGCAGGCTCAGTGCCAGTGTTCTGCAGCTTCTTTCTTCACGTTTCAGCAGCTAGCACGCTCTCCGTGTGCAGGAGAAGCGGCTGAGGCTTCCTTGCCGGAGAAGCGGCACCTTCGCCGGCAGAGAGCCTCCGGCCGGCCGCGGTGCGCTCCGGAGCGGGGGCTTGTGCCGAAAGAGGCCGGGAACAGGCGCTTACCTTCGGACAGCTCCGGATGCCCGTCTAATGCGTCTCTTGTCGCCTACACGGCAGGGAAAAGCTTTTCCACTCTGTCTAGGAAGGAGAAAGTGTGCCAGCACAGCAAATGCCTCCCGGACTTTCCCTGCAATTCAGCAAGCGCTTTGCAGCTTGAAATTGGAAGGAAAGCCTCAGATTTAGCAGCCAGAGCTTCAGGAGGAGCAGCAGCGAGCACAGCATCGCTTTTGCAGCAGCTCCTTCCATGTGCATGTTTTTGGGAGTGGAAAGGCTTGCAGAGTGTTCAAGTAGCTTTTTCTCTCCGCTGGAAAGCTGCACGCTCAGTGCCAGTGTTCTGCAGCTTCTTTCTTCACGTTTCAGCAGCTAGCACGCTCTCCGTGTGCAGGAGAAGCGGGAGAGGCTTCCTTGCCGGAGAAGCGGCACCTTCGCCGGCAGAGAGCCTCCGGCCGGCTGCGGTGCGCTCCGGAGCGGGGGCTTGTGCCGAAAGAGGCCGGGAACAGGCGCTTACCTTCGGACAGCTCCGGATGCCCGTCTAATGCGTCTCTTGTCGCCTACACGGCAGGGAAAAGCTTTTCCACTCTGTCTAGGAAGGAGAAAGTGTGCCAGCACAGCAAATGCCTCCCGGACTTTCCCTGCAATTCAGCAAGTGCTTTGCAGCTTGAAATTGGAAGGAAAGCCTCAGATTTAGCAGCCAGAGCTTCAGGAGGAGCAGCAGCGAGCACAGCATCGCTTTTGCAGCAGCTCCTTCCATGTGCATGTTTTTGGCAGTGGAAAGGCTTGCAGAGTGTTCAAGTAGCTTTTTCTCTCCGCTGGAAAGCTGCACGCTCAGTGCCAGTGTTCTGCAGCTTCTTTCTTCACGTTTCAGCAGCTAACACGCTCTCCGTGTGCAGGAGAAGCGGCTGAGGCTTCCTTGCCGGAGAAGCGGCACCTTCGCCGGCAGAGAGCCTCCGGCCGGCCGCGGTGCGCTCCGGAGCGGGGGCTTGTGCCGAAAGAGGCCGGCAACAGGCGCTTACCTTCGGACAGCTCCGGATGCCCGTCTAATGCGTCTCTTGTCGCCTACACGGCAGGGAAAAGCTTTTCCACTCTGTCTAGGAAGGAGAAAGTGTGCCAGCACAGCAAATGCCTCCCGGACTTTCCCTGCAATTCAGCAAGTGCTTTGCAGCTTGAAATTGGAAGGAAAGCCTCAGATTTAGCAGCCAGAGCTTCAGGAGGAGCAGCAGCCAGCACAGCATCGCTTTTGCAGCAGCTCCTTCCATGTGCATGTTTTTGGGAGTGGAAAGGCTTGCAGAGTGTTCAAGTAGCTTTTTCTCTCCGCTGGAAAGCTGCAGGCTCAGTGCCAGTGTTCTGCAGCTTCTTTCTTCACGTTTCAGCTGCTAGCACGCTCTCCGTGTGCAGGAGAAGCGGCTGAGGCTTCCTTGCCGGAGAAGCGGCACCTTCGCCGGCAGAGAGCATCCTGCCGGCCGCGGTGCGCTCCGGAGCGGGGGCTTGTGCCGAAAGAGGCCGGGAACAGGCGCTTACCTTCGGACAGCTCCGGATGCCCGTCTAATGCGTCTCTTGTCGCCTACACGGCAGGGAAAAGCTTTTCCACTCTGTCTAGGAAGGAGAAAGTGTGCCAGCACAGCAAATGCCTCCCGGACTTTCCCTGCAATTCAGCAAGTGCTTTGCAGCTTGAAATTGGAAGGAAAGCCTCAGATTTAGCAGCCAGAGCTTCAGGAGGAGCAGCAGCGAGCACAGCATCGCTTTTGCAGCAGCTCCTTCCATGTGCATGTTTTTGGGAGTGGAAAGGCTTGCAGAGTGTTCAAGTAGCTTTTTCTCTCCGCTGGAAAGCTGCACGCTCAGTGCCAGTGTTCTGCAGCTTCTTTCTTCACGTTTCAGCAGCTAGCACGCTCTCCGTGTGCAGGAGAAGCGGCTGAGGCTTCCTTGCCGGAGAAGCGGCACCTTCGCCGGCAGAGAGCCTCCGGCCGGCCGCGGTGCGCTCCGGAGCGGGGGCTTGTGCCGAAAGAGGCCGGCAACAGGCGCTTACCTTCGGACAGCTCCGGATGCCCGTCTAATGCGTCTCTTGTCGCCTACACGGCAGGGAAAAGCTTTTCCACTCTGTCTAGGAAGGAGAAAGTGTGCCAGCACAGCAAATGCCTCCCGGACTTTCCCTGCAATTCAGCAAGTGCTTTGCAGCTTGAAATTGGAAGGAAAGCCTCAGATTTAGCAGCCAGAGCTTCAGGAGGAGCAGCAGCGAGCACAGCATCGCTTTTGCAGCAGCTCCTTCCATGTGCATGTTTTTGGGAGTGGAAAGGCTTGCAGAGTGTTCAAGTAGCTTTTTCTCTCCGCTGGAAAGCTGCAGGCTCAGTGCCAGTGTTCTGCAGCTTCTTTCTTCACGTTTCAGCAGCTAGCACGCTCTCCGTGTGCAGGAGAAGCGGCTGAGGCTTCCTTGCCGGAGAAGCGGCACCTTCGCCGGCAGAGAGCCTCCGGCCGGCCGCGGTGCGCTCCGGAGCGGGGGCTTGTGCCGAAAGAGGCCGGGAACAGGCGCTTACCTTCGGACAGCTCCGGATGCCCGTCTAATGCGTCTCTTGTCGCCTACACGGCAGGGAAAAGCTTTTCCACTCTGTCTAGGAAGGAGAAAGTGTGCCAGCACAGCAAATGCCTCCCGGACTTTCCCTGCAATTCAGCAAGCGCTTTGCAGCTTGAAATTGGAAGGAAAGCCTCAGATTTAGCAGCCAGAGCTTCAGGAGGAGCAGCAGCGAGCACAGCATCGCTTTTGCAGCAGCTCCTTCCATGTGCATGTTTTTGGGAGTGGAAAGGCTTGCAGAGTGTTCAAGTAGCTTTTTCTCTCCGCTGGAAAGCTGCACGCTCAGTGCCAGTGTTCTGCAGCTTCTTTCTTCACGTTTCAGCAGCTAGCACGCTCTCCGTGTGCAGGAGAAGCGGCTGAGGCTTCCTTGCCGGAGAAGCGGCACCTTCGCCGGCAGAGAGCCTCCGGCCGGCCGCGGTGCGCTCCGGAGCGGGGGCTTGTGCCGAAAGAGGCCGGGAACAGGCGCTTACCTTCGGACAGCTCCGGATGCCCGTCTAATGCGTCTCTTGTCGCCTACACGGCAGGGAAAAGCTTTTCCACTCTGTCTAGGAAGGAGAAAGTGTGCCAGCACAGCAAATGCCTCCCGGACTTTCCCTGCAATTCAGCAAGCGCTTTGCAGCTTGAAATTGGAAGGAAAGCCTCAGATTTAGCAGCCAGAGCTTCAGGAGGAGCAGCAGCGAGCACAGCATCGCTTTTGCAGCAGCTCCTTCCATGTGCATGTTTTTGGCAGTGGAAAGGCTTGCAGAGTGTTCAAGTAGCTTTTTCTCTCCGCTGGAAAGCTGCAGGCTCAGTGCCAGTGTTCTGCAGCTTCTTTCTTCACGTTTCAGCAGCTAGCACGCTCTCCGTGTGCAGGAGAAGCGGCTGAGGCTTCCTTGCCGGAGAAGCGGCACCTTGGCCGGCAGAGAGCCTCCGGCCGGCCGCGGTGCGCTCCGGAGCGGGGGCTTGTGCCGAAAGAGGCCGGGAACAGGCGCTTACCTTCGGACAGCTCCGGATGCCCGTCTAATGCGTCTCTTGTCGCCTACACGGCAGGGAAAAGCTTTTCCACTCTGTCTAGGAAGGAGAAAGTGTGCCAGCACAGCAAATGCCTCCCGGACTTTCCCTGCAATTCAGCAAGTGCTTTGCAGCTTGAAATTGGAAGGAAAGCCTCAGATTTAGCAGCCAGAGCTTCAGGAGGAGCAGCAGCGAGCACAGCATCGCTTTTGCAGCAGCTCCTTCCATGTGCATGTTTTTGGGAGTGGAAAGGCTTGCAGAGTGTTCAAGTAGCTTTTTCTCTCCGCTGGAAAGCTGCACGCTCAGTGCCAGTGTTCTGCAGCTTCTTTCTTCACGTTTCAGCAGCTAGCACGCTCTCCGTGTGCAGGAGAAGCGGCTGAGGCTTCCTTGCCGGAGAAGCGGCACCTTCGCCGGCAGAGAGCCTCCGGCCGGCCGCGGTGCGCTCCGGAGCGGGGGCTTGTGCCGAAAGAGGCCGGGAACAGGCGCTTACCTTCGGACAGCTCCGGATGCCCGTCTAATGCGTCTCTTGTCGCCTACACGGCAGGGAAAAGCTTTTCCACTCTGTCTAGGAAGGAGAAAGTGTGCCAGCACAGCAAATGCCTCCCGGACTTTCCCTGCAATTCAGCAAGCGCTTTGCAGCTTGAAATTGGAAGGAAAGCCTCAGATTTAGCAGCCAGAGCTTCAGGAGGAGCAGCAGCGAGCACAGCATCGCTTTTGCAGCAGCTCCTTCCATGTGCATGTTTTTGGGAGTGGAAAGGCTTGCAGAGTGTTCAAGTAGCTTTTTCTCTCCGCTGGAAAGCTGCAGGCTCAGTGCCAGTGTTCTGCAGCTTCTTTCTTCACGTTTCAGCAGCTAGCACGCTCTCCGTGTGCAGGAGAAGCGGCTGAGGCTTCCTTGCCGGAGAAGCGGCACCTTCGCCGGCAGAGAGCCTCCGGCCGGCCGCGGTGCGCTCCGGAGCGGGGGCTTGTGCCGAAAGAGGCCGGGAACAGGCGCTTACCTTCGGACAGCTCCGGATGCCCGTCTAATGCGTCTCTTGTCGCCTACACGGCAGGGAAAAGCTTTTCCACTCTGTCTAGGAAGGAGAAAGTGTGCCAGCACAGCAAATGCCTCCCGGACTTTCCCTGCAATTCAGCAAGCGCTTTGCAGCTTGAAATTGGAAGGAAAGCCTCAGATTTAGCAGCCAGAGCTTCAGGAGGAGCAGCAGCGAGCACAGCATCGCTTTTGCAGCAGCTCCTTCCATGTGCATGTTTTTGGCAGTGGAAAGGCTTGCAGAGTGTTCAAGTAGCTTTTTCTCTCCGCTGGAAAGCTGCAGGCTCAGTGCCAGTGTTCTGCAGCTTCTTTCTTCACGTTTCAGCAGCTAGCACGCTCTCCGTGTGCAGGAGAAGCGGCTGAGGCTTCCTTGCCGGAGAAGCGGCACCTTGGCCGGCAGAGAGCATCCTGCCGGCCGCGGTGCGCTCCGGAGCGGGGGCTTGTGCCGAAAGAGGCCGGGAACAGGCGCTTACCTTCGGACAGCTCCGGATGCCCGTCTAATGCGTCTCTTGTCGCCTACACGGCAGGGAAAAGCTTTTCCACTCTGTCTAGGAAGGAGAAAGTGTGCCAGCACAGCAAATGCCTCCCGGACTTTCCCTGCAATTCAGCAAGTGCTTTGCAGCTTGAAATTGGAAGGAAAGCCTCAGATTTAGCAGCCAGAGCTTCAGGAGGAGCAGCAGCGAGCACAGCATCGCTTTTGCAGCAGCTCCTTCCATGTGCATGTTTTTGGGAGTGGAAAGGCTTGCAGAGTGTTCAAGTAGCTTTTTCTCTCCGCTGGAAAGCTGCACGCTCAGTGCCAGTGTTCTGCAGCTTCTTTCTTCACGTTTCAGCAGCTAGCACGCTCTCCGTGTGCAGGAGAAGCGGCTGAGGCTTCCTTGCCGGAGAAGCGGCACCTTCGCCGGCAGAGAGCATCCTGCCGGCCGCGGTGCGCTCCGGAGCGGGGGCTTGTGCCGAAAGAGGCCGGGAACAGGCGCTTACCTTCGGACAGCTCCGGATGCCCGTCTAATGCGTCTCTTGTCGCCTACACGGCAGGGAAAAGCTTTTCCACTCTGTCTAGGAAGGAGAAAGTGTGCCAGCACAGCAAATGCCTCCCGGACTTTCCCTGCAATTCAGCAAGCGCTTTGCAGCTTGAAATTGGAAGGAAAGCCTCAGATTTAGCAGCCAGAGCTTCAGGAGGAGCAGCAGCGAGCACAGCATCGCTTTTGCAGCAGCTCCTTCCATGTGCATGTTTTTGGGAGTGGAAAGGCTTGCAGAGTGTTCAAGTAGCTTTTTCTCTCCGCTGGAAAGCTGCAGGCTCAGTGCCAGTGTTCTGCAGCTTCTTTCTTCACGTTTCAGCAGCTAGCACGCTCTCCGTGTGCAGGAGAAGCGGCTGAGGCTTCCTTGCCGGAGAAGCGGCACCTTCGCCGGCAGAGAGCCTCCGGCCGGCCGCGGTGCGCTCCGGAGCGGGGGCTTGTGCCGAAAGAGGCCGGGAACAGGCGCTTACCTTCGGACAGCTCCGGATGCCCGTCTAATGCGTCTCTTGTCGCCTACACGGCAGGGAAAAGCTTTTCCACTCTGTCTAGGAAGGAGAAAGTGTGCCAGCACAGCAAATGCCTCCCGGACTTTCCCGGCAGGGAAAAGCTTTTCCACTCTGTCTAGGAAGGAGAAAGTGTGCCAGCACAGCAAATGCCTCCCGGACTTTCCCTGCAATTCAGCAAGCGCTTTGCAGCTTGAAATTGGAAGGAAAGCCTCAGATTTAGCAGCCAGAGCTTCAGGAGGAGCAGCAGCGAGCACAGCATCGCTTTTGCAGCAGCTCCTTCCATGTGCATGTTTTTGGGAGTGGAAAGGCTTGCAGAGTGTTCAAGTAGCTTTTTCTCTCCGCTGGAAAGCTGCAGGCTCAGTGCCAGTGTTCTGCAGCTTCTTTCTTCACGTTTCAGCAGCTAGCACGCTCTCCGTGTGCAGGAGAAGCGGCTGAGGCTTCCTTGCCGGAGAAGCGGCACCTTCGCCGGCAGAGAGCCTCCGGCCGGCCGCGGTGCGCTCCGGAGCGGGGGCTTGTGCCGAAAGAGGCCGGGAACAGGCGCTTACCTTCGGACAGCTCCGGATGCCCGTCTAATGCGTCTCTTGTCGCCTACACGGCAGGGAAAAGCTTTTCCACTCTGTCTAGGAAGGAGAAAGTGTGCCAGCACAGCAAATGCCTCCCGGACTTTCCCTGCAATTCAGCAAGTGCTTTGCAGCTTGAAATTGGAAGGAAAGCCTCAGATTTAGCAGCCAGAGCTTCAGGAGGAGCAGCAGCGAGCACAGCATCGCTTTTGCAGCAGCTCCTTCCATGTGCATGTTTTTGGGAGTGGAAAGGCTTGCAGAGTGTTCAAGTAGCTTTTTCTCTCCGCTGGAAAGCTGCAGGCTCAGTGCCAGTGTTCTGCAGCTTCTTTCTTCACGTTTCAGCAGCTAGCACGCTCTCCGTGTGCAGGAGAAGCGGCTGAGGCTTCCTTGCCGGAGAAGCGGCACCTTCGCCGGCAGAGAGCCTCCGGCCGGCCGCGGTGCGCTCCGGAGCGGGGGCTTGTGCCGAAAGAGGCCGGGAACAGGCGCTTACCTTCGGACAGCTCCGGATGCCCGTCTAATGCGTCTCTTGTCGCCTACACGGCAGGGAAAAGCTTTTCCACTCTGTCTAGGAAGGAGAAAGTGTGCCAGCACAGCAAATGCCTCCCGGACTTTCCCTGCAATTCAGCAAGTGCTTTGCAGCTTGAAATTGGAAGGAAAGCCTCCGATTTAGCAGCCAGAGCTTCAGGAGGAGCAGCAGCGAGCACAGCATCGCTTTTGCAGCAGCTCCTTCCATGTGCATGTTTTTGGGAGTGGAAAGGCTTGCAGAGTGTTCAAGTAGCTTTTTCTCTCCGCTGGAAAGCTGCAGGCTCAGTGCCAGTGTTCTGCAGCTTCTTTCTTCACGTTTCAGCTGCTAGCACGCTCTCCGTGTGCAGGAGAAGCGGCTGAGGCTTCCTTGCGGGAGAAGCGGCACCTTCGCCGGCAGAGAGCATCCTGCCGGCCGCGGTGCGCTCCGGAGCGGGGGCTTGTGCCGAAAGAGGCCGGGAACAGGCGCTTACCTTCGGACAGCTCCGGATGCCCGTCTAATGCGTCTCTTGTCGCCTACACGGCAGGGAAAAGCTTTTCCACTCTGTCTAGGAAGGAGAAAGTGTGCCAGCACAGCAAATGCCTCCCGGACTTTCCCTGCAATTCAGCAAGCGCTTTGCAGCTTCAAATTGGAAGGAAAGCCTCAGATTTAGCAGCCAGAGCTTCAGGAGGAGCAGCAGCGAGCACAGCATCGCTTTTGCAGCAGCTCCTTCCATGTGCATGTTTTTGGGAGTGGAAAGGCTTGCAGAGTGTTCAAGTAGCTTTTTCTCTCCGCTGGAAAGCTGCAGGCTCAGTGTCAGTGTTCTGCAGCTTCTTTCTTCACGTTTCAGCAGCTAGCACGCTCTCCGTGTGCAGGAGAAGCGGCTGAGGCTTCCTTGCCAGAGAAGCGGCACCTTCGCCGGCAGAGAGCATCCTGCCGGCCGCGGTGCGCTCCGGAGCGGGGGCTTGTGCCGAAAGAGGCCGGGAACAGGCGCTTACCTTCGGACAGCTCCGGATGCCCGTCTAATGCGTCTCTTGTCGCCTACACGGCAGGGAAAAGCTTTTCCACTCTGTCTAGGAAGGAGAAAGTGTGCCAGCACAGCAAATGCCTCCCGGACTTTCCCTGCAATTCAGCAAGCGCTTTGCAGCTTGAAATTGGAAGGAAAGCCTCAGATTTAGCAGCCAGAGCTTCAGGAGGAGCAGCAGCGAGCACAGCATCGCTTTTGCAGCAGCTCCTTCCATGTGCATGTTTTTGGGAGTGGAAAGGCTTGCAGAGTGTTCAAGTAGCTTTTTCTCTCCGCTGGAAAGCTGCAGGCTCAGTGCCAGTGTTCTGCAGCTTCTTTCTTCACGTTTCAGCAGCTAGCACGCTCTCCGTGTGCAGGAGAAGCGGCTGAGGCTTCCTTGCCGGAGAAGCGGCACCTTCGCCGGCAGAGAGCCTCCGGCCGGCCGCGGTGCGCTCCGGAGCGGGGGCTTGTGCCGAAAGAGGCCGGGAACAGGCGCTTACCTTCGGACAGCTCCGGATGCCCGTCTAATGCGTCTCTTGTCGCCTACACGGCAGGGAAAAGCTTTTCCACTCTGTCTAGGAAGGAGAAAGTGTGCCAGCACAGCAAATGCCTCCCGGACTTTCCCGGCAGGGAAAAGCTTTTCCACTCTGTCTAGGAAGGAGAAAGTGTGCCAGCACAGCAAATGCCTCCCGGACTTTCCCTGCAATTCAGCAAGCGCTTTGCAGCTTGAAATTGGAAGGAAAGCCTCAGATTTAGCAGCCAGAGCTTCAGGAGGAGCAGCAGCGAGCACAGCATCGCTTTTGCAGCAGCTCCTTCCATGTGCATGTTTTTGGGAGTGGAAAGGCTTGCAGAGTGTTCAAGTAGCTTTTTCTCTCCGCTGGAAAGCTGCAGGCTCAGTGCCAGTGTTCTGCAGCTTCTTTCTTCACGTTTCAGCAGCTAGCACGCTCTCCGTGTGCAGGAGAAGCGGGAGAGGCTTCCTTGCCGGAGAAGCGGCACCTTCGCCGGCAGAGAGCCTCCGGCCGGCCGCGGTGCGCTCCGGAGCGGGGGCTTGTGCCGAAAGAGGCCGGGAACAGGCGCTTACCTTCGGACAGCTCCGGATGCCCGTCTAATGCGTCTCTTGTCGCCTACACGGCAGGGAAAAGCTTTTCCACTCTGTCTAGGAAGGAGAAAGTGTGCCAGCACAGCAAATGCCTCCCGGACTTTCCCTGCAATTCAGCAAGTGCTTTGCAGCTTGAAATTGGAAGGAAAGCCTCAGATTTAGCAGCCAGAGCTTCAGGAGGAGCAGCAGCGAGCACAGCATCGCTTTTGCAGCAGCTCCTTCCATGTGCATGTTTTTGGGAGTGGAAAGGCTTGCAGAGTGTTCAAGTAGCTTTTTCTCTCCGCTGGAAAGCTGCAGGCTCAGTGCCAGTGTTCTGCAGCTTCTTTCTTCACGTTTCAGCAGCTAGCACGCTCTCCGTGTGCAGGAGAAGCGGCTGAGGCTTCCTTGCCGGAGAAGCGGCACCTTCGCCGGCAGAGAGCCTCCGGCCGGCCGCGGTGCGCTCCGGAGCGGGGGCTTGTGCCGAAAGAGGCCGGGAACAGGCGCTTACCTTCGGACAGCTCCGGATGCCCGTCTAATGCGTCTCTTGTCGCCTACACGGCAGGGAAAAGCTTTTCCACTCTGTCTAGGAAGGAGAAAGTGTGCCAGCACAGCAAATGCCTCCCGGACTTTCCCTGCAATTCAGCAAGTGCTTTGCAGCTTGAAATTGGAAGGAAAGCCTCCGATTTAGCAGCCAGAGCTTCAGGAGGAGCAGCAGCGAGCACAGCATCGCTTTTGCAGCAGCTCCTTCCATGTGCATGTTTTTGGGAGTGGAAAGGCTTGCAGAGTGTTCAAGTAGCTTTTTCTCTCCGCTGGAAAGCTGCAGGCTCAGTGCCAGTGTTCTGCAGCTTCTTTCTTCACGTTTCAGCTGCTAGCACGCTCTCCGTGTGCAGGAGAAGCGGCTGAGGCTTCCTTGCGGGAGAAGCGGCACCTTCGCCGGCAGAGAGCATCCTGCCGGCCGCGGTGCGCTCCGGAGCGGGGGCTTGTGCCGAAAGAGGCCGGGAACAGGCGCTTACCTTCGGACAGCTCCGGATGCCCGTCTAATGCGTCTCTTGTCGCCTACACGGCAGGGAAAAGCTTTTCCACTCTGTCTAGGAAGGAGAAAGTGTGCCAGCACAGCAAATGCCTCCCGGACTTTCCCTGCAATTCAGCAAGCGCTTTGCAGCTTCAAATTGGAAGGAAAGCCTCAGATTTAGCAGCCAGAGCTTCAGGAGGAGCAGCAGCGAGCACAGCATCGCTTTTGCAGCAGCTCCTTCCATGTGCATGTTTTTGGGAGTGGAAAGGCTTGCAGAGTGTTCAAGTAGCTTTTTCTCTCCGCTGGAAAGCTGCAGGCTCAGTGTCAGTGTTCTGCAGCTTCTTTCTTCACGTTTCAGCAGCTAGCACGCTCTCCGTGTGCAGGAGAAGCGGCTGAGGCTTCCTTGCCAGAGAAGCGGCACCTTCGCCGGCAGAGAGCATCCTGCCGGCCGCGGTGCGCTCCGGAGCGGGGGCTTGTGCCGAAAGAGGCCGGGAACAGGCGCTTACCTTCGGACAGCTCCGGATGCCCGTCTAATGCGTCTCTTGTCGCCTACACGGCAGGGAAAAGCTTTTCCACTCTGTCTAGGAAGGAGAAAGTGTGCCAGCACAGCAAATGCCTCCCGGACTTTCCCTGCAATTCAGCAAGCGCTTTGCAGCTTGAAATTGGAAGGAAAGCCTCAGATTTAGCAGCCAGAGCTTCAGGAGGAGCAGCAGCGAGCACAGCATCGCTTTTGCAGCAGCTCCTTCCATGTGCATGTTTTTGGGAGTGGAAAGGCTTGCAGAGTGTTCAAGTAGCTTTTTCTCTCCGCTGGAAAGCTGCAGGCTCAGTGCCAGTGTTCTGCAGCTTCTTTCTTCACGTTTCAGCAGCTAGCACGCTCTCCGTGTGCAGGAGAAGCGGCTGAGGCTTCCTTGCCGGAGAAGCGGCACCTTCGCCGGCAGAGAGCCTCCGGCCGGCCGCGGTGCGCTCCGGAGCGGGGGCTTGTGCCGAAAGAGGCCGGGAACAGGCGCTTACCTTCGGACAGCTCCGGATGCCCGTCTAATGCGTCTCTTGTCGCCTACACGGCAGGGAAAAGCTTTTCCACTCTGTCTAGCAAGGAGAAAGTGTGCCAGCACAGCAAATGCCTCCCGGACTTTCCCTGCAATTCAGCAAGCGCTTTGCAGCTTGAAATTGGAAGGAAAGCCTCAGATTTAGCAGCCAGAGCTTCAGGAGGAGCAGCAGCGAGCACAGCATCGCTTTTGCAGCAGCTCCTTCCATGTGCATGTTTTTGGGAGTGGAAAGGCTTGCAGAGTGTTCAAGTAGCTTTTTCTCTCCGCTGGAAAGCTGCAGGCTCAGTGCCAGTGTTCTGCAGCTTCTTTCTTCACGTTTCAGCAGCTAGCACGCTCTCCGTGTGCAGGAGAAGCGGCTGAGGCTTCCTTGCCGGAGAAGCGGCACCTTCGCCGGCAGAGAGCCTCCGGCCGGCCGCGGTGCGCTCCGGAGCGGGGGCTTGTGCCGAAAGAGGCCGGCAACAGGCGCTTACCTTCGGACAGCTCCGGATGCCCGTCTAATGCGTCTCTTGTCGCCTACACGGCAGGGAAAAGCTTTTGCACTCTGTCTAGGAAGGAGAAAGTGTGCCAGCACAGCAAATGCCTCCCGGACTTTCCCTGCAATTCAGCAAGTGCTTTGCAGCTTGAAATTGGAAGGAAAGCCTCAGATTTAGCAGCCAGAGCTTCAGGAGGAGCAGCAGCCAGCACAGCATCGCTTTTGCAGCAGCTCCTTCCATGTGCATGTTTTTGGGAGTGGAAAGGCTTGCAGAGTGTTCAAGTAGCTTTTTCTCTCCGCTGGAAAGCTGCAGGCTCAGTGCCAGTGTTCTGCAGCTTCTTTCTTCACGTTTCAGCAGCTAGCACGCTCTCCGTGTGCAGGAGAAGCGGCTGAGGCTTCCTTGCCGGAGAAGCGGCACCTTCGCCGGCAGAGAGCCTCCGGCCGGCCGCGGTGCGCTCCGGAGCGGGGGCTTGTGCCGAAAGAGGCCGGGAACAGGCGCTTACCTTCGGACAGCTCCGGATGCCCGTCTAATGCGTCTCTTGTCGCCTACACGGCAGGGAAAAGCTTTTCCACTCTGTCTAGGAAGGAGAAAGTGTGCCAGCACAGCAAATGCCTCCCGGACTTTCCCTGCAATTCAGCAAGTGCTTTGCAGCTTGAAATTGGAAGGAAAGCCTCAGATTTAGCAGCCAGAGCTTCAGGAGGAGCAGCAGCGAGCACAGCATCGCTTTTGCAGCAGCTCCTTCCATGTGCATGTTTTTGGGAGTGGAAAGGCTTGCAGAGTGTTCAAGTAGCTTTTTCTCTCCGCTGGAAAGCTGCAGGCTCAGTGTCAGTGTTCTGCAGCTTCTTTCTTCACGTTTCAGCAGCTAGCACGCTCTCCGTGTGCAGGAGAAGCGGCTGAGGCTTCCTTGCCGGAGAAGCGGCACCTTCGCCGGCAGAGAGCATCCTGCCGGCCGCGGTGCGCTCCGGAGCGGGGGCTTGTGCCGAAAGAGGCCGGGAACAGGCGCTTACCTTCGGACAGCTCCGGATGCCCGTCTAATGCGTCTCTTGTCGCCTACACGGCAGGGAAAAGCTTTTCCACTCTGTCTAGGAAGGAGAAAGTGTGCCAGCACAGCAAATGCCTCCCGGACTTTCCCTGCAATTCAGCAAGCGCTTTGCAGCTTGAAATTGGAAGGAAAGCCTCAGATTTAGCAGCCAGAGCTTCAGGAGGAGCAGCAGCGAGCACAGCATCGCTTTTGCAGCAGCTCCTTCCATGTGCATGTTTTTGGGAGTGGAAAGGCTTGCAGAGTGTTCAAGTAGCTTTTTCTCTCCGCTGGAAAGCTGCAGGCTCAGTGCCAGTGTTCTGCAGCTTCTTTCTTCACGTTTCAGCAGCTAGCACGCTCTCCGTGTGCAGGAGAAGCGGCTGAGGCTTCCTTGCCGGAGAAGCGGCACCTTCGCCGGCAGAGAGCCTCCGGCCGGCCGCGGTGCGCTCCGGAGCGGGGGCTTGTGCCGAAAGAGGCCGGGAACAGGCGCTTACCTTCGGACAGCTCCGGATGCCCGTCTAATGCGTCTCTTGTCGCCTACACGGCAGGGAAAAGCTTTTCCACTCTGTCTAGGAAGGAGAAAGTGTGCCAGCACAGCAAATGCCTCCCGGACTTTCCCTGCAATTCAGCAAGCGCTTTGCAGCTTGAAATTGGAAGGAAAGCCTCAGATTTAGCAGCCAGAGCTTCAGGAGGAGCAGCAGCGAGCACAGCATCGCTTTTGCAGCAGCTCCTTCCATGTGCATGTTTTTGGGAGTGGAAAGGCTTGCAGAGTGTTCAAGTAGCTTTTTCTCTCCGCTGGAAAGCTGCAGGCTCAGTGCCAGTGTTCTGCAGCTTCTTTCTTCACGTTTCAGCAGCTAGCACGCTCTCCGTGTGCAGGAGAAGCGGCTGAGGCTTCCTTGCCGGAGAAGCGGCACCTTGGCCGGCAGAGAGCATCCTGCCGGCCGCGGTGCGCTCCGGAGCGGGGGCTTGTGCCGAAAGAGGCCGGGAACAGGCGCTTACCTTCGGACAGCTCCGGATGCCCGTCTAATGCGTCTCTTGTCGCCTACACGGCAGGGAAAAGCTTTTCCACTCTGTCTAGGAAGGAGAAAGTGTGCCAGCACAGCAAATGCCTCCCGGACTTTCCCTGCAATTCAGCAAGCGCTTTGCAGCTTGAAATTGGAAGGAAAGCCTCAGATTTAGCAGCCAGAGCTTCAGGAGGAGCAGCAGCGAGCACAGCATCGCTTTTGCAGCAGCTCCTTCCATGTGCATGTTTTTGGGAGTGGAAAGGCTTGCAGAGTGTTCAAGTAGCTTTTTCTCTCCGCTGGAAAGCTGCAGGCTCAGTGCCAGTGTTCTGCAGCTTCTTTCTTCACGTTTCAGCAGCTAGCACGCTCTCCGTGTGCAGGAGAAGCGGCTGAGGCTTCCTTGCCGGAGAAGCGGCACCTTCGCCGGCAGAGAGCCTCCGGCCGGCCGCGGTGCGCTCCGGAGCGGGGGCTTGTGCCGAAAGAGGCCGGGAACAGGCGCTTACCTTCGGACAGCTCCGGATGCCCGTCTAATGCGTCTCTTGTCGCCTACACGGCAGGGAAAAGCTTTTCCACTCTGTCTAGGAAGGAGAAAGTGTGCCAGCACAGCAAATGCCTCCCGGACTTTCCCTGCAATTCAGCAAGCGCTTTGCAGCTTGAAATTGGAAGGAAAGCCTCAGATTTAGCAGCCAGAGCTTCAGGAGGAGCAGCAGCCAGCACAGCATCGCTTTTGCAGCAGCTCCTTCCATGTGCATGTTTTTGGGAGTGGAAAGGCTTGCAGAGTGTTCAAGTAGCTTTTTCTCTCCGCTGGAAAGCTGCACGCTCAGTGCCAGTGTTCTGCAGCTTCTTTCTTCACGTTTCAGCAGCTAGCACGCTCTCCGTGTGCAGGAGAAGCGGCTGAGGCTTCCTTGCCGGAGAAGCGGCACCTTCGCCGGCAGAGAGCCTCCGGCCGGCCGCGGTGCGCTCCGGAGCGGGGGCTTGTGCCGAAAGAGGCCGGGAACAGGCGCTTACCTTCGGACAGCTCCGGATGCCCGTCTAATGCGTCTCTTGTCGCCTACACGGCAGGGAAAAGCTTTTCCACTCTGTCTAGGAAGGAGAAAGTGTGCCAGCACAGCAAATGCCTCCCGGACTTTCCCTGCAATTCAGCAAGTGCTTTGCAGCTTGAAATTGGAAGGAAAGCCTCAGATTTAGCAGCCAGAGCTTCAGGAGGAGCAGCAGCGAGCACAGCATCGCTTTTGCAGCAGCTCCTTCCATGTGCATGTTTTTGGCAGTGGAAAGGCTTGCAGAGTGTTCAAGTAGCTTTTTCTCTCCGCTGGAAAGCTGCAGGCTCAGTGCCAGTGTTCTGCAGCTTCTTTCTTCACGTTTCAGCAGCTAGCACGCTCTCCGTGTGCAGGAGAAGCGGCTGAGGCTTCCTTGCCGGAGAAGCGGCACCTTCGCCGGCAGAGAGCCTCCGGCCGGCCGCGGTGCGCTCCGGAGCGGGGGCTTGTGCCGAAAGAGGCCGGGAACAGGCGCTTACCTTCGGACAGCTCCGGATGCCCGTCTAATGCGTCTCTTGTCGCCTACACGGCAGGGAAAAGCTTTTCCACTCTGTCTAGGAAGGAGAAAGTGTGCCAGCACAGCAAATGCTTCCCGGACTTTCCCTGCAATTCAGCAAGTGCTTTGCAGCTTGAAATTGGAAGGAAAGCCTCAGATTTAGCAGCCAGAGCTTCAGGAGGAGCAGCAGCGAGCACAGCATCGCTTTTGCAGCAGCTCCTTCCATGTGCATGTTTTTGGGAGTGGAAAGGCTTGCAGAGTGTTCAAGTAGCTTTTTCTCTCCGCTGGAAAGCTGCAGGCTCAGTGCCAGTGTTCTGCAGCTTCTTTCTTCACGTTTCAGCAGCTAGCACGCTCTCCGTGTGCAGGAGAAGCGGCTGAGGCTTCCTTGCCGGAGAAGCGGCACCTTCGCCGGCAGAGAGCCTCCGGCCGGCCGCGGTGCGCTCCGGAGCGGGGGCTTGTGCCGAAAGAGGCCGGGAACAGGCGCTTACCTTCGGACAGCTCCGGATGCCCGTCTAATGCGTCTCTTGTCGCCTACACGGCAGGGAAAAGCTTTTCCACTCTGTCTAGGAAGGAGAAAGTGTGCCAGCACAGCAAATGCCTCCCGGACTTTCCCTGCAATTCAGCAAGTGCTTTGCAGCTTGAAATTGGAAGGAAAGCCTCAGATTTAGCAGCCAGAGCTTCAGGAGGAGCAGCAGCCAGCACAGCATCGCTTTTGCAGCAGCTCCTTCCATGTGCATGTTTTTGGGAGTGGAAAGGCTTGCAGAGTGTTCAAGTAGCTTTTTCTCTCCGCTGGAAAGCTGCAGGCTCAGTGCCAGTGTTCTGCAGCTTCTTTCTTCACGTTTCAGCTGCTAGCACGCTCTCCGTGTGCAGGAGAAGCGGCTGAGGCTTCCTTGCCGGAGAAGCGGCACCTTCGCCGGCAGAGAGCATCCTGCCGGCCGCGGTGCGCTCCGGAGCGGGGGCTTGTGCCGAAAGAGGCCGGGAACAGGCGCTTACCTTCGGACAGCTCCGGATGCCCGTCTAATGCGTCTCTTGTCGCCTACACGGCAGGGAAAAGCTTTTCCACTCTGTCTAGCAAGGAGAAAGTGTGCCAGCACAGCAAATGCCTCCCGGACTTTCCCTGCAATTCAGCAAGCGCTTTGCAGCTTCAAATTGGAAGGAAAGCCTCAGATTTAGCAGCCAGAGCTTCAGGAGGAGCAGCAGCGAGCACAGCATCGCTTTTGCAGCAGCTCCTTCCATGTGCATGTTTTTGGGAGTGGAAAGGCTTGCAGAGTGTTCAAGTAGCTTTTTCTCTCCGCTGGAAAGCTGCAGGCTCAGTGCCAGTGTTCTGCAGCTTCTTTCTTCACGTTTCAGCAGCTAGCACGCTCTCCGTGTGCAGGAGAAGCGGCTGAGGCTTCCTTGCCGGAGAAGCGGCACCTTCGCCGGCAGAGAGCCTCCGGCCGGCCGCGGTGCGCTCCGGAGCGGGGGCTTGTGCCGAAAGAGGCCGGGAACAGGCGCTTACCTTCGGACAGCTCCGGATGCCCGTCTAATGCGTCTCTTGTCGCCTACACGGCAGGGAAAAGCTTTTCCACTCTGTCTAGGAAGGAGAAAGTGTGCCAGCACAGCAAATGCCTCCCGGACTTTCCCTGCAATTCAGCAAGTGCTTTGCAGCTTGAAATTGGAAGGAAAGCCTCAGATTTAGCAGCCAGAGCTTCAGGAGGAGCAGCAGCCAGCACAGCATCGCTTTTGCAGCAGCTCCTTCCATGTGCATGTTTTTGGGAGTGGAAAGGCTTGCAGAGTGTTCAAGTAGCTTTTTCTCTCCGCTGGAAAGCTGCAGGCTCAGTGCCAGTGTTCTGCAGCTTCTTTCTTCACGTTTCAGCAGCTAGCACGCTCTCCGTGTGCAGGAGAAGCGGCTGAGGCTTCCTTGCCGGAGAAGCGGCACCTTCGCCGGCAGAGAGCCTCCGGCCGGCCGCGGTGCGCTCCGGAGCGGGGGCTTGTGCCGAAAGAGGCCGGGAACAGGCGCTTACCTTCGGACAGCTCCGGATGCCCGTCTAATGCGTCTCTTGTCGCCTACACGGCAGGGAAAAGCTTTTCCACTCTGTCTAGGAAGGAGAAAGTGTGCCAGCACAGCAAATGCCTCCCGGACTTTCCCTGCAATTCAGCAAGCGCTTTGCAGCTTGAAATTGGAAGGAAAGCCTCAGATTTAGCAGCCAGAGCTTCAGGAGGAGCAGCAGCGAGCACAGCATCGCTTTTGCAGCAGCTCCTTCCATGTGCATGTTTTTGGGAGTGGAAAGGCTTGCAGAGTGTTCAAGTAGCTTTTTCTCTCCGCTGGAAAGCTGCAGGCTCAGTGTCAGTGTTCTGCAGCTTCTTTCTTCACGTTTCAGCAGCTAGCACGCTCTCCGTGTGCAGGAGAAGCGGCTGAGGCTTCCTTGCCGGAGAAGCGGCACCTTCGCCGGCAGAGAGCCTCCGGCCGGCCGCGGTGCGCTCCGGAGCGGGGGCTTGTGCCGAAAGAGGCCGGGAACAGGCGCTTACCTTCGGACAGCTCCGGATGCCCGTCTAATGCGTCTCTTGTCGCCTACACGGCAGGGAAAAGCTTTTCCACTCTGTCTAGGAAGGAGAAAGTGTGCCAGCACAGCAAATGCCTCCCGGACTTTCCCTGCAATTCAGCAAGTGCTTTGCAGCTTGAAATTGGAAGGAAAGCCTCAGATTTAGCAGCCAGAGCTTCAGGAGGAGCAGCAGCGAGCACAGCATCGCTTTTGCAGCAGCTCCTTCCATGTGCATGTTTTTGGGAGTGGAAAGGCTTGCAGAGTGTTCAAGTAGCTTTTTCTCTCCGCTGGAAAGCTGCAGGCTCAGTGCCAGTGTTCTGCAGCTTCTTTCTTCACGTTTCAGCAGCTAGCACGCTCTCCGTGTGCAGGAGAAGCGGCTGAGGCTTCCTTGCCGGAGAAGCGGCACCTTCGCCGGCAGAGAGCCTCCGGCCGGCCGCGGTGCGCTCCGGAGCGGGGGCTTGTGCCGAAAGAGGCCGGGAACAGGCGCTTACCTTCGGACAGCTCCGGATGCCCGTCTAATGCGTCTCTTGTCGCCTACACGGCAGGGAAAAGCTTTTCCACTCTGTCTAGGAAGGAGAAAGTGTGCCAGCACAGCAAATGCCTCCCGGACTTTCCCTGCAATTCAGCAAGTGCTTTGCAGCTTGAAATTGGAAGGAAAGCCTCAGATTTAGCAGCCAGAGCTTCAGGAGGAGCAGCAGCGAGCACAGCATCGCTTTTGCAGCAGCTCCTTCCATGTGCATGTTTTTGGGAGTGGAAAGGCTTGCAGAGTGTTCAAGTAGCTTTTTCTCTCCGCTGGAAAGCTGCAGGCTCAGTGCCAGTGTTCTGCAGCTTCTTTCTTCACGTTTCAGCAGCTAGCACGCTCTCCGTGTGCAGGAGAAGCGGCTGAGGCTTCCTTGCCGGAGAAGCGGCACCTTCGCCGGCAGAGAGCATCCGGCCGGCCGCGGTGCGCTCCGGAGCGGGGGCTTGTGCCGAAAGAGGCCGGGAACAGGCGCTTACCTTCGGACAGCTCCGGATGCCCGTCTAATGCGTCTCTTGTCGCCTACACGGCAGGGAAAAGCTTTTCCACTCTGTCTAGCAAGGAGAAAGTGTGCCAGCACAGCAAATGCCCCCCGGACTTTCCCTGCAATTCAGCAAGTGCTTTGCAGCTTGAAATTGGAAGGAAAGCCTCAGATTTAGCAGCCAGAGCTTCAGGAGGAGCAGCAGCGAGCACAGCATCGCTTTTGCAGCAGCTCCTTCCATGTGCATGTTTTTGGGAGTGGAAAGGCTTGCAGAGTGTTCAAGTAGCTTTTTCTCTCCGCTGGAAAGCTGCAGGCTCAGTGCCAGTGTTCTGCAGCTTCTTTCTTCACGTTTCAGCAGCTAGCACGCTCTCCGTGTGCAGGAGAAGCGGCTGAGGCTTCCTTGCCGGAGAAGCGGCACCTTCGCCGGCAGAGAGCCTCCGGCCGGCCGCGGTGCGCTCCGGAGCGGGGGCTTGTGCCGAAAGAGGCCGGCAACAGGCGCTTACCTTCGGACAGCTCCGGATGCCCGTCTAATGCGTCTCTTGTCGCCTACACGGCAGGGAATAGCTTTTCCACTCTGTCTAGCAAGGAGAAAGTGTGCCAGCACAGCAAATGCCTCCCGGACTTTCCCTGCAATTCAGCAAGCGCTTTGCAGCTTGAAATTGGAAGGAAAGCCTCAGATTTAGCAGCCAGAGCTTCAGGAGGAGCAGCAGCGAGCACAGCATCGCTTTTGCAGCAGCTCCTTCCATGTGCATGTTTTTGGGAGTGGAAAGGCTTGCAGAGTGTTCAAGTAGCTTTTTCTCTCCGCTGGAAAGCTGCAGGCTCAGTGCCAGTGTTCTGCAGCTTCTTTCTTCACGTTTCAGCAGCTAGCACGCTCTCCGTGTGCAGGAGAAGCGGCTGAGGCTTCCTTGCCGGAGAAGCGGCACCTTCGCCGGCAGAGAGCCTCCGGCCGGCCGCGGTGCGCTCCGGAGCGGGGGCTTGTGCCGAAAGAGGCCGGGAACAGGCGCTTACCTTCGGACAGCTCCGGATGCCCGTCTAATGCGTCTCTTGTCGCCTACACGGCAGGGAAAAGCTTTTCCACTCTGTCTAGGAAGGAGAAAGTGTGCCAGCACAGCAAATGCCTCCCGGACTTTCCCTGCAATTCAGCAAGTGCTTTGCAGCTTGAAATTGGAAGGAAAGCCTCAGATTTAGCAGCCAGAGCTTCAGGAGGAGCAGCAGCGAGCACAGCATCGCTTTTGCAGCAGCTCCTTCCATGTGCATGTTTTTGGGAGTGGAAAGGCTTGCAGAGTGTTCAAGTAGCTTTTTCTCTCCGCTGGAAAGCTGCAGGCTCAGTGCCAGTGTTCTGCAGCTTCTTTCTTCACGTTTCAGCAGCTAGCACGCTCTCCGTGTGCAGGAGAAGCGGCTGAGGCTTCCTTGCCGGAGAAGCGGCACCTTCGCCGGCAGAGAGCCTCCGGCCGGCCGCGGTGCGCTCCGGAGCGGGGGCTTGTGCCGAAAGAGGCCGGGAACAGGCGCTTACCTTCGGACAGCTCCGGATGCCCGTCTAATGCGTCTCTTGTCGCCTACACGGCAGGGAAAAGCTTTTCCACTCTGTCTAGGAAGGAGAAAGTGTGCCAGCACAGCAAATGCCTCCCGGACTTTCCCTGCAATTCAGCAAGTGCTTTGCAGCTTGAAATTGGAAGGAAAGCCTCAGATTTAGCAGCCAGAGCTTCAGGAGGAGCAGCAGCGAGCACAGCATCGCTTTTGCAGCAGCTCCTTCCATGTGCATGTTTTTGGGAGTGGAAAGGCTTGCAGAGTGTTCAAGTAGCTTTTTCTCTCCGCTGGAAAGCTGCAGGCTCAGTGCCAGTGTTCTGCAGCTTCTTTCTTCACGTTTCAGCAGCTAGCACGCTCTCCGTGTGCAGGAGAAGCGGCTGAGGCTTCCTTGCCGGAGAAGCGGCACCTTCGCCGGCAGAGAGCATCCTGCCGGCCGCGGTGCGCTCCGGAGCGGGGGCTTGTGCCGAAAGAGGCCGGGAACAGGCGCTTACCTTCGGACAGCTCCGGATGCCCGTCTAATGCGTCTCTTGTCGCCTACACGGCAGGGAAAAGCTTTTCCACTCTGTCTAGGAAGGAGAAAGTGTGCCAGCACAGCAAATGCCTCCCGGACTTTCCCTGCAATTCAGCAAGTGCTTTGCAGCTTGAAATTGGAAGGAAAGCCTCAGATTTAGCAGCCAGAGCTTCAGGAGGAGCAGCAGCGAGCACAGCATCGCTTTTGCAGCAGCTCCTTCCATGTGCATGTTTTTGGGAGTGGAAAGGCTTGCAGAGTGTTCAAGTAGCTTTTTCTCTCCGCTGGAAAGCTGCAGGCTCAGTGCCAGTGTTCTGCAGCTTCTTTCTTCACGTTTCAGCAGCTAGCACGCTCTCCGTGTGCAGGAGAAGCGGCTGAGGCTTCCTTGCCAGAGAAGCGGCACCTTCGCCGGCAGAGAGCCTCCGGCCGGCCGCGGTGCGCTCCGGAGCGGGGGCTTGTGCCGAAAGAGGCCGGGAACAGGCGCTTACCTTCGGACAGCTCCGGATGCCCGTCTAATGCGTCTCTTGTCGCCTACACGGCAGGGAAAAGCTTTTCCACTCTGTCTAGGAAGGAGAAAGTGTGCCAGCACAGCAAATGCCTCCCGGACTTTCCCTGCAATTCAGCAAGCGCTTTGCAGCTTGAAATTGGAAGGAAAGCCTCAGATTTAGCAGCCAGAGCTTCAGGAGGAGCAGCAGCGAGCACAGCATCGCTTTTGCAGCAGCTCCTTCCATGTGCATGTTTTTGGGAGTGGAAAGGCTTGCAGAGTGTTCAAGTAGCTTTTTCTCTCCGCTGGAAAGCTGCAGGCTCAGTGCCAGTGTTCTGCAGCTTCTTTCTTCACGTTTCAGCAGCTAGCACGCTCTCCGTGTGCAGGAGAAGCGGCTGAGGCTTCCTTGCCGGAGAAGCGGCACCTTCGCCGGCAGAGAGCCTCCGGCCGGCCGCGGTGCGCTCCGGAGCGGGGGCTTGTGCCGAAAGAGGCCGGGAACAGGCGCTTACCTTCGGACAGCTCCGGATGCCCGTCTAATGCGTCTCTTGTCGCCTACACGGCAGGGAAAAGCTTTTCCACTCTGTCTAGGAAGGAGAAAGTGTGCCAGCACAGCAAATGCCTCCCGGACTTTCCCTGCAATTCAGCAAGCGCTTTGCAGCTTGAAATTGGAAGGAAAGCCTCAGATTTAGCAGCCAGAGCTTCAGGAGGAGCAGCAGCGAGCACAGCATCGCTTTTGCAGCAGCTCCTTCCATGTGCATGTTTTTGGGAGTGGAAAGGCTTGCAGAGTGTTCAAGTAGCTTTTTCTCTCCGCTGGAAAGCTGCAGGCTCAGTGCCAGTGTTCTGCAGCTTCTTTCTTCACGTTTCAGCAGCTAGCACGCTCTCCGTGTGCAGGAGAGGCGGCTGAGGCTTCCTTGCCGGAGAAGCGGCACCTTCGCCGGCAGAGAGCCTCCGGCCGGCCGCGGTGCGCTCCGGAGCGGGGGCTTGTGCCGAAAGAGGCCGGGAACAGGCGCTTACCTTCGGACAGCTCCGGATGCCCGTCTAATGCGTCTCTTGTCGCCTACACGGCAGGGAAAAGCTTTTCCACTCTGTCTAGGAAGGAGAAAGTGTGCCAGCACAGCAAATGCCTCCCGGACTTTCCCTGCAATTCAGCAAGCGCTTTGCAGCTTGAAATTGGAAGGAAAGCCTCAGATTTAGCAGCCAGAGCTTCAGGAGGAGCAGCAGCGAGCACAGCATCGCTTTTGCAGCAGCTCCTTCCATGTGCATGTTTTTGGGAGTGGAAAGGCTTGCAGAGTGTTCAAGTAGCTTTTTCTCTCCGCTGGAAAGCTGCAGGCTCAGTGCCAGTGTTCTGCAGCTTCTTTCTTCACGTTTCAGCAGCTAGCACGCTCTCCGTGTGCAGGAGAAGCGGCTGAGGCTTCCTTGCCGGAGAAGCGGCACCTTCGCCGGCAGAGAGCCTCCGGCCGGCCGCGGTGCGCTCCGGAGCGGGGGCTTGTGCCGAAAGAGGCCGGGAACAGGCGCTTACCTTCGGACAGCTCCGGATGCCCGTCTAATGCGTCTCTTGTCGCCTACACGGCAGGGAAAAGCTTTTCCACTCTGTCTAGGAAGGAGAAAGTGTGCCAGCACAGCAAATGCCCCCCGGACTTTCCCTGCAATTCAGCAAGTGCTTTGCAGCTTGAAATTGGAAGGAAAGCCTCAGATTTAGTAGCCAGAGCTTCAGGAGGAGCAGCAGCGAGCACAGCATCGCTTTTGCAGCAGCTCCTTCCATGTGCATGTTTTTGGGAGTGGAAAGGCTTGCAGAGTGTTCAAGTAGCTTTTTCTCTCCGCTGGAAAGCTGCAGGCTCAGTGCCAGTGTTCTGCAGCTTCTTTCTTCACGTTTCAGCAGCTAGCACGCTCTCCGTGTGCAGGAGAAGCGGCTGAGGCTTCCTTGCCGGAGAAGCGGCACCTTCGCCGGCAGAGAGCCTCCGGCCGGCCGCGGTGCGCTCCGGAGCGGGGGCTTGTGCCGAAAGAGGCCGGGAACAGGCGCTTACCTTCGGACAGCTCCGGATGCCCGTCTAATGCGTCTCTTGTCGCCTACACGGCAGGGAAAAGCTTTTCCACTCTGTCTAGCAAGGAGAAAGTGTGCCAGCACAGCAAATGCCTCCCGGACTTTCCCTGCAATTCAGCAAGCGCTTTGCAGCTTGAAATTGGAAGGAAAGCCTCAGATTTAGCAGCCAGAGCTTCAGGAGGAGCAGCAGCGAGCACAGCATCGCTTTTGCAGCAGCTCCTTCCATGTGCATGTTTTTGGGAGTGGAAAGGCTTGCAGAGTGTTCAAGTAGCTTTTTCTCTCCGCTGGAAAGCTGCAGGCTCAGTGCCAGTGTTCTGCAGCTTCTTTCTTCACGTTTCAGCAGCTAGCACGCTCTCCGTGTGCAGGAGAAGCGGCTGAGGCTTCCTTGCCGGAGAAGCGGCACCTTCGCCGGCAGAGAGCCTCCGGCCGGCCGCGGTGCGCTCCGGAGCGGGGGCTTGTGCCGAAAGAGGCCGGGAACAGGCGCTTACCTTCGGACAGCTCCGGATGCCCGTCTAATGCGTCTCTTGTCGCCTACACGGCAGGGAAAAGCTTTTCCACTCTGTCTAGGAAGGAGAAAGTGTGCCAGCACAGCAAATGCCTCCCGGACTTTCCCTGCAATTCAGCAAGCGCTTTGCAGCTTGAAATTGGAAGGAAAGCCTCAGATTTAGCAGCCAGAGCTTCAGGAGGAGCAGCAGCGAGCACAGCATCGCTTTTGCAGCAGCTCCTTCCATGTGCATGTTTTTGGGAGTGGAAAGGCTTGCAGAGTGTTCAAGTAGCTTTTTCTCTCCGCTGGAAAGCTGCAGGCTCAGTGCCAGTGTTCTGCAGCTTCTTTCTTCACGTTTCAGCAGCTAGCACGCTCTCCGTGTGCAGGAGAAGCGGCTGAGGCTTCCTTGCCGGAGAAGCGGCACCTTCGCCGGCAGAGAGCCTCCGGCCGGCCGCGGTGCGCTCCGGAGCGGGGGCTTGTGCCGAAAGAGGCCGGGAACAGGCGCTTACCTTCGGACAGCTCCGGATGCCCGTCTAATGCGTCTCTTGTCGCCTACACGGCAGGGAAAAGCTTTTCCACTCTGTCTAGCAAGGAGAAAGTGTGCCAGCACAGCAAATGCCTCCCGGACATTCCCTGCAATTCAGCAAGCGCTTTGCAGCTTGAAATTGGAAGGAAAGCCTCAGATTTAGCAGCCAGAGCTTCAGGAGGAGCAGCAGCGAGCACAGCATCGCTTTTGCAGCAGCTCCTTCCATGTGCATGTTTTTGGGAGTGGAAAGGCTTGCAGAGTGTTCAAGTAGCTTTTTCTCTCCGCTGGAAAGCTGCAGGCTCAGTGTCAGTGTTCTGCAGCTTCTTTCTTCACGTTTCAGCAGCTAGCACGCTCTCCGTGTGCAGGAGAAGCGGCTGAGGCTTCCTTGCCGGAGAAGCGGCACCTTCGCCGGCAGAGAGCCTCCGGCCGGCCGCGGTGCGCTCCGGAGCGGGGGCTTGTGCCGAAAGAGGCCGGGAACAGGCGCTTACCTTCGGACAGCTCCGGATGCCCGTCTAATGCGTCTCTTGTCGCCTACACGGCAGGGAAAAGCTTTTCCACTCTGTCTAGGAAGGAGAAAGTGTGCCAGCACAGCAAATGCCCCCCGGACTTTCCCTGCAATTCAGCAAGTGCTTTGCAGCTTGAAATTGGAAGGAAAGCCTCAGATTTAGCAGCCAGAGCTTCAGGAGGAGCAGCAGCGAGCACAGCATCGCTTTTGCAGCAGCTCCTTCCATGTGCATGTTTTTGGGAGTGGAAAGGCTTGCAGAGTGTTCAAGTAGCTTTTTCTCTCCGCTGGAAAGCTGCAGGCTCAGTGCCAGTGTTCTGCAGCTTCTTTCTTCACGTTTCAGCAGCTAGCACGCTCTCCGTGTGCAGGAGAAGCGGCTGAGGCTTCCTTGCCGGAGAAGCGGCACCTTCGCCGGCAGAGAGCCTCCGGCCGGCCGCGGTGCGCTCCGGAGCGGGGGCTTGTGCCGAAAGAGGCCGGCAACAGGCGCTTACCTTCGGACAGCTCCGGATGCCCGTCTAATGCGTCTCTTGTCGCCTACACGGCAGGGAAAAGCTTTTCCACTCTGTCTAGGAAGGAGAAAGTGTGCCAGCACAGCAAATGCCTCCCGGACTTTCCCTGCAATTCAGCAAGCGCTTTGCAGCTTGAAATTGGAAGGAAAGCCTCAGATTTAGCAGCCAGAGCTTCAGGAGGAGCAGCAGCGAGCACAGCATCGCTTTTGCAGCAGCTCCTTCCATGTGCATGTTTTTGGGAGTGGAAAGGCTTGCAGAGTGTTCAAGTAGCTTTTTCTCTCCGCTGGAAAGCTGCAGGCTCAGTGCCAGTGTTCTGCAGCTTCTTTCTTCACGTTTCAGCAGCTAGCACGCTCTCCGTGTGCAGGAGAAGCGGGAGAGGCTTCCTTGCCGGAGAAGCGGCACCTTCGCCGGCAGAGAGCCTCCGGCCGGCTGCGGTGCGCTCCGGAGCGGGGGCTTGTGCCGAAAGAGGCCGGGAACAGGCGCTTACCTTCGGACAGCTCCGGATGCCCGTCTAATGCGTCTCTTGTCGCCTACACGGCAGGGAAAAGCTTTTCCACTCTGTCTAGGAAGGAGAAAGTGTGCCAGCACAGCAAATGCCTCCCGGACTTTCCCTGCAATTCAGCAAGTGCTTTGCAGCTTGAAATTGGAAGGAAAGCCTCAGATTTAGCAGCCAGAGCTTCAGGAGGAGCAGCAGCGAGCACAGCATCGCTTTTGCAGCAGCTCCTTCCATGTGCAAGTTTTTGGCAGTGGAAAGGCTTGCAGAGTGTTCAAGTAGCTTTTTCTCTCCGCTGGAAAGCTGCAGGCTCAGTGCCAGTGTTCTGCAGCTTCTTTCTTCACGTTTCAGCAGCTAGCACGCTCTCCGTGTGCAGGAGAAGCGGCTGAGGCTTCCTTGCCGGAGAAGCGGCACCTTCGCCGGCAGAGAGCCTCCGGCCGGCCGCGGTGCGCTCCGGAGCGGGGGCTTGTGCCGAAAGAGGCCGGGAACAGGCGCTTACCTTCGGACAGCTCCGGATGCCCGTCTAATGCGTCTCTTGTCGCCTACACGGCAGGGAAAAGCTTTTCCACTCTGTCTAGCAAGGAGAAAGTGTGCCAGCACAGCAAATGCCTCCCGGACTTTCCCTGCAATTCAGCAAGTGCTTTGCAGCTTGAAATTGGAAGGAAAGCCTCAGATTTAGCAGCCAGAGCTTCAGGAGGAGCAGCAGCGAGCACAGCATCGCTTTTGCAGCAGCTCCTTCCATGTGCATGTTTTTGGGAGTGGAAAGGCTTGCAGAGTGTTCAAGTAGCTTTTTCTCTCCGCTGGAAAGCTGCAGGCTCAGTGCCAGTGTTCTGCAGCTTCTTTCTTCACGTTTCAGCTGCTAGCACGCTCTCCGTGTGCAGGAGAAGCGGCTGAGGCTTCCTTGCCGGAGAAGCGGCACCTTCGCCGGCAGAGAGCATCCTGCCGGCCGCGGTGCGCTCCGGAGCGGGGGCTTGTGCCGAAAGAGGCCGGGAACAGGCGCTTACCTTCGGACAGCTCCGGATGCCCGTCTAATGCGTCTCTTGTCGCCTACACGGCAGGGAAAAGCTTTTCCACTCTGTCTAGCAAGGAGAAAGTGTGCCAGCACAGCAAATGCCTCCCGGACTTTCCCTGCAATTCAGCAAGCGCTTTGCAGCTTCAAATTGGAAGGAAAGCCTCAGATTTAGCAGCCAGAGCTTCAGGAGGAGCAGCAGCGAGCACAGCATCGCTTTTGCAGCAGCTCCTTCCATGTGCATGTTTTTGGGAGTGGAAAGGCTTGCAGAGTGTTCAAGTAGCTTTTTCTCTCCGCTGGAAAGCTGCAGGCTCAGTGTCAGTGTTCTGCAGCTTCTTTCTTCACGTTTCAGCAGCTAGCACGCTCTCCGTGTGCAGGAGAAGCGGCTGAGGCTTCCTTGCCGGAGAAGCGGCACCTTCGCCGGCAGAGAGCCTCCGGCCGGCCGCGGTGCGCTCCGGAGCGGGGGCTTGTGCCGAAAGAGGCCGGGAACAGGCGCTTACCTTCGGACAGCTCCGGATGCCCGTCTAATGCGTCTCTTGTCGCCTACACGGCAGGGAAAAGCTTTTCCACTCTGTCTAGGAAGGAGAAAGTGTGCCAGCACAGCAAATGCCTCCCGGACTTTCCCTGCAATTCAGCAAGCGCTTTGCAGCTTGAAATTGGAAGGAAAGCCTCAGATTTAGCAGCCAGAGCTTCAGGAGGAGCAGCAGCGAGCACAGCATCGCTTTTGCAGCAGCTCCTTCCATGTGCATGTTTTTGGGAGTGGAAAGGCTTGCAGAGTGTTCAAGTAGCTTTTTCTCTCCGCTGGAAAGCTGCAGGCTCAGTGCCAGTGTTCTGCAGCTTCTTTCTTCACGTTTCAGCAGCTAGCACGCTCTCCGTGTGCAGGAGAAGCGGCTGAGGCTTCCTTGCCGGAGAAGCGGCACCTTCGCCGGCAGAGAGCCTCCGGCCGGCCGCGGTGCGCTCCGGAGCGGGGGCTTGTGCCGAAAGAGGCCGGGAACAGGCGCTTACCTTCGGACAGCTCCGGATGCCCGTCTAATGCGTCTCTTGTCGCCTACACGGCAGGGAAAAGCTTTTCCACTCTGTCTAGGAAGGAGAAAGAGTGCCAGCACAGCAAATGCCTCCCGGACTTTCCCTGCAATTCAGCAAGCGCTTTGCAGCTTGAAATTGGAAGGAAAGCCTCAGATTTAGCAGCCAGAGCTTCAGGAGGAGCAGCAGCGAGCACAGCATCGCTTTTGCAGCAGCTCCTTCCATGTGCATGTTTTTGGGAGTGGAAAGGCTTGCAGAGTGTTCAAGTAGCTTTTTCTCTCCGCTGGAAAGCTGCAGGCTCAGTGTCAGTGTTCTGCAGCTTCTTTCTTCACGTTTCAGCAGCTAGCACGCTCTCCGTGTGCAGGAGAAGCGGCTGAGGCTTCCTTGCCGGAGAAGCGGCACCTTCGCCGGCAGAGAGCCTCCGGCCGGCCGCGGTGCGCTCCGGAGCGGGGGCTTGTGCCGAAAGAGGCCGGGAACAGGCGCTTACCTTCGGACAGCTCCGGATGCCCGTCTAATGCGTCTCTTGTCGCCTACACGGCAGGGAAAAGCTTTTCCACTCTGTCTAGGAAGGAGAAAGTGTGCCAGCACAGCAAATGCCTCCCGGACTTTCCCTGCAATTCAGCAAGTGCTTTGCAGCTTGAAATTGGAAGGAAAGCCTCAGATTTAGCAGCCAGAGCTTCAGGAGGAGCAGCAGCGAGCACAGCATCGCTTTTGCAGCAGCTCCTTCCATGTGCATGTTTTTGGGAGTGGAAAGGCTTGCAGAGTGTTCAAGTAGCTTTTTCTCTCCGCTGGAAAGCTGCAGGCTCAGTGCCAGTGTTCTGCAGCTTCTTTCTTCACGTTTCAGCAGCTAGCACGCTCTCCGTGTGCAGGAGAAGCGGCTGAGGCTTCCTTGCCGGAGAAGCGGCACCTTCGCCGGCAGAGAGCCTCCGGCCGGCCGCGGTGCGCTCCGGAGCGGGGGCTTGTGCCGAAAGAGGCCGGGAACAGGCGCTTACCTTCGGACAGCTCCGGATGCCCGTCTAATGCGTCTCTTGTCGCCTACACGGCAGGGAAAAGCTTTTCCACTCTGTCTAGCAAGGAGAAAGTGTGCCAGCACAGCAAATGCCTCCCGGACTTTCCCTGCAATTCAGCAAGTGCTTTGCAGCTTGAAATTGGAAGGAAAGCCTCAGATTTAGCAGCCAGAGCTTCAGGAGGAGCAGCAGCGAGCACAGCATCGCTTTTGCAGCAGCTCCTTCCATGTGCATGTTTTTGGGAGTGGAAAGGCTTGCAGAGTGTTCAAGTAGCTTTTTCTCTCCGCTGGAAAGCTGCACGCTCAGTGCCAGTGTTCTGCAGCTTCTTTCTTCACGTTTCAGCAGCTAGCACGCTCTCCGTGTGCAGGAGAAGCGGCTGAGGCTTCCTTGCCGGAGAAGCGGCACCTTCGCCGGCAGAGAGCCTCCGGCCGGCCGCGGTGCGCTCCGGAGCGGGGGCTTGTGCCGAAAGAGGCCGGGAACAGGCGCTTACCTTCGGACAGCTCCGGATGCCCGTCTAATGCGTCTCTTGTCGCCTACACGGCAGGGAAAAGCTTTTCCACTCTGTCTAGGAAGGAGAAAGTGTGCCAGCACAGCAAATGCCTCCCGGACTTTCCCTGCAATTCAGCAAGCGCTTTGCAGCTTGAAATTGGAAGGAAAGCCTCAGATTTAGCAGCCAGAGCTTCAGGAGGAGCAGCAGCGAGCACAGCATCGCTTTTGCAGCAGCTCCTTCCATGTGCATGTTTTTGGGAGTGGAAAGGCTTGCAGAGTGTTCAAGTAGCTTTTTCTCTCCGCTGGAAAGCTGCAGGCTCAGTGTCAGTGTTCTGCAGCTTCTTTCTTCACGTTTCAGCAGCTAGCACGCTCTCCGTGTGCAGGAGAAGCGGCTGAGGCTTCCTTGCCGGAGAAGCGGCACCTTCGCCGGCAGAGAGCCTCCGGCCGGCCGCGGTGCGCTCCGGAGCGGGGGCTTGTGCCGAAAGAGGCCGGGAACAGGCGCTTACCTTCGGACAGCTCCGGATGCCCGTCTAATGCGTCTCTTGTCGCCTACACGGCAGGGAAAAGCTTTTCCACTCTGTCTAGCAAGGAGAAAGTGTGCCAGCACAGCAAATGCCTCCCGGACTTTCCCTGCAATTCAGCAAGCGCTTTGCAGCTTGAAATTGGAAGGAAAGCCTCAGATTTAGCAGCCAGAGCTTCAGGAGGAGCAGCAGCGAGCACAGCATCGCTTTTGCAGCAGCTCCTTCCATGTGCATGTTTTTGGGAGTGGAAAGGCTTGCAGAGTGTTCAAGTAGCTTTTTCTCTCCGCTGGAAAGCTGCAGGCTCAGTGCCAGTGTTCTGCAGCTTCTTTCTTCACGTTTCAGCAGCTAGCACGCTCTCCGTGTGCAGGAGAAGCGGCTGAGGCTTCCTTGCCGGAGAAGCGGCACCTTCGCCGGCAGAGAGCCTCCGGCCGGCCGCGGTGCGCTCCGGAGCGGGGGCTTGTGCCGAAAGAGGCCGGGAACAGGCGCTTACCTTCGGACAGCTCCGGATGCCCGTCTAATGCGTCTCTTGTCGCCTACACGGCAGGGAAAAGCTTTTCCACTCTGTCTAGGAAGGAGAAAGTGTGCCAGCACAGCAAATGCCTCCCGGACTTTCCCTGCAATTCAGCAAGTGCTTTGCAGCTTGAAATTGGAAGGAAAGCCTCAGATTTAGCAGCCAGAGCTTCAGGAGGAGCAGCAGCGAGCACAGCATCGCTTTTGCAGCAGCTCCTTCCATGTGCATGTTTTTGGGAGTGGAAAGGCTTGCAGAGTGTTCAAGTAGCTTTTTCTCTCCGCTGGAAAGCTGCACGCTCAGTGCCAGTGTTCTGCAGCTTCTTTCTTCACGTTTCAGCAGCTAGCACGCTCTCCGTGTGCAGGAGAAGCGGCTGAGGCTTCCTTGCCGGAGAAGCGGCACCTTCGCCGGCAGAGAGCATCCTGCCGGCCGCGGTGCGCTCCGGAGCGGGGGCTTGTGCCGAAAGAGGCCGGGAACAGGCGCTTACCTTCGGACAGCTCCGGATGCCCGTCTAATGCGTCTCTTGTCGCCTACACGGCAGGGAAAAGCTTTTCCACTCTGTCTAGGAAGGAGAAAGTGTGCCAGCACAGCAAATGCCTCCCGGACTTTCCCTGCAATTCAGCAAGCGCTTTGCAGCTTGAAATTGGAAGGAAAGCCTCAGATTTAGCAGCCAGAGCTTCAGGAGGAGCAGCAGCGAGCACAGCATCGCTTTTGCAGCAGCTCCTTCCATGTGCATGTTTTTGGGAGTGGAAAGGCTTGCAGAGTGTTCAAGTAGCTTTTTCTCTCCGCTGGAAAGCTGCAGGCTCAGTGCCAGTGTTCTGCAGCTTCTTTCTTCACGTTTCAGCAGCTAGCACGCTCTCCGTGTGCAGGAGAAGCGGCTGAGGCTTCCTTGCCGGAGAAGCGGCACCTTCGCCGGCAGAGAGCCTCCGGCCGGCCGCGGTGCGCTCCGGAGCGGGGGCTTGTGCCGAAAGAGGCCGGCAACAGGCGCTTACCTTCGGACAGCTCCGGATGCCCGTCTAATGCGTCTCTTGTCGCCTACACGGCAGGGAAAAGCTTTTCCACTCTGTCTAGGAAGGAGAAAGTGTGCCAGCACAGCAAATGCCTCCCGGACTTTCCCTGCAATTCAGCAAGTGCTTTGCAGCTTGAAATTGGAAGGAAAGCCTCAGATTTAGCAGCCAGAGCTTCAGGAGGAGCAGCAGCGAGCACAGCATCGCTTTTGCAGCAGCTCCTTCCATGTGCATGTTTTTGGGAGTGGAAAGGCTTGCAGAGTGTTCAAGTAGCTTTTTCTCTCCGCTGGAAAGCTGCAGGCTCAGTGCCAGTGTTCTGCAGCTTCTTTCTTCACGTTTCAGCAGCTAGCACGCTCTCCGTGTGCAGGAGAAGCGGCTGAGGCTTCCTTGCCGGAGAAGCGGCACCTTCGCCGGCAGAGAGCCTCCGGCCGGCCGCGGTGCGCTCCGGAGCGGGGGCTTGTGCCGAAAGAGGCCGGCAACAGGCGCTTACCTTCGGACAGCTCCGGATGCCCGTCTAATGCGTCTCTTGTCGCCTACACGGCAGGGAAAAGCTTTTCCACTCTGTCTAGGAAGGAGAAAGTGTGCCAGCACAGCAAATGCCCCCCGGACTTTCCCTGCAATTCAGCAAGTGCTTTGCAGCTTGAAATTGGAAGGAAAGCCTCAGATTTAGCAGCCAGAGCTTCAGGAGGAGCAGCAGCGAGCACAGCATCGCTTTTGCAGCAGCTCCTTCCATGTGCATGTTTTTGGGAGTGGAAAGGCTTGCAGAGTGTTCAAGTAGCTTTTTCTCTCCGCTGGAAAGCTGCAGGCTCAGTGCCAGTGTTCTGCAGCTTCTTTCTTCACGTTTCAGCAGCTAGCACGCTCTCCGTGTGCAGGAGAAGCGGCTGAGGCTTCCTTGCCGGAGAAGCGGCACCTTCGCCGGCAGAGAGCCTCCGGCCGGCCGCGGTGCGCTCCGGAGCGGGGGCTTGTGCCGAAAGAGGCCGGCAACAGGCGCTTACCTTCGGACAGCTCCGGATGCCCGTCTAATGCGTCTCTTGTCGCCTACACGGCAGGGAAAAGCTTTTCCACTCTGTCTAGGAAGGAGAAAGTGTGCCAGCACAGCAAATGCCCCCCGGACTTTCCCTGCAATTCAGCAAGTGCTTTGCAGCTTGAAATTGGAAGGAAAGCCTCAGATTTAGCAGCCAGAGCTTCAGGAGGAGCAGCAGCGAGCACAGCATCGCTTTTGCAGCAGCTCCTTCCATGTGCATGTTTTTGGGAGTGGAAAGGCTTGCAGAGTGTTCAAGTAGCTTTTTCTCTCCGCTGGAAAGCTGCAGGCTCAGTGCCAGTGTTCTGCAGCTTCTTTCTTCACGTTTCAGCAGCTAGCACGCTCTCCGTGTGCAGGAGAAGCGGCTGAGGCTTCCTTGCCGGAGAAGCGGCACCTTCGCCGGCAGAGAGCCTCCGGCCGGCCGCGGTGCGCTCCGGAGCGGGGGCTTGTGCCGAAAGAGGCCGGGAACAGGCGCTTACCTTCGGACAGCTCCGGATGCCCGTCTAATGCGTCTCTTGTCGCCTACACGGCAGGGAAAAGCTTTTCCACTCTGTCTAGCAAGGAGAAAGTGTGCCAGCACAGCAAATGCCCCCCGGACTTTCCCTGCAATTCAGCAAGTGCTTTGCAGCTTGAAATTGGAAGGAAAGCCTCAGATTTAGCAGCCAGAGCTTCAGGAGGAGCAGCAGCGAGCACAGCATCGCTTTTGCAGCAGCTCCTTCCATGTGCATGTTTTTGGGAGTGGAAAGGCTTGCAGAGTGTTCAAGTAGCTTTTTCTCTCCGCTGGAAAGCTGCAGGCTCAGTGCCAGTGTTCTGCAGCTTCTTTCTTCACGTTTCAGCAGCTAGCACGCTCTCCGTGTGCAGGAGAAGCGGCTGAGGCTTCCTTGCCGGAGAAGCGGCACCTTCGCCGGCAGAGAGCCTCCGGCCGGCCGCGGTGCGCTCCGGAGCGGGGGCTTGTGCCGAAAGAGGCCGGGAACAGGCGCTTACCTTCGGACAGCTCCGGATGCCCGTCTAATGCGTCTCTTGTCGCCTACACGGCAGGGAAAAGCTTTTCCACTCTGTCTAGGAAGGAGAAAGTGTGCCAGCACAGCAAATGCCTCCCGGACTTTCCCTGCAATTCAGCAAGCGCTTTGCAGCTTGAAATTGGAAGGAAAGCCTCAGATTTAGCAGCCAGAGCTTCAGGAGGAGCAGCAGCGAGCACAGCATCGCTTTTGCAGCAGCTCCTTCCATGTGCATGTTTTTGGGAGTGGAAAGGCTTGCAGAGTGTTCAAGTAGCTTTTTCTCTCCGCTGGAAAGCTGCAGGCTCAGTGCCAGTGTTCTGCAGCTTCTTTCTTCACGTTTCAGCAGCTAGCACGCTCTCCGTGTGCAGGAGAAGCGGCTGAGGCTTCCTTGCCGGAGAAGCGGCACCTTCGCCGGCAGAGAGCCTCCGGCCGGCCGCGGTGCGCTCCGGAGCGGGGGCTTGTGCCGAAAGAGGCCGGGAACAGGCGCTTACCTTCGGACAGCTCCGGATGCCCGTCTAATGCGTCTCTTGTCGCCTACACGGCAGGGAAAAGCTTTTCCACTCTGTCTAGGAAGGAGAAAGTGTGCCAGCACAGCAAATGCCTCCCGGACTTTCCCTGCAATTCAGCAAGTGCTTTGCAGCTTGAAATTGGAAGGAAAGCCTCAGATTTAGCAGCCAGAGCTTCAGGAGGAGCAGCAGCGAGCACAGCATCGCTTTTGCAGCAGCTCCTTCCATGTGCATGTTTTTGGGAGTGGAAAGGCTTGCAGAGTGTTCAAGTAGCTTTTTCTCTCCGCTGGAAAGCTGCAGGCTCAGTGCCAGTGTTCTGCAGCTTCTTTCTTCACGTTTCAGCAGCTAGCACGCTCTCCGTGTGCAGGAGAAGCGGCTGAGGCTTCCTTGCCGGAGAAGCGGCACCTTCGCCGGCAGAGAGCCTCCGGCCGGCCGCGGTGCGCTCCGGAGCGGGGGCTTGTGCCGAAAGAGGCCGGGAACAGGCGCTTACCTTCGGACAGCTCCGGATGCCCGTCTAATGCGTCTCTTGTCGCCTACACGGCAGGGAAAAGCTTTTCCACTCTGTCTAGGAAGGAGAAAGTGTGCCAGCACAGCAAATGCCTCCCGGACTTTCCCTGCAATTCAGCAAGTGCTTTGCAGCTTGAAATTGGAAGGAAAGCCTCAGATTTAGCAGCCAGAGCTTCAGGAGGAGCAGCAGCGAGCACAGCATCGCTTTTGCAGCAGCTCCTTCCATGTGCATGTTTTTGGGAGTGGAAAGGCTTGCAGAGTGTTCAAGTAGCTTTTTCTCTCCGCTGGAAAGCTGCAGGCTCAGTGCCAGTGTTCTGCAGCTTCTTTCTTCACGTTTCAGCAGCTAGCACGCTCTCCGTGTGCAGGAGAAGCGGCTGAGGCTTCCTTGCCGGAGAAGCGGCACCTTCGCCGGCAGAGAGCCTCCGGCCGGCCGCGGTGCGCTCCGGAGCGGGGGCTTGTGCCGAAAGAGGCCGGGAACAGGCGCTTACCTTCGGACAGCTCCGGATGCCCGTCTAATGCGTCTCTTGTCGCCTACACGGCAGGGAAAAGCTTTTCCACTCTGTCTAGGAAGGAGAAAGTGTGCCAGCACAGCAAATGCCCCCCGGACTTTCCCTGCAATTCAGCAAGTGCTTTGCAGCTTGAAATTGGAAGGAAAGCCTCAGATTTAGCAGCCAGAGCTTCAGGAGGAGCAGCAGCGAGCACAGCATCGCTTTTGCAGCAGCTCCTTCCATGTGCATGTTTTTGGGAGTGGAAAGGCTTGCAGAGTGTTCAAGTAGCTTTTTCTCTCCGCTGGAAAGCTGCAGGCTCAGTGCCAGTGTTCTGCAGCTTCTTTCTTCACGTTTCAGCAGCTAGCACGCTCTCCGTGTGCAGGAGAAGCGGCTGAGGCTTCCTTGCCGGAGAAGCGGCACCTTCGCCGGCAGAGAGCCTCCGGCCGGCCGCGGTGCGCTCCGGAGCGGGGGCTTGTGCCGAAAGAGGCCGGGAACAGGCGCTTACCTTCGGACAGCTCCGGATGCCCGTCTAATGCGTCTCTTGTCGCCTACACGGCAGGGAAAAGCTTTTCCACTCTGTCTAGGAAGGAGAAAGTGTGCCAGCACAGCAAATGCCCCCCGGACTTTCCCTGCAATTCAGCAAGCGCTTTGCAGCTTGAAATTGGAAGGAAAGCCTCAGATTTAGCAGCCAGAGCTTCAGGAGGAGCAGCAGCGAGCACAGCATCGCTTTTGCAGCAGCTCCTTCCATGTGCATGTTTTTGGGAGTGGAAAGGCTTGCAGAGTGTTCAAGTAGCTTTTTCTCTCCGCTGGAAAGCTGCAGGCTCAGTGCCAGTGTTCTGCAGCTTCTTTCTTCACGTTTCAGCAGCTAGCACGCTCTCCGTGTGCAGGAGAAGCGGCTGAGGCTTCCTTGCCGGAGAAGCGGCACCTTCGCCGGCAGAGAGCCTCCGGCCGGCCGCGGTGCGCTCCGGAGCGGGGGCTTGTGCCGAAAGAGGCCGGGAACAGGCGCTTACCTTCGGACAGCTCCGGATGCCCGTCTAATGCGTCTCTTGTCGCCTACACGGCAGGGAAAAGCTTTTCCACTCTGTCTAGGAAGGAGAAAGTGTGCCAGCACAGCAAATGCCTCCCGGACTTTCCCTGCAATTCAGCAAGCGCTTTGCAGCTTGAAATTGGAAGGAAAGCCTCAGATTTAGCAGCCAGAGCTTCAGGAGGAGCAGCAGCGAGCACAGCATCGCTTTTGCAGCAGCTCCTTCCATGTGCATGTTTTTGGGAGTGGAAAGGCTTGCAGAGTGTTCAAGTAGCTTTTTCTCTCCGCTGGAAAGCTGCAGGCTCAGTGCCAGTGTTCTGCAGCTTCTTTCTTCACGTTTCAGCAGCTAGCACGCTCTCCGTGTGCAGGAGAAGCGGCTGAGGCTTCCTTGCCGGAGAAGCGGCACCTTCGCCGGCAGAGAGCCTCCGGCCGGCCGCGGTGCGCTCCGGAGCGGGGGCTTGTGCCGAAAGAGGCCGGGAACAGGCGCTTACCTTCGGACAGCTCCGGATGCCCGTCTAATGCGTCTCTTGTCGCCTACACGGCAGGGAAAAGCTTTTCCACTCTGTCTAGCAAGGAGAAAGTGTGCCAGCACAGCAAATGCCTCCCGGACTTTCCCTGCAATTCAGCAAGTGCTTTGCAGCTTGAAATTGGAAGGAAAGCCTCAGATTTAGCAGCCAGAGCTTCAGGAGGAGCAGCAGCGAGCACAGCATCGCTTTTGCAGCAGCTCCTTCCATGTGCATGTTTTTGGGAGTGGAAAGGCTTGCAGAGTGTTCAAGTAGCTTTTTCTCTCCGCTGGAAAGCTGCACGCTCAGTGCCAGTGTTCTGCAGCTTCTTTCTTCACGTTTCAGCAGCTAGCACGCTCTCCGTGTGCAGGAGAAGCGGCTGAGGCTTCCTTGCCGGAGAAGCGGCACCTTCGCCGGCAGAGAGCATCCTGCCGGCCGCGGTGCGCTCCGGAGCGGGGGCTTGTGCCGAAAGAGGCCGGGAACAGGCGCTTACCTTCGGACAGCTCCGGATGCCCGTCTAATGCGTCTCTTGTCGCCTACACGGCAGGGAAAAGCTTTTCCACTCTGTCTAGCAAGGAGAAAGTGTGCCAGCACAGCAAATGCCTCCCGGACTTTCCCTGCAATTCAGCAAGCGCTTTGCAGCTTGAAATTGGAAGGAAAGCCTCAGATTTAGCAGCCAGAGCTTCAGGAGGAGCAGCAGCGAGCACAGCATCGCTTTTGCAGCAGCTCCTTCCATGTGCATGTTTTTGGGAGTGGAAAGGCTTGCAGAGTGTTCAAGTAGCTTTTTCTCTCCGCTGGAAAGCTGCAGGCTCAGTGCCAGTGTTCTGCAGCTTCTTTCTTCACGTTTCAGCAGCTAGCACGCTCTCCGTGTGCAGGAGAAGCGGCTGAGGCTTCCTTGCCGGAGAAGCGGCACCTTCGCCGGCAGAGAGCCTCCGGCCGGCCGCGGTGCGCTCCGGAGCGGGGGCTTGTGCCGAAAGAGGCCGGGAACAGGCGCTTACCTTCGGACAGCTCCGGATGCCCGTCTAATGCGTCTCTTGTCGCCTACACGGCAGGGAAAAGCTTTTCCACTCTGTCTAGGAAGGAGAAAGTGTGCCAGCACAGCAAATGCCCCCCGGACTTTCCCTGCAATTCAGCAAGTGCTTTGCAGCTTGAAATTGGAAGGAAAGCCTCAGATTTAGCAGCCAGAGCTTCAGGAGGAGCAGCAGCGAGCACAGCATCGCTTTTGCAGCAGCTCCTTCCATGTGCATGTTTTTGGGAGTGGAAAGGCTTGCAGAGTGTTCAAGTAGCTTTTTCTCTCCGCTGGAAAGCTGCAGGCTCAGTGCCAGTGTTCTGCAGCTTCTTTCTTCACGTTTCAGCAGCTAGCACGCTCTCCGTGTGCAGGAGAAGCGGCTGAGGCTTCCTTGCCGGAGAAGCGGCACCTTCGCCGGCAGAGAGCCTCCGGCCGGCCGCGGTGCGCTCCGGAGCGGGGGCTTGTGCCGAAAGAGGCCGGGAACAGGCGCTTACCTTCGGACAGCTCCGGATGCCCGTCTAATGCGTCTCTTGTCGCCTACACGGCAGGGAAAAGCTTTTCCACTCTGTCTAGGAAGGAGAAAGTGTGCCAGCACAGCAAATGCCCCCCGGACTTTCCCTGCAATTCAGCAAGTGCTTTGCAGCTTGAAATTGGAAGGAAAGCCTCAGATTTAGCAGCCAGAGCTTCAGGAGGAGCAGCAGCGAGCACAGCATCGCTTTTGCAGCAGCTCCTTCCATGTGCATGTTTTTGGGAGTGGAAAGGCTTGCAGAGTGTTCAAGTAGCTTTTTCTCTCCGCTGGAAAGCTGCAGGCTCAGTGCCAGTGTTCTGCAGCTTCTTTCTTCACGTTTCAGCAGCTAGCACGCTCTCCGTGTGCAGGAGAAGCGGCTGAGGCTTCCTTGCCGGAGAAGCGGCACCTTCGCCGGCAGAGAGCCTCCGGCCGGCCGCGGTGCGCTCCGGAGCGGGGGCTTGTGCCGAAAGAGGCCGGGAACAGGCGCTTACCTTCGGACAGCTCCGGATGCCCGTCTAATGCGTCTCTTGTCGCCTACACGGCAGGGAAAAGCTTTTCCACTCTGTCTAGGAAGGAGAAAGTGTGCCAGCACAGCAAATGCCCCCCGGACTTTCCCTGCAATTCAGCAAGTGCTTTGCAGCTTGAAATTGGAAGGAAAGCCTCAGATTTAGCAGCCAGAGCTTCAGGAGGAGCAGCAGCGAGCACAGCATCGCTTTTGCAGCAGCTCCTTCCATGTGCATGTTTTTGGGAGTGGAAAGGCTTGCAGAGTGTTCAAGTAGCTTTTTCTCTCCGCTGGAAAGCTGCAGGCTCAGTGCCAGTGTTCTGCAGCTTCTTTCTTCACGTTTCAGCAGCTAGCACGCTCTCCGTGTGCAGGAGAAGCGGCTGAGGCTTCCTTGTTGGAGAAGCGGCACCTTCGCCGGCAGAGAGCCTCCGGCCGGCCGCGGTGCGCTCCGGAGCGGGGGCTTGTGCCGAAAGAGGCCGGGAACAGGCGCTTACCTTCGGACAGCTCCGGATGCCCGTCTAATGCGTCTCTTGTCGCCTACACGGCAGGGAAAAGCTTTTCCACTCTGTCTAGGAAGGAGAAAGTGTGCCAGCACAGCAAATGCCTCCCGGACTTTCCCTGCAATTCAGCAAGTGCTTTGCAGCTTGAAATTGGAAGGAAAGCCTCAGATTTAGCAGCCAGAGCTTCAGGAGGAGCAGCAGCGAGCACAGCATCGCTTTTGCAGCAGCTCCTTCCATGTGCATGTTTTTGGGAGTGGAAAGGCTTGCAGAGTGTTCAAGTAGCTTTTTCTCTCCGCTGGAAAGCTGCAGGCTCAGTGCCAGTGTTCTGCAGCTTCTTTCTTCACGTTTCAGCAGCTAGCACGCTCTCCGTGTGCAGGAGAAGCGGCTGAGGCTTCCTTGCCGGAGAAGCGGCACCTTCGCCGGCAGAGAGCCTCCGGCCGGCCGCGGTGCGCTCCGGAGCGGGGGCTTGTGCCGAAAGAGGCCGGCAACAGGCGCTTACCTTCGGACAGCTCCGGATGCCCGTCTAATGCGTCTCTTGTCGCCTACACGGCAGGGAAAAGCTTTTCCACTCTGTCTAGGAAGGAGAAAGTGTGCCAGCACAGCAAATGCCTCCCGGACTTTCCCTGCAATTCAGCAAGCGCTTTGCAGCTTGAAATTGGAAGGAAAGCCTCAGATTTAGCAGCCAGAGCTTCAGGAGGAGCAGCAGCGAGCACAGCATCGCTTTTGCAGCAGCTCCTTCCATGTGCATGTTTTTGGGAGTGGAAAGGCTTGCAGAGTGTTCAAGTAGCTTTTTCTCTCCGCTGGAAAGCTGCAGGCTCAGTGCCAGTGTTCTGCAGCTTCTTTCTTCACGTTTCAGCAGCTAGCACGCTCTCCGTGTGCAGGAGAAGCGGCTGAGGCTTCCTTGCCGGAGAAGCGGCACCTTCGCCGGCAGAGAGCCTCCGGCCGGCCGCGGTGCGCTCCGGAGCGGGGGCTTGTGCCGAAAGAGGCCGGGAACAGGCGCTTACCTTCGGACAGCTCCGGATGCCCGTCTAATGCGTCTCTTGTCGCCTACACGGCAGGGAAAAGCTTTTCCACTCTGTCTAGGAAGGAGAAAGTGTGCCAGCACAGCAAATGCCTCCCGGACTTTCCCTGCAATTCAGCAAGCGCTTTGCAGCTTGAAATTGGAAGGAAAGCCTCAGATTTAGCAGCCAGAGCTTCAGGAGGAGCAGCAGCGAGCACAGCATCGCTTTTGCAGCAGCTCCTTCCATGTGCATGTTT
This sequence comes from Fringilla coelebs, assembly GCF_963513975.1. NCBI lineage: Eukaryota > Metazoa > Chordata > Aves > Passeriformes > Fringillidae > Fringilla > Fringilla coelebs. The sequence goes on along the minus strand of NW_028167436.1, from coordinate 32,563 downwards.
TTGGGAGTGGAAAGGCTTGCAGAGTGTTCAAGTAGCTTTTTCTCTCCGCTGGAAAGCTGCAGGCTCAGTGCCAGTGTTCTGCAGCTTCTTTCTTCACGTTTCAGCAGCTAGCACGCTCTCCGTGTGCAGGAGAAGCGGCTGAGGCTTCCTTGCCGGAGAAGCGGCACCTTCGCCGGCAGAGAGCCTCCGGCCGGCCGCGGTGCGCTCCGGAGCGGGGGCTTGTGCCGAAAGAGGCCGGGAACAGGCGCTTACCTTCGGACAGCTCCGGATGCCCGTCTAATGCGTCTCTTGTCGCCTACACGGCAGGGAAAAGCTTTTCCACTCTGTCTAGCAAGGAGAAAGTGTGCCAGCACAGCAAATGCCCCCCGGACTTTCCCTGCAATTCAGCAAGTGCTTTGCAGCTTGAAATTGGAAGGAAAGCCTCAGATTTAGCAGCCAGAGCTTCAGGAGGAGCAGCAGCGAGCACAGCATCGCTTTTGCAGCAGCTCCTTCCATGTGCATGTTTTTGGGAGTGGAAAGGCTTGCAGAGTGTTCAAGTAGCTTTTTCTCTCCGCTGGAAAGCTGCAGGCTCAGTGCCAGTGTTCTGCAGCTTCTTTCTTCACGTTTCAGCAGCTAGCACGCTCTCCGTGTGCAGGAGAAGCGGCTGAGGCTTCCTTGCCGGAGAAGCGGCACCTTCGCCGGCAGAGAGCCTCCGGCCGGCCGCGGTGCGCTCCGGAGCGGGGGCTTGTGCCGAAAGAGGCCGGGAACAGGCGCTTACCTTCGGACAGCTCCGGATGCCCGTCTAATGCGTCTCTTGTCGCCTACACGGCAGGGAAAAGCTTTTCCACTCTGTCTAGGAAGGAGAAAGTGTGCCAGCACAGCAAATGCCTCCCGGACTTTCCCTGCAATTCAGCAAGCGCTTTGCAGCTTGAAATTGGAAGGAAAGCCTCAGATTTAGCAGCCAGAGCTTCAGGAGGAGCAGCAGCGAGCACAGCATCGCTTTTGCAGCAGCTCCTTCCATGTGCATGTTTTTGGGAGTGGAAAGGCTTGCAGAGTGTTCAAGTAGCTTTTTCTCTCCGCTGGAAAGCTGCAGGCTCAGTGCCAGTGTTCTGCAGCTTCTTTCTTCACGTTTCAGCAGCTAGCACGCTCTCCGTGTGCAGGAGAAGCGGCTGAGGCTTCCTTGCCGGAGAAGCGGCACCTTCGCCGGCAGAGAGCCTCCGGCCGGCCGCGGTGCGCTCCGGAGCGGGGGCTTGTGCCGAAAGAGGCCGGGAACAGGCGCTTACCTTCGGACAGCTCCGGATGCCCGTCTAATGCGTCTCTTGTCGCCTACACGGCAGGGAAAAGCTTTTCCACTCTGTCTAGGAAGGAGAAAGTGTGCCAGCACAGCAAATGCCTCCCGGACTTTCCCTGCAATTCAGCAAGTGCTTTGCAGCTTGAAATTGGAAGGAAAGCCTCAGATTTAGCAGCCAGAGCTTCAGGAGGAGCAGCAGCGAGCACAGCATCGCTTTTGCAGCAGCTCCTTCCATGTGCATGTTTTTGGGAGTGGAAAGGCTTGCAGAGTGTTCAAGTAGCTTTTTCTCTCCGCTGGAAAGCTGCAGGCTCAGTGCCAGTGTTCTGCAGCTTCTTTCTTCACGTTTCAGCAGCTAGCACGCTCTCCGTGTGCAGGAGAAGCGGCTGAGGCTTCCTTGCCGGAGAAGCGGCACCTTCGCCGGCAGAGAGCCTCCGGCCGGCCGCGGTGCGCTCCGGAGCGGGGGCTTGTGCCGAAAGAGGCCGGGAACAGGCGCTTACCTTCGGACAGCTCCGGATGCCCGTCTAATGCGTCTCTTGTCGCCTACACGGCAGGGAAAAGCTTTTCCACTCTGTCTAGCAAGGAGAAAGTGTGCCAGCACAGCAAATGCCCCCCGGACTTTCCCTGCAATTCAGCAAGTGCTTTGCAGCTTGAAATTGGAAGGAAAGCCTCAGATTTAGCAGCCAGAGCTTCAGGAGGAGCAGCAGCGAGCACAGCATCGCTTTTGCAGCAGCTCCTTCCATGTGCATGTTTTTGGGAGTGGAAAGGCTTGCAGAGTGTTCAAGTAGCTTTTTCTCTCCGCTGGAAAGCTGCAGGCTCAGTGCCAGTGTTCTGCAGCTTCTTTCTTCACGTTTCAGCAGCTAGCACGCTCTCCGTGTGCAGGAGAAGCGGCTGAGGCTTCCTTGCCGGAGAAGCGGCACCTTCGCCGGCAGAGAGCCTCCGGCCGGCCGCGGTGCGCTCCGGAGCGGGGGCTTGTGCCGAAAGAGGCCGGGAACAGGCGCTTACCTTCGGACAGCTCCGGATGCCCGTCTAATGCGTCTCTTGTCGCCTACACGGCAGGGAAAAGCTTTTCCACTCTGTCTAGCAAGGAGAAAGTGTGCCAGCACAGCAAATGCCCCCCGGACTTTCCCTGCAATTCAGCAAGTGCTTTGCAGCTTGAAATTGGAAGGAAAGCCTCAGATTTAGCAGCCAGAGCTTCAGGAGGAGCAGCAGCGAGCACAGCATCGCTTTTGCAGCAGCTCCTTCCATGTGCATGTTTTTGGGAGTGGAAAGGCTTGCAGAGTGTTCAAGTAGCTTTTTCTCTCCGCTGGAAAGCTGCAGGCTCAGTGCCAGTGTTCTGCAGCTTCTTTCTTCACGTTTCAGCAGCTAGCACGCTCTCCGTGTGCAGGAGAAGCGGCTGAGGCTTCCTTGCCGGAGAAGCGGCACCTTCGCCGGCAGAGAGCCTCCGGCCGGCCGCGGTGCGCTCCGGAGCGGGGGCTTGTGCCGAAAGAGGCCGGGAACAGGCGCTTACCTTCGGACAGCTCCGGATGCCCGTCTAATGCGTCTCTTGTCGCCTACACGGCAGGGAAAAGCTTTTCCACTCTGTCTAGGAAGGAGAAAGTGTGCCAGCACAGCAAATGCCTCCCGGACTTTCCCTGCAATTCAGCAAGTGCTTTGCAGCTTGAAATTGGAAGGAAAGCCTCAGATTTAGCAGCCAGAGCTTCAGGAGGAGCAGCAGCGAGCACAGCATCGCTTTTGCAGCAGCTCCTTCCATGTGCATGTTTTTGGGAGTGGAAAGGCTTGCAGAGTGTTCAAGTAGCTTTTTCTCTCCGCTGGAAAGCTGCAGGCTCAGTGCCAGTGTTCTGCAGCTTCTTTCTTCACGTTTCAGCAGCTAGCACGCTCTCCGTGTGCAGGAGAAGCGGCTGAGGCTTCCTTGCCGGAGAAGCGGCACCTTCGCCGGCAGAGAGCCTCCGGCCGGCCGCGGTGCGCTCCGGAGCGGGGGCTTGTGCCGAAAGAGGCCGGGAACAGGCGCTTACCTTCGGACAGCTCCGGATGCCCGTCTAATGCGTCTCTTGTCGCCTACACGGCAGGGAAAAGCTTTTCCACTCTGTCTAGGAAGGAGAAAGTGTGCCAGCACAGCAAATGCCCCCCGGACTTTCCCTGCAATTCAGCAAGCGCTTTGCAGCTTGAAATTGGAAGGAAAGCCTCAGATTTAGCAGCCAGAGCTTCAGGAGGAGCAGCAGCGAGCACAGCATCGCTTTTGCAGCAGCTCCTTCCATGTGCATGTTTTTGGGAGTGGAAAGGCTTGCAGAGTGTTCAAGTAGCTTTTTCTCTCCGCTGGAAAGCTGCAGGCTCAGTGCCAGTGTTCTGCAGCTTCTTTCTTCACGTTTCAGCAGCTAGCACGCTCTCCGTGTGCAGGAGAAGCGGCTGAGGCTTCCTTGCCGGAGAAGCGGCACCTTCGCCGGCAGAGAGCCTCCGGCCGGCCGCGGTGCGCTCCGGAGCGGGGGCTTGTGCCGAAAGAGGCCGGCAACAGGCGCTTACCTTCGGACAGCTCCGGATGCCCGTCTAATGCGTCTCTTGTCGCCTACACGGCAGGGAAAAGCTTTTCCACTCTGTCTAGGAAGGAGAAAGTGTGCCAGCACAGCAAATGCCCCCCGGACTTTCCCTGCAATTCAGCAAGTGCTTTGCAGCTTGAAATTGGAAGGAAAGCCTCAGATTTAGCAGCCAGAGCTTCAGGAGGAGCAGCAGCGAGCACAGCATCGCTTTTGCAGCAGCTCCTTCCATGTGCATGTTTTTGGGAGTGGAAAGGCTTGCAGAGTGTTCAAGTAGCTTTTTCTCTCCGCTGGAAAGCTGCAGGCTCAGTGCCAGTGTTCTGCAGCTTCTTTCTTCACGTTTCAGCAGCTAGCACGCTCTCCGTGTGCAGGAGAAGCGGCTGAGGCTTCCTTGCCGGAGAAGCGGCACCTTCGCCGGCAGAGAGCCTCCGGCCGGCCGCGGTGCGCTCCGGAGCGGGGGCTTGTGCCGAAAGAGGCCGGGAACAGGCGCTTACCTTCGGACAGCTCCGGATGCCCGTCTAATGCGTCTCTTGTCGCCTACACGGCAGGGAAAAGCTTTTCCACTCTGTCTAGCAAGGAGAAAGTGTGCCAGCACAGCAAATGCCCCCCGGACTTTCCCTGCAATTCAGCAAGTGCTTTGCAGCTTGAAATTGGAAGGAAAGCCTCAGATTTAGCAGCCAGAGCTTCAGGAGGAGCAGCAGCGAGCACAGCATCGCTTTTGCAGCAGCTCCTTCCATGTGCATGTTTTTGGGAGTGGAAAGGCTTGCAGAGTGTTCAAGTAGCTTTTTCTCTCCGCTGGAAAGCTGCAGGCTCAGTGCCAGTGTTCTGCAGCTTCTTTCTTCACGTTTCAGCAGCTAGCACGCTCTCCGTGTGCAGGAGAAGCGGCTGAGGCTTCCTTGCCGGAGAAGCGGCACCTTCGCCGGCAGAGAGCCTCCGGCCGGCCGCGGTGCGCTCCGGAGCGGGGGCTTGTGCCGAAAGAGGCCGGGAACAGGCGCTTACCTTCGGACAGCTCCGGATGCCCGTCTAATGCGTCTCTTGTCGCCTACACGGCAGGGAAAAGCTTTTCCACTCTGTCTAGGAAGGAGAAAGTGTGCCAGCACAGCAAATGCCTCCCGGACTTTCCCTGCAATTCAGCAAGTGCTTTGCAGCTTGAAATTGGAAGGAAAGCCTCAGATTTAGCAGCCAGAGCTTCAGGAGGAGCAGCAGCGAGCACAGCATCGCTTTTGCAGCAGCTCCTTCCATGTGCATGTTTTTGGGAGTGGAAAGGCTTGCAGAGTGTTCAAGTAGCTTTTTCTCTCCGCTGGAAAGCTGCAGGCTCAGTGCCAGTGTTCTGCAGCTTCTTTCTTCACGTTTCAGCAGCTAGCACGCTCTCCGTGTGCAGGAGAAGCGGCTGAGGCTTCCTTGCCGGAGAAGCGGCACCTTCGCCGGCAGAGAGCCTCCGGCCGGCCGCGGTGCGCTCCGGAGCGGGGGCTTGTGCCGAAAGAGGCCGGGAACAGGCGCTTACCTTCGGACAGCTCCGGATGCCCGTCTAATGCGTCTCTTGTCGCCTACACGGCAGGGAAAAGCTTTTCCACTCTGTCTAGGAAGGAGAAAGTGTGCCAGCACAGCAAATGCCCCCCGGACTTTCCCTGCAATTCAGCAAGTGCTTTGCAGCTTGAAATTGGAAGGAAAGCCTCAGATTTAGCAGCCAGAGCTTCAGGAGGAGCAGCAGCGAGCACAGCATCGCTTTTGCAGCAGCTCCTTCCATGTGCATGTTTTTGGGAGTGGAAAGGCTTGCAGAGTGTTCAAGTAGCTTTTTCTCTCCGCTGGAAAGCTGCAGGCTCAGTGCCAGTGTTCTGCAGCTTCTTTCTTCACGTTTCAGCAGCTAGCACGCTCTCCGTGTGCAGGAGAAGCGGCTGAGGCTTCCTTGCCGGAGAAGCGGCACCTTCGCCGGCAGAGAGCCTCCGGCCGGCCGCGGTGCGCTCCGGAGCGGGGGCTTGTGCCGAAAGAGGCCGGGAACAGGCGCTTACCTTCGGACAGCTCCGGATGCCCGTCTAATGCGTCTCTTGTCGCCTACACGGCAGGGAAAAGCTTTTCCACTCTGTCTAGCAAGGAGAAAGTGTGCCAGCACAGCAAATGCCCCCCGGACTTTCCCTGCAATTCAGCAAGTGCTTTGCAGCTTGAAATTGGAAGGAAAGCCTCAGATTTAGCAGCCAGAGCTTCAGGAGGAGCAGCAGCGAGCACAGCATCGCTTTTGCAGCAGCTCCTTCCATGTGCATGTTTTTGGGAGTGGAAAGGCTTGCAGAGTGTTCAAGTAGCTTTTTCTCTCCGCTGGAAAGCTGCAGGCTCAGTGCCAGTGTTCTGCAGCTTCTTTCTTCACGTTTCAGCAGCTAGCACGCTCTCCGTGTGCAGGAGAAGCGGCTGAGGCTTCCTTGCCGGAGAAGCGGCACCTTCGCCGGCAGAGAGCCTCCGGCCGGCCGCGGTGCGCTCCGGAGCGGGGGCTTGTGCCGAAAGAGGCCGGGAACAGGCGCTTACCTTCGGACAGCTCCGGATGCCCGTCTAATGCGTCTCTTGTCGCCTACACGGCAGGGAAAAGCTTTTCCACTCTGTCTAGGAAGGAGAAAGTGTGCCAGCACAGCAAATGCCTCCCGGACTTTCCCTGCAATTCAGCAAGTGCTTTGCAGCTTGAAATTGGAAGGAAAGCCTCCGATTTAGCAGCCAGAGCTTCAGGAGGAGCAGCAGCGAGCACAGCATCGCTTTTGCAGCAGCTCCTTCCATGTGCATGTTTTTGGGAGTGGAAAGGCTTGCAGAGTGTTCAAGTAGCTTTTTCTCTCCGCTGGAAAGCTGCAGGCTCAGTGCCAGTGTTCTGCAGCTTCTTTCTTCACGTTTCAGCAGCTAGCACGCTCTCCGTGTGCAGGAGAAGCGGCTGAGGCTTCCTTGCCGGAGAAGCGGCACCTTCGCCGGCAGAGAGCCTCCGGCCGGCCGCGGTGCGCTCCGGAGCGGGGGCTTGTGCCGAAAGAGGCCGGGAACAGGCGCTTACCTTCGGACAGCTCCGGATGCCCGTCTAATGCGTCTCTTGTCGCCTACACGGCAGGGAAAAGCTTTTCCACTCTGTCTAGGAAGGAGAAAGTGTGCCAGCACAGCAAATGCCCCCCGGACTTTCCCTGCAATTCAGCAAGTGCTTTGCAGCTTGAAATTGGAAGGAAAGCCTCAGATTTAGCAGCCAGAGCTTCAGGAGGAGCAGCAGCGAGCACAGCATCGCTTTTGCAGCAGCTCCTTCCATGTGCATGTTTTTGGGAGTGGAAAGGCTTGCAGAGTGTTCAAGTAGCTTTTTCTCTCCGCTGGAAAGCTGCAGGCTCAGTGCCAGTGTTCTGCAGCTTCTTTCTTCACGTTTCAGCAGCTAGCACGCTCTCCGTGTGCAGGAGAAGCGGCTGAGGCTTCCTTGCCGGAGAAGCGGCACCTTCGCCGGCAGAGAGCCTCCGGCCGGCCGCGGTGCGCTCCGGAGCGGGGGCTTGTGCCGAAAGAGGCCGGGAACAGGCGCTTACCTTCGGACAGCTCCGGATGCCCGTCTAATGCGTCTCTTGTCGCCTACACGGCAGGGAAAAGCTTTTCCACTCTGTCTAGGAAGGAGAAAGTGTGCCAGCACAGCAAATGCCCCCCGGACTTTCCCTGCAATTCAGCAAGTGCTTTGCAGCTTGAAATTGGAAGGAAAGCCTCAGATTTAGCAGCCAGAGCTTCAGGAGGAGCAGCAGCGAGCACAGCATCGCTTTTGCAGCAGCTCCTTCCATGTGCATGTTTTTGGGAGTGGAAAGGCTTGCAGAGTGTTCAAGTAGCTTTTTCTCTCCGCTGGAAAGCTGCAGGCTCAGTGCCAGTGTTCTGCAGCTTCTTTCTTCACGTTTCAGCAGCTAGCACGCTCTCCGTGTGCAGGAGAAGCGGCTGAGGCTTCCTTGCCGGAGAAGCGGCACCTTCGCCGGCAGAGAGCCTCCGGCCGGCCGCGGTGCGCTCCGGAGCGGGGGCTTGTGCCGAAAGAGGCCGGGAACAGGCGCTTACCTTCGGACAGCTCCGGATGCCCGTCTAATGCGTCTCTTGTCGCCTACACGGCAGGGAAAAGCTTTTCCACTCTGTCTAGGAAGGAGAAAGTGTGCCAGCACAGCAAATGCCTCCCGGACTTTCCCTGCAATTCAGAAAGTGCTTTGCAGCTTGAAATTGGAAGGAAAGCCTCAGATTTAGCAGCCAGAGCTTCAGGAGGAGCAGCAGCGAGCACAGCATCGCTTTTGCAGCAGCTCCTTCCATGTGCATGTTTTTGGGAGTGGAAAGGCTTGCAGAGTGTTCAAGTAGCTTTTTCTCTCCGCTGGAAAGCTGCAGGCTCAGTGCCAGTGTTCTGCAGCTTCTTTCTTCACGTTTCAGCAGCTAGCACGCTCTCCGTGTGCAGGAGAAGCGGCTGAGGCTTCCTTGCCGGAGAAGCGGCACCTTCGCCGGCAGAGAGCCTCCGGCCGGCCGCGGTGCGCTCCGGAGCGGGGGCTTGTGCCGAAAGAGGCCGGGAACAGGCGCTTACCTTCGGACAGCTCCGGATGCCCGTCTAATGCGTCTCTTGTCGCCTACACGGCAGGGAAAAGCTTTTCCACTCTGTCTAGGAAGGAGAAAGTGTGCCAGCACAGCAAATGCCCCCCGGACTTTCCCTGCAATTCAGCAAGTGCTTTGCAGCTTGAAATTGGAAGGAAAGCCTCAGATTTAGCAGCCAGAGCTTCAGGAGGAGCAGCAGCGAGCACAGCATCGCTTTTGCAGCAGCTCCTTCCATGTGCATGTTTTTGGGAGTGGAAAGGCTTGCAGAGTGTTCAAGTAGCTTTTTCTCTCCGCTGGAAAGCTGCAGGCTCAGTGCCAGTGTTCTGCAGCTTCTTTCTTCACGTTTCAGCAGCTAGCACGCTCTCCGTGTGCAGGAGAAGCGGCTGAGGCTTCCTTGCCGGAGAAGCGGCACCTTCGCCGGCAGAGAGCCTCCGGCCGGCCGCGGTGCGCTCCGGAGCGGGGGCTTGTGCCGAAAGAGGCCGGGAACAGGCGCTTACCTTCGGACAGCTCCGGATGCCCGTCTAATGCGTCTCTTGTCGCCTACACGGCAGGGAAAAGCTTTTCCACTCTGTCTATGAAGGAGAAAGTGTGCCAGCACAGCAAATGCCCCCCGGACTTTCCCTGCAATTCAGCAAGTGCTTTGCAGCTTGAAATTGGAAGGAAAGCCTCAGATTTAGCAGCCAGAGCTTCAGGAGGAGCAGCAGCGAGCACAGCATCGCTTTTGCAGCAGCTCCTTCCATGTGCATGTTTTTGGGAGTGGAAAGGCTTGCAGAGTGTTCAAGTAGCTTTTTCTCTCCGCTGGAAAGCTGCAGGCTCAGTGCCAGTGTTCTGCAGCTTCTTTCTTCACGTTTCAGCAGCTAGCACGCTCTCCGTGTGCAGGAGAAGCGGCTGAGGCTTCCTTGCCGGAGAAGCGGCACCTTCGCCGGCAGAGAGCCTCCGGCCGGCCGCGGTGCGCTCCGGAGCGGGGGCTTGTGCCGAAAGAGGCCGGGAACAGGCGCTTACCTTCGGACAGCTCCGGATGCCCGTCTAATGCGTCTCTTGTCGCCTACACGGCAGGGAAAAGCTTTTCCACTCTGTCTAGCAAGGAGAAAGTGTGCCAGCACAGCAAATGCCCCCCGGACTTTCCCTGCAATTCAGCAAGTGCTTTGCAGCTTGAAATTGGAAGGAAAGCCTCAGATTTAGCAGCCAGAGCTTCAGGAGGAGCAGCAGCGAGCACAGCATCGCTTTTGCAGCAGCTCCTTCCATGTGCATGTTTTTGGGAGTGGAAAGGCTTGCAGAGTGTTCAAGTAGCTTTTTCTCTCCGCTGGAAAGCTGCAGGCTCAGTGCCAGTGTTCTGCAGCTTCTTTCTTCACGTTTCAGCAGCTAGCACGCTCTCCGTGTGCAGGAGAAGCGGCTGAGGCTTCCTTGCCGGAGAAGCGGCACCTTCGCCGGCAGAGAGCCTCCGGCCGGCCGCGGTGCGCTCCGGAGCGGGGGCTTGTGCCGAAAGAGGCCGGCAACAGGCGCTTACCTTCGGACAGCTCCGGATGCCCGTCTAATGCGTCTCTTGTCGCCTACACGGCAGGGAAAAGCTTTTCCACTCTGTCTAGGAAGGAGAAAGTGTGCCAGCACAGCAAATGCCTCCCGGACTTTCCCTGCAATTCAGCAAGTGCTTTGCAGCTTGAAATTGGAAGGAAAGCCTCAGATTTAGCAGCCAGAGCTTCAGGAGGAGCAGCAGCGAGCACAGCATCGCTTTTGCAGCAGCTCCTTCCATGTGCATGTTTTTGGGAGTGGAAAGGCTTGCAGAGTGTTCAAGTAGCTTTTTCTCTCCGCTGGAAAGCTGCAGGCTCAGTGTCAGTGTTCTGCAGCTTCTTTCTTCACGTTTCAGCAGCTAGCACGCTCTCCGTGTGCAGGAGAAGCGGCTGAGGCTTCCTTGCCGGAGAAGCGGCACCTTCGCCGGCAGAGAGCCTCCGGCCGGCCGCGGTGCGCTCCGGAGCGGGGGCTTGTGCCGAAAGAGGCCGGGAACAGGCGCTTACCTTCGGACAGCTCCGGATGCCCGTCTAATGCGTCTCTTGTCGCCTACACGGCAGGGAAAAGCTTTTCCACTCTGTCTAGGAAGGAGAAAGTGTGCCAGCACAGCAAATGCCCCCCGGACTTTCCCTGCAATTCAGCAAGTGCTTTGCAGCTTGAAATTGGAAGGAAAGCCTCAGATTTAGCAGCCAGAGCTTCAGGAGGAGCAGCAGCGAGCACAGCATCGCTTTTGCAGCAGCTCCTTCCATGTGCATGTTTTTGGGAGTGGAAAGGCTTGCAGAGTGTTCAAGTAGCTTTTTCTCTCCGCTGGAAAGCTGCAGGCTCAGTGCCAGTGTTCTGCAGCTTCTTTCTTCACGTTTCAGCAGCTAGCACGCTCTCCGTGTGCAGGAGAAGCGGCTGAGGCTTCCTTGCCGGAGAAGCGGCACCTTCGCCGGCAGAGAGCCTCCGGCCGGCCGCGGTGCGCTCCGGAGCGGGGGCTTGTGCCGAAAGAGGCCGGGAACAGGCGCTTACCTTCGGACAGCTCCGGATGCCCGTCTAATGCGTCTCTTGTCGCCTACACGGCAGGGAAAAGCTTTTCCACTCTGTCTAGCAAGGAGAAAGTGTGCCAGCACAGCAAATGCCCCCCGGACTTTCCCTGCAATTCAGCAAGTGCTTTGCAGCTTGAAATTGGAAGGAAAGCCTCAGATTTAGCAGCCAGAGCTTCAGGAGGAGCAGCAGCGAGCACAGCATCGCTTTTGCAGCAGCTCCTTCCATGTGCATGTTTTTGGGAGTGGAAAGGCTTGCAGAGTGTTCAAGTAGCTTTTTCTCTCCGCTGGAAAGCTGCAGGCTCAGTGCCAGTGTTCTGCAGCTTCTTTCTTCACGTTTCAGCAGCTAGCACGCTCTCCGTGTGCAGGAGAAGCGGCTGAGGCTTCCTTGCCGGAGAAGCGGCACCTTCGCCGGCAGAGAGTCTCCGGCCGGCCGCGGTGCGCTCCGGAGCGGGGGCTTGTGCCGAAAGAGGCCGGGAACAGGCGCTTACCTTCGGACAGCTCCGGATGCCCGTCTAATGCGTCTCTTGTCGCCTACACGGCAGGGAAAAGCTTTTCCACTCTGTCTAGCAAGGAGAAAGTGTGCCAGCACAGCAAATGCCTCCCGGACTTTCCCTGCAATTCAGCAAGCGCTTTGCAGCTTGAAATTGGAAGGAAAGCCTCAGATTTAGCAGCCAGAGCTTCAGGAGGAGCAGCAGCGAGCACAGCATCGCTTTTGCAGCAGCTCCTTCCATGTGCATGTTTTTGGGAGTGGAAAGGCTTGCAGAGTGTTCAAGTAGCTTTTTCTCTCCGCTGGAAAGCTGCAGGCTCAGTGCCAGTGTTCTGCAGCTTCTTTCTTCACGTTTCAGCAGCTAGCACGCTCTCCGTGTGCAGGAGAAGCGGCTGAGGCTTCCTTGCCGGAGAAGCGGCACCTTCGCCGGCAGAGAGCCTCCGGCCGGCCGCGGTGCGCTCCGGAGCGGGGGCTTGTGCCGAAAGAGGCCGGGAACAGGCGCTTACCTTCGGACAGCTCCGGATGCCCGTCTAATGCGTCTCTTGTCGCCTACACGGCAGGGAAAAGCTTTTCCACTCTGTCTAGGAAGGAGAAAGTGTGCCAGCACAGCAAATGCCTCCCGGACTTTCCCTGCAATTCAGCAAGTGCTTTGCAGCTTGAAATTGGAAGGAAAGCCTCAGATTTAGCAGCCAGAGCTTCAGGAGGAGCAGCAGCGAGCACAGCATCGCTTTTGCAGCAGCTCCTTCCATGTGCATGTTTTTGGGAGTGGAAAGGCTTGCAGAGTGTTCAAGTAGCTTTTTCTCTCCGCTGGAAAGCTGCAGGCTCAGTGCCAGTGTTCTGCAGCTTCTTTCTTCACGTTTCAGCAGCTAGCACGCTCTCCGTGTGCAGGAGAAGCGGCTGAGGCTTCCTTGCCGGAGAAGCGGCACCTTCGCCGGCAGAGAGCCTCCGGCCGGCCGCGGTGCGCTCCGGAGCGGGGGCTTGTGCCGAAAGAGGCCGGGAACAGGCGCTTACCTTCGGACAGCTCCGGATGCCCGTCTAATGCGTCTCTTGTCGCCTACACGGCAGGGAAAAGCTTTTCCACTCTGTCTAGGAAGGAGAAAGTGTGCCAGCACAGCAAATGCCCCCCGGACTTTCCCTGCAATTCAGCAAGTGCTTTGCAGCTTGAAATTGGAAGGAAAGCCTCAGATTTAGCAGCCAGAGCTTCAGGAGGAGCAGCAGCGAGCACAGCATCGCTTTTGCAGCAGCTCCTTCCATGTGCATGTTTTTGGGAGTGGAAAGGCTTGCAGAGTGTTCAAGTAGCTTTTTCTCTCCGCTGGAAAGCTGCAGGCTCAGTGCCAGTGTTCTGCAGCTTCTTTCTTCACGTTTCAGCAGCTAGCACGCTCTCCGTGTGCAGGAGAAGCGGCTGAGGCTTCCTTGCCGGAGAAGCGGCACCTTCGCCGGCAGAGAGCCTCCGGCCGGCCGCGGTGCGCTCCGGAGCGGGGGCTTGTGCCGAAAGAGGCCGGGAACAGGCGCTTACCTTCGGACAGCTCCGGATGCCCGTCTAATGCGTCTCTTGTCGCCTACACGGCAGGGAAAAGCTTTTCCACTCTGTCTAGGAAGGAGAAAGTGTGCCAGCACAGCAAATGCCTCCCGGACTTTCCCTGCAATTCAGCAAGTGCTTTGCAGCTTGAAATTGGAAGGAAAGCCTCAGATTTAGCAGCCAGAGCTTCAGGAGGAGCAGCAGCGAGCACAGCATCGCTTTTGCAGCAGCTCCTTCCATGTGCATGTTTTTGGGAGTGGAAAGGCTTGCAGAGTGTTCAAGTAGCTTTTTCTCTCCGCTGGAAAGCTGCAGGCTCAGTGCCAGTGTTCTGCAGCTTCTTTCTTCACGTTTCAGCAGCTAGCACGCTCTCCGTGTGCAGGAGAAGCGGCTGAGGCTTCCTTGCCGGAGAAGCGGCACCTTCGCCGGCAGAGAGCCTCCGGCCGGCCGCGGTGCGCTCCGGAGCGGGGGCTTGTGCCGAAAGAGGCCGGGAACAGGCGCTTACCTTCGGACAGCTCCGGATGCCCGTCTAATGCGTCTCTTGTCGCCTACACGGCAGGGAAAAGCTTTTCCACTCTGTCTAGCAAGGAGAAAGTGTGCCAGCACAGCAAATGCCTCCCGGACTTTCCCTGCAATTCAGCAAGTGCTTTGCAGCTTGAAATTGGAAGGAAAATCTCAGATTTAGCAGCCAGAGCTTCAGGAGGAGCAGCAGCGAGCACAGCATCGCTTTTGCAGCAGCTCCTTCCATGTGCATGTTTTTGGGAGTGGAAAGGCTTGCAGAGTGTTCAAGTAGCTTTTTCTCTCCGCTGGAAAGCTGCAGGCTCAGTGCCAGTGTTCTGCAGCTTCTTTCTTCACGTTTCAGCAGCTAGCACGCTCTCCGTGTGCAGGAGAAGCGGCTGAGGCTTCCTTGCCGGAGAAGCGGCACCTTCGCCGGCAGAGAGCCTCCGGCCGGCCGCGGTGCGCTCCGGAGCGGGGGCTTGTGCCGAAAGAGGCCGGGAACAGGCGCTTACCTTCGGACAGCTCCGGATGCCCGTCTAATGCGTCTCTTGTCGCCTACACGGCAGGGAAAAGCTTTTCCACTCTGTCTAGCAAGGAGAAAGTGTGCCAGCACAGCAAATGCCCCCCGGACTTTCCCTGCAATTCAGCAAGTGCTTTGCAGCTTGAAATTGGAAGGAAAGCCTCAGATTTAGCAGCCAGAGCTTCAGGAGGAGCAGCAGCGAGCACAGCATCGCTTTTGCAGCAGCTCCTTCCATGTGCATGTTTTTGGGAGTGGAAAGGCTTGCAGAGTGTTCAAGTAGCTTTTTCTCTCCGCTGGAAAGCTGCAGGCTCAGTGCCAGTGTTCTGCAGCTTCTTTCTTCACGTTTCAGCAGCTAGCACGCTCTCCGTGTGCAGGAGAAGCGGCTGAGGCTTCCTTGCCGGAGAAGCGGCACCTTCGCCGGCAGAGAGCCTCCGGCCGGCCGCGGTGCGCTCCGGAGCGGGGGCTTGTGCCGAAAGAGGCCGGGAACAGGCGCTTACCTTCGGACAGCTCCGGATGCCCGTCTAATGCGTCTCTTGTCGCCTACACGGCAGGGAAAAGCTTTTCCACTCTGTCTAGCAAGGAGAAAGTGTGCCAGCACAGCAAATGCCTCCCGGACTTTCCCTGCAATTCAGCAAGCGCTTTGCAGCTTGAAATTGGAAGGAAAGCCTCAGATTTAGCAGCCAGAGCTTCAGGAGGAGCAGCAGCGAGCACAGCATCGCTTTTGCAGCAGCTCCTTCCATGTGCATGTTTTTGGGAGTGGAAAGGCTTGCAGAGTGTTCAAGTAGCTTTTTCTCTCCGCTGGAAAGCTGCAGGCTCAGTGCCAGTGTTCTGCAGCTTCTTTCTTCACGTTTCAGCAGCTAGCACGCTCTCCGTGTGCAGGAGAAGCGGCTGAGGCTTCCTTGCCGGAGAAGCGGCACCTTCGCCGGCAGAGAGCCTCCGGCCGGCCGCGGTGCGCTCCGGAGCGGGGGCTTGTGCCGAAAGAGGCCGGGAACAGGCGCTTACCTTCGGACAGCTCCGGATGCCCGTCTAATGCGTCTCTTGTCGCCTACACGGCAGGGAAAAGCTTTTCCACTCTGTCTAGGAAGGAGAAAGTGTGCCAGCACAGCAAATGCCTCCCGGACATTCCCTGCAATTCAGCAAGTGCTTTGCAGCTTGAAATTGGAAGGAAAGCCTCAGATTTAGCAGCCAGAGCTTCAGGAGGAGCAGCAGCGAGCACAGCATCGCTTTTGCAGCAGCTCCTTCCATGTGCATGTTTTTGGGAGTGGAAAGGCTTGCAGAGTGTTCAAGTAGCTTTTTCTCTCCGCTGGAAAGCTGCAGGCTCAGTGCCAGTGTTCTGCAGCTTCTTTCTTCACGTTTCAGCAGCTAGCACGCTCTCCGTGTGCAGGAGAAGCGGCTGAGGCTTCCTTGCCGGAGAAGCGGCACCTTCGCCGGCAGAGAGCCTCCGGCCGGCCGCGGTGCGCTCCGGAGCGGGGGCTTGTGCCGAAAGAGGCCGGGAACAGGCGCTTACCTTCGGACAGCTCCGGATGCCCGTCTAATGCGTCTCTTGTCGCCTACACGGCAGGGAAAAGCTTTTCCACTCTGTCTAGCAAGGAGAAAGTGTGCCAGCACAGTAAATGCCTCCCGGACTTTCCCTGCAATTCAGCAAGTGCTTTGCAGCTTGAAATTGGAAGGAAAGCCTCAGATTTAGCAGCCAGAGCTTCAGGAGGAGCAGCAGCGAGCACAGCATCGCTTTTGCAGCAGCTCCTTCCATGTGCATGTTTTTGGGAGTGGAAAGGCTTGCAGAGTGTTCAAGTAGCTTTTTCTCTCCGCTGGAAAGCTGCAGGCTCAGTGCCAGTGTTCTGCAGCTTCTTTCTTCACGTTTCAGCAGCTAGCACGCTCTCCGTGTGCAGGAGAAGCGGCTGAGGCTTCCTTGCCGGAGAAGCGGCACCTTCGCCGGCAGAGAGCCTCCGGCCGGCCGCGGTGCGCTCCGGAGCGGGGGCTTGTGCCGAAAGAGGCCGGCAACAGGCGCTTACCTTCGGACAGCTCCGGATGCCCGTCTAATGCGTCTCTTGTCGCCTACACGGCAGGGAAAAGCTTTTCCACTCTGTCTAGGAAGGAGAAAGTGTGCCAGCACAGCAAATGCCTCCCGGACTTTCCCTGCAATTCAGCAAGCGCTTTGCAGCTTGAAATTGGAAGGAAAGCCTCAGATTTAGCAGCCAGAGCTTCAGGAGGAGCAGCAGCGAGCACAGCATCGCTTTTGCAGCAGCTCCTTCCATGTGCATGTTTTTGGGAGTGGAAAGGCTTGCAGAGTGTTCAAGTAGCTTTTTCTCTCCGCTGGAAAGCTGCAGGCTCAGTGCCAGTGTTCTGCAGCTTCTTTCTTCACGTTTCAGCAGCTAGCACGCTCTCCGTGTGCAGGAGAAGCGGCTGAGGCTTCCTTGCCGGAGAAGCGGCACCTTCGCCGGCAGAGAGCCTCCGGCCGGCCGCGGTGCGCTCCGGAGCGGGGGCTTGTGCCGAAAGAGGCCGGCAACAGGCGCTTACCTTCGGACAGCTCCGGATGCCCGTCTAATGCGTCTCTTGTCGCCTACACGGCAGGGAAAAGCTTTTCCACTCTGTCTAGCAAGGAGAAAGTGTGCCAGCACAGCAAATGCCTCCCGGACTTTCCCTGCAATTCAGCAAGCGCTTTGCAGCTTGAAATTGGAAGGAAAGCCTCAGATTTAGCAGCCAGAGCTTCAGGAGGAGCAGCAGCGAGCACAGCATCGCTTTTGCAGCAGCTCCTTCCATGTGCATGTTTTTGGGAGTGGAAAGGCTTGCAGAGTGTTCAAGTAGCTTTTTCTCTCCGCTGGAAAGCTGCAGGCTCAGTGCCAGTGTTCTGCAGCTTCTTTCTTCACGTTTCAGCAGCTAGCACGCTCTCACGCTCTCCGTGTGCAGGACAAGCGGCTGAGGCTTCCTTGCCGGAGAAGCGGCACCTTCGCCGGCAGAGAGCCTCCGGCCGGCCGCGGTGCGCTCCGGAGCGGGGGCTTGTGCCGAAAGAGGCCGGGAACAGGCGCTTACCTTCGGACAGCTCCGGATGCCCGTCTAATGCGTCTCTTGTCGCCTACACGGCAGGGAAAAGCTTTTCCACTCTGTCTAGGAAGGAGAAAGTGTGCCAGCACAGTAAATGCCTCCCGGACTTTCCCTGCAATTCAGCAAGTGCTTTGCAGCTTGAAATTGGAAGGAAAGCCTCAGATTTAGCAGCCAGAGCTTCAGGAGGAGCAGCAGCGAGCACAGCATCGCTTTTGCAGCAGCTCCTTCCATGTGCATGTTTTTGGGAGTGGAAAGGCTTGCAGAGTGTTCAAGTAGCTTTTTCTCTCCGCTGGAAAGCTGCAGGCTCAGTGCCAGTGTTCTGCAGCTTCTTTCTTCACGTTTCAGCAGCTAGCACGCTCTCCGTGTGCAGGAGAAGCGGCTGAGGCTTCCTTGCCGGAGAAGCGGCACCTTCGCCGGCAGAGAGCCTCCGGCCGGCCGCGGTGCGCTCCGGAGCGGGGGCTTGTGCCGAAAGAGGCCGGGAACAGGCGCTTACCTTCGGACAGCTCCGGATGCCCGTCTAATGCGTCTCTTGTCGCCTACACGGCAGGGAAAAGCTTTTCCACTCTGTCTAGCAAGGAGAAAGTGTGCCAGCACAGCAAATGCCTCCCGGACTTTCCCTGCAATTCAGCAAGTGCTTTGCAGCTTGAAATTGGAAGGAAAGCCTCAGATTTAGCAGCCAGAGCTTCAGGAGGAGCAGCAGCGAGCACAGCATCGCTTTTGCAGCAGCTCCTTCCATGTGCATGTTTTTGGGAGTGGAAAGGCTTGCAGAGTGTTCAAGTAGCTTTTTCTCTCCGCTGGAAAGCTGCAGGCTCAGTGCCAGTGTTCTGCAGCTTCTTTCTTCACGTTTCAGCAGCTAGCACGCTCTCCGTGTGCAGGAGAAGCGGCTGAGGCTTCCTTGCCGGAGAAGCGGCACCTTCGCCGGCAGAGAGCCTCCGGCCGGCCGCGGTGCGCTCCGGAGCGGGGGCTTGTGCCGAAAGAGGCCGGGAACAGGCGCTTACCTTCGGACAGCTCCGGATGCCCGTCTAATGCGTCTCTTGTCGCCTACACGGCAGGGAAAAGCTTTTCCACTCTGTCTAGGAAGGAGAAAGTGTGCCAGCACAGCAAATGCCCCCCGGACTTTCCCTGCAATTCAGCAAGTGCTTTGCAGCTTGAAATTGGAAGGAAAGCCTCAGATTTAGCAGCCAGAGCTTCAGGAGGAGCAGCAGCGAGCACAGCATCGCTTTTGCAGCAGCTCCTTCCATGTGCATGTTTTTGGGAGTGGAAAGGCTTGCAGAGTGTTCAAGTAGCTTTTTCTCTCCGCTGGAAAGCTGCAGGCTCAGTGCCAGTGTTCTGCAGCTTCTTTCTTCACGTTTCAGCAGCTAGCACGCTCTCCGTGTGCAGGAGAAGCGGCTGAGGCTTCCTTGCCGGAGAAGCGGCACCTTCGCCGGCAGAGAGCCTCCGGCCGGCCGCGGTGCGCTCCGGAGCGGGGGCTTGTGCCGAAAGAGGCCGGGAACAGGCGCTTACCTTCGGACAGCTCCGGATGCCCGTCTAATGCGTCTCTTGTCGCCTACACGGCAGGGAAAAGCTTTTCCACTCTGTCTAGGAAGGAGAAAGTGTGCCAGCACAGCAAATGCCCCCCGGACTTTCCCTGCAATTCAGCAAGTGCTTTGCAGCTTGAAATTGGAAGGAAAGCCTCAGATTTAGCAGCCAGAGCTTCAGGAGGAGCAGCAGCGAGCACAGCATCGCTTTTGCAGCAGCTCCTTCCATGTGCATGTTTTTGGGAGTGGAAAGGCTTGCAGAGTGTTCAAGTAGCTTTTTCTCTCCGCTGGAAAGCTGCAGGCTCAGTGCCAGTGTTCTGCAGCTTCTTTCTTCACGTTTCAGCAGCTAGCACGCTCTCCGTGTGCAGGAGAAGCGGCTGAGGCTTCCTTGCCGGAGAAGCGGCACCTTCGCCGGCAGAGAGCCTCCGGCCGGCCGCGGTGCGCTCCGGAGCGGGGGCTTGTGCCGAAAGAGGCCGGGAACAGGCGCTTACCTTCGGACAGCTCCGGATGCCCGTCTAATGCGTCTCTTGTCGCCTACACGGCAGGGAAAAGCTTTTCCACTCTGTCTAGGAAGGAGAAAGTGTGCCAGCACAGCAAATGCCTCCCGGACTTTCCCTGCAATTCAGCAAGTGCTTTGCAGCTTGAAATTGGAAGGAAAGCCTCAGATTTAGCAGCCAGAGCTTCAGGAGGAGCAGCAGCGAGCACAGCATCGCTTTTGCAGCAGCTCCTTCCATGTGCATGTTTTTGGGAGTGGAAAGGCTTGCAGAGTGTTCAAGTAGCTTTTTCTCTCCGCTGGAAAGCTGCAGGCTCAGTGCCAGTGTTCTGCAGCTTCTTTCTTCACGTTTCAGCAGCTAGCACGCTCTCCGTGTGCAGGAGAAGCGGCTGAGGTTTCCTTGCCGGAGAAGCGGCACCTTCGCCGGCAGAGAGCCTCCGGCCGGCCGCGGTGCGCTCCGGAGCGGGGGCTTGTGCCGAAAGAGGCCGGGAACAGGCGCTTACCTTCGGACAGCTCCGGATGCCCGTCTAATGCGTCTCTTGTCGCCTACACGGCAGGGAAAAGCTTTTCCACTCTGTCTAGGAAGGAGAAAGTGTGCCAGCACAGCAAATGCCCCCCGGACTTTCCCTGCAATTCAGCAAGTGCTTTGCAGCTTGAAATTGGAAGGAAAGCCTCAGATTTAGCAGCCAGAGCTTCAGGAGGAGCAGCAGCGAGCACAGCATCGCTTTTGCAGCAGCTCCTTCCATGTGCATGTTTTTGGGAGTGGAAAGGCTTGCAGAGTGTTCAAGTAGCTTTTTCTCTCCGCTGGAAAGCTGCAGGCTCAGTGCCAGTGTTCTGCAGCTTCTTTCTTCACGTTTCAGCAGCTAGCACGCTCTCCGTGTGCAGGAGAAGCGGCTGAGGCTTCCTTGCCGGAGAAGCGGCACCTTCGCCGGCAGAGAGCCTCCGGCCGGCCGCGGTGCGCTCCGGAGCGGGGGCTTGTGCCGAAAGAGGCCGGGAACAGGCGCTTACCTTCGGACAGCTCCGGATGCCCGTCTAATGCGTCTCTTGTCGCCTACACGGCAGGGAAAAGCTTTTCCACTCTGTCTAGCAAGGAGAAAGTGTGCCAGCACAGCAAATGCCCCCCGGACTTTCCCTGCAATTCAGCAAGCGCTTTGCAGCTTGAAATTGGAAGGAAAGCCTCAGATTTAGCAGCCAGAGCTTCAGGAGGAGCAGCAGCGAGCACAGCATCGCTTTTGCAGCAGCTCCTTCCATGTGCATGTTTTTGGGAGTGGAAAGGCTTGCAGAGTGTTCAAGTAGCTTTTTCTCTCCGCTGGAAAGCTGCAGGCTCAGTGCCAGTGTTCTGCAGCTTCTTTCTTCACGTTTCAGCAGCTAGCACGCTCTCCGTGTGCAGGAGAAGCGGCTGAGGCTTCCTTGCCGGAGAAGCGGCACCTTCGCCGGCAGAGAGCCTCCGGCCGGCCGCGGTGCGCTCCGGAGCGGGGGCTTGTGCCGAAAGAGGCCGGGAACAGGCGCTTACCTTCGGACAGCTCCGGATGCCCGTCTAATGCGTCTCTTGTCGCCTACACGGCAGGGAAAAGCTTTTCCACTCTGTCTAGCAAGGAGAAAGTGTGCCAGCACAGCAAATGCCCCCCGGACTTTCCCTGCAATTCAGCAAGTGCTTTGCAGCTTGAAATTGGAAGGAAAGCCTCAGATTTAGCAGCCAGAGCTTCAGGAGGAGCAGCAGCGAGCACAGCATCGCTTTTGCAGCAGTTCCTTCCATGTGCATGTTTTTGGGAGTGGAAAGGCTTGCAGAGTGTTCAAGTAGCTTTTTCTCTCCGCTGGAAAGCTGCACGCTCAGTGCCAGTGTTCTGCAGCTTCTTTCTTCACGTTTCAGCAGCTAGCACGCTCTCCGTGTGCAGGAGAAGCGGCTGAGGCTTCCTTGCCGGAGAAGCGGCACCTTCGCCGGCAGAGAGCCTCCGGCCGGCCGCGGTGCGCTCCGGAGCGGGGGCTTGTGCCGAAAGAGGCCGGCAACAGGCGCTTACCTTCGGACAGCTCCGGATGCCCGTCTAATGCGTCTCTTGTCGCCTACACGGCAGGGAAAAGCTTTTCCACTCTGTCTAGCAAGGAGAAAGTGTGCCAGCACAGCAAATGCCCCCCGGACTTTCCCTGCAATTCAGCAAGTGCTTTGCAGCTTGAAATTGGAAGGAAAGCCTCAGATTTAGCAGCCAGAGCTTCAGGAGGAGCAGCAGCGAGCACAGCATCGCTTTTGCAGCAGCTCCTTCCATGTGCATGTTTTTGGGAGTGGAAAGGCTTGCAGAGTGTTCAAGTAGCTTTTTCTCTCCGCTGGAAAGCTGCAGGCTCAGTGCCAGTGTTCTGCAGCTTCTTTCTTCACGTTTCAGCAGCTAGCACGCTCTCCGTGTGCAGGAGAAGCGGCTGAGGCTTCCTTGCCGGAGAAGCGGCACCTTCGCCGGCAGAGAGCCTCCGGCCGGCCGCGGTGCGCTCCGGAGCGGGGGCTTGTGCCGAAAGAGGCCGGGAACAGGCGCTTACCTTCGGACAGCTCCGGATGCCCGTCTAATGCGTCTCTTGTCGCCTACACGGCAGGGAAAAGCTTTTCCACTCTGTCTAGGAAGGAGAAAGTGTGCCAGCACAGCAAATGCCCCCCGGACTTTCCCTGCAATTCAGCAAGTGCTTTGCAGCTTGAAATTGGAAGGAAAGCCTCAGATTTAGCAGCCAGAGCTTCAGGAGGAGCAGCAGCGAGCACAGCATCGCTTTTGCAGCAGCTCCTTCCATGTGCATGTTTTTGGGAGTGGAAAGGCTTGCAGAGTGTTCAAGTAGCTTTTTCTCTCCGCTGGAAAGCTGCAGGCTCAGTGCCAGTGTTCTGCAGCTTCTTTCTTCACGTTTCAGCAGCTAGCACGCTCTCCGTGTGCAGGAGAAGCGGCTGAGGCTTCCTTGCCGGAGAAGCGGCACCTTCGCCGGCAGAGAGCCTCCGGCCGGCCGCGGTGCGCTCCGGAGCGGGGGCTTGTGCCGAAAGAGGCCGGGAACAGGCGCTTACCTTCGGACAGCTCCGGATGCCTGTCTAATGCGTCTCTTGTCGCCTACACGGCAGGGAAAAGCTTTTCCACTCTGTCTAGGAAGGAGAAAGTGTGCCAGCACAGCAAATGCCTCCCGGACTTTCCCTGCAATTCAGCAAGTGCTTTGCAGCTTGAAATTTGAAGGAAAGCCTCAGATTTAGCAGCCAGAGCTTCAGGAGGAGCAGCAGCGAGCACAGCATCGCTTTTGCAGCAGCTCCTTCCATGTGCATGTTTTTGGGAGTGGAAAGGCTTGCAGAGTGTTCAAGTAGCTTTTTCTCTCCGCTGGAAAGCTGCAGGCTCAGTGCCAGTGTTCTGCAGCTTCTTTCTTCACGTTTCAGCAGCTAGCACGCTCTCCGTGTGCAGGAGAAGCGGCTGAGGCTTCCTTGCCGGAGAAGCGGCACCTTCGCCGGCAGAGAGCCTCCGGCCGGCCGCGGTGCGCTCCGGAGCGGGGGCTTGTGCCGAAAGTAGCCGGGAACAGGCGCTTACCTTCGGACAGCTCCGGATGCCCGTCTAATGCGTCTCTTGTCGCCTACACGGCAGGGAAAAGCTTTTCCACTCTGTCTAGGAAGGAGAAAGTGTGCCAGCACAGCAAATGCCTCCCGGACTTTCCCTGCAATTCAGCAAGTGCTTTGCAGCTTGAAATTGGAAGGAAAGCCTCAGATTTAGCAGCCAGAGCTTCAGGAGGAGCAGCAGCGAGCACAGCATCGCTTTTGCAGCAGCTCCTTCCATGTGCATGTTTTTGGGAGTGGAAAGGCTTGCAGAGTGTTCAAGTAGCTTTTTCTCTCCGCTGGAAAGCTGCAGGCTCAGTGCCAGTGTTCTGCAGCTTCTTTCTTCACGTTTCAGCAGCTAGCACGCTCTCCGTGTGCAGGAGAAGCGGCTGAGGCTTCCTTGCCGGAGAAGCGGCACCTTCGCCGGCAGAGAGCCTCCGGCCGGCCGCGGTGCGCTCCGGAGCGGGGGCTTGTGCCGAAAGAGGCCGGGAACAGGCGCTTACCTTCGGACAGCTCCGGATGCCCGTCTAATGCGTCTCTTGTCGCCTACACGGCAGGGAAAAGCTTTTCCACTCTGTCTAGGAAGGAGAAAGTGTGCCAGCACAGCAAATGCCTCCCGGACTTTCCCTGCAATTCAGCAAGTGCTTTGCAGCTTGAAATTGGAAGGAAAGCCTCAGATTTAGCAGCCAGAGCTTCAGGAGGAGCAGCAGCGAGCACAGCATCGCTTTTGCAGCAGCTCCTTCCATGTGCATGTTTTTGGGAGTGGAAAGGCTTGCAGAGTGTTCAAGTAGCTTTTTCTCTCCGCTGGAAAGCTGCAGGCTCAGTGCCAGTGTTCTGCAGCTTCTTTCTTCACGTTTCAGCAGCTAGCACGCTCTCCGTGTGCAGGAGAAGCGGCTGAGGCTTCCTTGCCGGAGAAGCGGCACCTTCGCCGGCAGAGAGCCTCCGGCCGGCCGCGGTGCGCTCCGGAGCGGGGGCTTGTGCCGAAAGAGGCCGGGAACAGGCGCTTACCTTCGGACAGCTCCG
Source organism: Fringilla coelebs (assembly GCF_963513975.1). Classification (NCBI taxonomy): domain Eukaryota; kingdom Metazoa; phylum Chordata; class Aves; order Passeriformes; family Fringillidae; genus Fringilla; species Fringilla coelebs. The sequence continues at coordinate 9,058 of NW_028167436.1, read as the reverse complement.
GATGCCCGTCTAATGCGTCTCTTGTCGCCTACACGGCAGGGAAAAGCTTTTCCACTCTGTCTAGGAAGGAGAAAGTGTGCCAGCACAGCAAATGCCCCCCGGACTTTCCCTGCAATTCAGCAAGTGCTTTGCAGCTTGAAATTGGAAGGAAAGCCTCAGATTTAGCAGCCAGAGCTTCAGGAGGAGCAGCAGCGAGCACAGCATCGCTTTTGCAGCAGCTCCTTCCATGTGCATGTTTTTGGGAGTGGAAAGGCTTGCAGAGTGTTCAAGTAGCTTTTTCTCTCCGCTGGAAAGCTGCAGGCTCAGTGCCAGTGTTCTGCAGCTTCTTTCTTCACGTTTCAGCAGCTAGCACGCTCTCCGTGTGCAGGAGAAGCGGCTGAGGCTTCCTTGCCGGAGAAGCGGCACCTTCGCCGGCAGAGAGCCTCCGGCCGGCCGCGGTGCGCTCCGGAGCGGGGGCTTGTGCCGAAAGAGGCCGGGAACAGGCGCTTACCTTCGGACAGCTCCGGATGCCCGTCTAATGCGTCTCTTGTCGCCTACACGGCAGGGAAAAGCTTTTCCACTCTGTCTAGCAAGGAGAAAGTGTGCCAGCACAGCAAATGCCCCCCGGACTTTCCCTGCAATTCAGCAAGTGCTTTGCAGCTTGAAATTGGAAGGAAAGCCTCAGATTTAGCAGCCAGAGCTTCAGGAGGAGCAGCAGCGAGCACAGCATCGCTTTTGCAGCAGCTCCTTCCATGTGCATGTTTTTGGGAGTGGAAAGGCTTGCAGAGTGTTCAAGTAGCTTTTTCTCTCCGCTGGAAAGCTGCAGGCTCAGTGCCAGTGTTCTGCAGCTTCTTTCTTCACGTTTCAGCAGCTAGCACGCTCTCCGTGTGCAGGAGAAGCGGCTGAGGCTTCCTTGCCGGAGAAGCGGCACCTTCGCCGGCAGAGAGCCTCCGGCCGGCCGCGGTGCGCTCCGGAGCGGGGGCTTGTGCCGAAAGAGGCCGGGAACAGGCGCTTACCTTCGGACAGCTCCGGATGCCCGTCTAATGCGTCTCTTGTCGCCTACACGGCAGGGAAAAGCTTTTCCACTCTGTCTAGGAAGGAGAAAGTGTGCCAGCACAGCAAATGCCTCCCGGACTTTCCCTGCAATTCAGCAAGTGCTTTGCAGCTTGAAATTGGAAGGAAAGCCTCAGATTTAGCAGCCAGAGCTTCAGGAGGAGCAGCAGCGAGCACAGCATCGCTTTTGCAGCAGCTCCTTCCATGTGCATGTTTTTGGGAGTGGAAAGGCTTGCAGAGTGTTCAAGTAGCTTTTTCTCTCCGCTGGAAAGCTGCAGGCTCAGTGCCAGTGTTCTGCAGCTTCTTTCTTCACGTTTCAGCAGCTAGCACGCTCTCCGTGTGCAGGAGAAGCGGCTGAGGCTTCCTTGCCGGAGAAGCGGCACCTTCGCCGGCAGAGAGCCTCCGGCCGGCCGCGGTGCGCTCCGGAGCGGGGGCTTGTGCCGAAAGAGGCCGGGAACAGGCGCTTACCTTCGGACAGCTCCGGATGCCCGTCTAATGCGTCTCTTGTCGCCTACACGGCAGGGAAAAGCTTTTCCACTCTGTCTAGCAAGGAGAAAGTGTGCCAGCACAGCAAATGCCTCCCGGACTTTCCCTGCAATTCAGCAAGTGCTTTGCAGCTTGAAATTGGAAGGAAAGCCTCAGATTTAGCAGCCAGAGCTTCAGGAGGAGCAGCAGCGAGCACAGCATCGCTTTTGCAGCAGCTCCTTCCATGTGCATGTTTTTGGGAGTGGAAAGGCTTGCAGAGTGTTCAAGTAGCTTTTTCTCTCCGCTGGAAAGCTGCAGGCTCAGTGCCAGTGTTCTGCAGCTTCTTTCTTCACGTTTCAGCAGCTAGCACGCTCTCCGTGTGCAGGAGAAGCGGCTGAGGCTTCCTTGCCGGAGAAGCGGCACCTTCGCCGGCAGAGAGCCTCCGGCCGGCCGCGGTGCGCTCCGGAGCGGGGGCTTGTGCCGAAAGAGGCCGGCAACAGGCGCTTACCTTCGGACAGCTCCGGATGCCCGTCTAATGCGTCTCTTGTCGCCTACACGGCAGGGAAAAGCTTTTCCACTCTGTCTAGGAAGGAGAAAGTGTGCCAGCACAGCAAATGCCTCCCGGACTTTCCCTGCAATTCAGCAAGTGCTTTGCAGCTTGAAATTGGAAGGAAAGCCTCAGATTTAGCAGCCAGAGCTTCAGGAGGAGCAGCAGCGAGCACAGCATCGCTTTTGCAGCAGCTCCTTCCATGTGCATGTTTTTGGGAGTGGAAAGGCTTGCAGAGTGTTCAAGTAGCTTTTTCTCTCCGCTGGAAAGCTGCAGGCTCAGTGCCAGTGTTCTGCAGCTTCTTTCTTCACGTTTCAGCAGCTAGCACGCTCTCCGTGTGCAGGAGAAGCGGCTGAGGCTTCCTTGCCGGAGAAGCGGCACCTTCGCCGGCAGAGAGCCTCCGGCCGGCCGCGGTGCGCTCCGGAGCGGGGGCTTGTGCCGAAAGAGGCCGGGAACAGGCGCTTACCTTCGGACAGCTCCGGATGCCCGTCTAATGCGTCTCTTGTCGCCTACACGGCAGGGAAAAGCTTTTCCACTCTGTCTAGGAAGGAGAAAGTGTGCCAGCACAGCAAATGCCTCCCGGACTTTCCCTGCAATTCAGCAAGTGCTTTGCAGCTTGAAATTGGAAGGAAAGCCTCAGATTTAGCAGCCAGAGCTTCAGGAGGAGCAGCAGCGAGCACAGCATCGCTTTTGCAGCAGCTCCTTCCATGTGCATGTTTTTGGGAGTGGAAAGGCTTGCAGAGTGTTCAAGTAGCTTTTTCTCTCCGCTGGAAAGCTGCAGGCTCAGTGCCAGTGTTCTGCAGCTTCTTTCTTCACGTTTCAGCAGCTAGCACGCTCTCCGTGTGCAGGAGAAGCGGCTGAGGCTTCCTTGCCGGAGAAGCGGCACCTTCGCCGGCAGAGAGCCTCCGGCCGGCCGCGGTGCGCTCCGGAGCGGGGGCTTGTGCCGAAAGAGGCCGGGAACAGGCGCTTACCTTCGGACAGCTCCGGATGCCCGTCTAATGCGTCTCTTGTCGCCTACACGGCAGGGAAAAGCTTTTCCACTCTGTCTAGCAAGGAGAAAGTGTGCCAGCACAGCAAATGCCTCCCGGACTTTCCCTGCAATTCAGCAAGTGCTTTGCAGCTTGAAATTGGAAGGAAAGCCTCAGATTTAGCAGCCAGAGCTTCAGGAGGAGCAGCAGCGAGCACAGCATCGCTTTTGCAGCAGCTCCTTCCATGTGCATGTTTTTGGGAGTGGAAAGGCTTGCAGAGTGTTCAAGTAGCTTTTTCTCTCCGCTGGAAAGCTGCAGGCTCAGTGCCAGTGTTCTGCAGCTTCTTTCTTCACGTTTCAGCAGCTAGCACGCTCTCCGTGTGCAGGAGAAGCGGCTGAGGCTTCCTTGCCGGAGAAGCGGCACCTTCGCCGGCAGAGAGCCTCCGGCCGGCCGCGGTGCGCTCCGGAGCGGGGGCTTGTGCCGAAAGAGGCCGGGAACAGGCGCTTACCTTCGGACAGCTCCGGATGCCCGTCTAATGCGTCTCTTGTCGCCTACACGGCAGGGAAAAGCTTTTCCACTCTGTCTAGCAAGGAGAAAGTGTGCCAGCACAGCAAATGCCCCCCGGACTTTCCCTGCAATTCAGCAAGTGCTTTGCAGCTTGAAATTGGAAGGAAAGCCTCAGATTTAGCAGCCAGAGCTTCAGGAGGAGCAGCAGCGAGCACAGCATCGCTTTTGCAGCAGCTCCTTCCATGAGCATGTTTTTGGGAGTGGAAAGGCTTGCAGAGTGTTCAAGTAGCTTTTTCTCTCCGCTGGAAAGCTGCAGGCTCAGTGCCAGTGTTCTGCAGCTTCTTTCTTCACGTTTCAGCAGCTAGCACGCTCTCCGTGTGCAGGAGAAGCGGCTGAGGCTTCCTTGCCGGAGAAGCGGCACCTTCGCCGGCAGAGAGCCTCCGGCCGGCCGCGGTGCGCTCCGGAGCGGGGGCTTGTGCCGAAAGAGGCCGGGAACAGGCGCTTACCTTCGGACAGCTCCGGATGCCCGTCTAATGCGTCTCTTGTCGCCTACACGCAGGGAAAAGCTTTTCCACTCTGTCTAGGAAGGAGAAAGTGTGCAGCACAGCAAATGCCTCCCGGACTTTCCCTGCAATTCAGCAAGTGCTTTGCAGCTTGAAATTGGAAGGAAAGCCTCAGATTTAGCAGCCAGAGCTTCAGGAGGAGCAGCAGCGAGCACAGCATCGCTTTTGCAGCAGCTCCTTCCATGTGCATGTTTTTGGGAGTGGAAAGGCTTGCAGAGTGTTCAAGTAGCTTTTTCTCTCCGCTGGAAAGCTGCAGGCTCAGTGCCAGTGTTCTGCAGCTTCTTTCTTCACGTTTCAGCAGCTAGCACGCTCTCCGTGTGCAGGAGAAGCGGCTGAGGCTTCCTTGCCGGAGAAGCGGCACCTTCGCCGGCAGAGAGCCTCCGGCCGGCCGCGGTGCGCTCCGGAGCGGGGGCTTGTGCCGAAAGAGGCCGGGAACAGGCGCTTACCTTCGGACAGCTCCGGATGCCCGTCTAATGCGTCTCTTGTCGCCTACACGGCAGGGAAAAGCTTTTCCACTCTGTCTAGCAAGGAGAAAGTGTGCCAGCACAGCAAATGCCCCCCGGACTTTCCCTGCAATTCAGCAAGTGCTTTGCAGCTTGAAATTGGAAGGAAAGCCTCAGATTTAGCAGCCAGAGCTTCAGGAGGAGCAGCAGCGAGCACAGCATCGCTTTTGCAGCAGCTCCTTCCATGTGCATGTTTTTGGGAGTGGAAAGGCTTGCAGAGTGTTCAAGTAGCTTTTTCTCTCCGCTGGAAGCTGCAGGCTCAGTGCCAGTGTTCTGCAGCTTCTTTCTTCACGTTTCAGCAGCTAGCACGCTCTCCGTGTGCAGGAGAAGCGGCTGAGGCTTCCTTGCCGGAGAAGCGGCACCTTCGCCGGCAGAGAGCCTCCGGCCGGCCGCGGTGCGCTCCGGAGCGGGGGCTTGTGGCCGAAAGAGGCCGGCAACAGGCGCTTACCTTCGGACAGCTCCGGATGCCCGTCTAATGCGTCTCTTGTCGCCTACACGGCAGGGAAAAGCTTTTCCACTCTGTCTAGCAAGGAGAAAGTGTGCCAGCACAGCAAATGCCTCCCGGACTTTCCCTGCAATTCAGCAAGTGCTTTGCAGCTTGAAATTGGAAGGAAAGCCTCAGATTTAGCAGCCAGAGCTTCAGGAGGAGCAGCAGCGAGCACAGCATCGCTTTTGCAGCAGCTCCTTCCATGTGCATGTTTTTTGGGAGTGGAAAGGCTTGCAGAGTGTTCAAGTAGCTTTTTCTCTCCGCTGGAAAGCTGCAGGCTCAGTGCCAGTGTTCTGCAGCTTCTTTCTTCACGTTTCAGCAGCTAGCACGCTCTCCGTGTGCAGGAGAAGCGGCTGAGGCTTCCTTGCCGGAGAAGCGGCACCTTCGCCGGCAGAGAGCCTCCGGCCGGCCGCGGTGCGCTCCGGAGCGGGGGCTTGTGCCGAAAGAGGCCGGAACAGGCGCTTACCTTCGGACAGCTCCGGATGCCCGTCTAATGCGTCTCTTGTCGCCTACACGGCAGGGAAAAGCTTTTCCACTCTGTCTAGGAAGGAGAAAGTGTGCCAGCACAGCAAATGCCTCCCGGACTTTCCCTGCAATTCAGCAAGTGCTTTGCAGCTTGAAATTGAAGGAAAGCCTCAGATTTAGCAGCCAGAGCTTCAGGAGGAGCAGCAGCGAGCACAGCATCGCTTTTGCAGCAGCTCCTCCATGTGCATGTTTTTGGGAGTGGAAAGGCTTGCAGAGTGTTCAAGTAGCTTTTTCTCTCCGCTGGAAAGCTGCAGGCTCAGTGCCAGTGTTCTGCAGCTTCTTTCTTCACGTTTCAGCAGCTAGCACGCTCTCCGTGTGCAGGAGAAGCGGCTGAGGCTTCCTTGCCGGAGAAGCGGCACCTTCGCCGGCAGAGAGCCTCCGGCCGGCCGCGGTGCGCTCCGGAGCGGGGGCTTGTGCCGAAAGAGGCCGGGAACAGGCGCTTACCTTCGGACAGCTCCGGATGCCCGTCTAATGCGTCTCTTGTCGCCTACACGGCAGGGAAAAGCTTTTCCACTCTGTCTAGGAAGGAGAAAGTGTGCCAGCACAGCAAATGCCTCCCGGACTTTCCCTGCAATTCAGCAAGTGCTTTGCAGCTTGAAATTGGAAGGAAAGCCTCAGATTTAGCAGCCAGAGCTTCAGGAGGAGCAGCAGCGAGCACAGCATCGCTTTTGCAGCAGCTCCTTCCATGTGCATGTTTTTGGGAGTGGAAAGGCTTGCAGAGTGTTCAAGTAGCTTTTTCTCTCCGCTGGAAAGCTGCAGGGCTCTGTGCCAGTGTTCTGCAGCTTCTTTCTTCACGTTTCAGCAGCTAGCACGCTCTCCGTGTGCAGGAGAAGCGGCTGAGGCTTCCTTGCCGGAGAAGCGGCACCTTCGCCGGCAGAGAGCCTCCGGCCGGCCGCGGTGCGCTCCGGAGCGGGGGCTTGTGCCGAAAGAGGCCGGGAACAGGCGCTTACCGTCGGACAGCTCCGGATGCCCGTCTAATGCGTCTCTTGTCGCCTACACGGCAGGGAAAAGCTTTTCCACTCTGTCTAGGAAGGAGAAAGTGTGCCAGCAGAGCAAATGCCTCCCGGACTTTCCCTGCAATTCAGCAAGTGCTTTGCAGCTTGAAATTGGAAGGAAAGCCTCAGATTTAGCAGCCAGAGCTTCAGGAGGAGCAGCAGCGAGCACAGCATCGCTTTTGCAGCAGCTCCTTCCATGTGCATGTTTTTGGGAGTGGAAAGGCTTGCAGAGTGTTCAAGTAGCTTTTTCTCTCCGCTGGAAAGCTGCAGGCTCAGTGCCAGTGTTCTGCAGCTTCTTTCTTCACGTTTCAGCAGCTAGCACGCTCTCCGTGTGCAGGAGAAGCGGCTGAGGCTTCCTTGCCGGAGAAGCGGCACCTTCGCCGGCAGAGAGCCTCCGGCCGGCCGCGGTGCGCTCCGGAGCGGGGGCTTGTGCCGAAAGAGGCCGGGAACAGGCGCTTACCTTCGGACAGCTCCGGATGCCCGTCTAATGCGTCTCTTGTCGCCTACACGGCAGGGAAAAGCTTTTCCACTCTGTCTAGCAAGGAGAAAGTGTGCCAGCACAGCAAATGCCCCCCGGACTTTCCCTGCAATTCAGCAAGTGCTTTGCAGCTTGAAATTGGAAGGAAAGCCTCAGATTTAGCAGCCAGAGCTTCAGGAGGAGCAGCAGCGAGCACAGCATCGCTTTTGCAGCAGCTCCTTCCATGTGCATGTTTTTGGGAGTGGAAAGGCTTGCAGAGTGTTCAAGTAGCTTTTTCTCTCCGCTGAAAGCTGCAGGCTCAGTGCCAGTGTTCTGCAGCTTCTTTCTTCACGTTTCAGCAGCTAGCACGCTCTCCGTGTGCAGGAGAAGCGGCTGAGGCTTCCTTGCCGGAGAAGCGGCACCTTCGCCGGCAGAGAGCCTCCGGCCGGCCGCGGTGCGCTCCGGAGCGGGGGCTTGTGCCGAAAGAGGCCGGGAACAGGCGCTTACCTTCGGACAGCTCCGGATGCCCGTCTAATGCGTCTCTTGTCGCCTACACGGCAGGGAAAAGCTTTTCCACTCTGTCTAGCAAGGAGAAAGTGTGCCAGCACAGCAAATGCCTCCCGGACTTTCCCTGCAATTCAGCAAGTGCTTTGCAGCTTGAAATTGGAAGGAAAGCCTCAGATTTAGCAGCCAGAGCTTCAGGAGGAGCAGCAGCGAGCACAGCATCGCTTTTGCAGCAGCTCCTTCCATGTGCATGTTTTTGGGAGTGGAAAGGCTTGCAGAGTGTTCAAGTAGCTTTTTCTCTCCGCTGGAAAGCTGCAGGCTCAGTGCCAGTGTTCTGCAGCTTCTTTCTTCACGTTTCAGCAGCTAGCACGCTCTCCGTGTGCAGGAGAAGCGGCTGAGGCTTCCTTGCCGGAGAAGCGGCACCTTCGCCGGCAGAGAGCCTCCGGCCGGCCGCGGTGCGCTCCGGAGCGGGGGCTTGTGCCGAAAGAGGCCGGGAACAGGCGCTTACCTTCGGACAGCTCCGGATGCCCGTCTAATGCGTCTCTTGTCGCCTACACGGCAGGGAAAAGCTTTTCCACTCTGTCTAGGAAGGAGAAAGTGTGCCAGCACAGCAAATGCCTCCCGGACTTTCCCTGCAATTCAGCAAGTGCTTTGCAGCTTGAAATTGGAAGGAAAGCCTCAGATTTAGCAGCCAGAGCTTCAGGAGGAGCAGCAGCGAGCACAGCATCGCTTTTGCAGCAGCTCCTTCCATGTGCATGTTTTTGGGAGTGGAAAGGCTTGCAGAGTGTTCAAGTAGCTTTTTCTCTCCGCTGGAAAGCTGCACGCTCAGTGCCAGTGTTCTGCAGCTTCTTTCTTCACGTTTCAGCAGCTAGCACGCTCTCCGTGTGCAGGAGAAGCGGCTGAGGCTTCCTTGCCGGAGAAGCGGCACCTTCGCCGGCAGAGAGCCTCCGGCCGGCCGCGGTGCGCTCCGGAGCGGGGGGCTTGTGCCGAAAGAGGCCGGCAACAGGCGCTTACCTTCGGACAGCTCCGGATGCCCGTCTAATGCGTCTCTTGTCGCCTACACGGCAGGGAAAAGCTTTTCCACTCTGTCTAGGAAGGAGAAAGTGTGCCAGCACAGCAAATGCCTCCCGGACTTTCCCTGCAATTCAGCAAGTGCTTTGCAGCTTGAAATTGGAAGGAAAGCCTCAGATTTAGCAGCCAGAGCTTCAGGAGGAGCAGCAGCGAGCACAGCATCGCTTTTGCAGCAGCTCCTTCCATGTGCATGTTTTTGGGAGTGGAAAGGCTTGCAGAGTGTTCAAGTAGCTTTTTCTCTCCGCTGGAAAGCTGCAGGCTCAGTGCCAGTGTTCTGCAGCTTCTTTCTTCACGTTTCAGCAGCTAGCACGCTCTCCGTGTGCAGGAGAAGCGGCTGAGGCTTCCTTGCCGGAGAAGCGGCACCTTCGCCGGCAGAGAGCCTCCGGCCGGCCGCGGTGCGCTCCGGAGCGGGGCTTGTGCCGAAAGAGGCCGGG